>NC_090939.1:988362403-989017923 GCF_040938575.1 Ambystoma mexicanum | reverse complement strand
TAACATGAGATGGGATATCCAACTCCTTCCCGTTCCAAACCTGATACCCTTCCTATAGCATGAGATGTGATATCCAATTCCTTCCCATCCCAATCCTGAGACACCTCCGATAGCAGAGATGTGAAATCTCAATGCTTATACCAAACCTGAGACTCTTACTATAACATGAGATGTGATATCTAACTCCTTCCCGTTCCAAACCTGAGACCCTTCCTATAGCATGAGATGCGATATCCAACTCCTTCCCATTCCAATCCTGAGACCCTTCCCATAGCATGAGATGTGATATCTCAATGCTTCTAATACCAAACCTGTGATCCTTCCTATAACAAGAGATGTGATATCCAAATCCTTCCCCTTCCAAATCTGAGACCCTCCCTTTAGCATGAGATGTGATATCTCAATGCCTCTAATACCAAACCTGAGATCCTTCCTATAACATGAGATGTGATATCCAAATACTTCCCCTTCCATTCCTGAGACCCTCCCTTTAGCATGAGATGTGATATCCAACTCCTTCCCATTCCAATCCTGAGACCCTTCTGATAGCATGAGATGTGATATCTCAATGCCTCTAATACCAAACCTGAGATCCTACATCTAACATGAAATGTGATATCCAACTCCTTCCATTTCCAAACGTGAGACCCTCCCTATAGAATGAGATGTGATATCCAAGTCCTTCCCATTCCAATCCTGAGACCCTTCCTATAGCATGAGATGTGCTATCTCAATGCTTCTAATACCAAACCTGAGACCCTTCCTATAACGTAAGATGGGATATCCAACTCCTTCCCATTCCAATCCTGAGACCCTTCCGATAGCAGAGATGTGATATCTCAATGCTTATACCAAACCTGAGACCCTTCCTGTGGCATGAGATGTCATATACAACTCCTTCCCATTCCAATCCTGAGACCCTTCCTATAGCATGAGATGTGATATCTCAATACTTATACCAAACCTGAGACCCTTCCTATAGCATGAGATGTGATATCCAACTCCTTCCCATTCCAATCCTGAGACCCTTCCTATAACATGAGATGTTATGTCTCAATGCTTCGAATACCAAACCTGAGATCATTCCTATGGCATGAGATGTCATATAAAACTCCTTCCCATTCCAATCCTGAGACCCTTCCCATAGCATGAGATGTGATATCGAACTCCTTCCCATTCCAATCCTGCGACCCTTCCTATAGCATGAGATTTGATATCTCAATGCTTCTAATACCAAACCTGAGATCCTTCCGATAGCATGAGATGTGATATCTGAATGCTTCTAATACCAAACCTGAGATCATTCCTACAACACGAGATGTAATATCCAAATCCTTCCCCTTGCAAACCTGAGACCCTCCCTTTAGCATGAGATGTGATATCCAACTACTTCCCATTCCAATCCTGAGACCCTTCCTATAGCATGAGATGTGATGTCTCAATGCTTCTAATACCAAACCTGAGATCCTTCCTATAACATGAGATGTGATATCCAACTCCTTCCCATTCCAATCCTGAGACACTTCCTATAGCATGAGAAATGATATCTCCATGCTTATACCAAACCTGAGACCCTTCCTATAGCATGAGATGTGATATCCAAATCCTTCCCATTCCAATCCTGAGACCCTTCCTATAGCATGAGATGTGATATCTCAATGCTTATACCAAACCTGAGAGCCTACCTATAGCATGAGATGTGATATCCAACTCCTTCCCGTTCCAAACCTGAGACCCTTCCTATAGCATATGTGATATCCAACTCCTTCCCATTCCAAACATGAGACCCTTCCTATAGCAAGAGTGTAATATCCAACTCCTACCCATTCCAATCCTGAGACCATTCCTATAGCATGAGATGTGATATCTCAATGCTTCTAATACCAAACCTGAGATACTTCCTATGACATGAGATGTGATATCCAATTCCTTCCCATTCCAAACCTGAGATCCTTCCTACAGCATGCGATGTGATATCTCAATGCTTCTAATACCAAACCTGAGACCCGTCCTATAACATGAGATGGGATATCCAACTCCTTCCCGTTCCAAACCTGATACCCTTCCTATAGCGTGAGATGTGATATCCAACTCCTTCCCATCCCAATCCTGAGACACCTCCGATAGCAGAGATGTGATATCTCAATGCTTATACCAAACCTGAGACCCTTCCTATAGCATGAGATGTGATATCCAACTCCTTCCCATTCCAATCCTGAGACCCTTCTGATAGCATGAGATGTGATATCTCAATGCTTCTAATACCAAACCTGTGATCCTTCCTATAGCATGAGATGTGATATCCAACTCCTTCCAATTCCAATCCTGAGACCCTTCCTACAGCAATAGATGTGATATCTCAATGCTTCTAATACCAAACCTGAGACCCTTCCTATAACATGAGATGGGAATATCCAACTCCTTCCCATTCCAATCCTGAGACCCTTCCGATAGCAGAGATGTGATATCTCAATGCTTATACCAAACCTGAGATCCTTCCTATAACATGAGATGTGATATCCAACTCCTTCCCATTCCAATCCTGAGACCCTTCCTATAGCATGAGATGTGATATCTCACTGCTTATACCAAACCTGAGACCCTTCCTATAGCATGAGATGTGATATCCAACTCCTTCCCATTCCAATCCTGAGACCCTTCCTATAGCATGAGATGTGATATCTCAATGCTTCTAATATCAAACTTGAGACCCTCCCTATAGCATGAGATGTGATATCCAAGTCCTTCCCATTCCAATCCTGAGACACTTCCTATAGCATGAGATGTGATATCTCAATGCTTCTAATACCAAACCTGTGATCCTTCCTATAGCATGAGATGTGATATCCAACTCCTTCCAATTCCAATCCTGAGACCCTTCCTACAGCAATAGATGTGATATCTCAATGCTTCTAATACCAAACCTGAGACCCTTCCTATAACATGAGATGGGAATATCCAACTCCTTCCCATTCCAATCCTGAGACCCTTCCGATAGCAGAGATGTGATATCTCAATGCTTATACCAAACCTGAGATCCTTCCTATAACATGAGATGTGATATCCAACTCCTTCCCATTCCAATCCTGAGACCCTTCCTATAGCATGAGATGTGATATCTCACTGCTTATACCAAACCTGAGACCCTTCCTATAGCATGAGATGTGATATCCAACTCCTTCCCATTCCAATCCTGAGACCCTTCCTATAGCAGAGATGTGATATCTCAATGCTTATACCAAACCTGAGATCCTTCCTATAACATGAGATGTGATATCCAACTCCTTCCCATTCCAATCCTGAGACCCTTCCTATAGCATGAGATGTGATATCTCACTGCTTATACCAAACCTGAGACCCTTCCTATAGCATGAGATGTGATATCTAACTCCTTCCCATTCCAATCCTGAGACCCTTCCGATAGCAGAGATGTGATATCTCAATGCTTATACGAAACCTGAGACCCTTCCTACGGCATGAGATGTCATATACAACTCCTTCCCATTCCAATCCTGAGACCCTTCCTATAGCATGAGATGTGATATCTCAATGCTTATACCAAACCTGAGACCCTTCCTATAGCATGAGATGTGATATCCAACTCCTTCCCATTCCAATCCTGAGACCCTTCCTATAGCATGAGATGTGATGTCTCAATGCTTCTAATACCAAACCTGAGATCCTTCCTATAACATGAGATGTGATATCCAACTCCTTCCATTCCAATCCTGAGACCCTTCCTATAGCATGAGATGTTATATCTCAATACTTATACCAATCCTGAGCCTTCCTATAGCATGAGATGTGATACCCAACTCCTTCCCATTCCAATCCTGAGACGCTTCCTATAGCATGAGATGTGATATCTCAATGCCTCTAATACCAAACCTGAGATCCTTCCTCTAACATGAAATGTGATATCCAACTCCTTCCCTTTCCAAATCTGAGAGCCTATCTATAGCATGAGATGTGATATCCAACTCCTTCCCATTCCAATCCTGAGACACTTCTGATAGCAGAGATGTGATATCTCAATGCTTATACCAAACCTGAGACCCTTCCTATAACATGAGATCGGATATCCAACTCCTTCCCGTTCCAAACCTGAGACCCTTCCTATAGCATATGTGATATCCAACTCCTTCCCATTCCACACATGAGACCCTTCCTATAGCAAGAATGTAATATCCAACTCCTTCCCATTCCAACCCTGAGACCATTCCTATAGCATGAGATGTGATATCTCAATGCTTCTAATACCAAACCTGAGATCCTTCGTTTGACATGAGATGTGATATCCAATTCCTCCCCATTCCAAACCTGAGAACCTTCCTACAGCATGCAATGTGATATCTCAATGCTTCTAATACCAAACCTGAGACCAGTCCTATAACATGAGATTGGATATCCAACTCCTTCCCCTTCCAAACCTGAGACCCTTCCTATAGCATGAGATGTGATATCCAACTTCTTCCCATTCCAATCCTGAGACCCTTCCTATAACATGAGATGTGATGTCTCAATGCTTCTAATACCAAACCTGAGATCTTTCCTATAACATGAGATGTGATATCCAACTCCTTCCCATTCCAATCCTGAGACCCTTCCTATAGCATGAGATGTGATATCTCAATGCTTATACCAAACCTGAGACCCTTCCTATAGCTTGAGATGTGATATCCAACTCCTTCCCATTCCAATCCTGAGACCCTTCCTATAGCATGAGATGTGATATCTCAAGGCCTCTAATACCAAACCTGAGATCCTTCCTCTAACATGAATGTGATATCCAACTCCTTCCCCTTCCAAACCTGAGAGCCTTCCTATAGCATGAGATATGATATCCAAGTCCTTCCCATTCCAATCCTGAGACCCTTCCTATAACATGAAATGTGATATCCAACTCCATCCCATTCCAACCTGAGACCTTTCCTATAGCATGAGATGGGATATCCAACTCCTTCCAAATCCAATACTGATACCATTCCGATAGCATGAGATGTGATATCCCAATGCTTCTACCAAATCTGAGACCCATACTATGGCATAAGATGTGATATCAAACTCCTTCCCATTCCAATCCTGAGACCCTTCCTATAGCTTGAGATGTGATATCCAACTTCTTCCCATTCCAATTCTGAGACCCTTTCTATACCATGAGACTTGATATCTCAATGCTTCTAATACCAAACCTGAGACCCGTCCTATAACATGAGATGTGATATCCAAATCCTTCCCCTTCCAAACCTTAGACCCTTCCTTTATCATGAGATGTGATATCCAACTCCTTCCCATTCCAATCCTGAGACCCTTCCGATATCATGACATTTGTTATCTCAATGTTTCTAATATCAAACTTGAGACCCTCCCTATAGCATGAGATGTGACATCCAAGTCCTCCCCATTCCAATCCTGAGACCCTTCCTATAGCATGAGATGTGATATCTCAATGCTTCTAATACCAAACCTGAGACCCTTCCTATAACTTGAGATGGGATATCCAACTCAGATGGGATATCCAACTCCTTCCCATTCCAATCCTGAGACCCTTCCGATAGCAGAGATATGATATCTCAATGCTTATATCAAACCTGAGACCCTTCCTATGGCCTGAGATGTCATATACAACTCCTTCCCATTCCAATCCTGAGACCCTTCCTATAGCATGAGATGTGATATCTCAATGCTTATACCAAATCTGAGACCCTTCCTATAGCATGAGATGTGATATCCAACTCCTTCCCATTCCAATCCTGAGACCCTTCCTATAGCATGAGATGTGATGTCTCAATGCTTCCAATACCAAACCTGAGATCCTTCCTATAACATGAGATGTGATATCCAACTCCTTCCCATTCCAATCCTGAGACCCTTATGATAGCATGAGATGTGATATCTCAATGCCTCTTATACCAAACCTGAGATCCTTCCGATAGCATGAGATGTGATATCTCAATGCTTCTAATACCAAACCTGAGATCCTTCCTATAATATGAGATGTGATTTCCAAATCCTTCCCCTTCCAAACCTGAGACCCTCCCTTTAGCATGAGATGTGATATCCAACTCCTTCCCATTCCAATCCTGAGACCCTTCTGATAGCATGAGATGTGATATCTCAATGCCTCTAATACCAAACCTGAGATCCTACCTCTAACATGAAATGTGATATCCATCTCCTTCCCTTTCCAAACCTGAGACCCTGCCTATAGCATGATATGTGATATCCAAGTCCTTCCCATTCCAATCCTGAGACCCTTCCTATAGCATGTGATGTGATATCTCAATGCTTATACAAAACCTGAGACCCTTCCTATGGCATGAGATGGCATATACAACTCCTTCCCATTCCAATCCTGAGACCCTTCCTATAGCATGAGATGTGATATCTCAATGCTTATACCAAACCTGAGACCCTTCCTATAGCATGTGATGTGATATCCAACTTCTTCCCATTCCAATCCTGAGACCCTTCCTATAGCATGAGATGTGATATCTCAATGCTTATACCAAACCTGAGACCCTTCCTATAGCTTGAGATGTGATATCCAACTCCTTCCCATTCCAATCCTGAGACCCTTCCTATAGCATGAGATGTGATATCTCAAGGCCTCTAATACCAAACCTGAGATCCTTCCTCTAACATGAAATGTGATATCCAACTCCTTCCCCTTCCAAACCTGAGAGCCTTCCTATAGCATGAGATATGATATCCAAGTCCTTCCCATTCCAATCCTGAGACCCTTCCTATAACATGAAATGTGATATCCAACTCCTTCCCATTCCAACCTGAGACCCTTCCTATAGCATGAGATGGGATATCCAACTCCTTCCAAATCCAATACTGATACCCTTCCGATAGCATGAGATGTGATATCCCAATGCTTCTACCAAACCTGAGTCCCATACTATGGCATGAGATGTGATATCAAACTCCTTCCCATTCCAATCCTGAGACCCTTCTTATACCATGAGACTTGATATGTCAATGCTTCTAATACCAAACCTGAGACCCGTCCTATAACATGAGATGTGATATCCAAATCCTTCCCCTTCCAAACCTTAGACCCTTCCTTTATCATGAGATGTGATATCCAACTCCTTCCCATTCCAATCCTGAGACCCTTCCGATATCATGAGATGTGATATCTCAATGCTTATACCAAATCTGAGACCCTTCCTATGGCCTGAGATGTCATATACAACTCCTTCCCATTCCAATCCTGAGACCCTTCCTATAGCATGAGATGTGATATCTCAATGCTTATACCAAATCTGAGACCCTTCCTATAGCATGAGATGTGATATCCAACTCCTTCCCATTCCAATCCTGAGACCCTTCCTATAGCATGAGAAGTGATATCTCCATGCTTATACCAAACCTGAGACCCTTCCTATAGCATAAGATGTGATATCCAAATCCTTCCCATTCCAATCCTGAGACCCTTCCTATAGCATGAGATGTGATATCTCAATGCTTATACCAAACCTGAGACCCTTCCTATAGCATGAGATGTGATATCCAACTCCTTCCCATTCCAATCCTGAGACCCTTCCTATAGCATGAGATGTGATGTCTCAATGCTTCTAATACCAAACCTGAGATCCTTCCTATAACATGAGATGTGATATCCAACTCCTTCCCATTCCAATCCTGAGACCCTTATGATAGCATGAGATGTGATATCTCAATGCTTCTAATACCAAACCTGAGATCCTTCCTATAATATGAGATGTGATTTCCAAATCCTTCCCCTTCCAAACCTGAGACCCTCCCTTTAGCATGAAATGTGATATCCAACTCCTTCCCATTCCAATCCTGAGACCCTTCTGATAGCATGAGATGTGATATCTCAATGCCTCTAATACCAAACCTGAGATCCTACCTCTAACATGAAATGTGATATCCATCTCCTTCCCTTTCCAAACCTGAGACCCTGCCTATAGCATGAGATGTGATATCCAAGTCCTTCCCATTCCAATCCTGAGACCCTTCCTATAGCATGTGATGTGATATCTCAATGCTTATACCAAACCTGAGACCCTTGCTATGGCATGAGATGTCATATACAACTCCTTCCCATTCCAACCCTGAGACCCTTCCTATAGCATGAGATGTGATATCTCAATGCTTATACCAAACCTGAGACCCTTCCTATAGCATGAGATGTGATATCCAACTTCTTCCCATTCCAATCCTGAGACCCTTCCTATAGCATGAGATGTGATATCTCAATGCTTATACCAAACCCGAGACCCTTCCTATAGCATAACATGTGATATCCAAATCCTTCCCATTCCAATACTGAGACCCTTCCTATAGCATGAGATGTGATATCTCAATGCTTATACCAAACCTGAGACCCTTCCTATAACATGAAATGTGATATCCAACTCCATCCCATTCCAACCTGAGACCTTTCCTATAGCATGAGATGGGATATCCAACTCCTTCCAAATCCAATACTGATACCATTCCGATAGCATGAGATGTGATATCCCAATGCTTCTACCAAATCTGAGACCCATACTATGGCATAAGATGTGATATCAAACTCCTTCCCATTCCAATCCTGAGACCCTTCCTATAGCTTGAGATGTGATATCCAACTTCTTCCCATTCCAATTCTGAGACCCTTTCTATACCATGAGACTTGATATCTCAATGCTTCTAATACCAAACCTGAGACCCGTCCTATAACATGAGATGTGATATCCAAATCCTTCCCCTTCCAAACCTTAGACCCTTCCTTTATCATGAGATGTGATATCCAACTCCTTCCCATTCCAATCCTGAGACCCTTCCGATATCATGACATTTGTTATCTCAATGTTTCTAATATCAAACTTGAGACCCTCCCTATAGCATGAGATGTGACATCCAAGTCCTCCCCATTCCAATCCTGAGACCCTTCCTATAGCATGAGATGTGATATCTCAATGCTTCTAATACCAAACCTGAGACCCTTCCTATAACATGAGATGGGATATCCAACTCAGATGGGATATCCAACTCCTTCCCATTCCAATCCTGAGACCCTTCCGATAGCAGAGATATGATATCTCAATGCTTATATCAAACCTGAGACCCTTCCTATGGCCTGAGATGTCATATACAACTCCTTCCCATTCCAATCCTGAGACCCTTCCTATAGCATGAGATGTGATATCTCAATGCTTATACCAAATCTGAGACCCTTCCTATAACATGAGATGTGATATCCAACTCCTTCCCATTCCAATCCTGAGACCCTTCCTATAGCATGAGATGTGATGTCTCAATGCTTCCAATACCAAACCTGAGATCCTTCCTATAACATGAGATGTGATATCCAACTCCTTCCCATTCCAATCCTGAGACCCTTATGATAGCATGAGATGTGATATCTCAATGCCTCTTATACCAAACCTGAGATCCTTCCGATAGCATGAGATGTGATATCTCAATGCTTCTAATACCAAACCTGAGATCCTTCCTATAATATGAGATGTGATTTCCAAATCCTTCCCCTTCCAAACCTGAGACCCTCCCTTTAGCATGAGATGTGATATCCAACTCCTTCCCATTCCAATCCTGAGACCCTTCTGATAGCATGAGATGTGATATCTCAATGCCTCTAATACCAAACCTGAGATCCTACCTCTAACATGAAATGTGATATCCATCTCCTTCCCTTTCCAAACCTGAGACCCTGCCTATAGCATGATATGTGATATCCAAGTCCTTCCCATTCCAATCCTGAGACCCTTCCTATAGCATGTGATGTGATATCTCAATGCTTATACAAAACCTGAGACCCTTCCTATGGCATGAGATGGCATATACAACTCCTTCCCATTCCAATCCTGAGACCCTTCCTATAGCATGAGATGTGATATCTCAATGCTTATACCAAACCTGAGACCCTTCCTATAGCATGTGATGTGATATCCAACTTCTTCCCATTCCAATCCTGAGACCCTTCCTATAGCATGAGATGTGATATCTCAATGCTTATACCAAACCTGAGACCCTTCCTATAGCTTGAGATGTGATATCCAACTCCTTCCCATTCCAATCCTGAGACCCTTCCTATAGCATGAGATGTGATATCTCAAGGCCTCTAATACCAAACCTGAGATCCTTCCTCTAACATGAAATGTGATATCCAACTCCTTCCCCTTCCAAACCTGAGAGCCTTCCTATAGCATGAGATATGATATCCAAGTCCTTCCCATTCCAATCCTGAGACCCTTCCTATAACATGAAATGTGATATCCAACTCCTTCCCATTCCAACCTGAGACCCTTCCTATAGCATGAGATGGGATATCCAACTCCTTCCAAATCCAATACTGATACCCTTCCGATAGCATGAGATGTGATATCCCAATGCTTCTACCAAACCTGAGTCCCATACTATGGCATGAGATGTGATATCAAACTCCTTCCCATTCCAATCCTGAGACCCTTCTTATACCATGAGACTTGATATGTCAATGCTTCTAATACCAAACCTGAGACCCGTCCTATAACATGAGATGTGATATCCAAATCCTTCCCCTTCCAAACCTTAGACCCTTCCTTTATCATGAGATGTGATATCCAACTCCTTCCCATTCCAATCCTGAGACCCTTCCGATATCATGAGATGTGATATCTCAATGCTTATACCAAATCTGAGACCCTTCCTATGGCCTGAGATGTCATATACAACTCCTTCCCATTCCAATCCTGAGACCCTTCCTATAGCATGAGATGTGATATCTCAATGCTTATACCAAATCTTAGACCCTTCCTATAGCATGAGATGTGATATCCAACTCCTTCCCATTCCAATCCTGAGACCCTTCCTATAGCATGAGAAGTGATATCTCCATGCTTATACCAAACCTGAGACCCTTCCTATAGCATAAGATGTGATATCCAAATCCTTCCCATTCCAATCCTGAGACCCTTCCTATAGCATGAGATGTGATATCTCAATGCTTATACCAAACCTGAGACCCTTCCTATAGCATGAGATGTGATATCCAACTCCTTCCCATTCCAATCCTGAGACCCTTCCTATAGCATGAGATGTGATGTCTCAATGCTTCTAATACCAAACCTGAGATCCTTCCTATAACATGAGATGTGATATCCAACTCCTTCCCATTCCAATCCTGAGACCCTTATGATAGCATGAGATGTGATATCTCAATGCTTCTAATACCAAACCTGAGATCCTTCCTATAATATGAGATGTGATTTCCAAATCCTTCCCCTTCCAAACCTGAGACCCTCCCTTTAGCATGAAATGTGATATCCAACTCCTTCCCATTCCAATCCTGAGACCCTTCTGATAGCATGAGATGTGATATCTCAATGCCTCTAATACCAAACCTGAAATCCTACCTCTAACATGAAATGTGATATCCATCTCCTTCCCTTTCCAAACCTGAGACCCTGCCTATAGCATGAGATGTGATATCCAAGTCCTTCCCATTCCAATCCTGAGACCCTTCCTATAGCATGTGATGTGATATCTCAATGCTTATACCAAACCTGAGACCCTTGCTATGGCATGAGATGTCATATACAACTCCTTCCCATTCCAACCCTGAGACCCTTCCTATAGCATGAGATGTGATATCTCAATGCTTATACCAAACCTGAGACCCTTCCTATAGCATGAGATGTGATATCCAACTTCTTCCCATTCCAATCCTGAGACCCTTCCTATAGCATGAGATGTGATATCTCAATGCTTATACCAAACCCGAGACCCTTCCTATAGCATAACATGTGATATCCAAATCCTTCCCATTCCAATACTGAGACCCTTCCTATAGCATGAGATGTGATATCTCAATGCTTATACCAAACCTGAGACCCTTCCTATAGCATGAGATGTGACATCCAACTCCTTCCCATTCCAATCCTGAGACCCTTCCTATAGCATGAGATGTGATGTCTCAATGCTTCTAATACCAAACCTGAGATCCTTCCTATAACATGAGATGTGATATCCAACTCCTTCCCATTCCAATCCTGAGACCCTTCCTATAGCATGAGATGTGATATCCAACTTCTTCCCATTCCAATCCTGAGACCCTTCCTATAGCATGAGATGTGATATCTCAATGCTTATACCAAACCTGAGATCCTTCCTCTAACATGAAATGTGATATCCAACTCCTTCCCCTTCCAAACCTGAGAGCCTTCCTATAGCATGAGATATGATATCCAAGTCCTTCCCATTCCAATCCTGAGACCCTTCCTATAACATGAAATGTGATATCCAACTCCTTCCCATTCTAACATGAGACCCTTCCTATAGCATGAGATGGGATATCCAACTCCTTCCAAATCCAATACTGATACCCTTCCGATGGCATGACATGTGATATCCCAATGCTTCTACCAAACCTGAGACCCATACTATGGCATGAGATGTGATATCAAACTCCTTCCCATTCCAATCCTGAGACGCTTCCTATAGCTTGAGATGTGATATCCAACTCCTTCCCATTCCAATTCTGAGACCCTTCTTATACCATGAGACTTGATATCTCAATGCTTCTAATACCAAACCTGAGACCCGTCCTATAACATGAGATGTGATATCCAAATCCTTCCCCTTCCAAACCTTAGACCCTTCCTATAGCATGAGATGTGATATCTCAATGCTTCTAATACCAAACCTGAGACCCTTCCTATAACATGAGATGGGATATCCAACTCCTTCCCATTCCAATCCTGAGACCCTTCCGATAGCAAAGATGTGATATCTCAGTGCTTATACCAAACCTGAGACCCTTCCTAAGGCCTGAGATGTCATATACAACTCCTTCCCATTCCAATCCTGAGACCCTTCCTATAGCATGAGATGTGATATCTCAATGCTTATACCAAATCTGAGACCCTTCCTATAGCATGAGATGTGATATCCAACACCTTCCCATTCCAATCCTGAGACCCTTCCTATAGCATGAGAAGTGATATCTCCATGCTTATACCAAACCTGAGACCCTTCCTATAGCATGAGATGTGATATCCAAATCCTTCCCATTCCAACCCTGAGACCCTTCCTATAGCATGAGATGTGATATCTCAATGCTTATACCAAACCTGAGAGCCTACCTATAGCATGGGATGTGATATCCAAGTCCATCCCATTCCAATCCTTAGACCCTTCCTACAGCATGCGATGTGATATCTCAATGATTCTAATACCAAACCAGAGACCTGTCCTTTAACATGAGATGGGATATCCAACTCCTTCCCATTCCAATCCTGAGCCACTCCTGATAGCAGAGATGTGATATCTCAATGCTTATACCAAACCTGAGACGCTTCCTATAACATGAGATGTGATATCCAACTCCTTCCCGTTCCAAACCTGAGACACTTCCTATAGCATATGTGATATCCAACTCCTTCCCATTCCAAACATGAGACCCTTCCTATAGCAAGAATGTAATATCCAACTCCTACCCATTCCAATCCTGAGACCATTCCTATAGCATGAGATGTGATATATCAATGCTTCTAATACCAAACCTGAGATCCTTCCTATGACATGAGATGTGATATCCAAATCCTTCCCATTCCAATCCTGAGACCCTTCCTATAGCAAGAGATGTGATATCCAAATCCTTCCCATTCCAATCCTGAGACCCTTCCTATAACATGAGATGTGATATTCAACTCCTTCCCATTCCAACCTGAGACACTTCCTATAGCATGAGAAGGGATATCCAACTCCTTCCCAATCCAATCCTGAGAACCTTCCGATAGCAGAGATGTGATATCTCAATGCGTATACCAAACCTGAGAACCTTCCTATGGCATGAGATGTGATATCCAACTCCTTGCCATTCAAATCCTGAGACCCTTCCTATAGCATGAGATGTGATATCTCAATGCTTCTACCAAACCTGAGACCCTTCCTTTAGCATGAGATGTGATATCCAAATCCTTCACATTCCAATCCTGAGACCCTTCCTATAGCATGAGATGTGATATCTCAATGCTTCTAATACCAAACCTGAGATCCTTCCTATAACATGAGATGTGATATCCAATTCCTTCCCATTCCAAACCTGAGACCCTTCCTATTGGATGAGATGTGATATCCAACTCCTTCCCATTCCAACCCTGAGACCCTTCCTATACCATGAGATGTGATATCTCAATGCTTCTAATACCAAACTGGGAACCGTCCTATAACATGAGATGTGATATCTCAATGTTTCTAATAAAAAACCTGAGACCCTTCCTATAACATGAGATGTGATATCCAATTCCTTCCCATTCCAAACCTGAGACCCTTCCTATTGGATGAGATGTGATATCCAAATCCTTCCCCTTCCAAACCTGAGACCCTTCCTTTAGCATGAGATGTGATATCCAAATACTTCCCATTCCAATCCTAAAACACTTCCTATAGCATGAGATGTGATATCTCAATGTTTCTAATAAAAAACCTGAGACCCTTCCTATAGCAAGAGATGTGATATCCAAATCCTTCCCATTCCAATACTGAGACCCTTCCTGTATATAACATGAGATGTGATATCCAACTCCTTCCCATTCCAACCTGAGACCCTTCCTATAGCATGAGATGTGATGTTCAACTCCTTACCATTCAAATCCTGAGACCCTCCCTATAACAAGAGATGTCATATCCAACTCCTTCCCATTCCAAACCTGAGACCCTTCCTATAACATGAGATGTCATATACAACTCCTTCCCATTCCAATCCTGAGACCCTTCCTATAGCATGAGATGTGATATCTCAATGCTTATACCAAACCTGAGACCCTTCCTATAGCATGAGATGTGATATCCAACTCCTTCCCATTCCAATCCTGATACCCTTCCTATAGCATGAGATGTGATGTCTCAATGCTTCTAATACCAAACCTGAGATCCTTCCTATAACATGAGATGTGATATCCAACTCCTTCCATTCCAATCCTGAGACCCTTCCTATAGCATGAGATGTTATATCTCAATACTTATACCAATCCTGAGCCTTCCTATAGCATGAGATGTGATACCCAACTCCTTCCCATTCCAATCCTGAGACGCTTCCTATAGCATGAGATGTGATATCTCAATGCCTCTAATACCAAACCTGAGATCCTTCCTCTAACATGAAATGTGATATCCAACTCCTTCCCTTTCCAAATCTGAGAGCCTATCTATAGCATGAGATGTGATATCCAAGTCCTTCCCATTCCAATCCTTAGACCCTTCCTGCATCGTGCAATATGATATCTCAATGATTCTAACAACAAACCTGAGACCCGTCCTATAACATGAGATGGGATATCCAACTCCTTCCCATTCCAATCCTGAGACACTTCTGATAGCAGAGATGTGATATCTCAATGCTTATACCAAACCTGAGACCCTTCCTATAACATGAGATCGGATATCCAACTCCTTCCCGTTCCAAACCTGAGACCCTTCCTATAGCATATGTGATATCCAACTCCTTCCCATTCCAAACATGAGACCCTTCCTATAGCAAGAATGTAATATCCAACTCCTTCCCATTCCAACCCTGAGACCATTCCTATAGCATGAGATGTGATATCTCAATGCTTCTAATACCAAACCTGAGATCCTTCGTTTGACATGAGATGTGATATCCAATTCCTCCCCATTCCAAACCTGAGAACCTTCCTACAGCATGCAATGTGATATCTCAATGCTTCTAATACCAAACCTGAGACCAGTCCTATAACATGAGATTGGATATCCAACTCCTTCCCCTTCCAAACCTGAGACCCTTCCTATAGCATGAGATGTGATATCCAACTTCTTCCCATTCCAATCCTGAGACCCTTCCTATAACATGAGATGTGATGTCTCAATGCTTCTAATACCAAACCTGAGATCTTTCCTATAACATGAGATGTGATATCCAACTCCTTCCCATTCCAATCCTGAGACCCTTCCTATAGCATGAGATGTGATATCTCAATGCTTATACCAAACCTGAGACCCTTCCTATAGCTTGAGATGTGATATCCAACTCCTTCCCATTCCAATCCTGAGACCCTTCCTATAGCATGAGATGTGATATCTCAAGGCCTCTAATACCAAACCTGAGATCCTTCCTCTAACATGAATGTGATATCCAACTCCTTCCCCTTCCAAACCTGAGAGCCTTCCTATAGCATGAGATATGATATCCAAGTCCTTCCCATTCCAATCCTGAGACCCTTCCTATAACATGAAATGTGATATCCAACTCCATCCCATTCCAACCTGAGACCTTTCCTATAGCATGAGATGGGATATCCAACTCCTTCCAAATCCAATACTGATACCATTCCGATAGCATGAGATGTGATATCCCAATGCTTCTACCAAATCTGAGACCCATACTATGGCATAAGATGTGATATCAAACTCCTTCCCATTCCAATCCTGAGACCCTTCCTATAGCTTGAGATGTGATATCCAACTTCTTCCCATTCCAATTCTGAGACCCTTTCTATACCATGAGACTTGATATCTCAATGCTTCTAATACCAAACCTGAGGGCCGTCCTATAACATGAGATGTGATATCCAAATCCTTCCCCTTCCAAACCTTAGACCCTTCCTTTATCATGAGATGTGATATCCAACTCCTTCCCATTCCAATCCTGAGACCCTTCCGATATCATGACATTTGTTATCTCAATGTTTCTAATATCAAACTTGAGACCCTCCCTATAGCATGAGATGTGACATCCAAGTCCTCCCCATTCCAATCCTGAGACCCTTCCTATAGCATGAGATGTGATATCTCAATGCTTCTAATACCAAACCTGAGACCCTTCCTATAACATGAGATGGGATATCCAACTCAGATGGGATATCCAACTCCTTCCCATTCCAATCCTGAGACCCTTCCGATAGCAGAGATGTGATATCTCAATGCTTATATCAAACCTGAGACCCTTCCTATGGCCTGAGATGTCATATACAACTCCTTCCCATTCCAATCCTGAGACCCTTCCTATAGCATGAGATGTGATATCTCAATGCTTATACCAAATCTGAGACCCTTCCTATAGCATGAGATGTGATATCCAACTCCTTCCCATTCCAATCCTGAGACCCTTCCTATAGCATGAGAAGTGATATCTCCATGCTTATACCAAACCTGAGACCCTTCCTATAGCATAAGATGTGATATCCAAATCCTTCCCATTCCAATCCTGAGACCCTTCCTATAGCATGAGATGTGATATCTCAA
The DNA here is from genome assembly GCF_040938575.1 of Ambystoma mexicanum. Taxonomy (NCBI): domain Eukaryota; kingdom Metazoa; phylum Chordata; class Amphibia; order Caudata; family Ambystomatidae; genus Ambystoma; species Ambystoma mexicanum. The sequence continues at coordinate 989,000,700 of NC_090939.1, read as the reverse complement.
TGCTTATACCAAACCTGAGACCCTTCCTATAGCATGAGATGTGATATCCAACTCCTTCCCATTCCAATCCTGAGACCCTTCCTATAGCATGAGATGTGATGTCTCAATGCTTCTAATACCAAACCTGAGATCCTTCCTATAACATGAGATGTGATATCCAACTCCTTCCCATTCCAATCCTGAGACCCTTATGATAGCATGAGATGTGATATCTCAATGCTTCTAATACCAAACCTGAGATCCTTCCTATAATATGAGATGTGATTTCCAAATCCTTCCCCTTCCAAACCTGAGACCCTCCCTTTAGCATGAAATGTGATATCCAACTCCTTCCCATTCCAATCCTGAGACCCTTCTGATAGCATGAGATGTGATATCTCAATGCCTCTAATACCAAACCTGAGATCCTACCTCTAACATGAAATGTGATATCCATCTCCTTCCCTTTCCAAACCTGAGACCCTGCCTATAGCATGAGATGTGATATCCAAGTCCTTCCCATTCCAATCCTGAGACCCTTCCTATAGCATGTGATGTGATATCTCAATGCTTATACCAAACCTGAGACCCTTGCTATGGCATGAGATGTCATATACAACTCCTTCCCATTCCAACCCTGAGACCCTTCCTATAGCATGAGATGTGATATCTCAATGCTTATACCAAACCTGAGACCCTTCCTATAGCATGAGATGTGATATCCAACTTCTTCCCATTCCAATCCTGAGACCCTTCCTATAGCATGAGATGTGATATCCAACTCCTTCCCATTCCAATCCTGAGACCCTTCCTATAGCATGAGATGTGATATCTCAAGGCCTCTAATACCAAACCTGAGATCCTTCCTCTAACATGAAATGTGACATCCAACTCCTTCCCCTTCCAAACCTGAGAGCCTTCCTATAGCATGAGATATGATATCCAAGTCCTTCCCATTCCAATCCTGAGACCCTTCCTATAACATGAAATGTGATATCCAACTCCTTCCCATTCCAACCTGAGACCCTTCCTATAGCATGAGATGGGATATCCAACTCCTTCCAAATCCAATACTGATACCCTTCCGATAGCATGAGATGTGATATCCCAATGCTTCTACCAAACCTGAGTCCCATACTATGGCATGAGATGTGATATCAAACTCCTTCCCATTCCAATCCTGAGACCCTTCTTATACCATGAGACTTGATATGTCAATGCTTCTAATACCAAACCTGAGACCCGTCCTATAACATGAGATGTGATATCCAAATCCTTCCCCTTCCAAACCTTAGACCCTTCCTTTATCATGAGATGTGATATCCAACTCCTTCCCATTCCAATCCTGAGACCCTTCCGATATCATGAGATGTGATATCTCAATGCTTATACCAAATCTGAGACCCTTCCTATGGCCTGAGATGTCATATACAACTCCTTCCCATTCCAATCCTGAGACCCTTCCTATAGCATGAGATGTGATATCTCAATGCTTATACCAAATCTGAGACCCTTCCTATAGCATGAGATGTGATATCCAACTCCTTCCCATTCCAATCCTGAGACCCTTCCTATAGCATGAGAAGTGATATCTCCATGCTTATACCAAACCTGAGACCCTTCCTATAGCATAAGATGTGATATCCAAATCCTTCCCATTCCAATCCTGAGACCCTTCCTATAGCATGAGATGTGATATCTCAATGCTTATACCAAACCTGAGACCCTTCCTATAGCATGAGATGTGATATCCAACTCCTTCCCATTCCAATCCTGAGACCCTTCCTATAGCATGAGATGTGATGTCTCAATGCTTCTAATACCAAACCTGAGATCCTTCCTATAACATGAGATGTGATATCCAACTCCTTCCCATTCCAATCCTGAGACCCTTATGATAGCATGAGATGTGATATCTCAATGCTTCTAATACCAAACCTGAGATCCTTCCTATAATATGAGATGTGATTTCCAAATCCTTCCCCTTCCAAACCTGAGACCCTCCCTTTAGCATGAAATGTGATATCCAACTCCTTCCCATTCCAATCCTGAGACCCTTCTGATAGCATGAGATGTGATATCTCAATGCCTCTAATACCAAACCTGAGATCCTACCTCTAACATGAAATGTGATATCCATCTCCTTCCCTTTCCAAACCTGAGACCCTGCCTATAGCATGAGATGTGATATCCAAGTCCTTCCCATTCCAATCCTGAGACCCTTCCTATAGCATGTGATGTGATATCTCAATGCTTATACCAAACCTGAGACCCTTGCTATGGCATGAGATGTCATATACAACTCCTTCCCATTCCAACCCTGAGACCCTTCCTATAGCATGAGATGTGATATCTCAATGCTTATACCAAACCTGAGACCCTTCCTATAGCATGAGATGTGATATCCAACTTCTTCCCATTCCAATCCTGAGACCCTTCCTATAGCATGAGATGTGATATCTCAATGCTTATACCAAACCCGAGACCCTTCCTATAGCATAACATGTGATATCCAAATCCTTCCCATTCCAATACTGAGACCCTTCCTATAGCATGAGATGTGATATCTCAATGCTTATACCAAACCTGAGACCCTTCCTATAGCATGAGATGTGACATCCAACTCCTTCCCATTCCAATCCTGAGACCCTTCCTATAGCATGAGATGTGATGTCTCAATGCTTCTAATACCAAACCTGAGATCCTTCCTATAACATGAGATGTGATATCCAACTCCTTCCCATTCCAATCCTGAGACCCTTCCTATAGCATGAGATGTGATATCCAACTTCTTCCCATTCCAATCCTGAGACCCTTCCTATAGCATGAGATGTGATATCTCAATGCTTATACCAATCCTGAGACCCTTCCTATAACATGAAATGTGATATCCAACTCCTTCCCATTCTAACATGAGACCCTTCCTATAGCATGAGATGGGATATCCAACTCCTTCCAAATCCAATACTGATACCCTTCCGATAGCATGACATGTGATATCCCAATGCTTCTACCAAACCTGAGACCCATACTATGGCATGAGATGTGATATCAAACTCCTTCCCATTCCAATCCTGAGACGCTTCCTATAGCTTGAGATGTGATATCCAACTCCTTCCCATTCCAATTCTGAGACCCTTCTTATACCATGAGACTTGATATCTCAATGCTTCTAATACCAAACCTGAGACCCGTCCTATAACATGAGATGTGATATCCAAATCCTTCCCCTTCCAAACCTTAGACCCTTCCTATAGCATGAGATGTGATATCTCAATGCTTCTAATACCAAACCTGAGACCCTTCCTATAACATGAGATGGGATATCCAACTCCTTCCCATTCCAATCCTGAGACCCTTCCGATAGCAAAGATGTGATATCTCAGTGCTTATACCAAACCTGAGACCCTTCCTAAGGCCTGAGATGTCATATACAACTCCTTCCCATTCCAATCCTGAGACCCTTCCTATAGCATGAGATGTGATATCTCAATGCTTATACCAAATCTGAGACCCTTCCTATAGCATGAGATGTGATATCCAACACCTTCCCATTCCAATCCTGAGACCCTTCCTATAGCATGAGAAGTGATATCTCCATGCTTATACCAAACCTGAGACCCTTCCTATAGCATGAGATGTGATATCCAAATCCTTCCCATTCCAATCCTGAGACCCTTCCTATAGCATGAGATGTGATATCTCAATGCCTATACCAAACCTGAGAGCCTACCTATAGCATGGGATGTGATATCCAAGTCCATCCCATTCCAATCCTTAGACCCTTCCTACAGCATGCGATGTGATATCTCAATGATTCTAATACCAAACCAGAGACCTGTCCTTTAACATGAGATGGGATATCCAACTCCTTCCCATTCCAATCCTGAGCCACTCCTGATAGCAGAGATGTGATATCTCAATGCTTATACCAAACCTGAGACCCTTCCTATAACATGAGATGTGATATCCAACTCCTTCCCGTTCCAAACCTGAGACACTTCCTATAGCATATGTGATATCCAACTCCTTCCCATTCCAAACATGAGACCCTTCCTATAGCAAGAATGTAATATCCAACTCCTACCCATTCCAATCCTGAGACCATTCCTATAGCATGAGATGTGATATATCAATGCTTCTAATACCAAACCTGAGATCCTTCCTATGACATGAGATGTGATATCCAAATCCTTCCCATTCCAATCCTGAGACCCTTCCTATAGCAAGAGATGTGATATCCAAATCCTTCCCATTCCAATCCTGAGACCCTTCCTATAACATGAGATGTGATATTCAACTCCTTCCCATTCCAACCTGAGACACTTCCTATAGCATGAGAAGGGATATCCAACTCCTTCCCAATCCAATCCTGAGAACCTTCCGATAGCAGAGATGTGATATCTCAATGCGTATACCAAACCTGAGAACCTTCCTATGGCATGAGATGTGATATCCAACTCCTTGCCATTCAAATCCTGAGACCCTTCCTATAGCATGAGATGTGATATCTCAATGCTTCTACCAAACCTGAGACCCTTCCTTTAGCATGAGATGTGATATCCAAATCCTTCACATTCCAATCCTGAGACCCTTCCTATAGCATGAGATGTGATATCTCAATGCTTCTAATACCAAACCTGAGATCCTTCCTATAACATGAGATGTGATATCCAATTCCTTCCCATTCCAAACCTGAGACCCTTCCTATTGGATGAGATGTGATATCCAACTCCTTCCCATTCCAACCCTGAGACCCTTCCTATACCATGAGATGTGATATCTCAATGCTTCTAATACCAAACTGGGAACCGTCCTATAACATGAGATGTGATATCTCAATGTTTCTAATAAAAAACCTGAGACCCTTCCTATAACATGAGATGTGATATCCAATTCCTTCCCATTCCAAACCTGAGACCCTTCCTATTGGATGAGATGTGATATCCAAATCCTTCCCCTTCCAAACCTGAGACCCTTCCTTTAGCATGAGATGTGATATCCAAATACTTCCCATTCCAATCCTAAAACACTTCCTATAGCATGAGATGTGATATCTCAATGTTTCTAATAAAAAACCTGAGACCCTTCCTATAGCAAGAGATGTGATATCCAAATCCTTCCCATTCCAATACTGAGACCCTTCCTGTATATAACATGAGATGTGATATCCAACTCCTTCCCATTCCAACCTGAGACCCTTCCTATAGCATGAGATGTGATGTTCAACTCCTTACCATTCAAATCCTGAGACCCTCCCTATAACAAGAGATGTCATATCCAACTCCTTCCCATTCCAAACCTGAGACCCTTCCTATAACATGAGATGTCATATACAACTCCTTCCCATTCCAATCCTGAGACCCTTCCTATAGCATGAGATGTGATATCTCAATGCTTATACCAAACCTGAGACCCTTCCTATAGCATGAGATGTGATATCCAACTCCTTCCCATTCCAATCCTGATACCCTTCCTATAGCATGAGATGTGATGTCTCAATGCTTCTAATACCAAACCTGAGATCCTTCCTATAACATGAGATGTGATATCCAACTCCTTCCATTCCAATCCTGAGACCCTTCCTATAGCATGAGATGTTATATCTCAATACTTATACCAATCCTGAGCCTTCCTATAGCATGAGATGTGATACCCAACTCCTTCCCATTCCAATCCTGAGACGCTTCCTATAGCATGAGATGTGATATCTCAATGCCTCTAATACCAAACCTGAGATCCTTCCTCTAACATGAAATGTGATATCCAACTCCTTCCCTTTCCAAATCTGAGAGCCTATCTATAGCATGAGATGTGATATCCAAGTCCTTCCCATTCCAATCCTTAGACCCTTCCTGCATCGTGCAATATGATATCTCAATGATTCTAACAACAAACCTGAGACCCGTCCTATAACATGAGATGGGATATCCAACTCCTTCCCATTCCAATCCTGAGACACTTCTGATAGCAGAGATGTGATATCTCAATGCTTATACCAAACCTGAGACCCTTCCTATAACATGAGATCGGATATCCAACTCCTTCCCGTTCCAAACCTGAGACCCTTCCTATAGCATATGTGATATCCAACTCCTTCCCATTCCAAACATGAGACCCTTCCTATAGCAAGAATGTAATATCCAACTCCTTCCCATTCCAACCCTGAGACCATTCCTATAGCATGAGATGTGATATCTCAATGCTTCTAATACCAAACCTGAGATCCTTCGTTTGACATGAGATGTGATATCCAATTCCTCCCCATTCCAAACCTGAGAACCTTCCTACAGCATGCAATGTGATATCTCAATGCTTCTAATACCAAACCTGAGACCAGTCCTATAACATGAGATTGGATATCCAACTCCTTCCCCTTCCAAACCTGAGACCCTTCCTATAGCATGAGATGTGATATCCAACTTCTTCCCATTCCAATCCTGAGACCCTTCCTATAACATGAGATGTGATGTCTCAATGCTTCTAATACCAAACCTGAGATCTTTCCTATAACATGAGATGTGATATCCAACTCCTTCCCATTCCAATCCTGAGACCCTTCCTATAGCATGAGATGTGATATCTCAATGCTTATACCAAACCTGAGACCCTTCCTATAGCTTGAGATGTGATATCCAACTCCTTCCCATTCCAATCCTGAGACCCTTCCTATAGCATGAGATGTGATATCTCAAGGCCTCTAATACCAAACCTGAGATCCTTCCTCTAACATGAATGTGATATCCAACTCCTTTCCCTTCCAAACCTGAGAGCCTTCCTATAGCATGAGATATGATATCCAAGTCCTTCCCATTCCAATCCTGAGACCCTTCCTATAACATGAAATGTGATATCCAACTCCATCCCATTCCAACCTGAGACCTTTCCTATAGCATGAGATGGGATATCCAACTCCTTCCAAATCCAATACTGATACCATTCCGATAGCATGAGATGTGATATCCCAATGCTTCTACCAAATCTGAGACCCATACTATGGCATAAGATGTGATATCAAACTCCTTCCCATTCCAATCCTGAGACCCTTCCTATAGCTTGAGATGTGATATCCAACTTCTTCCCATTCCAATTCTGAGACCCTTTCTATACCATGAGACTTGATATCTCAATGCTTCTAATACCAAACCTGAGGGCCGTCCTATAACATGAGATGTGATATCCAAATCCTTCCCCTTCCAAACCTTAGACCCTTCCTTTATCATGAGATGTGATATCCAACTCCTTCCCATTCCAATCCTGAGACCCTTCCGATATCATGACATTTGTTATCTCAATGTTTCTAATATCAAACTTGAGACCCTCCCTATAGCATGAGATGTGACATCCAAGTCCTCCCCATTCCAATCCTGAGACCCTTCCTATAGCATGAGATGTGATATCTCAATGCTTCTAATACCAAACCTGAGACCCTTCCTATAACATGAGATGGGATATCCAACTCAGATGGGATATCCAACTCCTTCCCATTCCAATCCTGAGACCCTTCCGATAGCAGAGATGTGATATCTCAATGCTTATATCAAACCTGAGACCCTTCCTATGGCCTGAGATGTCATATACAACTCCTTCCCATTCCAATCCTGAGACCCTTCCTATAGCATGAGATGTGATATCTCAATGCTTATACCAAATCTGAGACCCTTCCTATAGCATGAGATGTGATATCCAACTCCTTCCCATTCCAATCCTGAGACCCTTCCTATAGCATGAGAAGTGATATCTCCATGCTTATACCAAACCTGAGACCCTTCCTATAGCATAAGATGTGATATCCAAATCCTTCCCATTCCAATCCTGAGACCCTTCCTATAGCATGAGATGTGATATCTCAATGCTTATACCAAACCTGAGACCCTTCCTATAGCATGAGATGTGATATCCAACTCCTTCCCATTCCAATCCTGAGACCCTTCCTATAGCATGAGATGTGATGTCTCAATGCTTCTAATACCAAACCTGAGATCCTTCCTATAACATGAGATGTGATATCCAACTCCTTCCCATTCCAATCCTGAGACCCTTATGATAGCATGAGATGTGATATCTCAATGCTTCTAATACCAAACCTGAGATCCTTCCTATAATATGAGATGTGATTTCCAAATCCTTCCCCTTCCAAACCTGAGACCCTCCCTTTAGCATGAAATGTGATATCCAACTCCTTCCCATTCCAATCCTGAGACCCTTCTGATAGCATGAGATGTGATATCTCAATGCCTCTAATACCAAACCTGAGATCCTACCTCTAACATGAAATGTGATATCCATCTCCTTCCCTTTCCAAACCTGAGACCCTGCCTATAGCATGAGATGTGATATCCAAGTCCTTCCCATTCCAATCCTGAGACCCTTCCTATAGCATGTGATGTGATATCTCAATGCTTATACCAAACCTGAGACCCTTGCTATGGCATGAGATGTCATATACAACTCCTTCCCATTCCAACCCTGAGACCCTTCCTATAGCATGAGATGTGATATCTCAATGCTTATACCAAACCTGAGACCCTTCCTATAGCATGAGATGTGATATCCAACTTCTTCCCATTCCAATCCTGAGACCCTTCCTATAGCATGAGATGTGATATCCAACTCCTTCCCATTCCAATCCTGAGACCCTTCCTATAGCATGAGATGTGATATCTCAAGGCCTCTAATACCAAACCTGAGATCCTTCCTCTAACATGAAATGTGACATCCAACTCCTTCCCCTTCCAAACCTGAGAGCCTTCCTATAGCATGAGATATGATATCCAAGTCCTTCCCATTCCAATCCTGAGACCCTTCCTATAACATGAAATGTGATATCCAACTCCTTCCCATTCCAACCTGAGACCCTTCCTATAGCATGAGATGGGATATCCAACTCCTTCCAAATCCAATACTGATACCCTTCCGATAGCATGAGATGTGATATCCCAATGCTTCTACCAAACCTGAGTCCCATACTATGGCATGAGATGTGATATCAAACTCCTTCCCATTCCAATCCTGAGACCCTTCTTATACCATGAGACTTGATATGTCAATGCTTCTAATACCAAACCTGAGACCCGTCCTATAACATGAGATGTGATATCCAAATCCTTCCCCTTCCAAACCTTAGACCCTTCCTTTATCATGAGATGTGATATCCAACTCCTTCCCATTCCAATCCTGAGACCCTTCCGATATCATGAGATGTGATATCTCAATGCTTATACCAAATCTGAGACCCTTCCTATGGCCTGAGATGTCATATACAACTCCTTCCCATTCCAATCCTGAGACCCTTCCTATAGCATGAGATGTGATATCTCAATGCTTATACCAAATCTGAGACCCTTCCTATAGCATGAGATGTGATATCCAACTCCTTCCCATTCCAATCCTGAGACCCTTCCTATAGCATGAGAAGTGATATCTCCATGCTTATACCAAACCTGAGACCCTTCCTATAGCATAAGATGTGATATCCAAATCCTTCCCATTCCAATCCTGAGACCCTTCATATAGCATGAGATGTGATATCTCAATGCTTATACCAAACCTGAGACCCTTCCTATAGCATGAGATGTGATATCCAACTCCTTCCCATTCCAATCCTGAGACCCTTCCTATAGCATGAGATGTGATGTCTCAATGCTTCTAATACCAAACCTGAGATCCTTCCTATAACATGAGATGTGATATCCAACTCCTTCCCATTCCAATCCTGAGACCCTTATGATAGCATGAGATGTGATATCTCAATGCTTCTAATACCAAACCTGAGATCCTTCCTATAATATGAGATGTGATTTCCAAATCCTTCCCCTTCCAAACCTGAGACCCTCCCTTTAGCATGAAATGTGATATCCAACTCCTTCCCATTCCAATCCTGAGACCCTTCTGATAGCATGAGATGTGATATCTCAATGCCTCTAATACCAAACCTGAGATCCTACCTCTAACATGAAATGTGATATCCATCTCCTTCCCTTTCCAAACCTGAGACCCTGCCTATAGCATGAGATGTGATATCCAAGTCCTTCCCATTCCAATCCTGAGACCCTTCCTATAGCATGTGATGTGATATCTCAATGCTTATACCAAACCTGAGACCCTTGCTATGGCATGAGATGTCATATACAACTCCTTCCCATTCCAACCCTGAGACCCTTCCTATAGCATGAGATGTGATATCTCAATGCTTATACCAAACCTGAGACCCTTCCTATAGCATGAGATGTGATATCCAACTTCTTCCCATTCCAATCCTGAGACCCTTCCTATAGCATGAGATGTGATATCTCAATGCTTATACCAAACCCGAGACCCTTCCTATAGCATAACATGTGATATCCAAATCCTTCCCATTCCAATACTGAGACCCTTCCTATAGCATGAGATGTGATATCTCAATGCTTATACCAAACCTGAGACCCTTCCTATAGCATGAGATGTGACATCCAACTCCTTCCCATTCCAATCCTGAGACCCTTCCTATAGCATGAGATGTGATGTCTCAATGCTTCTAATACCAAACCTGAGATCCTTCCTATAACATGAGATGTGATATCCAACTCCTTCCCATTCCAATCCTGAGACCCTTCCTATAGCATGAGATGTGATATCCAACTTCTTCCCATTCCAATCCTGAGACCCTTCCTATAGCATGAGATGTGATATCTCAATGCTTATACCAATCCTGAGACCCTTCCTATAACATGAAATGTGATATCCAACTCCTTCCCATTCTAACATGAGACCCTTCCTATAGCATGAGATGGGATATCCAACTCCTTCCAAATCCAATACTGATACCCTTCCGATAGCATGAAATGTGATATCCCAATGCTTCTACCAAACCTGAGACCCATACTATGGCATGAGATGTGATATCAAACTCCTTCCCATTCCAATCCTGAGACGCTTCCTATAGCTTGAGATGTGATATCCAACTCCTTCCCATTCCAATTCTGAGACCCTTCTTATACCATGAGACTTGATATCTCAATGCTTCTAATACCAAACCTGAGACCCGTCCTATAACATGAGATGTGATATCCAAATCCTTCCCCTTCCAAACCTTAGACCCTTCCTATAGCATGAGATGTGATATCTCAATGCTTCTAATACCAAACCTGAGACCCTTCCTATAACATGAGATGGGATATCCAACTCCTTCCCATTCCAATCCTGAGACCCTTCCGATAGCAAAGATGTGATATCTCAGTGCTTATACCAAACCTGAGACCCTTCCTAAGGCCTGAGATGTCATATACAACTCCTTCCCATTCCAATCCTGAGACCCTTCCTATAGCATGAGATGTGATATCTCAATGCTTATACCAAATCTGAGACCCTTCCTATAGCATGAGATGTGATATCCAACACCTTCCCATTCCAATCCTGAGACCCTTCCTATAGCATGAGAAGTGATATCTCCATGCTTATACCAAACCTGAGACCCTTCCTATAGCATGAGATGTGATATCCAAATCCTTCCCATTCCAATCCTGAGACCCTTCCTATAGCATGAGATGTGATATCTCAATGCTTATACCAAACCTGAGAGCCTACCTATAGCATGGGATGTGATATCCAAGTCCATCCCATTCCAATCCTTAGACCCTTCCTACAGCATGCGATGTGATATCTCAATGATTCTAATACCAAACCAGAGACCTGTCCTTTAACATGAGATGGGATATCCAACTCCTTCCCATTCCAATCCTGAGCCACTCCTGATAGCAGAGATGTGATATCTCAATGCTTATACCAAACCTGAGACCCTTCCTATAACATGAGATGTGATATCCAACTCCTTCCCGTTCCAAACCTGAGACACTTCCTATAGCATATGTGATATCCAACTCCTTCCCATTCCAAACATGAGACCCTTCCTATAGCAAGAATGTAATATCCAACTCCTACCCATTCCAATCCTGAGACCATTCCTATAGCATGAGATGTGATATATCAATGCTTCTAATACCAAACCTGAGATCCTTCCTATGACATGAGATGTGATATCCAAATCCTTCCCATTCCAATCCTGAGACCCTTCCTATAGCAAGAGATGTGATATCCAAATCCTTCCCATTCCAATCCTGAGACCCTTCCTATAACATGAGATGTGATATTCAACTCCTTCCCATTCCAACCTGAGACACTTCCTATAGCATGAGAAGGGATATCCAACTCCTTCCCAATCCAATCCTGAGAACCTTCCGATAGCAGAGATGTGATATCTCAATGCGTATACCAAACCTGAGAACCTTCCTATGGCATGAGATGTGATATCCAACTCCTTGCCATTCAAATCCTGAGACCCTTCCTATAGCATGAGATGTGATATCTCAATGCTTCTACCAAACCTGAGACCCTTCCTTTAGCATGAGATGTGATATCCAAATCCTTCACATTCCAATCCTGAGACCCTTCCTATAGCATGAGATGTGATATCTCAATGCTTCTAATACCAAACCTGAGATCCTTCCTATAACATGAGATGTGATATCCAATTCCTTCCCATTCCAAACCTGAGACCCTTCCTATTGGATGAGATGTGATATCCAACTCCTTCCCATTCCAACCCTGAGACCCTTCCTATACCATGAGATGTGATATCTCAATGCTTCTAATACCAAACTGGGAACTGTCCTATAACATGAGATGTGATATCTCAATGTTTCTAATAAAAAACCTGAGACCCTTCCTATAACATGAGATGTGATATCCAATTCCTTCCCATTCCAAACCTGAGACCCTTCCTATTGGATGAGATGTGATATCCAAATCCTTCCCCTTCCAAACCTGAGACCCTTCCTTTAGCATGAGATGTGATATCCAAATACTTCCCATTCCAATCCTAAAACACTTCCTATAGCATGAGATGTGATATCTCAATGTTTCTAATAAAAAACCTGAGACCCTTCCTATAGCAAGAGATGTGATATCCAAATCCTTCCCATTCCAATACTGAGACCCTTCCTGTATATAACATGAGATGTGATATCCAACTCCTTCCCATTCCAACCTGAGACCCTTCCTATAGCATGAGATGTGATGTTCAACTCCTTACCATTCAAATCCTGAGACCCTCCCTATAACAAGAGATGTCATATCCAACTCCTTCCCATTCCAAACCTGAGACCCTTCCTATAACATGAGATGTCATATACAACTCCTTCCCATTCCAATCCTGAGACCCTTCCTATAGCATGAGATGTGATATCTCAATGCTTATACCAAACCTGAGACCCTTCCTATAGCATGAGATGTGATATCCAACTCCTTCCCATTCCAATCCTGATACCCTTCCTATAGCATGAGATGTGATGTCTCAATGCTTCTAATACCAAACCTGAGATCCTTCCTATAACATGAGATGTGATATCCAACTCCTTCCATTCCAATCCTGAGACCCTTCCTATAGCATGAGATGTTATATCTCAATACTTATACCAATCCTGAGCCTTCCTATAGCATGAGATGTGATACCCAACTCCTTCCCATTCCAATCCTGAGACGCTTCCTATAGCATGAGATGTGATATCTCAATGCCTCTAATACCAAACCTGAGATCCTTCCTCTAACATGAAATGTGATATCCAACTCCTTCCCTTTCCAAATCTGAGAGCCTATCTGTAGCATGAGATGTGATATCCAAGTCCTTCCCATTCCAATCCTTAGACCCTTCCTGCATCGTGCAATATGATATCTCAATGATTCTAATAACAAACCTGAGACCCGTCCTATAACATGAGATGGGATATCCAACTCCTTCCCATTCCAATCCTGAGACACTTCTGATAGCAGAGATGTGATATCTCAATGCTTATACCAAACCTGAGACCCTTCCTATAACATGAGATCGGATATCCAACTCCTTCCCGTTCCAAACCTGAGACCCTTCCTATAGCATATGTGATATCCAACTCCTTCCCATTCCAAACATGAGACCCTTCCTATAGCAAGAATGTAATATCCAACTCCTTCCCATTCCAACCCTGAGACCATTCCTATAGCATGAGATGTGATATCTCAATGCTTCTAATACCAAACCTGAGATCCTTCGTTTGACATGAGATGTGATATCCAATTCCTCCCCATTCCAAACCTGAGAACCTTCCTACAGCATGCAATGTGATATCTCAATGCTTCTAATACCAAACCTGAGACCAGTCCTATAACATGAGATTGGATATCCAACTCCTTCCCCTTCCAAACCTGAGACCCTTCCTATAGCATGAGATGTGATATCCAACTTCTTCCCATTCCAATCCTGAGACCCTTCCTATAACATGAGATGTGATGTCTCAATGCTTCTAATACCAAACCTGAGATCTTTCCTATAACATGAGATGTGATATCCAACTCCTTCCCATTCCAATCCTGAGACCCTTCCTATAGCATGAGATGTGATATCTCAATGCTTATACCAAACCTGAGACCCTTCCTATAGCTTGAGATGTGATATCCAACTCCTTCCCATTCCAATCCTGAGACCCTTCCTATAGCATGAGATGTGATATCTCAAGGCCTCTAATACCAAACCTGAGATCCTTCCTCTAACATGAATGTGATATCCAACTCCTTCCCCTTCCAAACCTGAGAGCCTTCCTATAGCATGAGATATGATATCCAAGTCCTTCCCATTCCAATCCTGAGACCCTTCCTATAACATGAAATGTGATATCCAACTCCATCCCATTCCAACCTGAGACCTTTCCTATAGCATGAGATGGGATATCCAACTCCTTCCAAATCCAATACTGATACCATTCCGATAGCATGAGATGTGATATCCCAATGCTTCTACCAAATCTGAGACCCATACTATGGCATAAGATGTGATATCAAACTCCTTCCCATTCCAATCCTGAGACCCTTCCTATAGCTTGAGATGTGATATCCAACTTCTTCCCATTCCAATTCTGAGACCCTTTCTATACCATGAGACTTGATATCTCAATGCTTCTAATACCAAACCTGAGGGCCGTCCTATAACATGAGATGTGATATCCAAATCCTTCCCCTTCCAAACCTTAGACCCTTCCTTTATCATGAGATGTGATATCCAACTCCTTCCCATTCCAATCCTGAGACCCTTCCGATATCATGACATTTGTTATCTCAATGTTTCTAATATCAAACTTGAGACCCTCCCTATAGCATGAGATGTGACATCCAAGTCCTCCCCATTCCAATCCTGAGACCCTTCCTATAGCATGAGATGTGATATCTCAATGCTTCTAATACCAAACCTGAGACCCTTCCTATAACATGAGATGGGATATCCAAATCAGATGGGATATCCAACTCCTTCCCATTCCAATCCTGAGACCCTTCCGATAGCAGAGATGTGATATCTCAATGCTTATATCAAACCTGAGACCCTTCCTATGGCCTGAGATGTCATATACAACTCCTTCCCATTCCAATCCTGAGACCCTTCCTATAGCATGAGATGTGATATCTCAATGCTTATACCAAATCTGAGACCCTTCCTATAGCATGAGATGTGATATCCAACTCCTTCCCATTCCAATCCTGAGACCCTTCCTATAGCATGAGAAGTGATATCTCCATGCTTATACCAAACCTGAGACCCTTCCTATAGCATAAGATGTGATATCCAAATCCTTCCCATTCCAATCCTGAGACCCTTCCTATAGCATGAGATGTGATATCTCAATGCTTATACCAAACCTGAGACCCTTCCTATAGCATGAGATGTGATATCCAACTCCTTCCCATTCCAATCCTGAGACCCTTCCTATAGCATGAGATGTGATGTCTCAATGCTTCTAATACCAAACCTGAGATCCTTCCTATAACATGAGATGTGATATCCAACTCCTTCCCATTCCAATCCTGAGACCCTTATGATAGCATGAGATGTGATATCTCAATGCTTCTAATACCAAACCTGAGATCCTTCCTATAATATGAGATGTGATTTCCAAATCCTTCCCCTTCCAAACCTGAGACCCTCCCTTTAGCATGAAATGTGATATCCAACTCCTTCCCATTCCAATCCTGAGACCCTTCTGATAGCATGAGATGTGATATCTCAATGCCTCTAATACCAAACCTGAGATCCTACCTCTAACATGAAATGTGATATCCATCTCCTTCCCTTTCCAAACCTGAGACCCTGCCTATAGCATGAGATGTGATATCCAAGTCCTTCCCATTCCAATCCTGAGACCCTTCCTATAGCATGTGATGTGATATCTCAATGCTTATACCAAACCTGAGACCCTTGCTATGGCATGAGATGTCATATACAACTCCTTCCCATTCCAACCCTGAGACCCTTCCTATAGCATGAGATGTGATATCTCAATGCTTATAGCAAACCTGAGACCCTTCCTATAGCATGAGATGTGATATCCAACTTCTTCCCATTCCAATCCTGAGACCCTTCCTATAGCATGAGATGTGATATCTCAATGCTTATACCAAACCTGAGACCCTTCCTATAGCATAAAATGTGATATCCAAATCCTTCCCATTCCAATCCTGAGACCCTTCCTATAGCATGAGATGTGATATCTCAATGCTTATACCAAACCTGAGACCCTTCCTATAGCATGAGATGTGATATCCAACTCCTTCCCATTCCAATCCTGAGACCCTTCCTATAGCATGAGATGTGATGTCTCAATGCTTCTAATACCAAACCTGAGATCCTTCCTATAACATGAGATGTGATATCCAACTCCTTCCCATTCCAATCCTGAGACCCTTCCTATAGCATGAGATGTGATATCCAACTTCTTCCCATTCCAATCCTGAGACCCTTCCTATAGCATGAGATGTGATATCTCAATGCTTATACCAAACCTGAGATCCTTCCTCTAACATGAAATGTGATATCCAACTCCTTCCCCTTCCAAACCTGAGAGCCTTCCTATAGCATGAGATATGATATCCAAGTCCTTCCCATTCCAATCCTGAGACCCTTCCTATAACATGAAATGTGATATCCAACTCCTTCCCATTCTAACATGAGACCCTTCCTATAGCATGAGATGGGATATCCAACTCCTTCCAAATCCAATACTGATACCCTTCCGATAGCATGACATGTGATATCCCAATGCTTCTACCAAACCTGAGACCCATACTATGGCATGAGATGTGATATCAAACTCCTTCCCATTCCAATCCTGAGACGCTTCCTATAGCTTGAGATGTGATATCCAACTCCTTCCCATTCCAATTCTGAGACCCTTCTTATACCATGAGACTTGATATCTCAATGCTTCTAATACCAAACCTGAGACCCGTCCTATAACATGAGATGTGATATCCAAATCCTTCCCCTTCCAAACCTTAGACCCTTCCTATAGCATGAGATGTGATATCTCAATGCTTCTAATACCAAACCTGAGACCCTTCCTATAACATGAGATGGGATATCCAACTCCTTCCCATTCCAATCCTGAGACCCTTCCGATAGCAAAAATGTGATATCTCAGTGCTTATACCAAACCTGAGACCCTTCCTAAGGCCTGAGATGTCATATACAACTCCTTCCCATTCCAATCCTGAGACCCTTCCTATAGCATGAGATGTGATATCTCAATGCTTATACCAAATCTGAGACCCTTCCTATAGCATGAGATGTGATATCCAACACCTTCCCATTCCAATCCTGAGACCCTTCCTATAGCATGAGAAGTGATATCTCCATGCTTATACCAAACCTGAGACCCTTCCTATAGCATGAGATGTGATATCCAAATCCTTCCCATTCCAATCCTGAGACCCTTCCTATAGCATGAGATGTGATATCTCAATGCTTATACCAAACCTGAGAGCCTACCTATAGCATGGGATGTGATATCCAAGTCCATCCCATTCCAATCCTTAGACCCTTCCTACAGCATGCAATGTGATATCTCAATGATTCTAATACCAAACCAGAGACCTGTCCTTTAACATGAGATGGGATATCCAACTCCTTCCCATTCCAATCCTGAGCCACTCCTGATAGCAGAGATGTGATATCTCAATGCTTATACCAAACCTGAGACCCTTCCTATAACATGAGATGTGATATCCAACTCCTTCCCGTTCCAAACCTGAGACACTTCCTATAGCATATGTGATATCCAACTCCTTCCCATTCCAAACATGAGACCCTTCCTATAGCAAGAATGTAATATCCAACTCCTACCCATTCCAATCCTGAGACCATTCCTATAGCATGAGATGTGATATATCAATGCTTCTAATACCAAACCTGAGATCCTTCCTATGACATGAGATGTGATATCCAAATCCTTCCGATTCCAATCCTGAGACCCTTCCTATAGCAAGAGATGTGATATCCAAATCCTTCCCATTCCAATCCTGAGACCCTTCCTATAACATGAGATGTGATATTCAACTCCTTCCCATTCCAACCTGAGACACTTCCTATAGCATGAGAAGGGATATCCAACTCCTTCCCAATCCAATCCTGAGAACCTTCCGATAGCAGAGATGTGATATCTCAATGCGTATACCAAACCTGAGAACCTTCCTTTAGCATGAGATGTGATATCCAAATCCTTCACATTCCAATCCTGAGACCCTTCCTATAGCATGAGATGTGATATCTCAATGCTTCTAATACCAAACCTGAGATCCTTCCTATAACATGAGATGTGATATCCAATTCCTTCCCATTCCAAACCTGAGACCCTTCCTATTGGATGAGATGTGATATCCAACTCCTTCCCATTCCAACCCTGAGACCCTTCCTATACCATGAGATGTGATATCTCAATGCTTCTAATACCAAACCTGGGAACCGTCCTATAACATGAGATGTGATATCTCAATGTTTCTAATAAAAAACCTGAGACCCTTCCTATAACATGAGATGTGATATCCAAATCCTTCCCCTTCCAAACCTGAGACCCTTCCTTTAGCATGAGATGTGATATCCAAATACTTCCCATTCCAATCCTAAAACACTTCCTATAGCATGAGATGTGATATCTCAATGTTTCTAATAAAAAACCTGAGACCCTTCCTATAGCAAGAGATGTGATATCCAAATCCTTCCCATTCCAATCCTGAGACCCTTCCTGTATATAACATGAGATGTGATATCCAACTCCTTCCCATTCCAACCTGAGACCCTTCCTATAGCATGAGATGTGATGTTCAACTCCTTACCATTCAAATCCTGAGACCCTCCCTATAACAAGAGATGTCATATCCAACTCCTTCCCATTCCAAACCTGAGACCCTTCCTATAACATGAGATGTCATATACAACTCCTTCCCATTCCAATCCTGAGACCCTTCCTATAGCATGAGATGTGATATATCAATGCTTATACCAAACCTGAGACCCTTCCTATAGCATGAGATGTGATATCCAACTCCTTCCCATTCCAATCCTGATACCCTTCCTATAGCATGAGATGTGATGTCTCAATGCTTCTAATACCAAACCTGAGATCCTTCCTATAACATGAGATGTGATATCCAACTCCTTCCATTCCAATCCTGAGACCCTTCCTATAGCATGAGATGTTATATCTCAATACTTATACCAATCCTGAGCCTTCCTATAGCATGAGATGTGATACCCAACTCCTTCCCATTCCAATCCTGAGACGCTTCCTATAGCATGAGATGTGATATCTCAATGCCTCTAATACCAAACCTGAGATCCTTCCTCTAACATGAAATGTGATATCCAACTCCTTCCCTTTCCAAATCTGAGAGCCTATCTATAGCATGAGATGTGATATCCAAGTCCTTCCCATTCCAATCCTTAGACCCTTCCTGCAGCGTGCAATATGATATCTCAATGATTCTAATAACAAACCTGAGACCCGTCCTATAACATGAGATGGGATATCCAACTCCTTCCCATTCCAATCCTGAGACACTTCTGATAGCAGAGATGTGATATCTCAATGCTTATACCAAACCTGAGACCCTTCCTATAACATGAGATCGGATATCCAACTCCTTCCCGTTCCAAACCTGAGACCCTTCCTATAGCATATGTGATATCCAACTCCTTCCCATTCCAAACATGAGACCCTTCCTATAGCAAGAATGTAATATCCAACTCCTTCCCATTCCAACCCTGAGACCATTCCTATAGCATGAGATGTGATATTTCAATGCTTCTAATACCAAACCTGAGATCCTTCGTTTGACATGAGATGTGATATCCAATTCCTCCCCATTCCAAACCTGAGAACCTTCCTACAGCATGCAATGTGATATCTCAATGCTTCTAATACCAAACCTGAGACCAGTCCTATAACATGAGATTGGATATCCAACTCCTTCCCCTTCCAAACCTGAGACCCTTCCTATAGCATGAGATGTGATATCCAACTTCTTCCCATTCCAATCCTGAGACCCTTCCTATAACATGAGATGTGATGTCTCAATGCTTCTAATACCAAACCTGAGATCTTTCCTATAACATGAGATGTGATATCCAACTCCTTCCCATTCCAATCCTGAGACCCTTCCTATAGCATGAGATGTGATATCTCAATGCTTATACCAAACCTGAGACCCTTCCTATAGCTTGAGATGTGATATCCAACTCCTTCCCATTCCAATCCTGAGACCCTTCCTATAGCATGAGATGTGATATCTCAAGGCCTCTAATACCAAACCTGAGATCCTTCCTCTAACATGAATGTGATATCCAACTCCTTCCCCTTCCAAACCTGAGAGCCTTCCTATAGCATGAGATATGATATCCAAGTCCTTCCCATTCCAATCCTGAGACCCTTCCTATAACATGAAATGTGATATCCAACTCCATCCCATTCCAACCTGAGACCTTTCCTATAGCATGAGATGGGATATCCAACTCCTTCCAAATCCAATACTGATACCATTCCGATAGCATGAGATGTGATATCCCAATGCTTCTACCAAATCTGAGACCCATACTATGGCATAAGATGTGATATCAAACTCCTTCCCATTCCAATCCTGAGACCCTTCCTATAGCTTGAGATGTGATATCCAACTTCTTCCCATTCCAATTCTGAGACCCTTTCTATACCATGAGACTTGATATCTCAATGCTTCTAATACCAAACCTGAGACCCGTCCTATAACATGAGATGTGATATCCAAATCCTTCCCCTTCCAAACCTTAGACCCTTCCTTTATCATGAGATGTGATATCCAACTCCTTCCCATTCCAATCCTGAGACCCTTCCGATATCATGACATTTGTTATCTCAATGTTTCTAATATCAAACTTGAGACCCTCCCTATAGCATGAGATGTGACATCCAAGTCCTCCCCATTCCAATCCTGAGACCCTTCCTATAGCATGAGATGTGATATCTCAATGCTTCTAATACCAAACCTGAGACCCTTCCTATAACATGAGATGGGATATCCAACTCAGATGGGATATCCAACTCCTTCCCATTCCAATCCTGAGACCCTTCCGATAGCAGAGATGTGATATCTCAATGCTTATATCAAACCTGAGACCCTTCCTATGGCCTGAGATGTCATATACAACTCCTTCCCATTCCAATCCTGAGACCCTTCCTATAGCATGAGATGTGATATCTCAATGCTTATACCAAATCTGAGACCCTTCCTATAGCATGAGATGTGATATCCAACTCCTTCCCATTCCAATCCTGAGACCCTTCCTATAGCATGAGAAGTGATATCTCCATGCTTATACCAAACCTGAGACCCTTCCTATAGCATAAGATGTGATATCCAAATCCTTCCCATTCCAATCCTGAGACCCTTCCTATAGCATGAGATGTGATATCTCAATGCTTATACCAAACCTGAGACCCTTCCTATAGCATGAGATGTGATATCCAACTCCTTCCCATTCCAATCCTGAGACCCTTCCTATAGCATGAGATGTGATGTCTCAATGCTTCTAATACCAAACCTGAGATCCTTCCTATAACATGAGATGTGATATCCAACTCCTTCCCATTCCAATCCTGAGACCCTTATGATAGCATGAGATGTGATATCTCAATGCTTCTAATACCAAACCTGAGATCCTTCCTATAATATGAGATGTGATTTCCAAATCCTTCCCCTTCCAAACCTGAGACCCTCCCTTTAGCATGAAATGTGATATCCAACTCCTTCCCATTCCAATCCTGAGACCCTTCTGATAGCATGAGATGTGATATCTCAATGCCTCTAATACCAAACCTGAGATCCTACCTCTAACATGAAATGTGATATCTATCTCCTTCCCTTTCCAAACCTGAGACCCTGCCTATAGCATGAGATGTGATATCCAAGTCCTTCCCATTCCAATCCTGAGACCCTTCCTATAGCATGTGATGTGATATCTCAATGCTTATACCAAACCTGAGACCCTTGCTATGGCATGAGATGTCATATACAACTCCTTCCCATTCCAACCCTGAGACCCTTCCTATAGCATGAGATGTGATATCTCAATGCTTATACCAAACCTGAGACCCTTCCTATAGCATGAGATGTGATATCCAACTTCTTCCCATTCCAATCCTGAGACCCTTCCTATAGCATGAGATGTGATATCTCAATGCTTATACCAAACCTGAGACCCTTCCTATAGCATAAAATGTGATATCCAAATCCTTCCCATTCCAATCCTGAGACCCTTCCTATAGCATGAGATGTGATATCTCAATGCTTATACCAAACCTGAGACCCTTCCTATAGCATGAGATGTGATATCCAACTCCTTCCCATTCCAATCCTGAGACCCTTCCTATAGCATGAGATGTGATGTCTCAATGCTTCTAATACCAAACCTGAGATCCTTCCTATAACATGAGATGTGATATCCAACTCCTTCCCATTCCAATCCTGAGACCCTTCCTATAGCATGAGATGTGATATCCAACTTCTTCCCATTCCAATCCTGAGACCCTTCCTATAGCATGAGATGTGATATCTCAATGCTTATACCAAACCTGAGATCCTTCCTCTAACATGAAATGTGATATCCAACTCCTTCCCCTTCCAAACCTGAGAGCCTTCCTATAGCATGAGATATGATATCCAAGTCCTTCCCATTCCAATCCTGAGACCCTTCCTATAACATGAAATGTGATATCCAACTCCTTCCCATTCTAACATGAGACCCTTCCTATAGCATGAGATGGGATATCCAACTCCTTCCAAATCCAATACTGATACCCTTCCGATAGCATGACATGTGATATCCCAATGCTTCTACCAAACCTGAGACCCATACTATGGCATGAGATGTGATATCAAACTCCTTCCCATTCCAATCCTGAGACGCTTCCTATAGCTTGAGATGTGATATCCAACTCCTTCCCATTCCAATTCTGAGACCCTTCTTATACCATGAGACTTGATATCTCAATGCTTCTAAAACCAAACCTGAGACCCGTCCTATAACATGAGATGTGATATCCAAATCCTTTCCCTTCCAAACCTTAGACCCTTCCTATAGCATGAGATGTGATATCTCAATGCTTCTAATACCAAACCTGAGACCCTTCCTATAACATGAGATGGGATATCCAACTCCTTCCCATTCCAATCCTGAGACCCTTCCGATAGCAAAAATGTGATATCTCAGTGCTTATACCAAACCTGAGACCCTTCCTAAGGCCTGAGATGTCATATACAACTCCTTCCCATTCCAATCCTGAGACCCTTCCTATAGCATGAGATGTGATATCTCAATGCTTATACCAAATCTGAGACCCTTCCTATAGCATGAGATGTGATATCCAACACCTTCCCATTCCAATCCTGAGACCCTTCCTATAGCATGAGAAGTGATATCTCCATGCTTATACCAAACCTGAGACCCTTCCTATAGCATGAGATGTGATATCCAAATCCTTCCCATTCCAATCCTGAGACCCTTCCTATAGCATGAGATGTGATATCTCAATGCTTATACCAAACCTGAGAGCCTACCTATAGCATGGGATGTGATATCCAAGTCCATCCCATTCCAATCCTTAGACCCTTCCTACAGCATGCAATGTGATATCTCAATGATTCTAATACCAAACCAGAGACCTGTCCTTTAACATGAGATGGGATATCCAACTCCTTCCCATTCCAATCCTGAGCCACTCCTGATAGCAGAGATGTGATATCTCAATGCTTATACCAAACCTGAGACCCTTCCTATAACATGAGATGTGATATCCAACTCCTTCCCGTTCCAAACCTGAGACACTTCCTATAGCATATGTGATATCCAACTCCTTCCCATTCCAAACATGAGACCCTTCCTATAGCAAGAATGTAATATCCAACTCCTACCCATTCCAATCCTGAGACCATTCCTATAGCATGAGATGTGATATATCAATGCTTCTAATACCAAACCTGAGATCCTTCCTATGACATGAGATGTGATATCCAAATCCTTCCGATTCCAATCCTGAGACCCTTCCTATAGCAAGAGATGTGATATCCAAATCCTTCCCATTCCAATCCTGAGACCCTTCCTATAACATGAGATGTGATATTCAACTCCTTCCCATTCCAACCTGAGACACTTCCTATAGCATGAGAAGGGATATCCAACTCCTTCCCAATCCAATCCTGAGAACCTTCCGATAGCAGAGATGTGATATCTCAATGCGTATACCAAACCTGAGAACCTTCCTATGGCATGAGATGTGATATCCAACTCCTTGCCATTCAAATCCTGAGACCCTTCCTATAGCATGAGATGTGATATCTCAATGCTTCTACCAAACCTGAGACCCTTCCTTTAGCATGAGATGTGATATCCAAATCCTTCACATTCCAATCCTGAGACCCTTCCTATAGCATGAAATGTGATATCTCAATGCTTCTAATACCAAACCTGAGATCCTTCCTATAACATGAGATGTGATATCCAATTCCTTCCCATTCCAAACCTGAGACCCTTCCTATTGGATGGGATGTGATATCCAACTCCTTCCCATTCCAACCCTGAGACCCTTCCTATACCATGAGATGTGATATCTCAATGCTTCTAATACCAAACCTGGGAACCGTCCTATAACATGAGATGTGATATCTCAATGTTTCTAATAAAAAACCTGAGACCCTTCCTATAACATGAGATGTGATATCCAATTCCTTCCCATTCCAAACCTGAGACCCTTCCTATTGGATGAGATGTGATATCCAAATCCTTCCCCTTCCAAACCTGAGACCCTTCCTTTAGCATGAGATGTGATATCCAAATACTTCCCATTCCAATCCTAAAACACTTCCTATAGCATGAGATGTGATATCTCAATGTTTCTAATAAAAAAACCTGAGACCCTTCCTATAGCAAGAGATGTGATATCCAAATCCTTCCCATTCCAATCCTGAGACCCTTCCTGTATATAACATGAGATGTGATATCCAACTCCTTCCCATTCCAACCTGAGACCCTTCCTATAGCATGAGATGTGATGTTCAACTCCTTACCATTCAAATCCTGAGACCCTCCCTATAACAAGAGATGTCATATCCAACTCCTTCCCATTCCAAACCTGAGACCCTTCCTATAACATGAGATGTCATATACAACTCCTTCCCATTCCAATCCTGAGACCCTTCCTATAGCATGAGATGTGATATATCAATGCTTATACCAAACCTGAGACCCTTCCTATAGCATGAGATGTGATATCCAACTCCTTCCCATTCCAATCCTGATACCCTTCCTATAGCATGAGATGTGATGTCTCAATGCTTCTAATACCAAACCTGAGATCCTTCCTATAACATGAGATGTGATATCCAACTCCTTCCATTCCAATCCTGAGACCCTTCCTATAGCATGAGATGTTATATCTCAATACTTATACCAATCCTGAGCCTTCCTATAGCATGAGATGTGATACCCAACTCCTTCCCATTCCAATCCTGAGACGCTTCCTATAGCATGAGATGTGATATCTCAATGCCTCTAATACCAAACCTGAGATCCTTCCTCTAACATGAAATGTGATATCCAACTCCTTCCCTTTCCAAATCTGAGAGCCTATCTATAGCATGAGATGTGATATCCAAGTCCTTCCCATTCCAATCCTTAGACCCTTCCTGCAGCGTGCAATATGATATCTCAATGATTCTAATAACAAACCTGAGACCCGTCCTATAACATGAGATGGGATATCCAACTCCTTCCCATTCCAATCCTGAGACACTTCTGATAGCAGAGATGTGATATCTCAATGCTTATACCAAACCTGAGACCCTTCCTATAACATGAGATCGGATATCCAACTCCTTCCCGTTCCAAACCTGAGACCCTTCCTATAGCATATGTGATATCCAACTCCTTCCCATTCCAAACATGAGACCCTTCCTATAGCAAGAATGTAATATCCAACTCCTTCCCATTCCAACCCTGAGACCATTCCTATAGCATGAGATGTGATATCTCAATGCTTCTAATACCAAACCTGAGATCCTTCGTTTGACATGAGATGTGATATCCAATTCCTCCCCATTCCAAACCTGAGAACCTTCCTACAGCATGCAATGTGATATCTCAATGCTTCTAATACCAAACCTGAGACCAGTCCTATAACATGAGATTGGATATCCAACTCCTTCCCCTTCCAAACCTGAGACCCTTCCTATAGCATGAGATGTGATATCCAACTTCTTCCCATTCCAATCCTGAGACCCTTCCTATAACATGAGATGTGATGTCTCAATGCTTCTAATACCAAACCTGAGATCTTTCCTATAACATGAGATGTGATATCCAACTCCTTCCCATTCCAATCCTGAGACCCTTCCTATAGCATGAGATGTGATATCTCAATGCTTATACCAAACCTGAGACCCTTCCTATAGCTTGAGATGTGATATCCAACTCCTTCCCATTCCAATCCTGAGACCCTTCCTATAGCATGAGATGTGATATCTCAAGGCCTCTAATACCAAACCTGAGATCCTTCCTCTAACATGAATGTGATATCCAACTCCTTCCCCTTCCAAACCTGAGAGCCTTCCTATAGCATGAGATATGATATCCAAGTCCTTCCCATTCCAATCCTGAGACCCTTCCTATAACATGAAATGTGATATCCAACTCCATCCCATTCCAACCTGAGACCTTTCCTATAGCATGAGATGGGATATCCAACTCCTTCCAAATCCAATACTGATACCATTCCGATAGCATGAGATGTGATATCCCAATGCTTCTACCAAATCTGAGACCCATACTATGGCATAAGATGTGATATCAAACTCCTTCCCATTCCAATCCTGAGACCCTTCCTATAGCTTGAGATGTGATATCCAACTTCTTCCCATTCCAATTCTGAGACCCTTTCTATACCATGAGACTTGATATCTCAATGCTTCTAATACCAAACCTGAGACCCGTCCTATAACATGAGATGTGATATCCAAATCCTTCCCCTTCCAAACCTTAGACCCTTCCTATAGCATGAGATGTGATATCTCAATGCTTCTAATACCAAACCTGAGACCCTTCCTATAACATGAGATGGGATATCCAACTCCTTCCCATTCCAATCCTGAGACCCTTCCGATAGCAAAAATGTGATATCTCAGTGCTTATACCAAACCTGAGACCCTTCCTAAGGCCTGAGATGTCATATACAACTCCTTCCCATTCCAATCCTGAGACCCTTCCTATAGCATGAGATGTGATATCTCAATGCTTATACCAAATCTGAGACCCTTCCTATAGCATGAGATGTGATATCCAACACCTTCCCATTCCAATCCTGAGACCCTTCCTATAGCATGAGAAGTGATATCTCCATGCTTATACCAAACCTGAGACCCTTCCTATAGCATGAGATGTGATATCCAAATCCTTCCCATTCCAATCCTGAGACCCTTCCTATAGCATGAGATGTGATATCTCAATGCTTATACCAAACCTGAGAGCCTACCTATAGCATGGGATGTGATATCCAAGTCCATCCCATTCCAATCCTTAGACCCTTCCTACAGCATGCAATGTGATATCTCAATGATTCTAATACCAAACCAGAGACCTGTCCTTTAACATGAGATGGGATATCCAACTCCTTCCCATTCCAATCCTGAGCCACTCCTGATAGCAGAGATGTGATATCTCAATGCTTATACCAAACCTGAGACCCTTCCTATAACATGAGATGTGATATCCAACTCCTTCCCGTTCCAAACCTGAGACACTTCCTATAGCATATGTGATATCCAACTCCTTCCCATTCCAAACATGAGACCCTTCCTATAGCAAGAATGTAATATCCAACTCCTACCCATTCCAATCCTGAGACCATTCCTATAGCATGAGATGTGATATATCAATGCTTCTAATACCAAACCTGAGATCCTTCCTATGACATGAGATGTGATATCCAAATCCTTCCGATTCCAATCCTGAGACCCTTCCTATAGCAAGAGATGTGATATCCAAATCCTTCCCATTCCAATCCTGAGACCCTTCCTATAACATGAGATGTGATATTCAACTCCTTCCCATTCCAACCTGAGACACTTCCTATAGCATGAGAAGGGATATCCAACTCCTTCCCAATCCAATCCTGAGAACCTTCCGATAGCAGAGATGTGATATCTCAATGCGTATACCAAACCTGAGAACCTTCCTATGGCATGAGATGTGATATCCAACTCCTTGCCATTCAAATCCTGAGACCCTTCCTATAGCATGAGATGTGATATCTCAATGCTTCTACCAAACCTGAGACCCTTCCTTTAGCATGAGATGTGATATCCAAATCCTTCACATTCCAATCCTGAGACCCTTCCTATAGCATGAAATGTGATATCTCAATGCTTCTAATACCAAACCTGAGATCCTTCCTATAACATGAGATGTGATATCCAATTCCTTCCCATTCCAAACCTGAGACCCTTCCTATTGGATGGGATGTGATATCCAACTCCTTCCCATTCCAACCCTGAGACCCTTCCTATACCATGAGATGTGATATCTCAATGCTTCTAATACCAAACCTGGGAACCGTCCTATAACATGAGATGTGATATCTCAATGTTTCTAATAAAAAACCTGAGACCCTTCCTATAACATGAGATGTGATATCCAATTCCTTCCCATTCCAAACCTGAGACCCTTCCTATTGGATGAGATGTGATATCCAAATCCTTCCCCTTCCAAACCTGAGACCCTTCCTTTAGCATGAGATGTGATATCCAAATACTTCCCATTCCAATCCTAAAACACTTCCTATAGCATGAGATGTGATATCTCAATGTTTCTAATAAAAAAACCTGAGACCCTTCCTATAGCAAGAGATGTGATATCCAAATCCTTCCCATTCCAATCCTGAGACCCTTCCTGTATATAACATGAGATGTGATATCCAACTCCTTCCCATTCCAACCTGAGACCCTTCCTATAGCATGAGATGTGATGTTCAACTCCTTACCATTCAAATCCTGAGACCCTCCCTATAACAAGAGATGTCATATCCAACTCCTTCCCATTCCAAACCTGAGACCCTTCCTATAACATGAGATGTCATATACAACTCCTTCCCATTCCAATCCTGAGACCCTTCCTATAGCATGAGATGTGATATATCAATGCTTATACCAAACCTGAGACCCTTCCTATAGCATGAGATGTGATATCCAACTCCTTCCCATTCCAATCCTGATACCCTTCCTATAGCATGAGATGTGATGTCTCAATGCTTCTAATACCAAACCTGAGATCCTTCCTATAACATGAGATGTGATATCCAACTCCTTCCATTCCAATCCTGAGACCCTTCCTATAGCATGAGATGTTATATCTCAATACTTATACCAATCCTGAGCCTTCCTATAGCATGAGATGTGATACCCAACTCCTTCCCATTCCAATCCTGAGACGCTTCCTATAGCATGAGATGTGATATCTCAATGCCTCTAATACCAAACCTGAGATCCTTCCTCTAACATGAAATGTGATATCCAACTCCTTCCCTTTCCAAATCTGAGAGCCTATCTATAGCATGAGATGTGATATCCAAGTCCTTCCCATTCCAATCCTTAGACCCTTCCTGCAGCGTGCAATATGATATCTCAATGATTCTAATAACAAACCTGAGACCCGTCCTATAACATGAGATGGGATATCCAACTCCTTCCCATTCCAATCCTGAGACACTTCTGATAGCAGAGATGTGATATCTCAATGCTTATACCAAACCTGAGACCCTTCCTATAACATGAGATCGGATATCCAACTCCTTCCCGTTCCAAACCTGAGACCCTTCCTATAGCATATGTGATATCCAACTCCTTCCCATTCCAAACATGAGACCCTTCCTATAGCAAGAATGTAATATCCAACTCCTTCCCATTCCAACCCTGAGACCATTCCTATAGCATGAGATGTGATATCTCAATGCTTCTAATACCAAACCTGAGATCCTTCGTTTGACATGAGATGTGATATCCAATTCCTCCCCATTCCAAACCTGAGAACCTTCCTACAGCATGCAATGTGATATCTCAATGCTTCTAATACCAAACCTGAGACCAGTCCTATAACATGAGATTGGATATCCAACTCCTTCCCCTTCCAAACCTGAGACCCTTCCTATAGCATGAGATGTGATATCCAACTTCTTCCCATTCCAATCCTGAGACCCTTCCTATAACATGAGATGTGATGTCTCAATGCTTCTAATACCAAACCTGAGATCTTTCCTATAACATGAGATGTGATATCCAACTCCTTCCCATTCCAATCCTGAGACCCTTCCTATAGCATGAGATGTGATATCTCAATGCTTATACCAAACCTGAGACCCTTCCTATAGCTTGAGATGTGATATCCAACTCCTTCCCATTCCAATCCTGAGACCCTTCCTATAGCATGAGATGTGATATCTCAAGGCCTCTAATACCAAACCTGAGATCCTTCCTCTAACATGAATGTGATATCCAACTCCTTCCCCTTCCAAACCTGAGAGCCTTCCTATAGCATGAGATATGATATCCAAGTCCTTCCCATTCCAATCCTGAGACCCTTCCTATAACATGAAATGTGATATCCAACTCCATCCCATTCCAACCTGAGACCTTTCCTATAGCATGAGATGGGATATCCAACTCCTTCCAAATCCAATACTGATACCATTCCGATAGCATGAGATGTGATATCCCAATGCTTCTACCAAATCTGAGACCCATACTATGGCATAAGATGTGATATCAAACTCCTTCCCATTCCAATCCTGAGACCCTTCCTATAGCTTGAGATGTGATATCCAACTTCTTCCCATTCCAATTCTGAGACCCTTTCTATACCATGAGACTTGATATCTCAATGCTTCTAATACCAAACCTGAGACCCGTCCTATAACATGAGATGTGATATCCAAATCCTTCCCCTTCCAAACCTTAGACCCTTCCTTTATCATGAGATGTGATATCCAACTCCTTCCCATTCCAATCCTGAGACCCTTCCGATATCATGACATTTGTTATCTCAATGTTTCTAATATCAAACTTGAGACCCTCCCTATAGCATGAGATGTGACATCCAAGTCCTCCCCATTCCAATCCTGAGACCCTTCCTATAGCATGAGATGTGATATCTCAATGCTTCTAATACCAAACCTGAGACCCTTCCTATAACATGAGATGGGATATCCAACTCAGATGGGATATCCAACTCCTTCCCATTCCAATCCTGAGACCCTTCCGATAGCAGAGATGTGATATCTCAATGCTTATATCAAACCTGAGACCCTTCCTATGGCCTGAGATGTCATATACAACTCCTTCCCATTCCAATCCTGAGACCCTTCCTATAGCATGAGATGTGATATCTCAATGCTTATACCAAATCTGAGACCCTTCCTATAGCATGAGATGTGATATCCAACTCCTTCCCATTCCAATCCTGAGACCCTTCCTATAGCATGAGAAGTGATATCTCCATGCTTATACCAAACCTGAGTGAGACCCTTCCTATAGCATAAGATGTGATATCCAAATCCTTCCCATTCCAATCCTGAGACCCTTCCTATAGCATGAGATGTGATATCTCAATGCTTATACCAAACCTGAGACCCTTCCTATAGCATGAGATGTGATATCCAACTCCTTCCCATTCCAATCCTGAGACCCTTCCTATAGCATGAGATGTGATGTCTCAATGCTTCTAATACCAAACCTGAGATCCTTCCTATAACATGAGATGTGATATCCAACTCCTTCCCATTCCAATCCTGAGACCCTTATGATAGCATGAGATGTGATATCTCAATGCTTCTAATACCAAACCTGAGATCCTTCCTATAATATGAGATGTGATTTCCAAATCCTTCCCCTTCCAAACCTGAGACCCTCCCTTTAGCATGAAATGTGATATCCAACTCCTTCCCATTCCAATCCTGAGACCCTTCTGATAGCATGAGATGTGATATCTCAATGCCTCTAATACCAAACCTGAGATCCTACCTCTAACATGAAATGTGATATCCATCTCCTTCCCTTTCCAAACCTGAGACCCTGCCTATAGCATGAGATGTGATATCCAAGTCCTTCCCATTCCAATCCTGAGACCCTTCCTATAGCATGTGATGTGATATCTCAATGCTTATACCAAACCTGAGACCCTTGCTATGGCATGAGATGTCATATACAACTCCTTCCCATTCCAACCCTGAGACCCTTCCTATAGCATGAGATGTGATATCTCAATGCTTATACCAAACCTGAGACCCTTCCTATAGCATGAGATGTGATATCCAACTTCTTCCCATTCCAATCCTGAGACCCTTCCTATAGCATGAGATGTGATATCTCAATGCTTATACCAAACCTGAGACCCTTCCTATAGCATAAAATGTGATATCCAAATCCTTCCCATTCCAATCCTGAGACCCTTCCTATAGCATGAGATGTGATATCTCAATGCTTATACCAAACCTGAGACCCTTCCTATAGCATGAGATGTGATATCCAACTCCTTCCCATTCCAATCCTGAGACCCTTCCTATAGCATGAGATGTGATGTCTCAATGCTTCTAATACCAAACCTGAGATCCTTCCTATAACATGAGATGTGATATCCAACTCCTTCCCATTCCAATCCTGAGACCCTTCCTATAGCATGAGATGTGATATCCAACTTCTTCCCATTCCAATCCTGAGACCCTTCCTATAGCATGAGATGTGATATCTCAATGCTTATACCAAACCTGAGATCCTTCCTCTAACATGAAATGTGATATCCAACTCCTTCCCCTTCCAAACCTGAGAGCCTTCCTATAGCATGAGATATGATATCCAAGTCCTTCCCATTCCAATCCTGAGACCCTTCCTATAACATGAAATGTGATATCCAACTCCTTCCCATTCTAACATGAGACCCTTCCTATAGCACGAGATGGGATATCCAACTCCTTCCAAATCCAATACTGATACCCTTCCGATAGCATGACATGTGATATCCCAATGCTTCTACCAAACCTGAGACCCATACTATGGCATGAGATGTGATATCAAACTCCTTCCCATTCCAATCCTGAGACGCTTCCTATAGCTTGAGATGTGATATCCAACTCCTTCCCATTCCAATTCTGAGACCCTTCTTATACCATGAGACTTGATATCTCAATGCTTCTAATACCAAACCTGAGACCCGTCCTATAACATGAGATGTGATATCCAAATCCTTCCCCTTCCAAACCTTAGACCCTTCCTATAGCATGAGATGTGATATCTCAATGCTTCTAATACCAAACCTGAGACCCTTCCTATAACATGAGATGGGATATCCAACTCCTTCCCATTCCAATCCTGAGACCCTTCCGATAGCAAAGATGTGATATCTCAGTGCTTATACCAAACCTGAGACCCTTCCTAAGGCCTGAGATGTCATATACAACTCCTTCCCATTCCAATCCTGAGACCCTTCCTATAGCATGAGATGTGATATCTCAATGCTTATACCAAATCTGAGACCCTTCCTATAGCATGAGATGTGATATCCAACACCTTCCCATTCCAATCCTGAGACCCTTCCTATAGCATGAGAAGTGATATCTCCATGCTTATACCAAACCTGAGACCCTTCCTATAGCATGAGATGTGATATCCAAATCCTTCCCATTCCAATCCTGAGACCCTTCCTATAGCATGAGATGTGATATCTCAATGCTTATACCAAACCTGAGAGCCTACCTATAGCATGGGATGTGATATCCAAGTCCATCCCATTCCAATCCTTAGACCCTTCCTACAGCATGCGATGTGATATCTCAATGATTCTAATACCAAACCAGAGACCTGTCCTTTAACATGAGATGGGCTATCCAACTCCTTCCCATTCCAATCCTGAGCCACTCCTGATAGCAGAGATGTGATATCTCAATGCTTATACCAAACCTGAGACCCTTCCTATAACATGAGATGTGATATCCAACTCCTTCCCGTTCCAAACCTGAGACACTTCCTATAGCATATGTGATATCCAACTCCTTCCCATTCCAAACATGAGACCCTTCCTATAGCAAGAATGTAATATCCAACTCCTACCCATTCCAATCCTGAGACCATTCCTATAGCATGAGATGTGATATATCAATGCTTCTAATACCAAACCTGAGATCCTTCCTATGACATGAGATGTGATATCCAAATCCTTCCCATTCCAATCCTGAGACCCTTCCTATAGCAAGAGATGTGATATCCAAATCCTTCCCATTCCAATCCTGAGACCCTTCCTATAACATGAGATGTGATATTCAACTCCTTCCCATTCCAACCTGAGACACTTCCTATAGCATGAGAAGGGATATCCAACTCCTTCCCAATCCAATCCTGAGAACCTTCCGATAGCAGAGATGTGATATCTCAATGCGTATACCAAACCTGAGAACCTTCCTATGGCATGAGATGTGATATCCAACTCCTTGCCATTCAAATCCTGAGACCCTTCCTATAGCATGAGATGTGATATCTCAATGCTGCTACCAAACCTGAGACCCTTCCTTTAGCATGAGATGTGATATCCAAATCCTTCACATTCCAATCCTGAGACCCTTCCTATAGCATGAGATGTGATATCTCAATGCTTCTAATACCAAACCTGAGATCCTTCCTATAACATGAGATGTGATATCCAATTCCTTCCCATTCCAAACCTGAGACCCTTCCTATTGGATGAGATGTGATATCCAACTCCTTCCCATTCCAACCCTGAGACCCTTCCTATACCATGAGATGTGATATCTCAATGCTTCTAATACCAAACTGGGAACCGTCCTATAACATGAGATGTGATATCTCAATGTTTCTAATAAAAAACCTGAGACCCTTCCTATAACATGAGATGTGATATCCAATTCCTTCCCATTCCAAACCTGAGACCCTTCCTATTGGATGAGATGTGATATCCAAATCCTTCCCCTTCCAAACCTGAGACCCTTCCTTTAGCATGAGATGTGATATCCAAATACTTCCCATTCCAATCCTAAAACCCTTCCTATAGCATGAGATGTGATATCTCAATGTTTCTAATAAAAAACCTGAGACCCTTCCTATAGCAAGAGATGTGATATCCAAATCCTTCCCATTCCAATACTGAGACCCTTCCTGTATATAACATGAGATGTGATATCCAACTCCTTCCCATTCCAACCTGAGACCCTTCCTATAGCATGAGATGTGATGTTCAACTCCTTACCATTCAAATCCTGAGACCCTCCCTATAACAAGAGATGTCATATCCAACTCCTTCCCATTCCAAACCTGAGACCCTTCCTATAACATGAGATGTCATATACAACTCCTTCCCATTCCAATCCTGAGACCCTTCCTATAGCATGAGATGTGATATCTCAATGCTTATACCAAACCTGAGACCCTTCCTATAGCATGAGATGTGATATCCAACTCCTTCCCATTCCAATCCTGATACCCTTCCTATAGCATGAGATGTGATGTCTCAATGCTTCTAATACCAAACCTGAGATCCTTCCTATAACATGAGATGTGATATCCAACTCCTTCCATTCCAATCCTGAGACCCTTCCTATAGCATGAGATGTTATATCTCAATACTTATACCAATCCTGAGCCTTCCTATAGCATGAGATGTGATACCCAACTCCTTCCCATTCCAATCCTGAGACGCTTCCTATAGCATGAGATGTGATATCTCAATGCCTCTAATACCAAACCTGAGATCCTTCCTCTAACATGAAATGTGATATCCAACTCCTTCCCTTTCCAAATCTGAGAGCCTATCTATAGCATGAGATGTGATATCCAAGTCCTTCCCATTCCAATCCTTAGACCCTTCCTGCATCGTGCAATATGATATCTCAATGATTCTAATAACAAACCTGAGACCCGTCCTATAACATGAGATGGGATATCCAACTCCTTCCCATTCCAATCCTGAGACACTTCTGATAGCAGAGATGTGATATCTCAATGCTTATACCAAACCTGAGACCCTTCCTATAACATGAGATCGGATATCCAACTCCTTCCCGTTCCAAACCTGAGACCCTTCCTATAGCATATGTGATATCCAACTCCTTCCCATTCCAAACATGAGACCCTTCCTATAGCAAGAATGTAATATCCAACTCCTTCCCATTCCAACCCTGAGACCATTCCTATAGCATGAGATGTGATATCTCAATGCTTCTAATACCAAACCTGAGATCCTTCGTTTGACATGAGATGTGATATCCAATTCCTCCCCATTCCAAACCTGAGAACCTTCCTACAGCATGCAATGTGATATCTCAATGCTTCTAATACCAAACCTGAGACCAGTCCTATAACATGAGATTGGATATCCAACTCCTTCCCCTTCCAAACCTGAGACCCTTCCTATAGCATGAGATGTGATATCCAACTTCTTCCCATTCCAATCCTGAGACCCTTCCTATAACATGAGATGTGATGTCTCAATGCTTCTAATACCAAACCTGAGATCTTTCCTATAACATGAGATGTGATATCCAACTCCTTCCCATTCCAATCCTGAGACCCTTCCTATAGCATGAGATGTGATATCTCAATGCTTATACCAAACCTGAGACCCTTCCTATAGCTTGAGATGTGATATCCAACTCCTTCCCATTCCAATCCTGAGACCCTTCCTATAGCATGAGATGTGATATCTCAAGGCCTCTAATACCAAACCTGAGATCCTTCCTCTAACATGAATGTGATATCCAACTCCTTCCCCTTCCAAACCTGAGAGCCTTCCTATAGCATGAGATATGATATCCAAGTCCTTCCCATTCCAATCCTGAGACCCTTCCTATAACATGAAATGTGATATCCAACTCCATCCCATTCCAACCTGAGACCTTTCCTATAGCATGAGATGGGATATCCAACTCCTTCCAAATCCAATACTGATACCATTCCGATAGCATGAGATGTGATATCCCAATGCTTCTACCAAATCTGAGACCCATACTATGGCATAAGATGTGATATCAAACTCCTTCCCATTCCAATCCTGAGACCCTTCCTATAGCTTGAGATGTGATATCCAACTTCTTCCCATTCCAATTCTGAGACCCTTTCTATACCATGAGACTTGATATCTCAATGCTTCTAATACCAAACCTGAGACCCGTCCTATAACATGAGATGTGATATCCAAATCCTTCCCCTTCCAAACCTTAGACCCTTCCTTTATCATGAGATGTGATATCCAACTCCTTCCCATTCCAATCCTGAGACCCTTCCGATATCATGACATTTGTTATCTCAATGTTTCTAATATCAAACTTGAGACCCTCCCTATAGCATGAGATGTGACATCCAAGTCCTCCCCATTCCAATCCTGAGACCCTTCCTATAGCATGAGATGTGATATCTCAATGCTTCTAATACCAAACCTGAGACCCTTCCTATAACATGAGATGGGATATCCAACTCAGATGGGATATCCAACTCCTTCCCATTCCAATCCTGAGACCCTTCCGATAGCAGAGATGTGATATCTCAATGCTTATATCAAACCTGAGACCCTTCCTATGGCCTGAGATGTCATATACAACTCCTTCCCATTCCAATCCTGAGACCCTTCCTATAGCATGAGATGTGATATCTCAATGCTTATACCAAATCTGAGACCCTTCCTATAGCATGAGATGTGATATCCAACTCCTTCCCATTCCAATCCTGAGACCCTTCCTATAGCATGAGAAGTGATATCTCCATGCTTATACCAAACCTGAGACCCTTCCTATAGCATAAGATGTGATATCCAAATCCTTCCCATTCCAATCCTGAGACCCTTCCTATAGCATGAGATGTGATATCTCAATGCTTATACCAAACCTGAGACCCTTCCTATAGCATGAGATGTGATATCCAACTCCTTCCCATTCCAATCCTGAGACCCTTCCTATAGCATGAGATGTGATGTCTCAATGCTTCTAATACCAAACCTGAGATCCTTCCTATAACATGAGATGTGATATCCAACTCCTTCCCATTCCAATCCTGAGACCCTTATGATAGCATGAGATGTGATATCTCAATGCTTCTAATACCAAACCTGAGATCCTTCCTATAATATGAGATGTGATTTCCAAATCCTTCCCCTTCCAAACCTGAGACCCTCCCTTTAGCATGAAATGTGATATCCAACTCCTTCCCATTCCAATCCTGAGACCCTTCTGATAGCATGAGATGTGATATCTCAATGCCTCTAATACCAAACCTGAGATCCTACCTCTAACATGAAATGTGATATCCATCTCCTTCCCTTTCCAAACCTGAGACCCTGCCTATAGCATGAGATGTGATATCCAAGTCCTTCCCATTCCAATCCTGAGACCCTTCCTATAGCATGTGATGTGATATCTCAATGCTTATACCAAACCTGAGACCCTTGCTATGGCATGAGATGTCATATACAACTCCTTCCCATTCCAACCCTGAGACCCTTCCTATAGCATGAGATGTGATATCTCAATGCTTATACCAAACCTGAGACCCTTCCTATAGCATGAGATGTGATATCCAACTTCTTCCCATTCCAATCCTGAGACCCTTCCTATAGCATGAGATGTGATATCTCAATGCTTATACCAAACCTGAGACCCTTCCTATAGCATAAAATGTGATATCCAAATCCTTCCCATTCCAATCCTGAGACCCTTCCTATAGCATGAGATGTGATATCTCAATGCTTATACCAAACCTGAGACCCTTCCTATAGCATGAGATGTGATATCCAACTCCTTCCCATTCCAATCCTGAGACCCTTCCTATAGCATGAGATGTGATGTCTCAATGCTTCTAATACCAAACCTGAGATCCTTCCTATAACATGAGATGTGATATCCAACTCCTTCCCATTCCAATCCTGAGACCCTTCCTATAGCATGAGATGTGATATCCAACTCCTTCCCCTTCCAAACCTGAGAGCCTTCCTATAGCATGAGATATGATATCCAAGTCCTTCCCATTCCAATCCTGAGACCCTTCCTATAACATGAAATGTGATATCCAACTTCTTCCCATTCTAACATGAGACCCTTCCTATAGCATGAGATGGGATATCCAACTCCTTCCAAATCCAATACTGATACCCTTCCGATAGCATGACATGTGATATCCCAATGCTTCTACCAAACCTGAGACCCATACTATGGCATGAGATGTGATATCAAACTCCTTCCCATTCCAATCCTGAGACGCTTCCTATAGCTTGAGATGTGATATCCAACTCCTTCCCATTCCAATTCTGAGACCCTTCTTATACCATGAGACTTGATATCTCAATGCTTCTAATACCAAACCTGAGACCCGTCCTATAACATGAGATGTGATATCCAAATCCTTCCCCTTCCAAACCTTAGACCCTTCCTATAGCATGAGATGTGATATCTCAATGCTTCTAATACCAAACCTGAGACCCTTCCTATAACATGAGATGGGATATCCAACTCCTTCCCATTCCAATCCTGAGACCCTTCCGATAGCAAAGATGTGATATCTCAGTGCTTATACCAAACCTGAGACCCTTCCTAAGGCCTGAGATGTCATATACAACTCCTTCCCATTCCAATCCT
The DNA here is from genome assembly GCF_040938575.1 of Ambystoma mexicanum. Lineage (NCBI taxonomy): Eukaryota > Metazoa > Chordata > Amphibia > Caudata > Ambystomatidae > Ambystoma > Ambystoma mexicanum. The sequence continues at coordinate 988,960,693 of NC_090939.1, read as the reverse complement.
GAGACCCTTCCTATAGCATGAGATGTGATATCTCAATGCTTATACCAAATCTGAGACCCTTCCTATAGCATGAGATGTGATATCCAACACCTTCCCATTCCAATCCTGAGACCCTTCCTATAGCATGAGAAGTGATATCTCCATGCTTATACCAAACCTGAGACCCTTCCTATAGCATGAGATGTGATATCCAAATCCTTCCCATTCCAATCCTGAGACCCTTCCTATAGCATGAGATGTGATATCTCAATGCTTATACCAAACCTGAGAGCCTACCTATAGCATGGGATGTGATATCCAAGTCCATCCCATTCCAATCCTTAGACCCTTCCTACAGCATGCGATGTGATATCTCAATGATTCTAATACCAAACCAGAGACCTGTCCTTTAACATGAGATGGGATATCCAACTCCTTCCCATTCCAATCCTGAGCCACTCCTGATAGCAGAGATGTGATATCTCAATGCTTATACCAAACCTGAGACCCTTCCCATAACATGAGATGTGATATCCAACTCCTTCCCGTTCCAAACCTGAGACACTTCCTATAGCATATGTGATATCCAACTCCTTCCCATTCCAAACATGAGACCCTTCCTATAGCAAGAATGTAATATCCAACTCCTACCCATTCCAATCCTGAGACCATTCCTATAGCATGAGATGTGATATATCAATGCTTCTAATACCAAACCTGAGATCCTTCCTATGACATGAGATGTGATATCCAAATCCTTCCGATTCCAATCCTGAGACCCTTCCTATAGCAAGAGATGTGATATCCAAATCCTTCCCATTCCAATCCTGAGACCCTTCCTATAACATGAGATGTGATATTCAACTCCTTCCCATTCCAACCTGAGACACTTCCTATAGCATGAGAAGGGATATCCAACTCCTTCCCAATCCAATCCTGAGAACCTTCCGATAGCAGAGATGTGATATCTCAATGCGTATACCAAACCTGAGAACCTTCCTATGGCATGAGATGTGATATCCAACTCCTTGCCATTCAAATCCTGAGACCCTTCCTATAGCATGAGATGTGATATCTCAATGCTTCTACCAAACCTGAGACCCTTCCTTTAGCATGAGATGTGATATCCAAATCCTTCACATTCCAATCCTGAGACCCTTCTTATAGCATGAGATGTGATATCTCAATGCTTCTAATACCAAACCTGAGATCCTTCCTATAACATGAGATGTGATATCCAATTCCTTCCCATTCCAAACCTGAGACCCTTCTTATAGCATGAGATGTGATATCTCAATGCTTCTAATACCAAACCTGGGAACCGTCCTATAACATGAGATGTGATATCTCAATGTTTCTAATAAAAAACCTGAGACCCTTCCTATAACATGAGATGTGATATCCAATTCCTTCCCATTCCAAACCTGAGACCCTTCCTATTGGATGAGATGTGATATCCAAATCCTTCCCCTTCCAAACCTGAGACCCTTCCTTTAGCATGAGATGTGATATCTCAATGTTTCTAATAAAAAACCTGAGACCCTTCCTATAGCAAGAGATGTGATATCCAAATCCTTCCCATTCCAATCCTGAGACCCTTCCTGTATATAACATGAGATGTGATATCCAACTCCTTCCCATTCCAACCTGAGACCCTTCCTATAGCATGAGATGTGATGTTCAACTCCTTACCATTCAAATCCTGAGACCCTCCCTATAACAAGAGATGTCATATCCAACTCCTTCCCATTCCAAACCTGAGACCCTTCCTATAACATGAGATGTCATATACAACTCCTTCCCATTCCAATCCTGAGACCCTTCCTATAGCATGAGATGTGATATATCAATGCTTATACCAAACCTGAGACCCTTCCTATAGCATGAGATGTGATATCCAACTCCTTCCCATTCCAATCCTGATACCCTTCCTATAGCATGAGATGTGATGTCTCAATGCTTCTAATACCAAACCTGAGATCCTTCCTATAACATGAGATGTGATATCCAACTCCTTCCATTCCAATCCTGAGACCCTTCCTGTAGCATGAGATGTTATATCTCAATACTTATACCAATCCTGAGCCTTCCTATAGCATGAGATGTGATACCCATCTCCTTCCCATTCCAATCCTGAGACGCTTCCTATAGCATGAGATGTGATATCTCAATGCCTCTAATACCAAACCTGAGATCCTTCCTCTAACATGAAATGTGATATCCAACTCCTTCCCTTTCCAAATCTGAGAGCCTATCTATAGCATGAGATGTGATATCCAAGTCCTTCCCATTCCAATCCTTAGACCCTTCCTGCAGCGTGCAATATGATATCTCAATGATTCTAATAACAAACCTGAGACCCGTCCTATAACATGAGATGGGATATCCAACTCCTTCCCAATCCAATCCTGAGACCCTTCCGATAGCAGAGATGTGATATCTCAATGCTTATACCAAACCTGAGATCCTTCCTATAACATGAGATGTGATATCCAACTCCTTCGCATTCCAATCCTGAGACACTTCCTATAGCATGAGATGTGATATCTCACTGCTTATACCAAACCTGAGACCCGTCCTATAGCATGAGATGTGATATCCAACTCCTTCCCATTCCAATCCTGAGACCCTTCCTATAGCATGAGATGTGATATCTCAATGCTTCTAATATCAAACTTGAGACCCTCCCTATAGCATGAGATGTGATACCCAAGTCCTTCCCATTCCAATCCTGAGACCCTTCCTATAGCATGAGATGTGATATCTCAATGCTTCTAATACCAAACCTGAGACTCTTCCTATAACATGAGATGGGATATCCAACTCCTTCCCATTCCAATCCTGAGACCCTTTTGATAGCAGAGATGTGATATCTCAATGTTTATACCAAACCTGAGACCCTTCATACGGCATGAGATGTCATATTCAACTCCTTCCCATTCCAATCCTGAGACCCTTCCTATAGCATGAGATGTGATATCCAACTCCTTCCCATTCCAATCCTGAGACCCTTCCTATAGCATGAGATGTGATGTCTCAATGCTTCTAATACCAAACCTGAGATCCTTCCTATAACATGAGATGTGATATCCAACTCCTTCCATTCCAATCCTGAGACCCTTCCTACAGCATGAGATGTGATATCTCAATGCTTATACCAAACCTGAGACCCTTCCTATAGCATGAGATGTGATATCCAACTCCTTCCCATTCCAATCCTGAGACCCTTCCTATAGCCTGAGATGTGATATCTCAATGCCTCTAATACCAAACCTGAGATCCTTCCTCTAACATGAAATGTGATATCCAACTCCTTCACTTTCCAAACCTGAGAGCCTATCTATAGCATGAGATGTGATATCCAAGTCCTTCCCATTCCAATCCTTAGACCCTTCCTACAGCATGCAATATGATATCTCAATGATTCTAATAAAAAACCTGAGACCCGTCCTATAACATGAGATGGGATATCCAACTCCTTCCCATTCCAATCCTGAGACACTTCCGATAGCAGAGATGTGATATCTCAATGTTTATACCAAACCTGAGACCCTTCCTATAACATGAGATGTGATATCCAACTCCTTCCCGTTCCAAACCTGAGACCCTTCCTTTAGCATGAGATGTGATATCCAGCTCCTTCCCATTCCAATCCTGAGACACTTCCGATAGCATGAGATGTGATATCTCAATGCTTCTAATATCAAAACTGAGACCCTCCCTATAGCATGATATGTGATATCTAAGTCCTTCCCATTCCAATCCTGAGACCCTTCCTATAGCATGAGATGTGATATCTCAATGCTTCTACCAAACCTGAGACCCTTCCTTTAGCATGAGATGTGATATCCAACTCCTTCCCATTCCAATCCTGAGACCCTTCCTATAGCATGAGATGTGATATCTCAATACTTCTAATACCAAACCTGAGATCCTTCCGATAACATGAGATGTGATATCCAAATCCTTCGCCTTCCAAACCTGAGACCCTCCCTTTAGCATGAGATGTGATATCCAACTCCTTCCCATTCCAATCCTGAGACCCTTCTGATAGCATAAGATATGATATCTCAATGCTTCTATACCAAACCTGAGATCCTTCCGATAGCATGATGTGATATCTCAATACTTCTAATACCAAACCTGAGATCCTTCCTATAACATGAGATGTGATATCCAAATCCTTATCTTCCAAACCTGAGACCCTCCCTTTAGCATGAGATGTGATATCCAACTCCTTCCCATTCCAATCCTGAGACTCTTCTGATAGCATAAGATATGATATCTCAATGCTTCTATACCAAACCTGAGATCCTTCTGATAGCATGAGATGTGATATCTCAATACTTCTAATACCAAACCTGAGATCCTACATCTAACATGAAATATGATATCCAACTCTTTCCCCTTGCAAACCTGAGAGCCTTCCTATAGCATGAGATGTGATATCCAAGTCCTTCCCATTCCAATCCTGAGACCCTTCCTATAACATGAGATGTGATATCCAACTCCTTCCCATTCCAACCTGAGACCCTTCCTATAGCATGAGTTGGGATATCCAACTCCTTCCAAATCCAATCCCGATACCCTTCTGATAACATGAGATGTGATATCCCAATGCTTCTACCAAACCTGAGACCCATACTATGGCATGAGATGTGATGTCAAACTCCTTCCCATTCTAATCCTGAGACCCTTCCTATACCATGAGACTTGATATCTCAATGCTTCTAATACCAAACCTGAGACCCGTCCTATAACATGAGATGTGATATCCAAATCCTTCCCCTTCCAAACCTTAGACCCTTCCTTTATCATGAGATGTGATATTCAACTCCTTCCCATTCCAATCTTGAGACCCTTCCGATATGAAATTTGATATCTCAATGCTTCTAATATCAAACTTGAGACCCTCCCTATAGCATGAGATGTGATATCCAAGTCCTTCCCATTCCAATCCTGAGACCCTTCCTATAGCATGAGATGTGATATCTCAATGCTTCTAATACCAAACCTGAGACCCTTCCTATAACATGAGATGGGAATATCCAACTCCTTCCCATTCCAATCCTGAGACCCTTCCGATAGCAGAGATGTGATATCTCAATGCTTATACCAAACCTGAGATCCTTCCTATAACATGAGATGTGATATCCAACTCCTTCCCATTCCAATCCTGAGACACTTCCTATAGCATGAGATGTGATATCTCACTGCTTATACCAAACCTGAGACCCTTCCTATAGCATGAGATGTGATATCCAACTCCTTCCCATTCCAATCCTGAGACCCTTCCTATAGCATGAGATGTGATATCTCAATGCTTCTAATATCAAACTTGAGACCCTCCCTATAGCATGAGATGTGATACCCAAGTCCTTCCCATTCCAATCCTGAGACACTTCCTATAGCATGAGATGTGATATCTCAATGCTTCTAAATACCAAACCTGAGACTCTTCCTATAACATGAGATGTGATATCCAACTCCTTCCCATTCCAATCCTGAGACCCTTCCTATAGCATGAGATGTGATATCTCAATGCTTCTAAATACCAAACCTGAGACTCTTCCTATAACATGAGATGTGATATCCAACTCCTTCCCATTCCAATCCTGAGACCCTTCCTATAGCATGAGATGTGATATCTCAATGCTTATACCAAACCTGAGACCCTTCCTTTAGCATGAGATGTGATATCCAACTCCTTCCCATTCCAATCCTGAGACCCTTCTGATAGCATAAGATATGATATCTCAATGCTTCTATACCAAACCTGAGATCCTTCCGATAGCATGATGTGATATCTCAATACTTCTAATACCAAACCTGAGATCCTTCCTATAACATGAGATGTGATATCCAAATCCTTATCTTCCAAACCTGAGACCCTCCCTTTAGCATGAGATGTGATATCCAACTCCTTCCCATTCCAATCCTGAGACTCTTCTGATAGCATAAGATATGATATCTCAATGCTTCTATACCAAACCTGAGATCCTTCTGATAGCATGAGATGTGATATCTCAATACTTCTAATACCAAACCTGAGATCCTACCTCTAACATGAAATATGATATCCAACTCTTTCCCCTTGCAAACCTGAGAGCCTTCCTATAGCATGAGATGTGATATCCAAGTCCTTCCCATTCCAATCCTGAGACCCTTCCTATAACATGAGATGTGATATCCAACTCCTTCCCATTCCAACCTGAGACCCTTCCTATAGCATGAGTTGGGATATCCAACTCCTTCCAAATCCAATCCCGATACCCTTCTGATAACATGAGATGTGATATCCCAATGCTTCTACCAAACCTGAGACCCATACTATGGCATGAGATGTGATGTCAAACTCCTTCCCATTCTAATCCTGAGACCCTTCCTATAGCTTGAGATGTGATATCCAACTCCTTCCCATTCCAATTCTGAGACCCTTCCTATACCATGAGACTTGATATCTCAATGCTTCTAATACCAAACCTGAGACCCGTCCTATAACATGAGATGTGATATCCAAATCCTTCCCCTTCCAAACCTTAGACCCTTCCTTTATCATGAGATGTGATATTCAACTCCTTCCCATTCCAATCTTGAGACCCTTCCGATATGAAATGTGATATCTCAATGCTTCTAATATCAAACTTGAGACCCTCCCTATAGCATGAGATGTGATATCCAAGTCCTTCCCATTCCAATCCTGAGACCCTTCCTATAGCATGAGATGTGATATCTCAATGCTTCTAATACCAAACCTGAGACCCTTCCTATAACATGAGATGGGAATATCCAACTCCTTCCCATTCCAATCCTGAGACCCTTCCGATAGCAGAGATGTGATATCTCAATGCTTATACCAAACCTGAGATCCTTCCTATAACATGAGATGTGATATCCAACTCCTTCCCATTCCAATCCTGAGACACTTCCTATAGCATGAGATGTGATATCTCACTGCTTATACCAAACCTGAGACCCTTCCTATAGCATGAGATGTGATATCCAACTCCTTCCCATTCCAATCCTGAGACCCTTCCTATAGCATGAGATGTGATATCTCAATGCTTCTAATATCAAACTTGAGACCCTCCCTATAGCATGAGATGTGATACCCAAGTCCTTCCCATTCCAATCCTGAGACACTTCCTATAGCATGAGATGTGATATCTCAATGCTTCTAAATACCAAACCTGAGACTCTTCCTATAACATGAGATGTGATATCCAACTCCTTCCCATTCCAATCCTGAGACCCTTCCTATAGCATGAGATGTGATATCTCAATGCTTATACCAAACCTGAGACCCTTCCTATAGCTTGAGATGTGATATCCAACTCCTTCCCATTCCAATCCTGAGACCCTTCCTATAGCATGAGATGTGATATCTCAAGGCCTCTAATACCAAACCTGAGATCCTTCCTCTAACATGAATGTGATATCCAACTCCTTCCCCTTCCAAACCTGAGAGCCTTCCTATAGCATGAGATATGATATCCAAGTCCTTCCCATTCCAATCCTGAGACCCTTCCTATAACATGAAATGTGAAATCCAACTCCATCCCATTCCAACCTGAGACCTTTCCTATAGCATGAGATGGGATATCCAACTCCTTCCAAATCCAATACTGATACCATTCCGATAGCATGAGATGTGATATCCCAATGCTTCTACCAAATCTGAGACCCATACTATGGCATAAGATGTGATATCAAACTCCTTCCCATTCCAATCCTGAGACCCTTCCTATAGCTTGAGATGTGATATCCAACTTCTTCCCATTCCAATTCTGAGACCCTTTCTATACCATGAGACTTGATATCTCAATGCTTCTAATACCAAACCTGAGACCCGTCCTATAACATGAGATGTGATATCCAAATCCTTCCCCTTCCAAACCTTAGACCCTTCCTTTATCATGAGATGTGATATCCAACTCCTTCCCATTCCAATCCTGAGACCCTTCCGATATCATGACATTTGTTATCTCAATGTTTCTAATATCAAACTTGAGACCCTCCCTATAGCATGAGATGTGACATCCAAGTCCTCCCCATTCCAATCCTGAGACCCTTCCTATAGCATGAGATGTGATATCTCAATGCTTCTAATACCAAACCTGAGACCCTTCCTATAACATGAGATGGGATATCCAACTCAGATGGGATATCCAACTCCTTCCCATTCCAATCCTGAGACCCTTCCGATAGCAGAGATGTGATATCTCAATGCTTATATCAAACCTGAGACCCTTCCTATGGCCTGAGATGTCATATACAACTCCTTCCCATTCCAATCCTGAGACCCTTCCTATAGCATGAGATGTGATATCTCAATGCTTATACCAAATCTGAGACCCTTCCTATAGCATGAGATGTGATATCCAACTCCTTCCCATTCCAATCCTGAGACCCTTCCTATAGCATGAGAAGTGATATCTCCATGCTTATACCAAACCTGAGACCCTTCCTATAGCATAAGATGTGATATCCAAATCCTTCCCATTCCAATCCTGAGACCCTTCCTATAGCATGAGATGTGATATCTCAATGCTTATACCAAACCTGAGACCCTTCCTATAGCATGAGATGTGATATCCAACTCCTTCCCATTCCAATCCTGAGACCCTTCCTATAGCATGAGATGTGATGTCTCAATGCTTCTAATACCAAACCTGAGATCCTTCCTATAACATGAGATGTGATATCCAACTCCTTCCCATTCCAATCCTGAGACCCTTATGATAGCATGAGATGTGATATCTCAATGCTTCTAATACCAAACCTGAGATCCTTCCTATAATGAGATGTGATTTCCAAATCCTTCCCCTTCCAAACCTGAGACCCTCCCTTTAGCATGAAATGTGATATCCAACTCCTTCCCATTCCAATCCTGAGACCCTTCTGATAGCATGAGATGTGATATCTCAATGCCTCTAATACCAAACCTGAGATCCTACCTCTAACATGAAATGTGATATCCATCTCCTTCCCTTTCCAAACCTGAGACCCTGCCTATAGCATGAGATGTGATATCCAAGTCCTTCCCATTCCAATCCTGAGACCCTTCCTATAGCATGTGATGTGATATCTCAATGCTTATACCAAACCTGAGACCCTTGCTATGGCATGAGATGTCATATACAACTCCTTCCCATTCCAACCCTGAGACCCTTCCTATAGCATAAGATGTGATATCTCAATGCTTCTAATACCAAACCTGAGACCCTTCCTATAACATGAGATGGGATATCCAACTCCTTCCCATTCCAATCCTGAGACCCTTCCGATAGCAAAGATGTGATATCTCAGTGCTTATACCAAACCTGAGACCCTTCCTAAGGCCTGAGATGTCATATACAACTCCTTCCCATTCCAATCCTGAGACCCTTCCTATAGCATGAGATGTGATATCTCAATGCTTATACCAAATCTGAGACCCTTCCTATAGCATGAGATGTGATATCCAACACCTTCCCATTCCAATCCTGAGACCCTTCCTATAGCATGAGAAGTGATATCTCCATGCTTATACCAAACCTGAGACCCTTCCTATAGCATGAGATGTGATATCCAAATCCTTCCCATTCCAATCCTGAGACCCTTCCTATAGCATGAGATGTGATATCTCAATGCTTATACCAAACCTGAGAGCCTACCTATAGCATGGGATGTGATATCCAAGTCCATCCCATTCCAATCCTTAGACCCTTCCTACAGCATGCGATGTGATATCTCAATGATTCTAATACCAAACCAGAGACCTGTCCTTTAACATGAGATGGGATATCCAACTCCTTCCCATTCCAATCCTGAGCCACTCCTGATAGCAGAGATGTGATATCTCAATGCTTATACCAAACCTGAGACCCTTCCCATAACATGAGATGTGATATCCAACTCCTTCCCGTTCCAAACCTGAGACACTTCCTATAGCATATGTGATATCCAACTCCTTCCCATTCCAAACATGAGACCCTTCCTATAGCAAGAATGTAATATCCAACTCCTACCCATTCCAATCCTGAGACCATTCCTATAGCATGAGATGTGATATATCAATGCTTCTAATACCAAACCTGAGATCCTTCCTATGACATGAGATGTGATATCCAAATCCTTCCGATTCCAATCCTGAGACCCTTCCTATAGCAAGAGATGTGATATCCAAATCCTTCCCATTCCAATCCTGAGACCCTTCCTATAACATGAGATGTGATATTCAACTCCTTCCCATTCCAACCTGAGACACTTCCTATAGCATGAGAAGGGATATCCAACTCCTTCCCAATCCAATCCTGAGAACCTTCCGATAGCAGAGATGTGATATCTCAATGCGTATACCAAACCTGAGAACCTTCCTATGGCATGAGATGTGATATCCAACTCCTTGCCATTCAAATCCTGAGACCCTTCCTATAGCATGAGATGTGATATCTCAATGCTTCTACCAAACCTGAGACCCTTCCTTTAGCATGAGATGTGATATCCAAATCCTTCACATTCCAATCCTGAGACCCTTCTTATAGCATGAGATGTGATATCTCAATGCTTCTAATACCAAACCTGAGATCCTTCCTATAACATGAGATGTGATATCCAATTCCTTCCCATTCCAAACCTGAGACCCTTCCTATTGGATGAGATGTGATATCCAACTCCTTCCCATTCCAACCCTGAGACCCTTCCTATACCATGAGATGTGATATCTCAATGCTTCTAATACCAAACCTGGGAACCGTCCTATAACATGAGATGTGATATCTCAATGTTTCTAATAAAAAACCTGAGACCCTTCCTATAACATGAGATGTGATATCCAATTCCTTCCCATTCCAAACCTGAGACCCTTCCTATTGGATGAGATGTGATATCCAAATCCTTCCCCTTCCAAACCTGAGACCCTTCCTTTAGCATGAGATGTGATATCTCAATGTTTCTAATAAAAAACCTGAGACCCTTCCTATAGCAAGAGATGTGATATCCAAATCCTTCCCATTCCAATCCTGAGACCCTTCCTGTATATAACATGAGATGTGATATCCAACTCCTTCCCATTCCAACCTGAGACCCTTCCTATAGCATGAGATGTGATGTTCAACTCCTTACCATTCAAATCCTGAGACCCTCCCTATAACAAGAGATGTCATATCCAACTCCTTCCCATTCCAAACCTGAGACCCTTCCTATAACATGAGATGTCATATACAACTCCTTCCCATTCCAATCCTGAGACCCTTCCTATAGCATGAGATGTGATATATCAATGCTTATACCAAACCTGAGACCCTTCCTATAGCATGAGATGTGATATCCAACTCCTTCCCATTCCAATCCTGATACCCTTCCTATAGCATGAGATGTGATGTCTCAATGCTTCTAATACCAAACCTGAGATCCTTCCTATAACATGAGATGTGATATCCAACTCCTTCCATTCCAATCCTGAGACCCTTCCTGTAGCATGAGATGTTATATCTCAATACTTATACCAATCCTGAGCCTTCCTATAGCATGAGATGTGATACCCATCTCCTTCCCATTCCAATCCTGAGACGCTTCCTATAGCATGAGATGTGATATCTCAATGCCTCTAATACCAAACCTGAGATCCTTCCTCTAACATGAAATGTGATATCCAACTCCTTCCCTTTCCAAATCTGAGAGCCTATCTATAGCATGAGATGTGATATCCAAGTCCTTCCCATTCCAATCCTTAGACCCTTCCTGCAGCGTGCAATATGATATCTCAATGATTCTAATAACAAACCTGAGACCCGTCCTATAACATGAGATGGGATATCCAACTCCTTCCCAATCCAATCCTGAGACCCTTCCGATAGCAGAGATGTGATATCTCAATGCTTATACCAAACCTGAGATCCTTCCTATAACATGAGATGTGATATCCAACTCCTTCGCATTCCAATCCTGAGACACTTCCTATAGCATGAGATGTGATATCTCACTGCTTATACCAAACCTGAGACCCGTCCTATAGCATGAGATGTGATATCCAACTCCTTCCCATTCCAATCCTGAGACCCTTCCTATAGCATGAGATGTGATATCTCAATGCTTCTAATATCAAACTTGAGACCCTCCCTATAGCATGAGATGTGATACCCAAGTCCTTCCCATTCCAATCCTGAGACCCTTCCTATAGCATGAGATGTGATATCTCAATGCTTCTAATACCAAACCTGAGACTCTTCCTATAACATGAGATGGGATATCCAACTCCTTCCCATTCCAATCCTGAGACCCTTTTGATAGCAGAGATGTGATATCTCAATGTTTATACCAAACCTGAGACCCTTCATACGGCATGAGATGTCATATTCAACTCCTTCCCATTCCAATCCTGAGACCCTTCCTATAGCATGAGATGTGATATCCAACTCCTTCCCATTCCAATCCTGAGACCCTTCCTATAGCATGAGATGTGATGTCTCAATGCTTCTAATACCAAACCTGAGATCCTTCCTATAACATGAGATGTGATATCCAACTCCTTCCATTCCAATCCTGAGACCCTTCCTACAGCATGAGATGTGATATCTCAATGCTTATACCAAACCTGAGACCCTTCCTATAGCATGAGATGTGATATCCAACTCCTTCCCATTCCAATCCTGAGACCCTTCCTATAGCCTGAGATGTGATATCTCAATGCCTCTAATACCAAACCTGAGATCCTTCCTCTAACATGAAATGTGATATCCAACTCCTTCACTTTCCAAACCTGAGAGCCTATCTATAGCATGAGATGTGATATCCAAGTCCTTCCCATTCCAATCCTTAGACCCTTCCTACAGCATGCAATATGATATCTCAATGATACTAATAAAAAACCTGAGACCCGTCCTATAACATGAGATGGGATATCCAACTCCTTCCCATTCCAATCCTGAGACACTTCCGATAGCAGAGATGTGATATCTCAATGTTTATACCAAACCTGAGACCCTTCCTATAACATGAGATGTGATATCCAACTCCTTCCCGTTCCAAACCTGAGACCCTTCCTTTAGCATGAGATGTGATATCCAGCTCCTTCCCATTCCAATCCTGAGACACTTCCGATAGCATGAGATGTGATATCTCAATGCTTCTAATATCAAAACTGAGACCCTCCCTATAGCATGATATGTGATATCTAAGTCCTTCCCATTCCAATCCTGAGACCCTTCCTATAGCATGAGATGTGATATCTCAATGCTTCTACCAAACCTGAGACCCTTCCTTTAGCATGAGATGTGATATCCAACTCCTTCCCATTCCAATCCTGAGACCCTTCCTATAGCATGAGATGTGATATCTCAATACTTCTAATACCAAACCTGAGATCCTTCCGATAACATGAGATGTGATATCCAAATCCTTCGCCTTCCAAACCTGAGACCCTCCCTTTAGCATGAGATGTGATATCCAACTCCTTCCCATTCCAATCCTGAGACCCTTCTGATAGCATAAGATATGATATCTCAATGCTTCTATACCAAACCTGAGATCCTTCCGATAGCATGATGTGATATCTCAATACTTCTAATACCAAACCTGAGATCCTTCCTATAACATGAGATGTGATATCCAAATCCTTATCTTCCAAACCTGAGACCCTCCCTTTAGCATGAGATGTGATATCCAACTCCTTCCCATTCCAATCCTGAGACTCTTCTGATAGCATAAGATATGATATCTCAATGCTTCTATACCAAACCTGAGATCCTTCTGATAGCATGAGATGTGATATCTCAATACTTCTAATACCAAACCTGAGATCCTACCTCTAACATGAAATATGATATCCAACTCTTTCCCCTTGCAAACCTGAGAGCCTTCCTATAGCATGAGATGTGATATCCAAGTCCTTCCCATTCCAATCCTGAGACCCTTCCTATAACATGAGATGTGATATCCAACTCCTTCCCATTCCAACCTGAGACCCTTCCTATAGCATGAGTTGGGATATCCAACTCCTTCCAAATCCAATCCCGATACCCTTCTGATAACATGAGATGTGATATCCCAATGCTTCTACCAAACCTGAGACCCATACTATGGCATGAGATGTGATGTCAAACTCCTTCCCATTCTAATCCTGAGACCCTTCCTATAGCTTGAGATGTGATATCCAACTCCTTCCCATTCCAATTCTGAGACCCTTCCTATACCATGAGACTTGATATCTCAATGCTTCTAATACCAAACCTGAGACCCGTCCTATAACATGAGATGTGATATCCAAATCCTTCCCCTTCCAAACCTTAGACCCTTCCTTTATCATGAGATGTGATATTCAACTCCTTCCCATTCCAATCTTGAGACCCTTCCGATATGAAATTTGATATCTCAATGCTTCTAATATCAAACTTGAGACCCTCCCTATAGCATGAGATGTGATATCCAAGTCCTTCCCATTCCAATCCTGAGACCCTTCCTATAGCATGAGATGTGATATCTCAATGCTTCTAATACCAAACCTGAGACCCTTCCTATAACATGAGATGGGAATATCCAACTCCTTCCCATTCCAATCCTGAGACCCTTCCGATAGCAGAGATGTGATATCTCAATGCTTATACCAAACCTGAGATCCTTCCTATAACATGAGATGTGATATCCAACTCCTTCCCATTCCAATCCTGAGACACTTCCTATAGCATGAGATGTGATATCTCACTGCTTATACCAAACCTGAGACCCTTCCTATAGCATGAGATGTGATATCCAACTCCTTCCCATTCCAATCCTGAGACCCTTCCTATAGCATGAGATGTGATATCTCAATGCTTCTAATATCAAACTTGAGACCCTCCCTATAGCATGAGATGTGATACCCAAGTCCTTCCCATTCCAATCCTGAGACACTTCCTATAGCATGAGATGTGATATCTCAATGCTTCTAAATACCAAACCTGAGACTCTTCCTATAACATGAGATGTGATATCCAACTCCTTCCCATTCCAATCCTGAGACCCTTCCTATAGCATGAGATGTGATATCTCAATGCTTCTAAATACCAAACCTGAGACTCTTCCTATAACATGAGATGTGATATCCAACTCCTTCCCATTCCAATCCTGAGACCCTTCCTATAGCATGAGATGTGATATCTCAATGCTTATACCAAACCTGAGACCCTTCCTTTAGCATGAGATGTGATATCCAACTCCTTCCCATTCCAATCCTGAGACCCTTCTGATAGCATAAGATATGATATCTCAATGCTTCTATACCAAACCTGAGATCCTTCCGATAGCATGATGTGATATCTCAATACTTCTAATACCAAACCTGAGATCCTTCCTATAACATGAGATGTGATATCCAAATCCTTATCTTCCAAACCTGAGACCCTCCCTTTAGCATGAGATGTGATATCCAACTCCTTCCCATTCCAATCCTGAGACTCTTCTGATAGCATAAGATATGATATCTCAATGCTTCTATACCAAACCTGAGATCCTTCTGATAGCATGAGATGTGATATCTCAATACTTCTAATACCAAACCTGAGATCCTACCTCTAACATGAAATATGATATCCAACTCTTTCCCCTTGCAAACCTGAGAGCCTTCCTATAGCATGAGATGTGATATCCAAGTCCTTCCCATTCCAATCCTGAGACCCTTCCTATAACATGAGATGTGATATCCAACTCCTTCCCATTCCAACCTGAGACCCTTCCTATAGCATGAGTTGGGATATCCAACTCCTTCCAAATCCAATCCCGATACCCTTCTGATAACATGAGATGTGATATCCCAATGCTTCTACCAAACCTGAGACCCATACTATGGCATGAGATGTGATGTCAAACTCCTTCCCATTCTAATCCTGAGACCCTTCCTATAGCTTGAGATGTGATATCCAACTCCTTCCCATTCCAATTCTGAGACCCTTCCTATACCATGAGACTTGATATCTCAATGCTTCTAATACCAAACCTGAGACCCGTCCTATAACATGAGATGTGATATCCAAATCCTTCCCCTTCCAAACCTTAGACCCTTCCTTTATCATGAGATGTGATATTCAACTCCTTCCCATTCCAATCTTGAGACCCTTCCGATATGAAATGTGATATCTCAATGCTTCTAATATCAAACTTGAGACCCTCCCTATAGCATGAGATGTGATATCCAAGTCCTTCCCATTCCAATCCTGAGACCCTTCCTATAGCATGAGATGTGATATCTCAATGCTTCTAATACCAAACCTGAGACCCTTCCTATAACATGAGATGGGAATATCCAACTCCTTCCCATTCCAATCCTGAGACCCTTCCGATAGCAGAGATGTGATATCTCAATGCTTATACCAAACCTGAGATCCTTCCTATAACATGAGATGTGATATCCAACTCCTTCCCATTCCAATCCTGAGACACTTCCTATAGCATGAGATGTGATATCTCACTGCTTATACCAAACCTGAGACCCTTCCTATAGCATGAGATGTGATATCCAACTCCTTCCCATTCCAATCCTGAGACCCTTCCTATAGCATGAGATGTGATATCTCAATGCTTCTAATATCAAACTTGAGACCCTCCCTATAGCATGAGATGTGATACCCAAGTCCTTCCCATTCCAATCCTGAGACACTTCCTATAGCATGAGATGTGATATCTCAATGCTTCTAAATACCAAACCTGAGACTCTTCCTATAACATGAGATGTGATATCCAACTCCTTCCCATTCCAATCCTGAGACCCTTCCTATAGCATGAGATGTGATATCTCAATGCTTATACCAAACCTGAGACCCTTCCTATAGCTTGAGATGTGATATCCAACTCCTTCCCATTCCAATCCTGAGACCCTTCCTATAGCATGAGATGTGATATCTCAAGGCCTCTAATACCAAACCTGAGATCCTTCCTCTAACATGAATGTGATATCCAACTCCTTCCCCTTCCAAACCTGAGAGCCTTCCTATAGCATGAGATATGATATCCAAGTCCTTCCCATTCCAATCCTGAGACCCTTCCTATAACATGAAATGTGAAATCCAACTCCATCCCATTCCAACCTGAGACCTTTCCTATAGCATGAGATGGGATATCCAACTCCTTCCAAATCCAATACTGATATCATTCCGATAGCATGAGATGTGATATCCCAATGCTTCTACCAAATCTGAGACCCATACTATGGCATAAGATGTGATATCAAACTCCTTCCCATTCCAATCCTGAGACCCTTCCTATAGCTTGAGATGTGATATCCAACTTCTTCCCATTCCAATTCTGAGACCCTTTCTATACCATGAGACTTGATATCTCAATGCTTCTAATACCAAACCTGAGACCCGTCCTATAACATGAGATGTGATATCCAAATCCTTCCCCTTCCAAACCTTAGACCCTTCCTTTATCATGAGATGTGATATCCAACTCCTTCCCATTCCAATCCTGAGACCCTTCCGATATCATGACATTTGTTATCTCAATGTTTCTAATATCAAACTTGAGACCCTCCCTATAGCATGAGATGTGACATCCAAGTCCTCCCCATTCCAATCCTGAGACCCTTCCTATAGCATGAGATGTGATATCTCAATGCTTCTAATACCAAACCTGAGACCCTTCCTATAACATGAGATGGGATATCCAACTCAGATGGGATATCCAACTCCTTCCCATTCCAATCCTGAGACCCTTCCGATAGCAGAGATGTGATATCTCAATGCTTATATCAAACCTGAGACCCTTCCTATGGCCTGAGATGTCATATACAACTCCTTCCCATTCCAATCCTGAGACCCTTCCTATAGCATGAGATGTGATATCTCAATGCTTATACCAAATCTGAGACCCTTCCTATAGCATGAGATGTGATATCCAACTCCTTCCCATTCCAATCCTGAGACCCTTCCTATAGCATGAGAAGTGATATCTCCATGCTTATACCAAACCTGAGACCCTTCCTATAGCATAAGATGTGATATCCAAATCCTTCCCATTCCAATCCTGAGACCCTTCCTATAGCATGAGATGTGATATCTCAATGCTTATACCAAACCTGAGACCCTTCCTATAGCATGAGATGTGATATCCAACTCCTTCCCATTCCAATCCTGAGACCCTTCCTATAGCATGAGATGTGATGTCTCAATGCTTCTAATACCAAACCTGAGATCCTTCCTATAACATGAGATGTGATATCCAACTCCTTCCCATTCCAATCCTGAGACCCTTATGATAGCATGAGATGTGATATCTCAATGCTTCTAATACCAAACCTGAGATCCTTCCTATAATGAGATGTGATTTCCAAATCCTTCCCCTTCCAAACCTGAGACCCTCCCTTTAGCATGAAATGTGATATCCAACTCCTTCCCATTCCAATCCTGAGACCCTTCTGATAGCATGAGATGTGATATCTCAATGCCTCTAATACCAAACCTGAGATCCTACCTCTAACATGAAATGTGATATCCATCTCCTTCCCTTTCCAAACCTGAGACCCTGCCTATAGCATGAGATGTGATATCCAAGTCCTTCCCATTCCAATCCTGAGACCCTTCCTATAGCATGTGATGTGATATCTCAATGCTTATACCAAACCTGAGACCCTTGCTATGGCATGAGATGTCATATACAACTCCTTCCCATTCCAACCCTGAGACCCTTCCTATAGCATGAGATGTGATATCTCAATGCTTATACCAAACCTGAGACCCTTCCTATAGCATGAGATGTGATATCCAACTTCTTCCCATTCCAATCCTGAGACCCTTCCTATAGCATGAGATGTGATATCTCAATGCTTATACCAAACCTGAGACCCTTCCTATAGCATAAAATGTGATATCCAAATCCTTCCCATTCCAATCCTGAGACCCTTCCTATAGCATGAGATGTGATATCTCAATGCTTATACCAAACCTGAGACCCTTCCTATAGCATGAGATGTGATATCCAACTCCTTCCCATTCCAATCCTGAGACCCTTCCTATAGCATGAGATGTGATGTCTCAATGCTTCTAATACCAAACCTGAGATCCTTCCTATAACATGAGATGTGATATCCAACTCCTTCCCATTCCAATCCTGAGACCCTTCCTATAGCATGAGATGTGATATCCAACTTCTTCCCATTCCAATCCTGAGACCCTTCCTATAGCATGAGATGTGATATCTCAATGCTTATACCAAACCTGAGATCCTTCCTCTAACATGAAATGTGATATCCAACTCCTTCCCCTTCGAAACCTGAGAGCCTTCCTATAGCATGAGATATGATATCCAAGTCCTTCCCATTCCAATCCTGAGACCCTTCCTATAACATGAAATGTGATATCCAACTCCTTCCCATTCTAACATGAGACCCTTCCTATAGCATGAGATGGGATATCCAACTCCTTCCAAATCCAATACTGATACCCTTCCGATAGCATGACATGTGATATCCCAATGCTTCTACCAAACCTGAGACCCATACTATGGCATGAGATGTGATATCAAACTCCTTCCCATTCCAATCCTGAGACGCTTCCTATAGCTTGAGATGTGATATCCAACTCCTTCCCATTCCAATTCTGAGACCCTTCTTATACCATGAGACTTGATATCTCAATGCTTCTAATACCAAACCTGAGACCCGTCCTATAACATGAGATGTGATATCCAAATCCTTCCCCTTCCAAACCTTAGACCCTTCCTATAGCATGAGATGTGATATCTCAATGCTTCTAATACCAAACCTGAGACCCTTCCTATAACATGAGATGGGATATCCAACTCCTTCCCATTCCAATCCTGAGACCCTTCCGATAGCAAAGATGTGATATCTCAGTGCTTATACCAAACCTGAGACCCTTCCTAAGGCCTGAGATGTCATATACAACTCCTTCCCATTCCAATCCTGAGACCCTTCCTATAGCATGAGATGTGATATCTCAATGCTTATACCAAATCTGAGACCCTTCCTATAGCATGAGATGTGATATCCAACACCTTCCCATTCCAATCCTGAGACCCTTCCTATAGCATGAGAAGTGATATCTCCATGCTTATACCAAACCTGAGACCCTTCCTATAGCATGAGATGTGATATCCAAATCCTTCCCATTCCAATCCTGAGACCCTTCCTATAGCATGAGATGTGATATCTCAATGCTTATACCAAACCTGAGAGCCTACCTATAGCATGGGATGTGATATCCAAGTCCATCCCATTCCAATCCTTAGACCCTTCCTACAGCATGCGATGTGATATCTCAATGATTCTAATACCAAACCAGAGACCTGTCCTTTAACATGAGATGGGATATCCAACTCCTTCCCATTCCAATCCTGAGCCACTCCTGATAGCAGAGATGTGATATCTCAATGCTTATACCAAACCTGAGACCCTTCCTATAACATGAGATGTGATATCCAACTCCTTCCCGTTCCAAACCTGAGACACTTCCTATAGCATATGTGATATCCAACTCCTTCCCATTCCAAACATGAGACCCTTCCTATAGCAAGAATGTAATATCCAACTCCTACCCATTCCAATCCTGAGACCATTCCTATAGCATGAGATGTGATATATCAATGCTTCTAATACCAAACCTGAGATCCTTCCTATGACATGAGATGTGATATCCAAATCCTTCCGATTCCAATCCTGAGACCCTTCCTATAGCAAGAGATGTGATATCCAAATCCTTCCCATTCCAATCCTGAGACCCTTCCTATAACATGAGATGTGATATTCAACTCCTTCCCATTCCAACCTGAGACACTTCCTATAGCATGAGAAGGGATATCCAACTCCTTCCCAATCCAATCCTGAGAACCTTCCGATAGCAGAGATGTGATAACTCAATGCGTATACCAAACCTGAGAACCTTCCTATGGCATGAGATGTGATATCCAACTCCTTGCCATTCAAATCCTGAGACCCTTCCTATAGCATGAGATGTGATATCTCAATGCTTCTACCAAACCTGAGACCCTTCCTTTAGCATGAGATGTGATATCCAAATCCTTCACATTCCAATCCTGAGACCCTTCCTATAGCATGAGATGTGATATCTCAATGCTTCTAATACCAAACCTGAGATCCTTCCTATAACATGAGATGTGATATCCAATTCCTTCCCATTCCAAACCTGAGACCCTTCCTATTGATTGAGATGTGATATCCAACTCCTTCCCATTCCAACCCTGAGACCCTTCCTATACCATGAGATGTGATATCTCAATGCTTCTAATACCAAACCTGGGAACCGTCCTATAACATGAGATGTGATATCTCAATGTTTCTAATAAAAAACCTGAGACCCTTCCTATAACATGAGATGTGATATCCAATTCCTTCCCATTCCAAACCTGAGACCCTTCCTATTGGATGAGATGTGATATCCAAATCCTTCCCCTTCCAAACCTGAGACCCTTCCTTTAGCATGAGATGTGATATCCAAATACTTCCCATTCCAATCCTAAAACACTTCCTATAGCATGAGATGTGATATCTCAATGTTTCTAATAAAAAACCTGAGACCCTTCCTATAGCAAGAGATGTGATATCCAAATCCTTCCCATTCCAATCCTGAGACCCTTCCTGTATATAACATGAGATGTGATATCCAACTCCTTCCCATTCCAACCTGAGACCCTTCCTATAGCATGAGATGTGATGTTCAACTCCTTACCATTCAAATCCTGAGACCCTCCCTATAACAAGAGATGTCATATCCAACTCCTTCCCATTCCAAACCTGAGACCCTTCCTATAACATGAGATGTCATATACAACTCCTTCCCATTCCAATCCTGAGACCCTTCCTATAGCATGAGATGTGATATATCAATGCTTATACCAAACCTGAGACCCTTCCTATAGCATGAGATGTGATATCCAACTCCTTCCCATTCCAATCCTGATACCCTTCCTATAGCATGAGATGTGATGTCTCAATGCTTCTAATACCAAACCTGTGATCCTTCCTATAACATGAGATGTGATATCCAACTCCTTCCATTCCAATCCTGAGACCCTTCCTATAGCATGAGATGTTATATCTCAATACTTATACCAATCCTGAGCCTTCCTATAGCATGAGATGTGATACCCAACTCCTTCCCATTCCAATCCTGAGACGCTTCCTATAGCATGAGATGTGATATCTCAATGCCTCTAATACCAAACCTGAGATCCTTCCTCTAACATGAAATGTGATATCCAACTCCTTCCCTTTCCAAATCTGAGAGCCTATCTATAGCATGAGATGTGATATCCAAGTCCTTCCCATTCCAATCCTTAGACCCTTCCTGCAGCGTGCAATATGATATCTCAATGATTCTAATAACAAACCTGAGACCCGTCCTATAACATGAGATGGGATATCCAACTCCTTCCCAATCCAATCCTGAGACCCTTCCGATAGCAGAGATGTGATATCTCAATGCTTATACCAAACCTGAGATCCTTCCTATAACATGAGATGTGATATCCAACTCCTTCGCATTCCAATCCTGAGACACTTCCTATAGCATGAGATGTGATATCTCACTGCTTATACCAAACCTGAGACCCGTCCTATAGCATGAGATGTGATATCCAACTCCTTCCCATTCCAATCCTGAGACCCTTCCTATAGCATGAGATGTGATATCTCAATGCTTCTAATATAAAACTTGAGACCCTCCCTATAGCATGAGATGTGATACCCAAGTCCTTCCCATTCCAATCCTGAGACCCTTCCTATAGCATGAGATGTGATATCTCAATGCTTCTAATACCAAACCTGAGACTCTTCCTATAACATGAGATGGGATATCCAACTCCTTCCCATTCCAATCCTGAGACCCTTTTGATAGCAGAGATGTGATATCTCAATGTTTATACCAAACCTGAGACCCTTCATACGGCATGAGATGTCATATTCAACTCCTTCCCATTCCAATCCTGAGACCCTTCCTATAGCATGAGATGTGATATCCAACTCCTTCCCATTCCAATCCTGAGACCCTTCCTATAGCATGAGATGTGATGTCTCAATGCTTCTAATACCAAACCTGAGATCCTTCCTATAACATGAGATGTGATATCCATCTCCTTCCATTCCAATCCTGAGACCCTTCCTACAGCATGAGATGTGATATCTCAATGCTTATACCAAACCTGAGACCCTTCCTATAGCATGAGATGTGATATCCAACTCCTTCCCATTCCAATCCTGAGACCCTTCCTATAGCCTGAGATGTGATATCTCAATGCCTCTAATACCAAACCTGAGATCCTTCCTCTAACATGAAATGTGATATCCAACTCCTTCACTGTTAGGAAAGATTTCGTTATTGTAGGGAACTTTCCTTCCATGTGGCAACCCCTAAACTTTTTGCTATTGTTTTCAACCTGTTTTCTTGACTTTGCCAGAGAAGTGCAGCCTTCTGCTGTACTCCTCTGGGCTTTCGCTCCTTTCTTACGGGGAAACTGACATGCCCTTAAGACAGTCAGTACCGGGGAACGCTGTTTCCCGTAGTTTCTTTTATCGTGTCGCCATTTTAGTGCAACACGACACAAGAGGGCACTGTAAGCTAAGTTACAGCTCTCTTGGGTCTCTAGCCTTCTACAGACCCTAGACACTCTTATAGGATGGTTTTTGGATCGGTGCAAGTCATTCAGGGACTGGGCTGGTGGCAGCGATCATTTGGTTTATTTTGAGCTCCTTTTGCCGTTCTGAGCACCTTTTTGCCGCGAACACAAAAGGGTGGCCCGGCTACCCAAAATGGCCGGACCACGAGGCTCCTTTGTCTCGTCCACTGTCCGTCTTGCTCCCTTTACCTTCCCCCGGGTCAGGCGACCCGGGGCCTTCCTTATTTGGGCATGTAGTTTCCCGCGAAACACGGTTGCTTTCGCGGGCTTCTACATGTCGTTTGAGTGCCCCCAGGATGTGGGCTGGGCTGTCTGGTCCCAATACACATCCTGGGTGCCAGAGAGTCTAGGGTGGTGTGAATGCCTGGGACCACTGTGGTCCGTGATTGGTCCACGTATGGTATGTGTGTTGATGAGCGGATCTCCCATTGGCTCCCCTCCGTTTTGGCGCGAAGGGAACCGTGGATAAGAGGGAGCTGGAAACACCACTACCATGTCGATCTCCTGAGTTCTTACGAACCCAGGGATACAGGAGCCAAGTATCCTGCGAACACGAGGCTGGACCGAGGAATCACTGGTGACCCCCTGAAGAACTTCTGCTCCTCATTGCTGTCGTCCGGTGAAGCCCTTTCCACCTAAGATCGAACAAGAAGGCCTGTACTGGCGCTTCGACCTATTGGAATAGCAGGACCAGCTATTCCCGGCACCTTCATCAACTCCTGCTGTAAGCCTTCGGAAGTGTCTCTGGGCCATCCAGTTGACTGACCAGCTTACTAAGGAGGCCTGCTCTGTAATCGCCGACAGGTTGGGTGGTATTCTGAGTCCGGGGCATGCTCACACGCTTCGTTTGCTTAGCAGTCCTAAGCTAGAGGTGAGCAGTGCTCGTTTGGCTTGAATACACCCGGCCGTTCCGTTGCCCTGCTGTGGCGACAAAACTGTGCTTGTTTCTTCGATCGGGACGTCTTTTTACTCTGCACGACGACGAGACGTTCCCTGCTCTTCAGAACCTGCCAGAAGCTGTATCTATCGAGGAGAAGCTCGGGCCTGCTTGCTTCGGGGACCGGTGAGTAGATTAGCTAGGATCTGGTCGCCCTCCTGCAGTGCCCCTTGCTTTTCCCCGCTGTAAATACAGCACCCCTTGTCCGTACTCGCGCCCTGCTTCTGCCTCACAGTGGAGGCTGCGCTAGAGTCGCGGACCGTGTTCTCCTTCATTAGAGCTCCCTACAGAGCTGTTCAACGTCCTCCGAAGAGCTTCACCTTCTGCCCATTGGCACCGGCGTGTGCAGGTACTTTTGAGCGCTAGGCTCCACTCTTCGTAGGGATTGGACTACCATCCAGTTAGGGGCCTCAGAAGGCGGACATATCACTCGCATTGGTTCGCACTGCCTGTTTTCCTTCCCCTGCAGGTGGATAACATATTTCGTGCTGCTAATGCTGTGAAACTGTGTATTCTGTATATATATTGGGTGGATAGTGTATGTGTTGGTTTAATATCGTTGTATATTGCTGCTTTTACTGTAGTTATTAGTTTCAAGGCCTTATAATAAATGTGTATCTATTTTTGATATAAACAACTGTTTGGAGTAGTTTGTAAGCGCTCTTGCTTTGTGTGCTCATTGCGGGCTTTCAGTCACCCTCACCCCTCTTGAGACCTAGTCTTGACCGCCGCGATCGCTACCTTGATTGGTCTGGCTTGTCCAGAGGTTACCCTGTTCCAAGTAATTAGGTTGGCCTTCTGAACCTCTGCGCCACCAGGACAGAGTTCAGAAATCCGTCTTAACAAATTGGTGTACAGCGGTGGGATACGACTGAAGGTATCCAGTGTTGCGCACGAGCTAAGGCGTTTTCAGGTTATTCCAACCAGGACACGCAGTAAAGTATTGAATATAACGTTAAAAAGGCCATAGTCCTATCGACAGTATGGAAACGAATACTTTATTAACCTTAAATGCTTCGAAATCGGAAACATTGAAGAAGATGTGTGCGGAGAGAGGGGTTTCCTCTCAAGGCACTAAATTGGAAATGATCCAGAGAATCGTGGCGTGGCAAGAAGCGCAGCTTGACGCTATAACTTCCGAGGACAGTGCAGAAGGTGGTGGGGCTGCTCTCACTGGCAGAACCGACGGTTCTGCCGCTGCACTGATCCATCACGACCACGAGGACAGGGAGGATGTAATGTCTAACGTTTCCTCTGCCAGTGTTGATGGGGAGGCTATGCTTGAATTCAAGAAGCAAGAGCTGCGGTTTAGGCAGCAGGAGCTTGAATTCAGCATAGCCAAACTGAAAATCGACCAGGCAGAAAAACAAAAAGACAGGGATCACCAGTTGGAACTGGCCAAGCTTCAGTTCGCAAATGGGTCCAAGGGTCCTGGACATGGTTCTGGGGCTTCCTCTCATCCACGGTTTCCAAAAGATCTGCTCAGTGTGTATGAGGAACGAAATGACATTATGGACTGGTTAAATGCGTTTGAGTATGCATGCGAGGTTCAAGAGGTTGATAATGCGGATAAGATTGCATGGTTACTCAGCAGACTGCCCCATTCTGGTTGCAGTGCCATTATGGAAATGTCGAAGGCTGAGCGCGCTGATTTTGCAATGTTGAAGCAGACTCTCATTTTAAAGTTTGGGAAGACTCCGACCCAATATTTGAAAAGGTTTAGAGAGTATAAGAAAAAGGAAGGTGGTACTTGGGTGTCGTATGTAGCTGAGTCCCTGAAAAACTTAACTGGCTGGGTTGAAGGTTATAAGGTTTCTACCTTCGAAGGCATGATCAATCTGGTCATGCTGGAACACATTTTTGCTTCTTCTTCCCCGGAGCTTAAGCAACATTTGGCCGATTCGAAGGAGATAGATCCTAAGAAGCTGGCCATTGCAGCAGACTTATGGGTGTCACATCGAGTGTCCCATAAGGACAAAACTCATCCTGGTAAGCAGGAGGAAGGGAAAAAGTCCAAAGATATGGAGGGTGGGGAATCTGCTAAATCTTCTTCACAAAAAGAAAAATAAGGGTAAGCCATACGAGAACTCACAGGGTAGCGGAGGTTCGCCTCCGAAACAGAACTCTGGTTATAATAAGCCTCCCTACGTAAACAGACCCAATGGGGCTTGTTTTTCTTGTGGAGCAACTGACCATGTGAAGGGGGATCCCCGTTGTAAGGTTAGACCTTTGGGGGTCCACTCCGCTAATCTGGCCTTCTCCTCCTACGAGGAAGAAGAGATTACAGGAGCATCCTTCTCCTCAGACTCATTTCCCAGCGGAATAGAGGCTGAGGTAGTTTTAGTGTCCCTGGGTTCCTGGGAGCCTAAAGTCGCAGAGGCGTATGCTAGGATTCCGGATAATACCAAGCACTACTTTAAAGACAGTGTGCTGATCAATGGAGTGGATACTCCAGCTCTTAGGGATAGTGGGTGCAGTCGAACTGTAGTGGATTCTACCTTGGTAGACTCAGAGGAAGTTGCCAGAGCTCCTCTGATGCCCACTAAGTTGGCTGACGGCCCCCTCCGTATGTTTCCCGTGATCCCTGTTAATCTAACTTTAAATGGTACAGCAGTTAGGATTCCAGTGAGCATTCAGAGAAACGTCCCGGGAAAGGTCTTGTTGGGCAATGATCTCAGAGCTCTAGGGCTCGTAGGAGACACTGCCGAAAGACCCTACACACGGTCTCAAGCACGGGCAGCATTGGCCAAGTCCAATACGCCGCCCCAGCCGAAGGGGAAACCCAAGGCGAAAGGAGTCAACAAGTCCCGACGGGGGAAAGAGAATATTCCCCCGAGCTCGCCTACCACTGCGGTGGAGGGAGTTGGTCAATCGCCCGAGCCTGACGAGGAGGTGGCGATGCCTGAAGTGTTCGACCCCAACGACCATCCTGAACTAAAAGACTTGTTAGTTGAAGGAGGTCCTGATAGGGACGACTTCAGTAAGGGCCAACGTGAGTGCCCATCTCTGGAAGGCCTAAGGAGACAGGCCTGCTCCCAGCTTGAGGGTGAACCTCCTGGGAAGCATCGGATTTATTGGGAAGGTGGACTCCTGTACAGTGAGCCCACAGAGTCTACAGAAGGAGACCATAGGAGGTTGGTGGTTCCCCTTTCTGTTAGACCCTTCCTCCTGCAGTTGGCGCATGAAGTTCCCCTTGCTGGTCACCTTGGTATGAAGAGGACCAAGCAAAGGTTATCCATGCACTTCTACTGGCCCAAGATGGGGGTGCAAGTAGAAAGTCACTGCAGGAGTTGTGCCTCCTGCCAGTTGTCTGGTAAGGTTGGCGCGACAATCCAAGCTCCGTTGGTACCGCTCCCAGTTGTGGGGATACCATTTGAAAGGGTAGGGATCGACATCGTTGGTCCCCTTGACCCGCAAACATCCTCAGGCAATAGGTTTATCCTGGTGCTGGTCGACCATGCAACCAGGTATCCTGAGGCCATCCCATTAAAGACTGTAACTGCCAAGTCAGTTGCAAAAGCGTTACTCGGCATATTTACTAGGGTTGGCTTCCCTAAAGAAGTTGTGTCAGATCGTGGCAGCAACTTTATGTCGAAGTATATGCAGGCTATGTGGAAAGAATGTGGGGTCACCTACAAGTTCTCTTCTGCATACCACCCCCAGACCAATGGTCTGGTGGAGCGTTTCAACAGAACGCTAAAGAGCATGATTGGGGCTCTGGAGGAGCCCCAGAGGAGGAAATGGGACCTTCTTTTACCATGCTTGTTGTTTGCCTACAGAGAGGTACCACAGGAGGGTGTTGGCTTCAGCCCCTTCGAACTTCTGTTCGGTCATCCCGTACGGGGACCCTTAGCCATCGTCAAAGAGGGATGGGAGATGCCCACTCCCCCTGTTACTACCAATGTAGTTGACTATGTGCTAGGGCTCAGAAAACGGATGGTACTCCTGATGGGCTTGGCTAGTGAAAAGTTGAAGGCAGGACAAGCGCTGGTGAAACATTGGTACGACCAGAAAGCTTCCTTAATTCACTTTACCCCTGGTCAGCAAGTCCTGATCATGAACCCTCTAAGGCCTCGCGCTTTACAGGACAAATGGTCAGGCCCTTACACAGTGGTGGAGCCCCTGGGTGAGGTGAACTATTTAGTGGACCTTGGAAGGCCTGGACAGGCTCCAAAAGTGTTCCACGTAAATAGGCTGAAGGCTTTCGTCCCAAGAGTCGAAATCGCAGCACTGCTACTGGCGTCAGACGTTGAGGAAGAGGAGTCAGAACCTCTTCCCGACCTGTTCCAAAGCGGTCCTTCAGATAGCTCCGTTGAGGGTGTCCGAGTGGCCCCTCACCTGACTTCTGATCAGCAGGCTGAGGTGAAAAGTTTGCTTAGGCAGTTTTCCCCCCTGTTTTCACAGTCGCCTGGTTTGACACCTTGGTGCAAACATAACATTGACACAGGAGACAGTGTACCTACCAAAAGTAGGGGATACAGGATGTCGGATAAAGTACGGTCTTATATTAAGACCGAGGTCAACAAGATGTTAGACCTTGGGGTGATTGAACCCTCTAGTAGTCCTTGGTCCAGTCCTGTGGTTCTGGTTCCAAAAGCAGGCACTTCTGAATTGAGGTTCTGCGTGGATTACAGGGCTCTGAATGCTGTCACCAAGACAGACGCTCACCCCTTGCCTCGAACTGACGAGCTGGTGGATACCTTGGGTGCCTCCAAGTACCTCAGCACGTTTGACCTGACTGCGGGCTATTGGCAAATAGCTTTAGCAGAACATGCCAAGGAGAAGACAGCATTTTCAACTCCCGACGGGCTTTACCAATTCCGGGTAATGCCGTTCGGATTGAAGAATGCACCTGCCACTTTCCAGAGGCTTGTGAATCATGTGTTGAATGGGTTGGACGAATTCTGTCTTGCATATCTGGACGATATAGCAGTTTTCAGTGCCACCTGGGAAGACCATGTGAAACACCTCGGGATTGTGCTCCAGGCTCTTCAGAAAGCCCACTTGACCATAAAGGCGAGTAAATGCCAGATTGGACAAGGCTCAGTGGTTTACCTTGGGCATGAAGTAGGTGGAGGAAGGATACAGCCTCTCCCCAGTAAAGTACAAGCAGTACAAGACTGGCCTACCCCCACTACACAAACCCAAGTGAGAGCCTTCTTAGGACTCACGGGTTATTACCGCAATTTTATGGCAGACTATGGCACCATAGCTGCTCCTCTGACTGCCCTCACAACTCCGAAGAAACCCAAGAAGGTAACTTGGACTGACGAGTGTGAGAAGGCCTTCAATGGCTTGAAAGACTCCTTGTGCCAGGCCCCTGTGCTCAGGGCCCCTGATTATCAAAGACCTTTTATCGTGCAGACGGATGCCTCTGACACTGGGATAGGAGCTGTACTATCACAAGTAGATGAGAAGGGTAAGGAACACCCTATCGGTTTTATTAGTCGCCAGCTTAAGGACAGAGAGCTCAGATGGTCCACGGTAGAGAAAGAATGTTTCTCTGTTGTGTGGGCCCTAAGGAAGCTGCGGCCCTACCTCTATGGGACCCACTTCACTGTGCAGACTGACCATAAGCCGTTAAAGTGGCTAATGAACATGAAGGGGGAGAATCCAAAGTTGCTTAGGTGGTCCATAAGTCTACAAGGCTTCGACTTCACTATTGAGCATAGGCCAGGTGTCCAACATAGCAATGCTGATGGGTTGTCCAGAATGTTTTACCGACCTGAACAAGAGACTCATCCAGGGGTGGATTAGTTCCCCCTGTCCATAGTCTGGGAGGGGCGAGTGTTAGGAAAGATTTCGTTATTGTAGGGAACTTTCCTTCCATGTGGCAACCCCTAAACTTTTTGCTATTGTTTTCAACCTGTTTTCTTGACTTTGCCAGAGAAGTGCAGCCTTCTGCTGTACTCCTCTGGGCTTTCGCTCCTTTCTTACGGGGAAACTGACATGCCCTTAAGACAGTCAGTACCGGGGAACGCTGTTTCCCGTAGTTTCTTTTATCGTGTCGCCATTTTAGTGCAACACGACACAAGAGGGCACTGTAAGCTAAGTTACAGCTCTCTTGGGTCTCTAGCCTTCTACAGACCCTAGACACTCTTATAGGATGGTTTTTGGATCGGTGCAAGTCATTCAGGGACTGGGCTGGTGGCAGCGATCATTTGGTTTATTTTGAGCTCCTTTTGCCGTTCTGAGCACCTTTTTGCCGCGAACACAAAAGGGTGGCCCGGCTACCCAAAATGGCCGGACCACGAGGCTCCTTTGTCTCGTCCACTGTCCGTCTTGCTCCCTTTACCTTCCCCCGGGTCAGGCGACCCGGGGCCTTCCTTATTTGGGCATGTAGTTTCCCGCGAAACACGGTTGCTTTCGCGGGCTTCTACATGTCGTTTGAGTGCCCCCAGGATGTGGGCTGGGCTGTCTGGTCCCAATACACATCCTGGGTGCCAGAGAGTCTAGGGTGGTGTGAATGCCTGGGACCACTGTGGTCCGTGATTGGTCCACGTATGGTATGTGTGTTGATGAGCGGATCTCCCATTGGCTCCCCTCCGTTTTGGCGCGAAGGGAACCGTGGATAAGAGGGAGCTGGAAACACCACTACCATGTCGATCTCCTGAGTTCTTACGAACCCAGGGATACAGGAGCCAAGTATCCTGCGAACACGAGGCTGGACCGAGGAATCACTGGTGACCCCCTGAAGAACTTCTGCTCCTCATTGCTGTCGTCCGGTGAAGCCCTTTCCACCTAAGATCGAACAAGAAGGCCTGTACTGGCGCTTCGACCTATTGGAATAGCAGGACCAGCTATTCCCGGCACCTTCATCAACTCCTGCTGTAAGCCTTCGGAAGTGTCTCTGGGCCATCCAGTTGACTGACCAGCTTACTAAGGAGGCCTACTCTGTAATCGCCGACAGGTTGGGTGGTATTCTGAGTCCGGGGCATGCTCACACGCTTCGTTTGCTTAGCAGTCCTAAGCTAGAGGTGAGCAGTGCTCGTTTGGCTTGAATACACCCGGCCGTTCCGTTGCCCTGCTGTGGCGACAAAACTGTGCTTGTTTCTTCGATCGGGACGTCTTTTTACTCTGCACGACGACGAGACGTTCCCTGCTCTTCAGAACCTGCCAGAAGCTGTATCTATCGAGGAGAAGCTCGGGCCTGCTTGCTTCGGGGACCGGTGAGTAGATTAGCTAGGATCTGGTCGCCCTCCTGCAGTGCCCCTTGCTTTTCCCCGCTGTAAATACAGCACCCCTTGTCCGTACTCGCGCCCTGCTTCTGCCTCACAGTGGAGGCTGCGCTAGAGTCGCGGACCGTGTTCTCCTTCATTAGAGCTCCCTACAGAGCTGTTCAACGTCCTCCGAAGAGCTTCACCTTCTGCCCATTGGCACCGGCGTGTGCAGGTACTTTTGAGCGCTAGGCTCCACTCTTCGTAGGGATTGGACTACCATCCAGTTAGGGGCCTCAGAAGGCGGACATATCACTCGCATTGGTTCGCACTGCCTGTTTTCCTTCCCCTGCAGGTGGATAACATATTTCGTGCTGCTAATGCTGTGAAACTGTGTATTCTGTATATATATTGGGTGGATAGTGTATGTGTTGGTTTAATATCGTTGTATATTGCTGCTTTTACTGTAGTTATTAGTTTCAAGGCCTTATAATAAATGTGTATCTATTTTTGATATAAACAACTGTTTGGAGTAGTTTGTAAGCGCTCTTGCTTTGTGTGCTCATTGCGGGCTTTCAGTCACCCTCACCCCTCTTGAGACCTAGTCTTGACCGCCGCGATCGCTACCTTGATTGGTCTGGCTTGTCCAGAGGTTACCCTGTTCCAAGTAATTAGGTTGGCCTTCTGAACCTCTGCGCCACCAGGACAGAGTTCAGAAATCCGTCTTAACATTCACTTTCCAAACCTGAGAGCCTATCTATAGCATGAGATGTGATATCCAAGTCCTTCCCATTCCAATCCTTAGACCCTTCCTACAGCATGCAATATGATATCTCAATGATTCTAATAAAAAACCTGAGACCCGTCCTATAACATGAGATGGGATATCCAACTCCTTCCCATTCCAATCCTGAGACACTTCCGATAGCAGAGATGTGATATCTCAATGTTTATACCAAACCTGAGACCCTTCCTATAACATGAGATGTGATATCCAACTCCTTCCCGTTCCAAACCTGAGACCCTTCCTTTAGCATGAGATGTGATATCCAGCTCCTTCCCATTCCAATCCTGAGACACTTCCGATAGCATGAGATGTGATATCTCAATGCTTCTAATATCAAAACTGAGACCCTCCCTATAGCATGATATGTGATATCTAAGTCCTTCCCATTCCAATCCTGAGACCCTTCCTATAGCATGAGATGTGATATCTCAATGCTTCTACCAAACCTGAGACCCTTCCTTTAGCATGAGATGTGATATCCAACTCCTTCCCATTCCAATCCTGAGACCCTTCCTATAGCATGAGATGTGATATCTCAATACTTCTAATACCAAACCTGAGATCCTTCCGATAACATGAGATGTGATATCCAAATCCTTCGCCTTCCAAACCTGAGACCCTCCCTTTAGCATGAGATGTGATATCCAACTCCTTCCCATTCCAATCCTGAGACCCTTCTGATAGCATAAGATATGATATCTCAATGCTTCTATACCAAACCTGAGATCCTTCCGATAGCATGATGTGATATCTCAATACTTCTAATACCAAACCTGAGATCCTTCCTATAACATGAGATGTGATATCCAACTCTTTCCCCTTGCAAACCTGAGAGCCTTCCTATAGCATGAGATGTGATATCCAAGTCCTTCCCATTCCAATCCTGAGACCCTTCCTATAACATGAGATGTGATATCCAACTCCTTCCAAATCCAATCCCGATACCCTTCTGATAACATGAGATGTGATATCCCAATGCTTCTACCAAACCTGAGACCCATACTATGGCATGAGATGTGATGTCAAACTCCTTCCCATTCTAATCCTGAGACCCTTCCTATAGCTTGAGATGTGATATCCAACTCCTTCCCATTCCAATTCTGAGACCCTTCCTATACCATGAGACTTGATATCTCAATGCTTCTAATACCAAACCTGAGACCCGTCCTATAACATGAGATGTGATATCCAAATCCTTCCCCTTCCAAACCTTAGACCCTTCCTTTATCATGAGATGTGATATTCAACTCCTTCCCATTCCAATCTTGAGACCCTTCCGATATGAAATGTGATATCTCAATGCTTCTAATATCAAACTTGAGACCCTCCCTATAGCATGAGATGTGATATCCAAGTCCTTCCCATTCCAATCCTGAGACCCTTCCTATAGCATGAGATGTGATATCTCAATGCTTCTAATACCAAACCTGAGACCCTTCCTATAACATGAGATGGGAATATCCAACTCCTTCCCATTCCAATCCTGAGACCCTTCCGATAGCAGAGATGTGATATCTCAATGCTTATACCAAACCTGAGATCCTTCCTATAACATGAGATGTGATATCCAACTCCTTCCCATTCCAATCCTGAGACACTTCCTATAGCATGAGATGTGATATCTCACTGCTTATACCAAACCTGAGACCCTTCCTATAGCATGAGATGTGATATCCAACTCCTTCCCATTCCAATCCTGAGACCCTTCCTATAGCATATGTGATATCTCAATGCTTCTAATATCAAACTTGAGACCCTCCCTATAGCATGAGATGTGATACCCAAGTCCTTCCCATTCCAATCCTGAGACACTTCCTATAGCATGAGATGTGATATCTCATTGCTTCTATATACCAAACCTGAGACTCTTCCTATAACATGAGATGGGATATCCAACTCCTTCCCATTCCAATCCTGAGACCCTTTCGATAGCAGAGATGTGATATCTCAATGTTTATACCAAACCTGAGACCCTCCCTACGGCATGAGATGTCATATACAACTCCTTCCCATTCCAATCCTGAGACCCTTCCTATAGCATGAGATGTGATATCCAACTCCTTCCCATTCCAATCCTGAGACCCTTCCTATAGCCTGAGATGTGATATCTCAATGCCTCTAATACCAAACCTGAGATCCTTCCTCTAACATGAAATGTGATATCCAACTCCTTCACTTTCCAAACCTGAGAGCCTATCTATAGCATGAGATGTGATATCCAAGTCCTTCCCATTCCAATCCTTAGACCCTTCCTACAGCATGCAATATGATATCTCAATGATTTTAATAAAAAACCTGAGACCCGTCCTATAACATGAGATGGGATATCCAACTCCTTCCCATTCCAATCCTGGGACACTTCCGATAGCAGAGATGTGATATCTCAATGTTTATACCAAACCTGAGACCCTTCCTATAACATGAGATGTGATATCCAACTCCTTCCCGTTCCAAACCTGAGACCCTTCCTTTAGCATGAGATGTGATATCCAGCTCCTTCCCATTCCAATCCTGAGACACTTCCGATAGCATGAGATGTGATATCTCAATGCTTCTAATACCAAACTGAGACCCTCCCTATAGCATATGTGATATCTAAGTCCTTCCCATTCCAATCCTGAGACCCTTCCTATAGCATGAGATGTGATATCTCAATGCTTATCCTTGATTCCTGTAGTAAATTGATTTCCTTTGCAGGCCCGACTACTGTCACGAATGCCTTGTCTGCATGAATTCTCTCCTGGCCATTCTCTCACCGTGGCTATTTGCCTACCCCCTTCCTCTCTCAGTGGATGGACTTCTCCATCCTAGCCTCCTACCACTCAACTCCGCCTACTTGGAGAATTCAACATGAACCTGTATGCTTCCTGACCTGGACTTTTACGAGATCTGCAACTCTTCATGTCGCTGGCCCTACACACTGCAGGGAATACTCAGGATTTTCTGATCTCAGACCTCCCCCTCTGTAACCCTCTCAACAATCCTCTCCCGTGGTGATCAAGTTCTCATCTCCAAAGGCTGCCAGCTGTTCCTCCTCAGAGGAGTTCTCCCTTTCTGTCCCTGCTCCCTGCACCGTTTCGCGTTGCAAACACTCGCTTCCCTGCTCTCTGGTTTAGACGCTTTTCCTTCTCAGAGGCCTTCTTCTATTCTGCCCTTTTCGCGTTGCAAGTACTCGCTTCCCAGTTCTCTGGTTTAGACGCGTGTTCCCTGCCTTCTCTCCTCTTCCCGCTGCCTTCAAATCAAAAAATGAGCTCCAAAAGATACACAGTGCTCAGAATGCTCTATAACACCCATTATTCAACATATAGCCGTAACCCGCTAGACGTATTGAAACGTGCTGTAAACTAGCAAAAACAGCTAGAAAATGTACTTTCCTCGCGTTTTTGTAAATGCTAATTCTGATGGGTTCCCATGTATGTACTGTCCGTGCGTTTGTTGTCGAATCCTGAAGTTTTTAACCACTGTTCTCCCATACAAGGAGGGGGGGGGGGGTCAACGTCTACTGCTGTTCACAGGCTGAATGTATACGGCTGAAATCTTCAAGGCATTATCAGCTTTCCTGACTGTTTTGGAACGTGTATTTGCTATCTGTTAATGCAGTCGTCCTGTGTTCATCGTCCCTTCTACTTTACAGGCTGCACTCCCCTGGTGATCACATTCTCCTCTCCAGAGCAGGCTGACTACCAGCTGCTCCTCCTCATAGGCGTTCATCCTTTCTGTCCCTGCTCCCTGCACCGTTTCGCGTTGCATGTACTCGCTTCCCAGCTCTCTGGTTTAGATGTGTGTTCCCTGCCTTCTCTCCTCTTCCTACAGCCTTCCAACGAGCTCCGCAAGATATAGTGTTCAGAATGCTTTATAACACCCATTATTCAACATATAGCTGTAACCCGCTAGACGTATTGAAACGTGCTAAAAACGAGCAGAAACAGCTCGAAAATGTACTTTCCTCGCGTTTTGGTAAATGCGAATTCTGGTGGATTCCCATTTTGTACTCTGTTCGTGCGTTTGTTCAGTCGAATCCTGGTCTTTTGAACCACTCTTCTCCCATTCAAGGGAGGGTCAAAATGTGTTGTTCACAGGCTGAATTTATACTGCTGAAATGCTCGCTTACCTGCTCTCTGGTTTAGACGCGTGTACCCTGCATTTACCAAAACGCGAGGGAAGTACATTTTCTAGCTGTTTTTGCTAGTTTTTAGCACGTTTCAATACGTCTAGCGGGTTACAGCTATATCTTGAATAATGGGTGTTATAAAGCATTCTGAGCACCGTGTATCTTTTGAAGCTCATTTGTTGATTTGAAGGCAGCGGGAAGAGGAGAGAAGGCAGGGAACACACGTCGAAACCAGAGAGCTGGGAAGCGAGTACATGCAACGCGAAACGGTGCAGGGAGCAGGGACAGAAAGGATGAACACCTATGAGGAGGAGCAGCTGGTAGTTAGCCTGCATAGGAGAGAAGAATGTGATCACTAGGGGAGTGCAGCCTGTAAACTAGAAGGAACGATGAACAAAGGGCGACTGCATTAACAGATGGCAAATACACGTTCCAAAACAGTCAGGAAAGCTGATAATGCCTTGAAGATTTCAGCCGTATACATTCAGCCTGTGAACAGCAGTAGATGTTGACCCCCCCTCCCTAGTATGGGAGAACAGTGGTTAAAAACTTCAGGATTCGACACAAACGCACGGACACAGTACATACAACATGGGAACCCACCAGAATTCGCATTTACAAAAACGCGAGGGAAGTACATTTTCTTGCTATTTTTGCTAGTTTTTAGCACGTTTCTATGTCTAGCGGGTTACAGCTATATGTTGAATAATGGGGTTATAAAGCATTCTGAACACTATCTTGTGGAGCTCATTGGAAGGCTGTAGGAAGAGGAGAGAAGGCAGGGAACACGCATCTAAACCAGAGAGCTGGGAAGCGAGTACATGCAACGCGAAACGGTGCAGGGAGCAGGGACAGAAAGGTGGAACGCCTCTGAGGAGGAGCAGCTGGTAGTTAGCCTGCTCTGGAGAGGAGAATGTGATCACCACGGAGTGCAGCCTTGAAACAAGAAGGGACAATGAAAACATGCTGACTGGAATAACATGGCAAATACACTTTCCAGAACAGTCGGTTTACCCGATAATGCATTGACGATTTCAGCAGTATACATTCAGCCTGTGAACAGTAGATTTTGATCCCCCCCTTGTATGGGTGACGAGTCGTTAAAAACATCAGGATTCGACTGAACAAATGCACAACAGAGTACAAAATGGGAATCCACCAGAATTCGTATTTACCAAAACGCGAGGAAAGAACATTTTCTAGCTATTTTTGCTAGTTGTTAGCACTTTTCAATACGTCTAGCGGGTTAAGCTATATCTTGAATAATGCATTCTGAGCACCGTGTATCTTTTGAAGCTCATTTGTTGATTTGAAGGCAGCGGGAAGAGGAGAGAAGGCAGGGAACACACGTCTAAACCAGAGAGCTGGGAAGCGAGTTGTTCTCTGCAACGCGAAACGATGCAGAGAACAAGCACAGAAAGGAAGAAGGAAAAGCGTCTAAACCAGAGAGCAGGGAAGCGAGTGCTTGCAAAGCGAAACGGTGCAGAGAGCAGGGACAGAAAGGGAGAACTCCACTGAGGAGGAAAAGTTGGTAGTTAGCCTTCTTTGGAGATGAGAACTTGATCACCACGGGAGAGGATTGTTGAGAGGGTTACATAGGGGGATGTCTGAGATCAGAAAATCCTGAGTATTCCCTGCAGTGTGTAGGGCCAGAGACATGAAGAGTTGCAGATCTCGTAAAAGTCCAGGTCAGGAAGCATACAGGTTCATTTTGAATTCTCCAAGTAGGCGGAGTTGAGTGGTAGGAGGCTAGGATGGAGAAGTCCATCCACTGAGAAAGGAAGGGGGTAGGCAAATAGCC
Organism: Ambystoma mexicanum; assembly: GCF_040938575.1. Taxonomy (NCBI): domain Eukaryota; kingdom Metazoa; phylum Chordata; class Amphibia; order Caudata; family Ambystomatidae; genus Ambystoma; species Ambystoma mexicanum. The sequence goes on along the minus strand of NC_090939.1, from coordinate 988,922,317 downwards.
ACGGTGAGAGAATGGCCAGGAAAGAGAATGCATGCAGACAAGGCATTCGTGAGAGGAGTCGGCCTGCAAAGGAAAGCAATTTACTACAGGAATCAAGGATACTCCCCCTCAAGAACGGTTGGATCTGGGCATGGAGAGGAACTTGTCATCAGGGAGGAAAGTGTCAGAGCTCGAGACAGCGCTGGCCGTCGTCCATGTCTTGGTTAGACCAAGGACATCAAGGTCAGGTTCTTCCAGGAAATGGCAGATGTCAGATGAGTGTTAACTGAGTGAGAGTTGAGAGTGGGGAGGGGTATAATCAGTAATCCTTGCGGAGGTGTAGAAGGAGCCTGGCCTAGGGCACATGAGGAAGGAGAGAGAAAAGGAAGCAGAAGAAGGGAGAGAAGACACAGCAGGAGTGCATTATCAATCCGGGAGCTAGGAGTGGTGAGGTTAGACGGGGAGGTCTGAATCTCAGGATTTGAATGGGAAGTTCGATATCACATGTCATGCTATAGGAAGAGTCTCAGGATTGGAATGGGAAGGAGTTGGATATCACGTCTCATGTTATAGGAAGGGTCTCAGGATTGGAATGGGAAGGAGTTGAATATCACATCTCATGCTAAAGGAAGGGTATCAGGTTGGAATGGGAAGGAGTTGGATATCACATCTCGTTATAGGAAGGGTCTCAGGATTGGAATGGGAAGGAATTGGATATCACATCTCTTGCTATAGGAAGGGTCTCAGGTTTGGAAGGGGAAGGATTTGGATATCATATCTCATGTTATAGGACCGGTCCCAGGTCTGGTATTAGAAGCATTGAGATATCACATCTCATGCTATAGGAGGAGTCTCAGGATTGGAATGGGAAGGAGTTGGATATCACGTCTCATGTTATAATAAGGGTCTCAGGATTGGAATGGGAAGGAGTTGAATATCACATCTCATGCTAAAGGAAGGGTATCAGGTTTGATAGAAGCATTGAGATATCACATCTCATGCTATAGGAAGGAACTCAGGATTGGAATGGGAAGGAGTTGGATATCACATCTAATGCCATAGGAAGGGTCATCAGGTTTGGTATAAGCATTGAGATATCACATCTCTGCTATCGGAAGGGTCTCAGGATACGAATGGGAAAGACTTAGAATTCACATCTCATACTATAGGGAGGGTCTCGGTTTGATATTAGAAGCATTGAGCTATCACATCTCATGCTATCGGAAGGGTCTCAGGTTTGGTAGTAGCATTGAGATATCACATCTCATCCAATAGGAAGGGTCTCTGGTTTGGAATGGGAAGGAATTGGATATCACAACTCATGTTATAGGAAGGATCTCAGGTTTGGTATTAGAAGCATTGAGATATCACATCTCATGCTATAGGAAGGGTCTCAGGATTGGAATGTGAAGGATTTGGATATCACATCTCCTGTTATAGGAAGGGTCTCAGGATTGGAATGGGAAGGACTTGGATATCACATCTCATGTTATAGGAAGGATCTCAGGTTTTGTATTAGAAGCATTGATATATCACATCTCATGCTATAGGAAGGGTCTCAGGATTGGAATGTGAAGGATTTGGATATCACATCTCATGCTAAAGGAAGGGTCTCAGGTTTGGTATAAGCATTGAGATATCACATCTCTGCTATCGGAAGGGTCTAAGGATTGGATTGGGAAGGAATTGGATATCCCTTCTCATGCTATAGAAGGGTCTCGGGTTGGAATGGGTAGGAGTTGGATATCACATCTCATGTTATAGGAAGGGTCTCAAGATTGAAATGGGAAGGATTTGGATATCACATCTCATGCTAAAGGAAGGGTCTCAGGTTTGGAAGGGGAAGGATTTGGATATCATATCTCATGTTATAGGACGTATCTCATGTTATAGGACGGGTCCCAGGTTTGGTATTAGAAGCATTGAGATATCACATCTCATGCTATAGGAGGAGTCTCAGGATTGGAATGGGAAGGAGTTGGATATCACGTCTCATGTTATAGGAAGGGTCTCAGGATTGGAATGGGAAGGAGTTGAATATCACATCTCATGCTAAAGGAAGGGTATCAGGTTGGAATGGGAAGGAGTTGGATATCACATCTCGTTATAGGAAGGGTCTCAGGATTGGAATGGGAAGGAATTGGATATCACATCTCTTGCTATAGGAAGGGTCTCAGGTTTGGAAGGGGAAGGATTTGGATATCATATCTCATGTTATAGGACCGGTCCCAGGTCTGGTATTAGAAGCATTGAGATATCACATCTCATGCTATAGGAGGAGTCTCAGGATTGGAATGGGAAGGAGTTGGATATCACGTCTCATGTTATAATAAGGGTCTCAGGATTGGAATGGGAAGGAGTTGAATATCACATCTCATGCTAAAGGAAGGGTATCAGGTTTGATAGAAGCATTGAGATATCACATCTCATGCTATAGGAAGGAACTCAGGATTGGAATGGGAAGGAGTTGGATATCACATCTAATGCCATAGGAAGGGTCATCAGGTTTGGTATAAGCATTGAGATATCACATCTCTGCTATCGGAAGGGTCTCAGGATACGAATGGGAAAGACTTAGAATTCACATCTCATACTATAGGGAGGGTCTCGGTTTGATATTAGAAGCATTGAGCTATCACATCTCATGCTATCGGAAGGGTCTCAGGTTTGGTAGTAGCATTGAGATATCACATCTCATCCAATAGGAAGGGTCTCTGGTTTGGAATGGGAAGGAATTGGATATCACATCTCATGATATAGGAAGGATCTCAGGTTTGGTATTAGAAGCATTGAGATATCACATCTCATGCTATAGGAAGGGTCTCAGGATTGGAATGTGAAGGATTTGGATATCACATCTCATGCTAAAGGAAGGGTCTCAGGTTTGGTAGAAGCATTGAGATATCACATCTCATGCTATAGGAAGGGTCTCAGGATTTGAATGGCAAGGAGTTGGATATCACATCTCATGCCATAGGAAGGGACACAGGTTTGGTATAAGCATTGAGATATCACATCTCTGCTATCGGAAGGTTCTCAGGATTGGATTGGGAAGGAGTTGGATATCCCTTCTCATGCTATAGGAAGTGTCTCAGGTTGGAATGGGAAGGAGTTGAATATCACATCTCATGTTATAGGAAGGGTCTCAGGATTGGAATGGGAAGGATTTGGATCTCACATCTCAAGCTATCTCAGGATTGGAATGGGAAGGAGTTTGATATTTCATCTCAAGCTATAGGAAGGGTCTCAGGTTTGGAAAGGGAAGGATTTGGATTTCACATATCATGTTATAGGATGGTTCTCATGTTTGGTTTTAGAAGCATTGAGACATCACATCTCATGCTATGGGAAGGGTCTCAGGTTTGGAATGGGAAGGAGTTGGATATCACATCTCACGCTAAAGGAAAGGTCTCAGGTCTGGAAGGGGAAGGATTTGGATCTCACATCTCATGTTTTAGGACGGGTCTCAGGTTTGGTATTAGAAGCATTGAAATATCACATCTCATGGTATAGGAAGGGTCCCAGGATTGGAATGGGAAGGAGTTGGATATCACATTGAATGGGAAGGAGTTTGATATCACATCTCATGCTCTCGGAAGGGTCTCAGGTTTGGAATGGGAAGGAGTTTGATATCACATCTCATGTTAGAGGTAGGATCTCAGGTTTGGTATTAGAGGCATTGAGATATGACATCTCATGCCATCAGAAGGGTCTCAGGATTGGAATGGGAAGGAGTTGGATATCACATCTCATGCTAAAGGGAGGGTCTAAGGTTTGGAAGGGGAAGGATTTGGACATCACATCTCATGTTATTGGAAGGATCTGAGGTTTGGTATTAGAAGCATTGAGATATCACATCTCATGCTATAGCAAGGGTCTCAGGAATGGAATGGGAAGGACTTGGATATCACTTCTCATGATAAAGGAAGGGTCTAAGGTTTGGAAGGGGAAGGATTTGGATATCACATCTCATGTTATTGGACCGGTCTCAGGTTTGGTATTAGAAGCATTGAGATATCAAGTCTCATGGTATAGGACGGGAGTTTGATATCACATCTCATGCCATGGTATGGGTCTCAGGTTTTGTAGAAGAATTGGGATATCACATCTCATGCTATCGGAAGGGTCTCAGGATTGGAATGGGAAGGATTTGGATATCACATCTCATGTTATAGGAAGGGTCTCAGGTTTGGTATTAGAAGCATTGAGATATCACATCTCATGCTATAGCAAGGGTCTCAGGAATGGAATGGGAAGGACTTGGATATCACTTCTCATGATAAAGGAAGGGTCTAAGGTTTGGAAGGGGAAGGATTTGGATATCACATCTCATGTTATTGGACCGGTCTCAGGTTTGGTATTAGAAGCATTGAGATATCAAGTCTCATGGTATAGGACGGGAGTTTGATATCACATCTCATGCCATGGTATGGGTCTCAGGTTTTGTAGAAGAATTGGGATATCACATCTCATGCTATCGGAAGGGTATCAGGATTGGATTTGGAAGGAGTTGGATATCCCATCTCATGCTATAGGAAGGGTCTCAGGTTGGAATAGAAGGAGTTGGATATCACATCTCATGTTATATGAAGGGTCTCAGGATTGGAATGGGAAGGACTTGGATATCACATCTCATGTTATAGGAAGGATCTCAGGTTTTGTATTAGAAGCATTGATATATCACATCTCATGCTATAGGAAGGGTCTCAGGATTGGAATGTGAAGGATTTGGATATCACATCTCATGCTAAAGGAAGGGTCTCAATTTTGATATTAGAAGCATTGAGATATCACATATGCTATTGGAAGGGTCTCAGTATTGGAATTGGAAGGAGTTGGATATCACATCTCATGCTATCGGAAGGGTCTAAGGATTGGAATGGGAAGTAGTTGGATATCACATATGCTAAAGGAAAGGTCTCAGGTTTGGAATGGGAAGGAGTTGGATATCACGTCTCATGTTATAGGAAGGGTCTCAGGATTGGAATGGGAAGGAGTTGAATATCACATCTCATGCTAAAGGAAGGGTCATCAGGTTCGGTATAAGCATTGATATCACATCTCTGCTATCGGAAGGGTCTCAGGATAGGAATGTGAAGGACTTAGATTTCACATCTCATACTATAGGGAGGGTCTCAGTTTTGATATTAGAAGCATTGAGCTATCACATCTCATGCTATCGGAAGGGTCTCAGGATTGGAATGGGATGGAGTTGGATATCACATCTCAAGCTATCTCAGGATTGTAATGGGAAGGAGTTTGATATCACATATCAAGCTATAGGAAGGGTCTCAGGTTTGGAAGGGGAAGGATTTGGATCTCACATCTCAAGCTATCTCAGGATTGGAATGGGAAGGAGTTTGATATTTCATCTCAAGCTATAGGAAGGGTCTCAGGTTTGGAAAGGGAAGGATTTGGATTTCACATATCATGTTATAGGATGGTTCTCATGTTTGGTTTTAGAAGCATTGAGACATCACATCTCATGCTATGGGAAGGGTCTCAGGTTTGGAATGGGAAGGAGTTGGATATCACATCTCATGCTAAAGGAAAGGTCTCAGGTCTGGAAGGGGAAGGATTTGGATCTCACATCTCATGTTTTAGGACGGGTCTCAGGTTTGGTATTAGAAGCATTGAAATATCACATCTCATGGTATAGGAAGGGTCCCAGGATTGGAATGGGAAGGAGTTGGATATCACATTGAATGGGAAGGAGTTTGATATCACATCTCATGCTATCGGAAGGGTCTCAGGTTTGGAATGGGAAGGAGTTTGATATCACATCTCATGTTAGAGGTAGGATCTCAGGTTTGGTATTAGAGGCATTGAGATATGACATCTCATGCCATCAGAAGGGTCTCAGGATTGGAATGGGAAGGAGTTGGATATCACATCTCATGCTAAAGGGAGGGTCTAAGGTTTGGAAGGGGAAGGATTTGGACATCACATCTCATGTTATTGGAAGGATCTGAGGTTTGGTATTAGAAGCATTGAGATATCACATCTCATGCTATCGGAAGGGTCTCAGGTTTGGTATAAGCATTGAGATATCACATCTCTGCTATCGGAAGGGTCTCAGGATTGGAATGGGAAGGATTTGGATATCACATCTCATGTTATAGGAAGGGTCTCAGGTTTGGTATTAGAAGCATTGAGATATCACATCTCATGCTATAGCAAGGGTCTCAGGAATGGAATGGGAAGGACTTGGATATCACTTCTCATGATAAAGGAAGGGTCTAAGGTTTGGAAGGGGAAGGATTTGGATATCACATCTCATGTTATTGGACCGGTCTCAGGTTTGGTATTAGAAGCATTGAGATATCAAGTCTCATGGTATAGGACGGGAGTTTGATATCACATCTCATGCCATGGTATGGGTCTCAGGTTTTGTAGAAGAATTGGGATATCACATCTCATGCTATCGGAAGGGTATCAGGATTGGATTTGGAAGGAGTTGGATATCCCATCTCATGCTATAGGAAGGGTCTCAGGTTGGAATAGAAGGAGTTGGATATCACATCTCATGTTATAGGAAGGGTCTCAGGATTGGAATGGGAAGGACTTGGATATCACATCTCATGTTATAGGAAGGATCTCAGGTTTTGTATTAGAAGCATTGATATATCACATCTCATGCTATAGGAAGGGTCTCAGGATTGGAATGTGAAGGATTTGGATATCACATCTCATGCTAAAGGAAGGGTCTCAGGTTTGGTATAAGCATTGAGATATCACATCTCTGCTATCAGAAGGGTCTAAGGATTGGATTGGGAAGGAATTGGATATCCCTTCTCATGCTATAGGAAGGGTCTCAGGTTGGAATGGGTAGGAGTTGGATATCACATCTCATGTTATAGGAAGGGTCTCAAGATTGAAATGGGAAGGATTTGGATATCACATCTCATGCTAAAGGAAGGGTCTCAGGTTTGGAAGGGGAAGGATTTGGATATCATATCTCATGTTATAGGACGTATCTCATGTTATAGGACGGGTCCCAGGTTTGGTATTAGAAGCATTGAGATATCACATCTCATGCTATAGGAGGAGTCTCAGGATTGGAATGGGAAGGAGTTGGATATCACGTCTCATGTTATAGGAAGGGTCTCAGGATTGGAATGGGAAGGAGTTGAATATCACATCTCATGCTAATGGAAGGGTATCAGGTTGGAATGGGAAGGAGTTGGATATCACATCTCGTTATAGGAAGGGTCTCAGGATTGGAATGGGAAGGAATTGGATATCACATCTCTTGCTATAGGAAGGGTCTCAGGTTTGGAAGGGGAAGGATTTGGATATCATATCTCATGTTATAGGACCGGTCCCAGGTCTGGTATTAGAAGCATTGAGATATCACATATCATGCTATAGGAGGAGTCTCAGGATTGGAATGGGAAGGAGTTGGATATCACGTCTCATGTTATAATAAGGGTCTCAGGATTGGAATGGGAAGGAGTTGAATATCACATCTCATGCTAAAGGAAGGGTATCAGGTTTGATAGAAGCATTGAGATATCACATCTCATGCTATAGGAAGGAACTCAGGATTGGAATGGGAAGGAGTTGGATATCACATCTAATGCCATAGGAAGGGTCATCAGGTTTGGTATAAGCATTGAGATATCACATCTCTGCTATCGGAAGGGTCTCAGGATACGAATGGGAAAGACTTAGAATTCACATCTCATACTATAGGGAGGGTCTCGGTTTGATATTAGAAGCATTGAGCTATCACATCTCATGCTATCGGAAGGGTCTCAGGTTTGGTAGAAGCATTGAGATATCACATCTCATCCAATAGGAAGGGTCTCTGGTTTGGAATGGGAAGGAATTGGATATCACATCTCATGTTATAGGAAGGATCTCAGGTTTGGTATTAGAAGCATTGAGATATCACATCTCATGCTATAGGAAGGGTCTCAGGATTGGAATGTGAAGGATTTGGATATCACATCTCATGCTAAAGGAAGGGTCTCAGGTTTGGTAGAAGCATTGAGATATCACATCTCATGCTATAGGAAGGGTCTCAGGATTTGAATGGCAAGGAGTTGGATATCACATCTCATGCCATAGGAAGGGACACAGGTTTGGTATAAGCATTGAGATATCACATCTCTGCTATCGGAAGGTTCTCAGGATTGGATTGGGAAGGAGTTGGATATCCCTTCTCATGCTATAGGAAGTGTCTCAGGTTGGAATGGGAAGGAGTTGAATATCACATCTCATGTTATAGGAAGGGTCTCAGGATTGGAATGGGAAGGATTTGGATATCACATCTCTTGCTATAGGAAGGGTCTCAGGATTGGAATGGGAAGGATTTGGATATCACATCTCATGTCATAGGAAGGATCTCAGGTTTGGTATTAGAAGCATTGATATATCACACCTCATGCTATAGGAATGGTCTCAGGATTGGAAGGGGACGGATTTGGGTATCACATCTCATGTTATAGGACCGGTCTCAGGTTTGGTATTTGAAGCATTGAGATATCAAGTCTCATGGTATAGGACGGGTCTCGGAATTGGAATGAGAAGGAGTTGGATATCACATCTCAAGCTATAGGGAGGGTCTCATGATTGGAATGGGAAGGAGTTGGATATCACATCTCATGTTATAGGAAGGCTCTCAGGATTGGAATGGGAAGGACTTGGATATCACATCTCATTCTATAGGAAGGCTCTCAGGGTTGGAAGGGGAAGGAGTTGGATATCACATTTCATGTTAGAGGTAGGATCTCAGGTTTGGTTTTAGAGGCATTGAGATATCACATCTCATGCCATCAGAAGGGTCTCAGGATTGGAATGGGAAGGAGTTGGATATCAAATCTCATGCTAAAGGGATGGTCTAAGGTTTGGAAGGGGAGGGATTTGGACATCATATCTCATGTTATTGGAAGGATCTCAGGTTTGGTATTAGAAGCATTGAGATATCACATCTCATGCTATCGGAAGGGTCTTAGGTTTGGTATAAGCATTGAGATATCACATCTCTGCTATCGGAAGGGTCTCAGGATTGGAATGGGAAGGATTTGGATATCACATCTCATGTTATTGGACCGGTCTCAGGTTTGGTATTAGAAGCATTGAGATATCAAGTCTCATGGTATAGGACGGGAGTTTGATATCACATCTCATGCCATGGTATGGGTCTCAGGTTTTGTAGAAGCATTGGGATATCACATCTCATGCTATCGGAAGGGTATCAGGATTGGATTTGGAAGGAGTTGGATATCCCATCTCATGCTATAGGAAGGGTCTCAGGTTGGAATAGAAGGAGTTGGATATCACATCTCATGTTATAGGAAGGGTCTCAGGATTGGAATGGGAAGGACTTGGATATCACATCTCATGCTGTAGGAAGGGTCTCAGGTTTGGAAAAGGAAGGAGTTGGATATCACATTTCATGTTAGAGGTAGGATCTCAGGTTTGGTATTAGAGGCATTGAGATATCACATCTCATGCTATCAGAAGGGTATCAGGATTGGAATGGGAAGGAGTTGGATATCACATCTCATGCTAAAGGGAGGGTCTCAGGTTTGGAATGGGAAGGATTTGGATATCACATCTCATGTTATAGGAAGGACCTTAGGTTTGGTATTAGAAGCATTGAGATATCACATCTCATGCTATAGGAAGGGTCTCGGGATTGGAATGGGAAGGAGTTGGATATCACATCTCATGTTATAGGAAGGATCTCAGGTTTGGTATTAGAAGCATTGAGATATCACATCTCATGCTATAGGAAGGGTCTCAGGATTGGAATGGGAAGGAGTTGGATATCACATCTCATGCTATGGGAAGGGTCTCAGGTTTGGTATAAGCATTGAAATATCACATCTCTGCTATCGGAAGGGTCTCAGGATTGGAATGGGAGGAGCTGGATATCACATCTCATGCTAAAGGAAGGGTTTCAGGTTTGGAAGGGGAAGGATTTGGATATCACATCTCATGTTATAGGACGGGTCTCAGGTTTGGTATTAGAAGCATTGTGATATCACATCTCATGCTATAGGATGTGTCTCAGGATTGGAATGGGAAGGAGTTGGATATCACATCTCATGCTATAGGAAGGGTTTCAGGTTTGGTAGAAGGATTGAGATATCACATCTCAGGCTATAGGAAGAGTCTCAGGTTTGGGAAGGGAAGGATTTGGATTTCACATCTCATGTTATAGGATGGTTCTCATGTTTGGTTTTTGAAGCATTGAGATATCACATCTCATGCTATCGGAAGGGTCTCAGGTTTGGAATGGGAAGGAGTTGGATATCACATCTCATGTTATAGGAAGGGTCTCAGGTTTGGAATGGGAAGGAGTTGGATATGACATCTCTTGTTATAGGGAGGGTCTCAGGATTTGAATGGTAAGGAGTTGGATATCACATCTCATGCTATAGGAAGGGTCTCAGGTTGGAATGGGAAGGAGTTGGATATCACATCTCATGTTATATACAGGAAGGGTCTCAGGATTGGAATGGGAAGGATTTGGATATCACATCTCTTGCTATAGGAAGGGTCTCAGGTTTTTTATTAGAAACATTGAGATATCACATCTCATGCTATAGGAAGTGTTTTAGGATTGGAATGGGAATTATTTGGATATCACATCTCATGCTAAAGGAAGGGTCTCAGGTTTGGAAGGGGAAGGATTTGGATATCACATCTCATCCAATAGGAAGGGTCTCAGGTTTGGAATGGGAAGGAATTGGATATCACATCTCATGTTATAGGAAGGGTCTCAGGTTTTTTATTAGAAACATTGAGATATCACATCTCATGTTATAGGACGGTTCCCAGGTTTGGTATTAGAAGCATTGAGATATCACATCTCATGGTATAGGAAGGGTCTCAGGGTTGGAATGGGAAGGAGTTGGATATCACATCTCATCCAATAGGAAGGGTCTCAGGTTTGGAATGGGAAGGAATTGGATATCACATCTCATGTTATAGGAAGGATCTCAGGTTTGGTATTAGAAGCATTGAGATATCACATCTCATGCTATAGGAAGGGTCTCAGGATTGGAATGTGAAGGATTTGGATATCACATCTCATGCTAAAGGAAGGGTCTCAGGTTTGGTAGAAGCATTGAGATATCACATCTCATGCTATAGGAAGGGTCTCAGGATTTGAATGGCAAGGAGTTGGATATCACATCTCATGCCATAGGAAGGGACACAGGTTTGGTATAAGCATTGAGATATCACATCTCTGCTATCGGAAGGTTCTCAGGATTGGATTGGGAAGGAGTTGGATATCCCTTCTCATGCTATAGGAAGTGTCTCAGGTTGGAATGGGAAGGAGTTGAATATCACATCTCATGTTATAGGAAGGGTCTCAGGATTGGAATGGGAAGGATTTGGATATCACATCTCTTGCTATAGGAAGGGTCTCAGGATTGGAATGGGAAGGATTTGGATATCACATCTCATGTCATAGGAAGGATCTCAGGTTTGGTATTAGAAGCATTTATATATCACACCTCATGCTATAGGAATGGTCTCAGGATTGGAAGGGGACGGATTTGGGTATCACATCTCATGTTATAGGACCGGTCTCAGGTTTGGTATTTGAAGCATTGAGATATCAAGTCTCATGGTATAGGACGGGTCTCGGAATTGGAATGAGAAGGAGTTGGATATCACATCTCAAGCTATAGGGAGGGTCTCATGATTGGAATGGGGAGGAGTTGGATATCACATCTCATGTTATAGGAAGGGTCTCAGGATTGGAATGGGAAGGACTTGGCTATCACATCTCATTCTATAGGAAGGCTCTCAGGGTTGGAAGGGGAAGGAGTTGGATATCACATTTCATGTTAGAGGTAGGATCTCAGGTTTGGTTTTAGAGGCATTGAGATATCACATCTCATGCCATCAGAAGGGTCTCAGGATTGGAATGGGAAGGAGTTGGATATCAAATCTCTTGCTAAAGGGATGGTCTAAGGTTTGGAAGGGGAGGGATTTGGACATCATATCTCATGTTATTGGAAGGATCTCAGGTTTGGTATTAGAAGCATTGAGATATCACATCTCATGCTATCGGAAGGGTCTTAGGTTTGGTATAAGCATTGAGATATCACATCTCTGCTATCGGAAGGGTCTCAGGATTGGAATGGGAAGGATTTGGATATCACATCTCATGTTATTGGACCGGTCTCAGGTTTGGTATTAGAAGCATTGAGATATCAAGTCTCATGGTATAGGACGGGAGTTTGATATCACATCTCATGCCATGGTATGGGTCTCAGGTTTTGTAGAAGCATTGGGATATCACATCTCATGCTATCGGAAGGGTATCAGGATTGGATTTGGAAGGAGTTGGATATCCCATCTCATGCTATAGGAAGGGTCTCAGGTTGGAATAGAAGGAGTTGGATATCACATCTCATGTTATAGGAAGGGTCTCAGGATTGGAATGGGAAGGACTTGGATATCACATCTCATGCTGTAGGAAGGGTCTCAGGTTTGGAAAAGGAAGGAGTTGGATATCACATTTCATGTTAGAGGTAGGATCTCAGGTTTGGTATTAGAGGCATTGAGATATTACATCTCATGCTATCAGAAGGGTATCAGGATTGGAATGGGAAGGAGTTGGATATCACATCTCATGCTAAAGGGAGGGTCTCAGGTTTGGAATGGGAAGGATTTGGATATCACATCTCATGTTATAGGAAGGACCTTAGGTTTGGTATTAGAAGCATTGAGATATCACATCTCATGCTATAGGAAGGGTCTCGGGATTGGAATGGGAAGGAGTTGGATATCACATCTCATGTTATAGGAAGGATCTCAGGTTTGGTATTAGAAGCATTGAGATATCACATCTCATGCTATAGGAAGGGTCTCAGGATTGGAATGGGAAGGAGTTGGATATCACATCTCATGCTATGGGAAGGGTCTCAGGTTTGGTATAAGCATTGAAATATCACATCTCTGCTATCGGAAGGGTCTCAGGATTGGAATGGGAGGAGCTGGATATCACATCTCATGCTAAAGGAAGGGTCTCAGGTTTGGAAGGGGAAGGATTTGGATATCACATCTCATGTTATAGGACGGGTCTCAGGTTTGGTATTAGAAGCATTGTGATATCACATCTCATGCTATAGGATGTGTCTCAGGATTGGAATGGGAAGGAGTTGGATATCACATCTCATGCTATAGGAAGGGTTTCAGGTTTGGTAGAAGCATTGAGATATCACATCTCATGCTATAGGAAGAGTCTCAGGTTTGGGAAGGGAAGGATTTGGATTTCACATCTCATGTTATAGGATGGTTCTCATGTTTGGTTTTTGAAGCATTGAGATATCACATCTCATGCTATCGGAAGGGTCTCAGGTTTGGAATGGGAAGGAGTTGGATATCACATCTCATGTTATAGGAAGGGTCTCAGGTTTGGAATGGGAAGGAGTTGGATATGACATCTCTTGTTATAGGGAGGGTCTCAGGATTTGAATGGTAAGGAGTTGGATATCACATCTCATGCTATAGGAAGGGTCTCAGGTTGGAATGGGAAGGAGTTGGATATCACATCTCATGTTATATACAGGAAGGGTCTCAGGATTGGAATGGGAAGGATTTGGATATCACATCTCTTGCTATAGGAAGGGTCTCAGGTTTTTTATTAGAAACATTGAGATATCACATCTCATGCTATAGGAAGTGTTTTAGGATTGGAATGGGAAGTATTTGGATATCACATCTCATGCTAAAGGAAGGGTCTCAGGTTTGGAAGGGGAAGGATTTGGATATCACATCTCATCCAATAGTAAGGGTCTCAGGTTTGGAATGGGAAGGAATTGGATATCACATCTCATGTTATAGGAAGGGTCTCAGGTTTTTTATTAGAAACATTGAGATATCACATCTCATGTTATAGGACGGTTCCCAGGTTTGGTATTAGAAGCATTGAGATATCACATCTCATGGTATAGGAAGGGTCTCAGGGTTGGAATGGGAAGGAGTTGGATATCACATCTCATCCAATAGGAAGGGTCTCAGGTTTGGAATGGGAAGGAATTGGATATCACATCTCATGTTATAGGAAGGATCTCAGGTTTGGTATTAGAAGCATTGAGATATCACATCTCATGCTATAGGAAGGGTCTCAGGATTGGAATGTGAAGGATTTGGATATCACATCTCATGCTAAAGGAAGGGTCTCAGGTTTGGTAGAAGCATTGAGATATCACATCTCATGCTATAGGAAGGGTCTCAGGATTTGAATGGCAAGGAGTTGGATATCACATCTCATGCCATAGGAAGGGACACAGGTTTGGTATAAGCATTGAGATATCACATCTCTGCTATCGGAAGGTTCTCAGGATTGGATTGGGAAGGAGTTGGATATCCCTTCTCATGCTATAGGAAGTGTCTCAGGTTGGAATGGGAAGGAGTTGAATATCACATCTCATGTTATAGGAAGGGTCTCAGGATTGGAATGGGAAGGATTTGGATATCACATCTCTTGCTATAGGAAGGGTCTCAGGATTGGAATGGGAAGGATTTGGATATCACATCTCATGTCATAGGAAGGATCTCAGGTTTGGTATTAGAAGCATTGATATATCACACCTCATGCTATAGGAATGGTCTCAGGATTGGAAGGGGACGGATTTGGGTATCACATCTCATGTTATAGGACCGGTCTCAGGTTTGGTATTTGAAGCATTGAGATATCAAGTCTCATGGTATAGGACGGGTCTCGGAATTGGAATGAGAAGGAGTTGGATATCACATCTCAAGCTATAGGGAGGGTCTCATGATTGGAATGGGAAGGAGTTGGATATCACATCTCATGTTATAGGAAGGGTCTCAGGATTGGAATGGGAAGGACTTGGATATCACATCTCATTCTATAGGAAGGCTCTCAGGGTTGGAAGGGGAAGGAGTTGGATATCACATTTCATGTTAGAGGTAGGATCTCAGGTTTGGTTTTAGAGGCATTGAGATATCACATCTCATGCCATCAGAAGGGTCTCAGGATTGGAATGGGAAGGAGTTGGATATCAAATCTCATGCTAAAGGGATGGTCTAAGGTTTGGAAGGGGAGGGATTTGGACATCATATCTCATGTTATTGGAAGGATCTCAGGTTTGGTATTAGAAGCATTGAGATATCACATCTCATGCTATCGGAAGGGTCTTAGGTTTGGTATAAGCATTGAGATATCACATCTCTGCTATCGGAAGGGTCTCAGGATTGGAATGGGAAGGATTTGGATATCACATCTCATGTTATTGGACCGGTCTCAGGTTTGGTATTAGAAGCATTGAGATATCAAGTCTCATGGTATAGGACGGGAGTTTGATATCACATCTCATGCCATGGTATGGGTCTCAGGTTTTGTAGAAGCATTGGGATATCACATCTCATGCTATCGGAAGGGTATCAGGATTGGATTTGGAAGGAGTTGGATATCCCATCTCATGCTATAGGAAGGGTCTCAGGTTGGAATAGAAGGAGTTGGATATCACATCTCATGTTATAGGAAGGGTCTCAGGATTGGAATGGGAAGGACTTGGATATCACATCTCATGCTGTAGGAAGGGTCTCAGGTTTGGAAAAGGAAGGAGTTGGATATCACATTTCATGTTAGAGGTAGGATCTCAGGTTTGGTATTAGAGGCATTGAGATATCACATCTCATGCTATCAGAAGGGTATCAGGATTGGAATGGGAAGGAGTTGGATATCACATCTCATGCTAAAGGGAGGGTCTCAGTTTTGGAATGGGAAGGATTTGGATATCACATCTCATGTTATAGGAAGGACCTTAGGTTTGGTATTAGAAGCATTGAGATATCACATCTCATGCTATAGGAAGGGTCTCGGGATTGGAATGGGAAGGAGTTGGATATCACATCTCATGTTATAGGAAGGATCTCAGGTTTGGTATTAGAAGCATTGAGATATCACATCTCATGCTATAGGAAGGGTCTCAGGATTGGAATGGGAAGGAGTTGGATATCACATCTCATGCTATGGGAAGGGTCTCAGGTTTGGTATAAGCATTGAAATATCACATCTCTGCTATCGGAAGGGTCTCAGGATTGGAATGGGAGGAGCTGGATATCACATCTCATGCTAAAGGAAGGGTCTCAGGTTTGGAAGGGGAAGGATTTGGATATCACATCTCATGTTATAGGACGGGTCTCAGGTTTGGTATTAGAAGCATTGTGATATCACATCTCATGCTATAGGATGTGTCTCAGGATTGGAATGGGAAGGAGTTGGATATCACATCTCATGCTATAGGAAGGGTTTCAGGTTTGGTAGAAGCATTGAGATATCACATCTCATGCTATAGGAAGAGTCTCAGGTTTGGGAAGGGAAGGATTTGGATTTCACATCTCATGTTATAGGATGGTTCTCATGTTTGGTTTTTGAAGCATTGAGATATCACATCTCATGCTATCGGAAGGGTCTCAGGTTTGGAATGGGAAGGAGTTGGATATCACATCTCATGTTATAGGAAGGGTCTCAGGTTTGGAATGGGAAGGAGTTGGATATGACATCTCTTGTTATAGGGAGGGTCTCAGGATTTGAATGGTAAGGAGTTGGATATCACATCTCATGCTATAGGAAGGGTCTCAGGTTGGAATGGGAAGGAGTTGGATATCACATCTCATGTTATATACAGGAAGGGTCTCAGGATTGGAATGGGAAGGATTTGGATATCACATCTCTTGCTATAGGAAGGGTCTCAGGTTTTTTATTAGAAACATTGAGATATCACATCTCATGCTATAGGAAGTGTTTTAGGATTGGAATGGGAAGTATTTGGATATCACATCTCATGCTAAAGGAAGGGTCTCAGGTTTGGAAGGGGAAGGATTTGGATATCACATCTCATCCAATAGGAAGGGTCTCAGGTTTGGAATGGGAAGGAATTGGATATCACATCTCATGTTATAGGAAGGGTCTCAGGTTTTTTATTAGAAACATTGAGATATCACATCTCATGTTATAGGACGGTTCCCAGGTTTGGTATTAGAAGCATTCAGATATCACATCTCATGGTATAGGAAGGGTCTCAGGGTTGGAATGGGAAGGAGTTGGATATCACATCTTATCCAATAGGAAGGGTCTCAGGTTTGGAATGGGAAGGAATTGGATATCACATCTCATGTTATAGGAAGGATCTCAGGTTTGGTATTAGAAGCATTGAGATATCACATCTCATGCTATAGGAAGGGTCTCAGGATTGGAATGTGAAGGATTTGGATATCACATCTAATGCTAAAGGAAGGGTCTCAGGTTTGGTAGAAGCATTGAGATATCACATCTCATGCTATAGGAAGGGTCTCAGGATTTGAATGGCAAGGAGTTGGATATCACATCTCATGCCATAGGAAGGGACACAGGTTTGGTATAAGCATTGAGATATCACATCTCTGCTATCGGAAGGTTCTCAGGATTGGATTGGGAAGGAGTTGGATATCCCTTCTCATGCTATAGGAAATGTCTCAGGTTGGAATGGGAAGGAGTTGAATATCACATCTCATGTTATAGGAAGGGTCTCAGGATTGGAATGGGAAGGATTTGGATATCACATCTCCTGCTATAGGAAGGGTCTCAGGATTGGAATGGGAAGGATTTGGATATCACATCTCATGTCATAGGAAGGATCTCAGGTTTGGTATTAGAAGCATTGATATATCACACCTCATGCTATAGGAATGGTCTCAGGATTGGAAGGGGACGGATTTGGGTATCACATCTCATGTTATAGGACCGGTCTCAGGTTTGGTATTTGAAGCATTGAGATATCAAGTCTCATGGTATAGGACGGGTCTCGGAATTGGAATGAGAAGGAGTTGGATATCACATCTCAAGCTATAGGGAGGGTCTCATGATTGGAATGGGAAGGAGTTGGATATCACATCTCATGTTATAGGAAGGGTCTCAGGATTGGAATGGGAAGGACTTGGATATCACATCTCATTCTATAGGAAGGCTCTCAGGGTTGGAAGGGGAAGGAGTTGGATATCACATTTCATGTTAGAGGTAGGATCTCAGGTTTGGTTTTAGAGGCATTGAGATATCACATCTCATGCCATCAGAAGGGTCTCAGGATTGGAATGGGAAGGAGTTGGATATCAAATCTCATGCTAAAGGGATGGTCTAAGGTTTGGAAGGGGAGGGATTTGGACATCATATCTCATGTTATTGGAAGGATCTCAGGTTTGGTATTAGAAGCATTGAGATATCACATCTCATGCTATCGGAAGGGTCTTAGGTTTGGTATAAGCATTGAGATATCACATCTCTGCTATCGGAAGGGTCTCAGGATTGGAATGGGAAGGATTTGGATATCACATCTCATGTTATTGGACCGGTCTCAGGTTTGGTATTAGAAGCATTGAGATATCAAGTCTCATGGTATAGGACGGGAGTTTGATATCACATCTCATGCCATGGTATGGGTCTCAGGTTTTGTAGAAGCATTGGGATATCACATCTCATGCTATCGGAAGGGTATCAGGATTGGATTTGGAAGGAGTTGGATATCCCATCTCATGCTATAGGAAGGGTCTCAGGTTGGAATAGAAGGAGTTGGATATCACATCTCATGTTATAGGAATGGTCTCAGGATTGGAATGGGGAGGACTTGGATATCACATCTCATGCTGTAGGAAGGGTCTCAGGTTTGGAAAAGGAAGGAGTTGGATATCACATTTCATGTTAGAGGTAGGATCTCAGGTTTGGTATTAGAGGCATTGAGATATCACATCTCATGCTATCAGAAGGGTATCAGGATTGGAATGGGAAGGAGTTGGATATCACATCTCATGCTAAAGGGAGGGTCTCAGTTTTGGAATGGGAAGGATTTGGATATCACATCTCATGTTATAGGAAGGACCTTAGGTTTGGTATTAGAAGCATTGAGATATCACATCTCATGCTATAGGAAGGGTCTCGGGATTGGAATGGGAAGGAGTTGGATATCACATCTCATGTTATAGGAAGGATCTCAGGTTTGGTATTAGAAGCATTGAGATATCACATCTCATGCTATAGGAAGGGTCTCAGGATTGGAATGGGAAGGAGTTGGATATCACATCTCATGCTATGGGAAGGGTTTCAGGTTTGGTATAAGCATTGAAATATCACATCTCTGCTATCGGAAGGGTCTCAGGATTGGAATGGGAGGAGCTGGATATCACATCTCATGCTAAAGGAAGGGTCTCAGGTTTGGAAGGGGAAGGATTTGGATATCACATCTCATGTTATAGGACGGGTCTCAGGTTTGGTATTAGAAGCATTGTGATATCACATCTCATGCTATAGGATGTGTCTCAGGATTGGAATGGGAAGGAGTTGGATATCACATCTCATGCTATAGGAAGGGT
The DNA here is from genome assembly GCF_040938575.1 of Ambystoma mexicanum. NCBI lineage: Eukaryota > Metazoa > Chordata > Amphibia > Caudata > Ambystomatidae > Ambystoma > Ambystoma mexicanum. The sequence continues at coordinate 988,902,991 of NC_090939.1, read as the reverse complement.
TTCAGGTTTGGTAGAAGCATTGAGATATCACATCTCATGCTATAGGAAGAGTCTCAGGTTTGGGAAGGGAAGGATTTGGATTTCACATCTCATGTTATAGGATGGTTCTCATGTTTGGTTTTTGAAGCATTGAGATATCACATCTCATGCTATCGGAAGGGTCTCAGGTTTGGAATGGGAAGGAGTTGGATATCACATCTCATGTTATAGGAAGGGTCTCAGGTTTGGAATGGGAAGGAGTTGGATATGACATCTCTTGTTATAGGGAGGGTCTCAGGATTTGAATGGTAAGGAGTTGGATATCACATCTCATGCTATAGGAAGGGTCTCAGGTTGGAATGGGAAGGAGTTGGATATCACATCTCATGTTATATACAGGAAGGGTCTCAGGATTGGAATGGGAAGGATTTGGATATCACATCTCTTGCTATAGGAAGGGTCTCAGGTTTTTTATTAGAAACATTGAGATATCACATCTCATGCTATAGGAAGTGTTTTAGGATTGGAATGGGAAGTATTTGGATATCACATCTCATGCTAAAGGAAGGGTCTCAGGTTTGGAAGGGGAAGGATTTGGATATCACATCTCATCCAATAGGAAGGGTCTCAGGTTTGGAATGGGAAGGAATTGGATATCACATCTCATGTTATAGGAAGGGTCTCAGGTTTTTTATTAGAAACATTGAGATATCACATCTCATGTTATAGGACGGTTCCCAGGTTTGGTATTAGAAGCATTCAGATATCACATCTCATGGTATAGGAAGGGTCTCAGGGTTGGAATGGGAAGGAGTTGGATATCACATCTTATCCAATAGGAAGGGTCTCAGGTTTGGAATGGGAAGGAATTGGATATCACATCTCATGTTATAGGAAGGATCTCAGGTTTGGTATTAGAAGCATTGAGATATCACATCTCATGCTATAGGAAGGGTCTCAGGATTGGAATGTGAAGGATTTGGATATCACATCTAATGCTAAAGGAAGGGTCTCAGGTTTGGTAGAAGCATTGAGATATCACATCTCATGCTATAGGAAGGGTCTCAGGATTTGAATGGCAAGGAGTTGGATATCACATCTCATGCCATAGGAAGGGACACAGGTTTGGTATAAGCATTGAGATATCACATCTCTGCTATCGGAAGGTTCTCAGGATTGGATTGGGAAGGAGTTGGATATCCCTTCTCATGCTATAGGAAATGTCTCAGGTTGGAATGGGAAGGAGTTGAATATCACATCTCATGTTATAGGAAGGGTCTCAGGATTGGAATGGGAAGGATTTGGATATCACATCTCCTGCTATAGGAAGGGTCTCAGGATTGGAATGGGAAGGATTTGGATATCACATCTCATGTCATAGGAAGGATCTCAGGTTTGGTATTAGAAGCATTGATATATCACACCTCATGCTATAGGAATGGTCTCAGGATTGGAAGGGGACGGATTTGGGTATCACATCTCATGTTATAGGACCGGTCTCAGGTTTGGTATTTGAAGCATTGAGATATCAAGTCTCATGGTATAGGACGGGTCTCGGAATTGGAATGAGAAGGAGTTGGATATCACATCTCAAGCTATAGGGAGGGTCTCATGATTGGAATGGGAAGGAGTTGGATATCACATCTCATGTTATAGGAAGGGTCTCAGGATTGGAATGGGAAGGACTTGGATATCACATCTCATTCTATAGGAAGGCTCTCAGGGTTGGAAGGGGAAGGAGTTGGATATCACATTTCATGTTAGAGGTAGGATCTCAGGTTTGGTTTTAGAGGCATTGAGATATCACATCTCATGCCATCAGAAGGGTCTCAGGATTGGAATGGGAAGGAGTTGGATATCAAATCTCATGCTAAAGGGATGGTCTAAGGTTTGGAAGGGGAGGGATTTGGACATCATATCTCATGTTATTGGAAGGATCTCAGGTTTGGTATTAGAAGCATTGAGATATCACATCTCATGCTATCGGAAGGGTCTTAGGTTTGGTATAAGCATTGAGATATCACATCTCTGCTATCGGAAGGGTCTCAGGATTGGAATGGGAAGGATTTGGATATCACATCTCATGTTATTGGACCGGTCTCAGGTTTGGTATTAGAAGCATTGAGATATCAAGTCTCATGGTATAGGACGGGAGTTTGATATCACATCTCATGCCATGGTATGGGTCTCAGGTTTTGTAGAAGCATTGGGATATCACATCTCATGCTATCGGAAGGGTATCAGGATTGGATTTGGAAGGAGTTGGATATCCCATCTCATGCTATAGGAAGGGTCTCAGGTTGGAATAGAAGGAGTTGGATATCACATCTCATGTTATAGGAATGGTCTCAGGATTGGAATGGGGAGGACTTGGATATCACATCTCATGCTGTAGGAAGGGTCTCAGGTTTGGAAAAGGAAGGAGTTGGATATCACATTTCATGTTAGAGGTAGGATCTCAGGTTTGGTATTAGAGGCATTGAGATATCACATCTCATGCTATCAGAAGGGTATCAGGATTGGAATGGGAAGGAGTTGGATATCACATCTCATGCTAAAGGGAGGGTCTCAGGTTTGGAATGGGAAGGATTTGGATATCACATCTCATGTTATAGGAAGGACCTTAGGTTTGGTATTAGAAGCATTGAGATATCACATCTCATGCTATAGGAAGGGTCTCGGGATTGGAATGGGAAGGAGTTGGATATCACATCTCATGTTATAGGAAGGATCTCAGGTTTGGTATTAGAAGCATTGAGATATCACATCTCATGCTATAGGAAGGGTCTCAGGATTGGAATGGGAAGGAGTTGGATATCACATCTCATGCTATGGGAAGGGTCTCAGGTTTGGTATAAGCATTGAAATATCACATCTCTGCTATCGGAAGGGTCTCAGGATTGGAATGGGAGGAGCTGGATATCACATCTCATGCTAAAGGAAGGGTCTCAGGTTTGGAAGGGGAAGGATTTGGATATCACATCTCATGTTATAGGACGGGTCTCAGGTTTGGTATTAGAAGCATTGTGATATCACATCTCATGCTATAGGATGTGTCTCAGGATTGGAATGGGAAGGAGTTGGATATCACATCTCATGCTATAGGAAGGGTTTCAGGTTTGGTAGAAGCATTGAGATATCACATCTCATGCTATAGGAAGAGTCTCAGGTTTGGGAAGGGAAGGATTTGGATTTCACATCTCATGTTATAGGATGGTTCTCATGTTTGGTTTTTGAAGCATTGAGATATCACATCTCATGCTATCGGAAGGGTCTCAGGTTTGGAATGGGAAGGAGTTGGATATCACATCTCATGTTATAGGAAGGGTCTCAGGTTTGGAATGGGAAGGAGTTGGATATGACATCTCTTGTTATAGGGAGGGTCTCAGGATTTGAATGGTAAGGAGTTGGATATCACATCTCATGCTATAGGAAGGGTCTCAGGTTGGAATGGGAAGGAGTTAGATATCACATCTCATGTTATATACAGGAAGGGTCTCAGGATTGGAATGGGAAGGATTTGGATATCACATCTCTTGCTATAGGAAGGGTCTCAGGTTTTTTATTAAAAACATTGAGATATCACATCTCATGCTATAGGAAGTGTTTTAGGATTGGAATGGGAAGTATTTGGATATCACATCTCATGCTAAAGGAAGGGTCTCAGGTTTGGAAGGGGAAGGATTTGGATATCACATCTCATCCAATAGGAAGGGTCTCAGGTTTGGAATGGGAAGGAATTGGATATCACATCTCATGTTATAGGAAGGGTCTCAGGTTTTTTATTAGAAACATTGAGATATCACATCTCATGTTATAGGACGGTTCCCAGGTTTGGTATTAGAAGCATTCAGATATCACATCTCATGGTATAGGAAGGGTCTCAGGGTTGGAATGGGAAGGAGTTGGATATCACATATTATCCAATAGGAAGGGTCTCAGGTTTGGAATGGGAAGGAATTGGATATCACATCTCATGTTATAGGAAGGATCTCAGGTTTGGTATTAGAAGCATTGAGATATCACATCTCATGCTATAGGAAGGGTCTCAGGATTGGAATGTGAAGGATTTGGATATCACATCTAATGCTAAAGGAAGGGTCTCAGGTTTGGTAGAAGCATTGAGATATCACATCTCATGCTATAGGAAGGGTCTCAGGATTTGAATGGCAAGGAGTTGGATATCACATCTCATGTTATAGGAAGGATCTCAGGTTTGGTATTAGAAGCATTGAGATATCACATCTCATGCTATAGGAAGGGTCTCAGGATTGGAATGTGAAGGATTTGGATATCACATCTAATGCTAAAGGAAGGGTCTCAGGTTTGGTAGAAGCATTGAGATATCACATCTCATGCTATAGGAAGGGTCTCAGGATTTGAATGGCAAGGAGTTGGATATCACATCTCATGCCATAGGAAGGGACACAGGTTTGGTATAAGCATTGAGATATCACATCTCTGCTATCGGAAGGTTCTCAGGATTGGATTGGGAAGGAGTTGGATATCCCTTCTCATGCTATAGGAAGTGTCTCAGGTTGGAATGGGAAGGAGTTGAATATCACATCTCATGTTATAGGAAGGGTCTCAGGATTGGAATGGGAAGGATTTGGATATCACATCTCCTGCTATAGGAAGGGTCTCAGGATTGGAATGGGAAGGATTTGGATATCACATCTCATGTCATAGGAAGGATCTCAGGTTTGGTATTAGAAGCATTGATATATCACACCTCATGCTATAGGAATGGTCTCAGGATTGGAAGGGGACGGATTTGGGTATCACATCTCATGTTATAGGACCGGTCTCAGGTTTGGTATTTGAAGCATTGAGATATCAAGTCTCATGGTATAGGACGGGTCTCGGAATTGGAATGAGAAGGAGTTGGATATCACATCTCAAGCTATAGGGAGGGTCTCATGATTGGAATGGGAAGGAGTTGGATATCACATCTCATGTTATAGGAAGGGTCTCAGGATTGGAATGGGAAGGACTTGGATATCACATCTCATTCTATAGGAAGGCTCTCAGGGTTGGAAGGGGAAGGAGTTGGATATCACATTTCATGTTAGAGGTAGGATCTCAGGTTTGGTTTTAGAGGCATTGAGATATCACATCTCATGCCATCAGAAGGGTCTCAGGATTGGAATGGGAAGGAGTTGGATATCAAATCTCATGCTAAAGGGATGGTCTAAGGTTTGGAAGGGGAGGGATTTGGACATCATATCTCATGTTATTGGAAGGATCTCAGGTTTGGTATTAGAAGCATTGAGATATCACATCTCAGGCTATCGGAAGGGTCTTAGGTTTTGTATAAGCATTGAGATATCACATCTCTGCTATCGGAAGGGTCTCAGGATTGGAATGGGAAGGATTTGGATATCACATCTCATGTTATTGGACAGTCTCAGGTTTGGTATTAGAAGCATTGAGATATCAAGTCTCATGGTATAGGACGGGAGTTTGATATCACATCTCATGCCAGGGTATGGGTCTCAGGTTTTGTAGAAGCATTGGGATATCACATCTCATGCTATCGGAAGGGTATCAGGATTGGATTTGGAAGGAGTTGGATATCCCATCTCATGCTATAGGAAGGGTCTCAGGTTGGAATAGAAGGAGTTGGATATCACATCTCATGTTATAGGAAGGGTCTCTGGATTGGAATGGGAAGGACTTGGATATCACATCTCATGCTGTAGGAAGGGTCTCAGGTTTGGAAAAGGAAGGAGTTGGATATCACATTTCATGTTAGAGGTAGGATCTCAGGTTTGGTATTAGAGGCATTGAGATATCACATCTCATGCTATCAGAAGGGTATCAGGATTGGAATGGGAAGGAGTTGGATATCACATCTCATGCTAAAGGGAGGGTCTCAGGTTTGGAATGGGAAGGATTTGGATATCACATCTCATGTTATAGGAAGGACCTTAGGTTTGGTATTAGAATCATTGAGATATCACATCTCATGCTATAGGAAGGGTCTCGGGATTGGAATGGGAAGGAGTTGGATATCACATCTCATGTTATAGGAAGGATCTCAGGTTTGGTATTAGAAGCATTGAGATATCACATCTCATGCTATAGGAAGGGTCTCAGGATTGGAATGGGAAGGAGTTGGATATCACATCTCATGCTATGGGAAGGGTCTCAGGTTTGGTATAAGCATTGAAATATCACATCTCTGCTATCGGAAGGGTCTCAGGATTGGAATGGGAGGAGCTGGATATCACATCTCATGCTAAAGGAAGGGTCTCAGGTTTGGAAGGGGAAGGATTTGGATATCACATCTCATGTTATAGGACGGGTCTCAGGTTTGGTATTAGAAGCATTGTGATATCACATCTCATGCTATAGGATGCGTCTCAGGATTGGAATGGGAAGGAGTTGGATATCACATCTCATGCTATAGGAAGGGTTTCAGGTTTGGTAGAAGCATTGAGATATCACATCTCATGCTATAGGAAGAGTCTCAGGTTTGGGAAGGGAAGGATTTGGATTTCACATCTCATTTTATTGGACGGTCTCAGGTTTGGTATTAGAAGCATTGAGATATCAAGTCTCATGGTATAGGACGGGAGTTTGATATCACATCTCATGCCAGGGTATGGGTCTCAGGTTTTGTAGAAGCATTGGGATATCACATCTCATGCTATCGGAAGGGTATCAGGATTGGATTTGGAAGGAGTTGGATATCCCATCTCATGCTATAGGAAGGGTCTCAGGTTGGAATAGAAGGAGTTGGATATCACATCTCATGTTATAGGAAGGGTCTCAGGATTGGAATGGGAAGGACTTGGATATCACATCTCATGCTGTAGGAAGGGTCTCAGGTTTGGAAAAGGAAGGAGTTGGATATCACATTTCATGTTAGATGTAGGATCTCAGGTTTGGTATTAGAGGCATTGAGATATCACATCTCATGCTATCAGAAGGGTATCAGGATTGGAATGGGAAGGAGCTGGATATCACATCTCATGCTAAAGGGAGGGTCTCAGGTTTGGAATGGGAAGGATTTGGATATCACATCTCATGTTATAGGAAGGACCTTAGGTTTGGTATTAGAAGCATTGAGATATCACATCTCATGCTATAGGAAGGGTCTCGGGATTGGAATGGGAAGGAGTTGGATATCACATCTCATGTTATAGGAAGGATCTCAGGTTTGGTATTAGAAGCATTGAGATATCACATCTCATGCTATAGGAAGGGTCTCAGGATTGGAATGGGAAGGAGTTGGATATCACATCTCATGCTATGGGAAGGGTCTCAGGTTTGGTATAAGCATTGAAATATCACATCTCTGCTATCGGAAGGGTCTCAGGATTGGAATGGGAGGAGCTGGATATCACATCTCATGCTAAAGGAAGGGTCTCAGGTTTGGAAGGGGAAGGATTTGGATATCACATCTCATGTTATAGGACGGGTCTCAGGTTTGGTATTAGAAGCATTGTGATATCACATCTCATGCTATAGGATGCGTCTCAGGATTGGAATGGGAAGGAGTTGGATATCACATCTCATGCTATAGGAAGGGTTTCAGGTTTGGTAGAAGCATTGAGATATCACATCTCATGCTATAGGAAGAGTCTCAGGTTTGGGAAGGGAAGGATTTGGATTTCACATCTCTTGTTATAGGATGGTTCTCATGTTTGGTTTTTGAAGCATTGAGATATCACATCTCATGCTATCGGAAGGGTCTCAGGTTTGGAATGGGAAGGAGTTGGATATCACATCTCATGTTATAGGAAGGGTCTCAGGTTTGGAATGGGAAGGAGTTGGATATGACATCTCTTGTTATAGGGAGGGTCTCAGGATTTGAATGGTAAGGAGTTGGATATCACATCTCATGCTATAGGAAGGGTCTCAGGTTGGAATGGGAAGGAGTTGGATATCACATTTCATGTTATATACAGGAAGGGTCTCAGGATTGGAATGGGAAGGATTTGGATATCACATCTCTTGCTATAGGAAGGGTCTCAGGTTTTTTATTAGAAACATTGAGATATCACATCTCATGCTATAGGAAGTGTTTTAGGATTGGAATGGGAAGTATTTGGATATCACATCTCATGCTAAAGGAAGGGTCTCAGGTTTGGAAGGGGAAGGATTTGGATATCACATCTCATCCAATAGGAAGGGTCTCAGGTTTGGAATGGGAAGGAATTGGATATCACATCTCATGTTTTAGGAAGGGTCTCAGGTTTTTTATTAGAAACATTGAGATATCACATCTCATGTTATAGGACGGTTCCCAGGTTTGGTATTAGAAGCATTGAGATATCACATCTCATGCTATCGGAAGTATCTCAGGTTTGGTATTAGAGGCATTGAGATATCACATCTCATGCTATCATAAGGGTCTCAGGATTGGAATGGGAAGGAGTTGGATATCACATCTCATGTTATAGGAAGGATCTCAGGTTTGGTATTAGAAGCATTGAGACATCACATCTCATGCTATAGGAAGGGTCTCAGGATTGGAATGGGAAGGAGTTGGAAATCACATCTCATGATATAGGAAGGGTCTCAGATTTGGTATAAGCATTGAGATATCACATCTCATGCTATAGGAAGGGTCTCAGGATTTGAATGGCAAGGAGTTGGATATCACATCTCTGCTATCGGAAGGTTCTCAGGATTGGATTGGGAAGGAGTTGGATAACCCTTCTCATGTTATAGGAAGGGTCTCAGGATTGGAATGGGAAGGATTTGGATATCACATCTCTTGCTATAGGAAGGGTCTCAGGATTGGAATGGGAAGGATTTGGATATCACATCTCATGTCATAGGAAGGATCTCAGGTTTGGTATTAGAAGCATTGATATATCACATCTCATGCTATAGGAATGGTCTCAGGATTGGAATGGGTAGGAGTTGGATATTACATTCTTGCTATAGGAAGGGTCTCATGTTTGGAATGGGAAGGAGTTGGATATCACATATGCTATAGGAAGTGTCTCAGGTTTGGAACGGGAAGGAGTTGGATATCACATCTCATGTTATAGGAAGGGTCTCAGGTTTGGTATAAGCATTGAGATATCACATCTCTGCTATCAGGAGTGGCTCAGGATTGGAATGGGAAGGAGTTGGATATCCCATCTCATGTTAAAGGACAGGTCTCTGGTTTGGTATTAGAATCATTGAGATATCACATCGCATGCTGTAGGAAGGGTCTCAGGATTGGAATGGGAAGGATTTGGATATCACATCTCATGCTATAGGAAGGGTCTCAGGTTTGGTATAAGCATGGAGATATCACTTCTCATGCTATAGGAAGGGTCTCAGGATTGGAATGGCAAGGTGTTGGATATCACATCTCATGCTATAGGAAGGGTCTCAGATTTGGTATAAGCATTGAGATATCACATCTCATGCTATAGGAAGGGTCTCAGGATTGGAATGGGAAGGAGTTGTATATGACATCTCAGGCCTTAGGAAGGGTCTCAGGTTTGGTATAAGCACTGAGATATCACATCTTTGCTATCGGAAGGGTCTCAGGATTGGAATGGGAAGGAGTTGGATATCCCATCTCATGTTATAGGAAGGGTCTCAGGTTTGGTATTAGAAGCATTGAGATATCACATCTCATGCTATAGGAAGGGTCTCAGGATTGGAATGGGAAGGACTTGGATGTCACATCTCATGCTATAGGGAGGGTCTCAAGTTTGATATTAGAAGCATTGAGATAACAAATCTCATGATATCGGAAGGGTCTCAGGATTGGAATGGGAAGGATTTGGATATCACATCTCATGTTATAGGACGGGTCTCAGGTTTGGAATGGGAAGGAGTTTGATATCACATCTCATGCCATAGTATGGGTCTCAGGTTTGGTAGAAGCATTGGGATATCACATCTCATGCTATCGGAAGGGTATCATGTTAGAATGGGAAGGAGTTGGATATCACATTTCATGTTATAGGAAGGGTCTCAGGATTGGAATGGGAAGGACTTGGATATCATATCTCATGCTATAGGAAGGCTCTCAGGTTTGGAAGGGGAAGGAGTTGGATATCACATTTCATGTTATAGGAAGGATCTCAGGTTTGGTATAAGCATTGAGATATCACATCTCATGCTATAGGAAGGGTCTCAGGAATGGAATGGGAAGAAATTGGATATCACATCTCATGCTATAGGAAGGGTCTCAGGATTGGAATGGGAAGGAGTTGGATATCACATCTCATGTTATAGGAAGGATCTCAGGTTTGGTATTAGAAGCATTGAGTCATCACATCTCATGCTATAGGAAGGGTCTCAGGATTGGAATGGGAAGGAGTTGGATATCACATCTCATGCTATAGGAAGGGTCTCAAGTTTGGTATAAGCATTGAGATATCACATCTCATGCTATAGGAAGGGTCTCAGGATTGGAATGGGAAGGATTTGGATATCACATCTTATGCTATAGGAAGGGTCTCAGGTTTGGTATAAGCATTGAGATATCACATCTCATGCTATAGGAAGGGTCTCAGGATTGGAATGGGAAGAAGTTGGATATCACATCTCATGCTATAGGAAGGGTCTCAGGTTTGGTATAAGCATTGAGATATCACATCTCATGCTATAGGAAGGGTCTCAGGGTTGGAATGGGAAGGAGTTGTATATGACATCTCATGCTATAGGAAGGGTCTCAGGTTTGGAAGGGGAAGGATTTGGATATCATATCTCATGTCATAGGACCGGTCCCAGGTCTGGTATTAGAAGCATTGAGATATCACATCTCATGCTATAGGAGGAGTCTCAGGATTGGAATGGGAAGGAGTTGGATATCACGTCTCATGTTATAGGAAGGGTCTCAGGATTGGAATGGGAAGGAGTTGAATATCACATCTCATGCTAAAGGAAGGGTATCAGGTTTGATAGAAGCATTGAGATATCACATCTCATGCTATAGGAAGGAACTCAGGATTGGAATGGGAAGGAGTTGGATATCACATCTAATGCCATAGGAAGGGTCATCAGGTTTGGTATAAGCATTGAGATATCACATCTCTGCTATCGGAAGGGTCTCAGGATACGAATGGGAAGGACTTAGAATTCACATCTCATACTATAGGGAGGGTCTCGGTTTGATATTAGAAGCATTGAGCTATCACATCTCATGCTATCGGAAGGGTCTCAGGTTTGGAATGGGAAGGAGTTGGATATCACATCTCTGCTATCTGAAGGGTCTCAGGGTTGGAATGGGAAGGAGTTGGATATCCCATCTCGTTATAGGAAGGGTCTCAGGTTTGGTATTAGAAGCAATGAGATATCACATCTCATGCTATAGGAAGGGTCTAAGGTTTGGAAGGGGACGGATTTGGGTATCACATCTCATGTTATAGGACCGGTCTCAGGTTTGGTATTTGAAGCATTGAGATATCAAGTCTCATGGTATAGGACGGGTCTCAGAATTGGAATGAGAAGGAGTTGGATATCACATCTCAAGCTATAGGGAGGGTCTCATGATTGGAATGGGAAGGAGTTGGATATCACATCTCATGTTATAGGAAGGGTCTCAGGATTGGAATGGGAAGGACTTGGATATCACATCTCATTCTATAGGAAGGCTCTCAGGGTTGGAAGGGGAAGGAGTTGGATATCACATTTCATGTTAGAGGTAGGATCTCAGGTTTGGTTTTAGAGGCATTGAGATATCACATCTCATGCCATCAGAAGGGTCTCAGGATTGGAATGGGAAGGAGTTGGATATCAAATCTCATGCTAAAGGGATGGTCTAAGGTTTGGAAGGGGAGGGATTTGGACATCATATCTCATGTTATTGGAAGGATCTCAGGTTTGGTATTAGAAGCATTGAGATATCACATCTCATGCTATCGGAAGGGTCTTAGGTTTGGTATAAGCATTGAGATATCACATCTCTGCTATCGGAAGGGTCTCAGGATTGGAATGGGAAGGATTTGGATATCACATCTCATGTTATTGGACCGGTCTCAGGTTTGGTATTAGAAGCATTGAGATATCAAGTCTCATGGTATAGGACGGGAGTTTGATATCACATCTCATGCCATGGTATGGGTCTCAGGTTTTGTAGACGCATTGGGATATCACATCTCATGCTATCGGAAGGGTATCAGGATTGGATTTGGAAGGAGTTGGATATCCCATCTCATGCTATAGGAAGGGTCTCAGGTTGGAATAGAAGGAGTTGGATATCACATCTCATGTTATAGGAAGGGTCTCAGGATTGGAATGGGAAGGACTTGGATATCACATCTCATGCTGTAGGAAGGGTCTCAGGTTTGGAAAAGGAAGGAGTTGGATATCACATTTCATGTTAGAGGTAGGATCTCAGGTTTGGTATTAGAGGCATTGAGATATCACATCTCATGCTATCAGAAGGGTATCAGGATTGGAATGGGAAGGAGTTGGATATCACATCTCATGCTATGGGAAGGGTCTCAGGTTTGGTATAAGCATTGAAATATCACATCTCTGCTATCGGAAGGGTCTCAGGATTGGAATGGGAGGAGCTGGATATCACATCTCATGCTAAAGGAAGGGTCTCAGGTTTGGAAGGGGAAGGATTTGGATATCACATCTCATGTTATAGGACGGGTCTCAGGTTTGGTATTAGAAGCATTGTGATATCACATCTCATGCTATAGGATGTGTCTCAGGATTGGAATGGGAAGGAGTTGGATATCACATCTCATGCTATAGGAAGGGTTTCAGGTTTGGTAGAAGCATTGAGATATCACATCTCATGCTATAGGAAGAGTTTCAGGTTTGGGAAGGGAAGGATTTGGATTTCACATCTCATGTTATAGGATGGTTCTCATGTTTGGTTTTTGAAGCATTGAGATATCACATCTCATGCTATCGGAAGGGTCTCAGGTTTGGAATGGGAAGGAGTTGGATATCACATCTCATGTTATAGGAAGGGTCTCAGGTTTGGAATGGGAAGGAGTTGGATATGACATCTCTTCTTATAGGGAGGGTCTCAGGATTTGAATGGTAAGGAGTTGGATATCACATCTCATGCTATAGGAAGGGTCTCAGGTTGGAATGGGAAGGAGTTGGATATCACATCTCATGTTATATACAGGAAGGGTCTCAGGATTGGAATGGGAAGGATTTGGATATCACATCTCTTGCTATAGGAAGGGTCTCAGGTTTTTTATTAGAAACATTGAGATATCACATCTCATGCTATAGGAAGTGTTTTAGGATTGGAATGGGAAGTATTTGGATATCACATCTCATGCTAAAGGAAGGGTCTCAGGTTTGGAAGGGGAAGGATTTGGATATCACATCTCATCCAATAGGAAGGGTCTCAGGTTTGGAATGGGAAGGAATTGGATATCACATCTCATGTTATAGGAAGGGTCTCAGGTTTTTTATTAGAAACATTGAGATATCACATCTCATGTTATAGGACGGTTCCCAGGTTTGGTATTAGAAGCATTGAGATATCACATCTCATGGTATAGGAAGGGTCTCAGGGTTGGAATGGGAAGGAGTTGGATATCACATCTCATCCAATAGGAAGGGTCTCAGGTTTGGAATGGGAAGGAATTGGATATCACATCTCATGTTATAGGAAGGATCTCAGGTTTGGTATTAGAAGCATTGAGATATCACATCTCATGCTATAGGAAGGGTCTCAGGATTGGAATGTGAAGGATTTGGATATCACATCTCATGCTAAAGGAAGGGTCTCAGGTTTGGTAGAAGCATTGAGATATCACATCTCATGCTATAGGAAGGGTCTCAGGTTTAGAAAGGGAATGATTTGGATTTCACATCTCATGTTATAGGATGGTTCTCATGTTTGGTTTTAGAAGCATTTAGATATCACATCTCATGCTATCGGAAGGGTCTCAGGTTTGGTATTAGAAGCATTGAGATATCACATCTCATGCTATCGGAAGGATCTCAGGTTTGGTATTAGAAGCATTGAGATATCACATCTCATGCTATCGGAAGGATCTCAGGTTTGGTATTAGAAGCATTGAGATATTACATCTCATGCTATAGGAAGGGTCTCATGATTGGAATTGGAAGGAGTTGGATATCACATCTCATGTTATAGGAAGGGACTCAGGTTTGGTATTAGAAGCACTGAGATATCAGATATCATCCTTTAGAAAGGGACTCAAGTTTGGTATTTGAAGGAGTGAGATAATAAATCTCATCCTATCGGAAGTTTCTCAGGATTGGAATGGGAAGGAGTTGAATATCACATCTCATGCTATAGGAAGGATCTCAGGTTTGGTAGAAGCATTGAGATATCACATCTCATGCTATAGAAAGGGTCTCAGGATTGGAATGGGAAGGAGTTGGATATCATATCTCATCCTATAGGAAGGGTCTCAGGTTTGGAATGGGAAGCATTTGGATATCACATCTCTTGCAATAGGAATGATCCCAGGTTTGGTATTAAGAGCATTGAGATATCACATCTCATGCTATAGGAAGGGTCTCAGGATTGGAATGGGAAGGAGTTGGATATCACATCTCATGCTATAGGAAGGGTCTCAGGTTTGGTAGAAGCATTGAGATATCTCATCTCATGCTATAGGAAGGGCCTCGTGATTGGAATGGGAAGGAGTTGGACATCACAACTCAGGCTATCGGAAGGGTCTCAGGATTGGAATGGGAAGGAGTTGGATATCACATCTCATGCTATAGGGAGGGTCTCAGGTTTGGTATTATTAGCATTGAGATATCACTTCTCATGCTATAGGAAGGGTCTCAGGATTGGATGGGAATAAGATGGATATCACATTTCATGCTATAGGAAGGGTCTCAGATTTGGTAGAAGCATTGGGATATCACACCTCATGCTATCGGAAGGGTATCAGGATTGGATTTGGAAGGAGTTGGATATCCCATCTCATGCTATAGGAAGGGTCTCAGGTTGGAATGGGAAGGAGTTGGATATCACATCTCAAGCTATAGGAAGGGTCTCAGGTTTGGTATTAGAAGCATTGAGATATCAAGTCTCATGGCATAGGAAGGGTCTCAGAATTGGAATGGGAAGGAGTTGGATATCACATATGCTATAGGAAGGGCCTCAGGTTTGGAACGGGAAGGAGTTGGATATCACATCTCATGCTTTAAGAAGGGTCTCAGTTTTGGTATTAGAGGCATTGAGATATCACATCTCATGCTATAGGAAGGGTCTCAGGTTTGGTATTACAAGCATTGTGATATTACATCTCATGCTATAGGAAGGGTCTCAGGATTGGATTGGGAAGGAGTCGGATATCACAGCTTATGCTATAGGAAGGGTCTCAGGTTTGGAATGGGAAGGATTTGTATATCACATCTCTTGCTATAGGAAGGGCCTCAAGTTTGGTATGAAAAACATTGAGATATCACATCTCATGTTATAGGAAGGGTCTCAGGTTTGGTAGAAGCATTGAGATATCACATCTCATGCAATAGGAAAGGTCTCAGGATTGGAATGAGAAGGAGTTGGATATTACATTCTTGCTATAGGATGGGTCTCAGGTTTGGAATGGGAAGGAGTTGGATATCACATATGCTATAGGAAGGGCCTCAGGTTTGGAACGGGAAGGAGTTGGATATCACATCTCATGCTTTAAGAAGGGTCTCAGTTTTGGTATTACAAGCATTGTGATATTACATCTCATGCTATAGGAAGGGTCTCATGATTGGAATGGGAAGGAGTTGGATATCACATCTCATGTTATAGGAAGGGACTCAGGTTTGGTATTAGAAGCACTGAGATATCAGATATCATCCTTTAGAAAGGGACTCAAGTTTGGTATTTGAAGGAGTGAGATAATAAATCTCATCCTATCGGAAGTTTCTCAGGATTGGAATGGGAAGGAGTTGAATATCACATCTCATGCTATAGGAAGGATCTCAGGTTTGGTAGAAGCATTGAGATATCACATCTCATGCTATAGGAAGGGTCTCAGGATTGGAATGGGAAGGAGTTGGATATCATCTCATGCTATAGGAAGGGTCTCAGGATTGAAATGGGAAGGAGTTGGATATCATATCTCATCCTATAGGAAGGGTCTCAGGTTTGGAATGGGAAGCATTTGGATATCACATCTCTTGCAATAGGAATGATCCCAGGTTTGGTATTAAGAGCATTGAGATATCACATCTCATGCTATAGGAAGGGTCTCAGGATTGGAATGGGAAGGAGTTGGATATCACATCTCATGCTATAGGAAGGGTCTCAGGTTTGGTAGAAGCATTGAGATATCTCATCTCATGCTATAGGAAGGGCCTCGTGATTGGAATGGGAAGGAGTTGGATATCACATCTCAGGCTATCGGAAGGGTCTCAGGATTGGAATGGGAAGGAGTTGGATATCACATCTCATGCTATAGGGAGGGTCTCAGGTTTGGTATTATTAGCATTGAGATATCACTTCTCATGCTATAGGAAGGGTCTCAGGATTGGATGGGAATAAGATGGATATCACATTTCATGCTATAGGAAGGGTCTCAGATTTGGTAAAAGCATTGAGATATCACATCTCATGCTATAGGAAGGGCCTCATGATTGGAATGGGAAGGGGTTGGATATCACATCTCATGCTATCGGAAAGGTCTCAGGTTTGGTAGAAGCATTGGGATATCACATCTCATGCTATAGGAATGGTCTCAGGATTGGAATGGGAAGGAGTTGGATATCACATCTCATGTTATAGGAAGGGTCTCAGGATTGGAATGGGAAGGACTTGGACATCACATCTGATGTTATAGGAAGGGTCTCAGGTTTGTTATTAGAAGCATTGAGATATAACATCTCTTGGTATAAGACGGGTCTCAGGATTGGAATGGGAAGGAGTTGGATATCACATCTCATGCCTTAGGAAGGGTCTCAGGTTTGTAACTGGAAGTAGTTGGATATCACATCTCATGCTACAGGGAGGGTCTCAGGTTTGGAAGGTGATTTGGAAAGCACATATGTTATAGGAAGGATCTCAGGTTTGGTATTAGAAGCATTGAGATATCACATCTCATGCTATCGGATGGGTCTCAGGATTGGAATGGGAAGGAGTTGGATATCACATCTCATGCTATAGGAAGGGTCTCAGGTTTGGAACTGGAAGGAGTTGGATATCACATCTCATGTTATAGGAAGCGTCTCAGGTTTGGTATAAGCATTGAGATATCATATCTCTGCTATTGGAAGTGTCTCAGGATTGGAATGGGAAGGAGTTGGATATCACATCTCATGCTATAGGTAGGCTCTCAGGTTTGGAAAGGGAAGGAGTTGGATATCACATTTCATGTTAGAGGAAGGATCTCAGGTTTGGTATTAGAGGCATTGAGATATCACATCTCATGCTATAGGAAGGGTCTCAGGATTGGAATGGGAAGGAGTTTGATATCACATCTCATGCCATAGTATGGGTCTCAGGTTTGGTAGAAGCATTGGGATATCACATCTCATGCTATCGGAAGGGTATCAGGATTGGATTTGGAAGGAGTTGGATATCCCATCTCATGCTATCGGAAGGGTCTCAGGTTGGAATGGGAAGGAGTTGGATATCACATCTCAAGCTATAGGAAGGGTCTCAGGATTGGAATGGGAAGGAGATTGATATCACATCTCATGCCATAGTATGGGTCTCAGGTTTGGAAAGGGAAGGAGTTGGATATCACAGCATTGTGATATTACATCTCATGCTATAGGGAGGGTCTCAGGATTGGATTGGGAAGGAGTCGGATATCACAGCTCACGCTATAGGAAGGGTCTCAGGTTTGAATGGGAAGGATTTGTATATCACATCTCTTGCTATAGAAAGGACCTCAGGTTTGGTATGAGAAACATTGAGATATCACATCTCATGGTATAGGAAGAATCTCAGGATTGGAATAGGAAGGAGTTGGATATCACATCTCATGCTATAGGAAGGGTATCAGGTTTGGTAGAAGCATTGAGATATCACATCTCATGCTATAGGAAGGGTCTCAGGATTGGTATGGGAAGGAGAAGTATATGACATCTCATGCCATAGGAAGGGTCTCAGGTTTGGTATAAGCATTGAGATATCACATCTCTGCTATCGGAAGGGTCTCGGGATTGGAATGGGAAGGAGTTGGATATCCCATCTCATGCTATAGGAAGGGTCTCAGGTTTGGTATTAGAAGCATTGAGATGTCACGTCTCATGCTATAGGAAGGGTCTCAGGATTGGAATAGGAAGGAGTTCGATATCACATCTCATGCTATATGAAGGGACTCAGGTGTGGTATTACAAGCATTGTGATATTACTTCTCATGCTATAGGAAGGGTCTCAGGATTGGATTGGGAAGGAGTCGGATATTCCATCTCATGCTATAGGAAGGGTCTCAGGTTTGGAATGGGAAGGAGTTGGATACACATCTCATGTTATAGGAAGGATCTCAGGTTTGGTATTAGAAGCATTGAGATATCACATATCATGCTATAGGAAGGGTCTCAGGATTGGAATGGGAAGGAGTTGGATATCACATCTCATGCTAAAGGAAAGGTCTCAGGTTTGGAAGGGGAAGGATTTGGATCTCACATATGTTTTAGGACGGGTCTCAGGTTTGGTATTAGAAGCATTGAGATATCACATCTCATGGTATAGGAAGGGTCTCGGGATTGGAATGGGAAGGAGTTGGATAGCACATCTCAAGCTATCTCAGGATTGGAATGGGAAGGAGTTTGATATCACATCTCAAGTTATAGGAAGGGTCTCAGGTTTAGAAAGGGAATGATTTGGATTTCACATCTCATGTTATAGGATGGTTCTCATGTTTGGTTTTAGAAGCATTGAGATATCACATCTCATGCTATCGGAAGGGTCTCAGTTTTGGTATTAGAAGCATTGAGATATCACATCTCATGCTATCGGAAGGATCTCAGGTTTGGTATTAGAAGCATTGAGATATCACATCTCATGCTATCGGAAGGATCTCAGGTTTGGTATTAGAAGCATTGAGATATCACATCTCATGCTATCAGAAGGGTCTCAGGATTGGAATGGGAAGGAGTTTGATATCACATCTCATGCCATAGTATGGGTCTCAGGTTTGGTAGAAGCATTGGGATATCACATCTCATGCTATCGGAAGGGTATCAGGATTGGATTTGGAAGGAGTTGGATATCCCATCTCATGCTATAGGAAGGGTCTCAGGTTGGAATGGGAAGGAGTTGGATATCACATCTCAAGCTATAGGAAGGGTCTCAGGATTGGAATGGGAAGGAGATTGATATCACATCTCATGCCATAGTATGGGTCTCAGGTTTGGAAAGGGAAGGAGTTGGATATCACAGCATTGTGATATTACATCTCATGCTATAGGGAGGGTCTCAGGATTGGATTGGGAAGGAGTCGGATATCACAGCTCACGCTATAGGAAGGGTCTCAGGTTTGGAATGGGAAGGATTTGTATATCACATCTCTTGCTATAGAAAGGACCTCAGGTTTGGTATGAGAAACATTGAGATATCACATCTCATGGTATAGGAAGAATCTCAGGATTGGAATAGGAAGGAGTTGGATATCACATCTCATGCTATAGGAAGGGTATCAGGTTTGGTAGAAGCATTGAGATATCACATCTCATGCTATAGGAAGGGTCTCAGGATTGGAATGGGAAGGAGAAGTATATGACATCTCATGCCATAGGAAGGGTCTCAGGTTTGGTATAAGCATTGAGATATCACATCTCTGCTATCGAAAGGGTCTCGGGATTGGAATGGGAAGGAGTTGGATATCCCATCTCATGCTATAGGAAGGGTCTCAGGTTTGGTATTAGAAGCATTGAGATGTCACGTCTCATGCTATAGGAAGGGTCTCAGGATTGGAATAGGAAGGAGTTGGATATCACATCTCATGCTATATGAAGGGACTCAGGTGTGGTATTACAAGCATTGTGATATTACATCTCATGCTATAGGAAGGGTCTCAGGATTGGATTGGGAAGGAGTCGGATATTCCATCTCATGCTATAGGAAGGGTCTCAGGTTTGGAATGGGAAGGAGTTGGATACACATCTCATGTTATAGGAAGGATCTCAGGTTTGGTATTAGAAGCATTGAGATATCACATATCATGCTATAGGAAGGGTCTCAGGATTGGAATGGGAAGGAGTTGGATATCACATCTCATGCTAAAGGAAAGGTCTCAGGTTTGGAAGGGGAAGGATTTGGATCTCACATATGTTTTAGGACGGGTCTCAGGTTTGGTATTAGAAGCATTGAGATATCACATCTCATGGTATAGGAAGGGTCTCGGGATTGGAATGGGAAGGAGTTGGATAGCACATCTCAAGCTATCTCAGGATTGGAATGGGAAGGAGTTTGATATCACATCTCAAGTTATAGGAAGGGTCTCAGGTTTAGAAAGGGAATGATTTGGATTTCACATCTCATGTTATAGGATGGTTCTCATGTTTGGTTTTAGAAGCATTGAGATATCACATCTCATGCTATCGGAAGGGTCTCAGTTTTGGTATTAGAAGCATTGAGATATCACATCTCATGCTATCGGAAGGATCTCAGGTTTGGTATTAGAAGCATTGAGATATCACATCTCATGCTATCGGAAGGATCTCAGGTTTGGTATTAGAAGCATTGAGATATCACATCTCATGCTATCAGAAGGGTCTCAGGATTGGAATGGGAAGGAGTTTGATATCACATCTCATGCCATAGTATGGGTCTCAGGTTTGGTAGAAGCATTGGGATATCACATCTCATGCTATCGGAAGGGTATCAGGATTGGATTTGGAAGGAGTTGGATATCCCATCTCATGCTACAGGAAGGGTCTCAGGTTGGAATGGGAAGGAGTTGGATATCACATCTCAAGCTATAGGAAGGGTCTCAGGATTGGAATGGGAAGGAGATTGATATCACATCTCATGCCATAGTATGGGTCTCAGGTTTGGAAAGGGAAGGAGTTGGATATCACAGCATTGTGATATTACATCTCATGCTATAGGGAGGGTCTCAGGATTGGATTGGGAAGGAGTCGGATATCACAGCTCACGCTATAGGAAGGGTCTCAGGTTTGGAATGGGAAGGATTTGTATATCACATCTCTTGCTATAGAAAGGACCTCAGGTTTGGTATGAGAAACATTGAGATATCACATCTCATGGTATAGGAAGAATCTCAGGATTGGAATAGGAAGGAGTTGGATATCACATCTCATGCTATAGGAAGGGTATCAGGTTTGGTAGAAGCATTGAGATATCACATCTCATGCTATAGGAAGGGTCTCAGGATTGGAATGGGAAGGAGAAGTATATGACATCTCATGCCATAGGAAGGGTCTCAGGTTTGGTATAAGCATTGAGATATCACATCTCTGCTATCAAAAGGGTCTCGGGATTGGAATGGGAAGGAGTTGGATATCCCATCTCATGCTATAGGAAGGGTCTCAGGTTTGGTATTAGAAGCATTGAGATGTCACGTCTCATGCTATAGGAAGTGTCTCAGGATTGGAATAGGAAGGAGTTGGATATCACATCTCATGCTATATGAAGGGACTCAGGTGTGGTATTACAAGCATTGTGATATTACATCTCATGCTATAGGAAGGGTCTCAGGATTGGATTGGGAAGGAGTCGGATATTCCATCTCATGCTATAGGAAGGGTCTCAGGTTTGGAATGGGAAGGAGTTGGATACACATCTCATGTTATAGGAAGGATCTCAGGTTTGGGATTAGAAGCATTGAGATATCACATATCATGCTATAGGAAGGGTCTCAGGATTGGAATGGGAAGGAGTTGGATATCACATCTCATGCTAAAGGAAAGGTCTCAGGTTTGGAAGGGGAAGGATTTGGATCTCACATATGTTTTAGGACGGGTCTCAGGTTTGGTATTAGAAGCATTGAGATATCACATCTCATGGTATAGGAAGGGTCTCGGGATTGGAATGGGAAGGAGTTGGATAGCACATCTCAAGCTATCTCAGGATTGGAATGGGAAGGAGTTTGATATCACATCTCAAGTTATAGGAAGGGTCTCAGGTTTAGAAAGGGAATGATTTGGATTTCACATCTCATGTTATAGGATGGTTCTCATGTTTGGTTTTAGAAGCATTGAGATATCACATCTCATGCTATCGGAAGGGTCTCAGTTTTGGTATTAGAAGCATTGAGATATCACATCTCATGCTATCGGAAGGATCTCAGGTTTGGTATTAGAAGCATTGAGATATCACATCTCATGCTATCGGAAGGATCTCAGGTTTGGTATTAGAAGCATTGAGATATCACATCTCATGCTATCAGAAGGGTCTCAGGATTGGAATGGGAAGGAGTTTGATATCACATCTCATGCCATAGTATGGGTCTCAGGTTTGGTAGAAGCATTGGGATATCACATCTCATGCTATCGGAAGGGTATCAGGATTGGATTTGGAAGGAGTTGGATATCCCATCTCATGCTATAGGAAGGGTCTCAGGTTGGAATGGGAAGGAGTTGGATATCACATCTCAAGCTATAGGAAGGGTCTCAGGATTGGAATGGGAAGGAGATTGATATCACATCTCATGCCATAGTATGGGTCTCAGGTTTGGAAAGGGAAGGAGTTGGATATCACAGCATTGTGATATTACATCTCATGCTATAGGGAGGGTCTCAGGATTGGATTGGGAAGGAGTCGGATATCACAGCTCACGCTATAGGAAGGGTCTCAGGTTTGGAATGGGAAGGATTTGTATATCACATCTCTTGCTATAGAAAGGACCTCAGGTTTGGTATGAGAAACATTGAGATATCACATCTCATGGTATAGGAAGAATCTCAGGATTGGAATAGGAAGGAGTTGGATATCACATCTCATGCTATAGGAAGGGTATCAGGTTTGGTAGAAGCATTGAGATATCACATCTCATGCTATAGGAAGGGTCTCAGGATTGGAATGGGAAGGAGAAGTATATGACATCTCATGCCATAGGAAGGGTCTCAGGTTTGGTATAAGCATTGAGATATCACATCTCTGCTATCGGAAGGGTCTCGGGATTGGAATGGGAAGGAGTTGGATATCCCATCTCATGCTATAGGAAGGGTCTCAGGTTTGGTATTAGAAGCATTGAGATGTCACGTCTCATGCTATAGGAAGGGTCTCAGGATTGGAATAGGAAGGAGTTGGATATCACATCTCATGCTATATGAAGGGACTCAGGTGTGGTATTACAAGCATTGTGATATTACATCTCATGCTATAGGAAGGGTCTCAGGATTGGATTGGGAAGGAGTCAGATATCACATCTCATGCTATCGGAAGGATCTCAGGTTTGGTATTAGAAGCATTGAGATATCACATCTCATGCTATCAGAAGGGTCTCAGGATTGGAATGGGAAGGAGTTTGATATCACATCTCATGCCATAGTATGGGTCTCAGGTTTGGTAGAAGCATTGGGATATCACATCTCATGCTATCGGAAGGGTATCAGGATTGGATTTGGAAGGAGTTGGATATCCCATCTCATGCTATAGGAAGGGTCTCAGGTTGGAATGGGAAGGAGTTGGATATCACATCTCAAGCTATAGGAAGGGTCTCAGGATTGGAATGGGAAGGAGATTGATATCACATCTCATGCCATAGTATGGGTCTCAGGTTTGGAAAGGGAAGGAGTTGGATATCACAGCATTGTGATATTACATCTCATGCTATAGGGAGGGTCTCAGGATTGGATTGGGAAGGAGTCGGATATCACAGCTCACGCTATAGGAAGGGTCTCAGGTTTGGAATGGGAAGGATTTGTATATCACATCTCTTGCTATAGAAAGGACCTCAGGTTTGGTATGAGAAACATTGAGATATCACATCTCATGGTATAGGAAGAATCTCAGGATTGGAATAGGAAGGAGTTGGATATCACATCTCATGCTATAGGAAGGGTATCAGGTTTGGTAGAAGCATTGAGATATCACATCTCATGCTATAGGAAGGGTCTCAGGATTGGAATGGGAAGGAGAAGTATATGACATCTCATGCCATAGGAAGGGTCTCAGGTTTGGTATAAGCATTGAGATATCACATCTCTGCTATCGGAAGGGTCTCGGGATTGGAATGGGAAGGAGTTGGATATCCCATCTCATGCTATAGGAAGGGTCTCAGGTTTGGTATTAGAAGCATTGAGATGTCACGTCTCATGCTATAGGAAGGGTCTCAGGATTGGAATAGGAAGGAGTTGGATATCACATCTCATGCTATATGAAGGGACTCAGGTGTGGTATTACAAGCATTGTGATATTACATCTCATCCTATAGGAAGGGTCTCAGGATTGGATTGGGAAGCAGTCGGATATTCCATCTCATGCTATAGGAAGGGTCTCAGGTTTGGAATGGGAAGGAGTTGGATACACATCTCATGTTATAGGAAGGATCTCAGGTTTGGTATTAGAAGCATTGAGATATCACATATCATGCTATAGGAAGGGTCTCAGGATTGGAATGGGAAGGAGTTGGATATCACATCTCATGCTAAAGGAAAGGTCTCAGGTTTGGAAGGGGAAGGATTTGGATCTCACATATGTTTTAGGACGGGTCTCAGGTTTGGTATTAGAAGCATTGAGATATCACATCTCATGGTATAGGAAGGGTCTCGGGATTGGAATGGGAAGGAGTTGGATAGCACATCTCAAGCTATCTCAGGATTGGAATGGGAAGGAGTTTGATATCACATCTCAAGTTATAGGAAGGGTCTCAGGTTTAGAAAGGGAATTATTTGGATTTCACATCTCATGTTATAGGATGGTTCTCATGTTTGGTTTTAGAAGCATTGAGATATCACATCTCATGCTATCGGAAGGGTCTCAGTTTTGGTATTAGAAGCATTGAGATATCACATCTCATGCTATCGGAAGGATCTCAGGTTTGGTATTAGAAGCATTGAGATATCACATCTCATGCTATCGGAAGGATCTCAGGTTTGGTATTAGAAGCATTGAGATATTACATCTCATGCTATAGGAAGGGTCTCATGATTGGAATGGGAAGGAGTTGGATATCACATCTCATGTTATAGGAAGGGACTCAGGTTTGGTATTAGAAGCACTGAGATATCAGATATCATCCTTTAGAAAGGGACTCAAGTTTGGTATTTGAAGGAGTGAGATAATAAATCTCATCCTATCGGAAGTTTCTCAGGATTGGAATGGGAAGGAGTTGGATATCATCTCATGCTATAGGAAGGGTCTCAGGATTGGAATGGGAAGGAGTTGGATATCATATCTCATCCTATAGGAAGGGTCTCAGGTTTGGAATGGGAAGCATTTGGATATCACATCTCTTGCAATAGGAATGATCCCAGGTTTGGTATTAAGAGCATTGAGATATCACATCTCATGCTATAGGAAGGGTCTCAGGATTGGAATGGAAAGGAGTTGGATATCACATCTCATGCTATAGGAAGGGTGTCAGGTTTGGTAGAAGCATTGAGATATCTCATCTCATGCTATAGGAAGGGCCTCGTGATTGGAATGGGAAGGAGTTAGATATCACATCTCAGGCTATCGGAAGGGTCTCAGGATTGGAATGGGAAGGAGTTGGATATCACATTTCATGCTATAGGGAGGGTCTCAGGTTTGGTATTATTAGCATTGAGATATCACTTCTCATGCTATAGGAAGGGTCTCAGGATTGGATGGGTATAAGTTGGATAGCACATTTCATGCTATAGGAAGGGTCTCAGATTTGGTAGACGCATTGAGATATCACATCTCATGCTATAGGAAGGGCCTCATGATTGGAATGGAAAGGAGTTGGATATCACATCTCATGCTATCGGAAAGGTCTCAGGTTTGGTAGAAGCACTGGGATATCACATCTCATGCTATATGAAGGGTCTCAGGATTGGAATGGGAAGGAGTTGAATATCACATCTCATGCTAAAGGACAGGTCTCAGGTTTGGGAGGGGAAGGATTTGGATATCATATCTCAAGTTATAGGACGGGTCTGTGGTTTGGTATTAGAAGCATTGAGATATCACATCTCATGCTATAGGAAGGGTCTCAGGATTGGATGGGAATAAGATGGATATCACATTTCATGCTATAGGAAGGGTCTCAGATTTGGTAAAAGCATTGAGATATCACATCTCATGCTATAGGAAGGGCCTCATGATTGGAATGGGAAGGAGTTGGATATCACATCTCATGCTATCGGAAAGGTCTCAGGTTTGGTAGAAGCATTGGGATATCACATCTCATGCTATAGGAATGGTCTCAGGATTGGAATGGGAAGGAGTTGGATATCACATCTCATGTTATAGGAAGGGTCTCAGGATTGGAATGGGAAGGACTTGGACATCACATCTGATGTTATAGGAAGGGTCTCAGGTTTGTTATTAGAAGCATTGAGAAATAACATCTCTTGGTATAAGACGGGTCTCAGGATTGGAATGGGAAGGAGTTGGATATCACATCTCATGCTATAGGAAGGGTCTCAGGTTTGGAACTGGAAGGAGTTGGATATCACATCTCATGTTATAGGAAGCGTCTCAGGTTTGGTATAAGCATTGAGATATCATATCTCTGCTATTGGAAGTGTCTCAGGATTGGAATGGGAAGGAGTTGGATATCACATCTCATGCTATAGGTAGGCTCTCAGGTTTGGAAAGGGAAGGAGTTGGATATCACATTTCATGTTAGAGGAAGGATCTCAGGTTTGGTATTAGAGGCATTGAGATATCACATCTCATGCTATAGGAAGGGTCTCAGGATTGGAATGGGAAGGAGTTTGATATCACATCTCATGCCATAGTATGGGTCTCAGGTTTGGTAGAAGCATTGGGATATCACATCTCATGCTATCGGAAGGGTATCAGGATTGGATTTGGAAGGAGTTGGATATCCCATCTCATGCTATAGGAAGGGTCTCAGGTTTGGAATGGGAAGGATTTGTATATCACATCTCTTGCTATAGAAAGGACCTCAGGTTTGGTATGAGAAACATTGAGATATCACATCTCATGGTATAGGAAGAATCTCAGGATTGGAATAGGAAGGAGTTGGATATCACATCTCATGCTATAGGAAGGGTATCAGGTTTGGTAGAAGCATTGAGATATCACATCTCATGCTATAGGAAGGGTCTCAGGATTGGAATGGGAAGGAGAAATATATGACATCTCATGCCATAGGAAGGGTCTCAGGTTTGGTATAAGCATTGAGATATCACATCTCTGCTATCGGAAGGGTCTCGGGATTGGAATGGGAAGGAATTGGATATCCCATCTCATGCTATAGGAAGGGTCTCAGGTTTGGTATTAGAAGCATTGAGATGTCACGTCTCATGCTATAGGAAGGGTCTCAGGATTGGAATAGGAAGGAGTTCGATATCACATCTCATGCTATATGAAGGGATTCAGGTGTGTTATTACAAGCATTGTGATATTACATCTCATGCTATAGGAAGGGTCTCAGGATTGGATTGGGAAGGAGTCGGATATTCCATCTCATGCTATAGGAAGGGTCTCAGGTTTGGAATGGGAAGGAGTTGGATACACATCTCATGTTATAGGAAGGATCTCAGGTTTGGTATTAGAAGCATTGAGATATCACATATCATGCTATAGGAAGGGTCTCAGGATTGGAATGGGAAGGAGTTGGATATCACATCTCATGCTAAAGGAAAGGTCTCAGGTTTGGAAGGGGAAGGATTTGGATCTCACATATGTTTTAGGACGGGTCTCAGGTTTGGTATTAGAAGCATTGAGATATCACATCTCATGGTATAGGAAGGGTCTCGGGATTGGAATGGGAAGGAGTTGGATAGCACATCTCAAGCTATCTCAGGATTGGAATGGGAAGGAGTTTGATATCACATCTCAAGTTATAGGAAGGGTCTCAGGTTTAGAAAGGGAATGATTTGGATTTCACATCTCATGTTATAGGATGGTTCTCATGTTTGGTTTTAGAAGCATTGAGATATCACATCTCATGCTATCGGAAGGGTCTCAGTTTTGGTATTAGAAGCATTGAGATATCACATCTCATGCTATCGGAAGGATCTCAGGTTTGGTATTAGAAGCATTGAGATATCACATCTCATGCTATCGGAAGGATCTCAGGTTTGGTATTAGAAGCATTGAGATATCACATCTCATGCTATCAGAAGGGTCTCAGGATTGGAATGGGAACGAGTTTGATATCACATCTCATGCCATAGTATGGGTCTCAGGTTTGGTAGAAGCATTGGGATATCACATCTCATGCTATCGGAAGGGTATCAGGATTGGATTTGGAAGGAGTTGGATATCCCATCTCATGCTATAGGAAGGGTCTCAGGTTGGAATGGGAAGGAGTTGGATATCACATCTCAAGCTATAGGAAGGGTCTCAGGATTGGAATGGGAAGGAGATTGATATTACATCTCATGCCATAGTATGGGTCTCAGGTTTGGAAAGGGAAGGAGTTGGATATCACAGCATTGTGATATTACATCTCATGCTATAGGGAGGGTCTCAGGATTGGATTGGGAAGGAGTCGGATATCACAGCTCACGCTATAGGAAGGGTCTCAGGTTTGGAATGGGAAGGATTTGTATATCACATCTCTTGCTATAGAAAGGACCTCAGGTTTGGTATGAGAAACATTGAGATATCACATCTCATGGTATAGGAAGAATCTCAGGATTGGAATAGGAAGGAGTTTGATATCACATCTCATGCTATAGGAAGGGTATCAGGTTTGGTAGAAGCATTGAGATATCACATCTCATGCTATAGGAAGGGTCTCAGGATTGGAATGGGAAGGAGAAGTATATGACATCTCATGCCATAGGAAGGGTCTCAGGTTTGGTATAAGCATTGAGATATCACATCTCTGCTATCGGAAGGGTCTCGGGATTGGAATGGGAAGGAGTTGGATATCCCATCTCATGCTATAGGAAGGGTCTCAGGTTTGGTATTAGAAGCATTGAGATGTCACGTCTCATGCTATAGGAAGGGTCTCAGGATTGGAATAGGAAGGAGTTGGATATCACATCTCATGCTATATGAAGGGACTCAGGTGTGGTATTACAAGCATTGTGATATTACATCTCATGCTATAGGAAGGGTCTCAGGATTGGATTGGGAAGGAGTCGGATATTCCATCTCATGCTATAGGAAGGGTCTCAGGTTTGGAATGGGAAGGAGTTGGATACACATCTCATGTTATAGGAAGGATCTCAGGTTTGGTATTAGAAGCAATGAGATATCACATATCATGCTATAGGAAGGGTCTCAGGATTGGAATGGGAAGGAGTTGGATATCACATCTCATGCTAAAGGAAAGGTCTCAGGTTTGGAAGGGGAAGGATTTGGATCTCACATATGTTTTAGGACGGGTCTCAGGTTTGGTATTAGAAGCATTGAGATATCACATCTCATGGTATAGGAAGGGTCTCGGGATTGGAATGGGAAGGAGTTGGATAGCACATCTCAAGCTATCTCAGGATTGGAATGGGAAGGAGTTTGATATCACATCTCAAGTTATAGGAAGGGTCTCAGGTTTAGAAAGGGAATGATTTGGATTTCGCATCTCATGTTATAGGATGGTTCTCATGTTTGGTTTTAGAAGCATTGAGATATCACATCTCATGCTATCGGAAGGGTCTCAGTTTTGGTATTAGAAGCATTGAGATATCACATCTCATGCTATCGGAAGGATCTCAGGTTTGGTATTAGAAGCATTGAGATATCACATCTCATGCTATCGGAAGGATCTCAGGTTTGGTATTAGAAGCATTGAGATATTACATCTCATGCTATAGGAAGGGTCTCATGATTGGAATGGGAAGGAGTTGGATATCACATCTCATGTTATAGGAAGGGACTCAGGTTTGGTATTAGAAGCACTGAGATATCAGATATCATCCTTTAGAAAGGGACTCAAGTTTGGTATTTGAAGGAGTGAGATAATAAATCTCATCCTATCGGAAGTTTCTCAGGATTGGAATGGGAAGGAGTTGAATATCACATCTCATGCTATAGGAAGGATCTCAGGTTTGGTAGAAGCATTGACATATCACATCTCATGCTATAGGAAGGGTCTCAGGATTGGAATGGGAAGGAGTTGGATATCATCTCATGCTATAGGAAGGGTCTCAGGATTGGAATGGGAAGGAGTTGGATATCATATCTCATCCTATAGGAAGGGTCTCAGGTTTGGAATGGGAAGCATTTGGATATCACATCTCTTGCAATAGGAATGATCCCAGGTTTGGTATTAAGAGCATTGAGATATCACATCTCATGCTATAGGAAGGGTCTCAGGATTGGAATGGGAAGGAGTTGGATATCACATCTCATGCTATAGGAAGGGTCTCAGGTTTGGTAGAAGCATTGAGATATCTCATCTCATGCTATAGGAAGGGCCTCGTGATTGGAATGGGAAGGAGTTGGATATCACATCTCAGGCTTTCGGAAGGGTCTCAGGATTGGAATGGGAAGGAGTTGGATATCACATCTCATGCTATAGGGAGGGTCTCAGGTTTGGAAGGCGAAGGATTTGGATATCACATCTCATGTTATAGGATGGATCTCAGGTTTGGTATTAGAAGTATTGAGATATCACATCTCATGTTATCGGAAGGATCTCAGGTTTGGTATTAGAAGTATTGAGATATCACATCTCATGCTATAGGAAGGGTCTCAGGATTGGAATGGGAAGGAGTTGGATATCACATCTCATGCTAAAGGAAGGGTCTCAGGTTTGGTAGAAGCATTGAGATATCACATCTCATGCTATAGGAAGGGTCTCAGGATTGGAATGGGAAGGACTTAGATATCACATATCATGCTATAGGGAGGGTCTCAGTTTTGATATTAGAAGCATTGAGATATCACATCTCTGCTATCGGAAGGTTCTCAGGATTGGATTGGGAAGGAGTTGGATATCCCTTCTCATGCTATAGGAAGTGTCTCAGGTTGGAATGGGAAGGAGTTGAATATCACATCTCATGTTATAGGAAGGGTCTCAGGATTGGAATGGGAAGGATTTGGATATCACATCTCTTGCTATAGGAAGGGTCTCAGGATTGGAATGGGAAGGATTTGGATATCACATCTCATGTCATAGGAAGTGTTAAGACGGATTTCTGAACTCTGTCCTGGTGGCGCAGAAGTTCAGAAGGCCAACCTAATTACTTGGAACAGGGTAACCTCTGGACAAGCCAGACCAATCAAGGTAGCGATCGCGGCGGTCAAGACTAGGTCTCAAGAGGGGTGAGGGTGACTGAAAGCCCGCAATGAGCACACAAAGCAAGAGCGCTTACAAACTACTCCAAACAGTTGTTATATCAAAAATAGATACACATTTATTTTAAGGCCTTTAAAATAATGACCGTAGCGAGAAAATCACAATATCACAATATTAAGCCAACACATACCACATCAACACAATATATATACAAATACACAGTCGCAAGCGTTTAAAGCACGAAATATGTAGTCCACCTGAAAGGAAAGGAAAACAGGCAGTGCGATAACGCTTTAGACTCAGTACTCCTTCCCATTCCATTCCTGAGACCCTTCCTATAGCATGAGATGTGATATCCAACTCCTTCCCATTCCAATCCTGAGACCCGTCCTATAGCATGAGATGTGATATCCAAATCCTTCCCATTCCAATCGTGAGACCCTTCCTATAGCATGAGAACCATCCAATAACATATGTGAAATCCAAATCCTTCCCTTTCCAAACCTGAGACCCTTCCGATAGCATTAGATGTGATATCTCAATGCTTCTAAAACCAAACATGAGAACCATCATATAACATGAGATGTGAAATCCAAATCAATGCTTCTCAATCCTGTGATAGCTTGAGATGTGATATCCAACTCCTTCCCATTCCAATCCTGAGACCCTTCCTATACCATGAGATGTGATATCTCAATGCTTCTAATACCAAACCTGAGACCCGTCCTAAAACATGAGATGTGAGATCCAAATCCTTCCCCTTCCAAACCTGAGAACCTTCCTATAGCTTGAGATGTGATATCAAACTCCTTCCCATTCCAATCCTGAGATAGCTTGAGATGTGATATCCAACTCCTTCCCATTCCTATCCTGAGACCCTTCCGATAGCAGAGATGTGATATCTCAATGCTTGTACCAAACCTGAGACCCTTCCTATGGCATGAGATGTGATATCCAACTCCTTCCCATTCCAATCCTGAGACCCTTCCTATAGCATGAGATGTGATATCTCAATGCTTCTAATACCAAACCTGAGACCCGTCCTAAAACATGAGATGTGAGATCCAAATCCTTCCCCTTCCAAACCTGAGAACCTTCCTATAGCTTGAGATGTGATATCCCAAAGCTTCTAATACCAAACCTGGGACCCGTCCTATAACATGAGATATGATATCCAAATCCTTCCCCTTCCAAACCTGAGACCCTTCCTTTAGCATGAGATGTGATATCCAAATCCTTCCCATTCCAATCATGAAACCCTTCCTATAGCATGAGATGTGATATCTCAATGTTTCTAATAAAAAACCTGAGACCCTTCCTATAGCAAGAGATGTGATATCCAAATCCTTCCCATTCCAATCCTGAGACCCTTCCTATAACATGAGATGTGATATCCAACTCCTTCCCATTCCAACCTGAGAACCTTCCTATAGCATGAGAAGGGATATCCAACTCCTTCCCATTCCAATCCCGAGACCTTCCTATAGCATGAGATGTGATATCTCAAAGCTTCTAATACCAAACCTGCGACCCGTCCTATAACATGAGATATGATATCCAAATCCTTCCCCTTCCAAACCTGAGACCCTTCCTTTAGCATGAGATGTGACATCCAAATCCTTCCCATTCCAATCCTGAGATCCTTCCTATTGGATGAGATGTGATATCCAACTCCTTCCCATTCCAATACTGAGACCCTTCCTATACCATGAGATGTGATATCTCAATGCTTCTACCAAAACTGAGACCCTTCGTTTAGCATGAGATGTGATATCCAACTCCTTCCCATTCCAATCCTGAGACCCTTCCTATAGCATGAGATGTGATATCTCAATGCCTCTAATACCAAACCTGAGATTCTTCCTATAACATGAGATGTGATATCTCAATGCTTCTAATACCAAACCTGAGACCCTCCCTTTAGCATGAGATGTGATATCCGACTCCTTCCCATACCAATCCTGAGACCCTTCTGATAGCATGAGATGTGATATCTCAATGCCTCTAATACCAAACCTGAGATTCTTCCTATAACATGAGATGTGATATCTCAATGCTTCTAATACCAAACCTGAGACCCTCCCTTTAGCATGAGATGTGATATCCGACTCCTTCCCATTCCAATCCTGAGACCCTTCTGATAGCATGAGATGTGATATCTCAATGCTTCTAATACCAAACCTGAGACCCTTCCTGTGGCATGAGATGTCATATACAACTCCTTCCCATTCCAATCCTGAGACCCTTCCTATAGCATGAGATTTGATATCTCAATGCTTCTAACACCAAACCTGAGATCCTTCCGATAGCATGAGATGTGATATCTCAATGCTTCTAATACCAAACCTGAGATAATTCCTATAACACGAGATGTAATATCCAAATCCTTCCCCTTCCAAACCTGAGACCCTCCCTTTAGCATGAGATGTGATATCCAACTCCTTCCCATTCCAATCCTGAGATCCTTCTGATAGCATGAGATGTGATATCTCAATGCCTCTAATACCAAACCTGAGATCCTACCTCTAACATGAAATGTGATATCCAACTCCTTCCCCTTCCAAACCTGAGAGCCTTCCTATAGCATGAGATGTGATATCCAAGTCCTTCCCATTCCAATCCTTAGACCCTTCCTATAGCTTGAGATGTTATATCCAACTCCTCCCCATTCCAATTCTGAGACCCTTCCTATAGCATGAGATGTGATATCTCAATGCTTCTAATACCAAACCTGGGACCCTTCCTATAACATGAGATGGGATATCCAAGTCCTTCCCATTCCAATCCTGAGACCCTTCCTATAGCATGAGATGTGATATCTCAATGCTTCTAATACCAAACCTGAGACCCTTCCTATAACAAGAGATGTGATATCCATGTCCTTCCCATTCCAATCCTGAGACCCGTCCTATACCATGAGATGTGATATCTCAATGCTTCCAATACCAAACCTGAGACCCTTCTGTAGTATCGGGAATGGTAAGAAGACATCTGGGTTCAGGTAAGGCACAGGAGACCAGTATATATAAAAGGAGTGAGTTTATTTATAAGTTACAGAGTTACAGGGCTAGTTATATAGAAAGGGGCAGAGAGCTAAACAGATGACATCCTTTCAGTCAGGTTCTCCCATCCTGTGTTCCCAACTGTAGTTCCTGGAACCCTCAGGTCCCATCACATTCCATATGACATAGCTGTATTCTACTAGCAGCACTGTGTGCACCCAGTGCAAATAGATAGGTACAATACTACACATCTCCCTCTCTTTAATTGAACACTAAACAAAGCATCACAAACCAAGCATTAAAAGAGGCTCTCAAAATTACACACTCCTGCAAATCCGTAAAACCTATACAACATTCACAACCAAGAAAGCGTATCCACATTCACGTAACTAACAATCAAAACAATCAAATACACAAATCACCACCTGCCACTCCCGGGCCTCACAACTGCCACTTGCGAGCACATACGTTCTTTGCCACACTCTCAACCATCAAAGCGTATCTCCTCCCACTCCACCTGTCACATGGAGACAAGGGTCTGCCACACCCAGCACAACCGCGTACTCACGCAACCATCAGGAACTATCTAACATTCATATGAACCTCTTATATTTTATCCTTATCAACATTACATTTGCCTCACAACCATAACTGCATAACTACATACACCACCATTCCTCTCCGAAACACCTGTGGTTTGCGCCATCACATATTCACATACACACCCTGCCATAAGAAACAATGAAAAGTGGGAAAATGCAGAAAAGAAAACTCACAAAACAAAGATCACATTAAAACAACGCAACTGGAAAAGAACAGCGCGAGAAGAGAATACACCGCGACAGAGACTGATCAGATCTGAGTCCAAGTGCAAAAGATCTTTGAAAACAAAATTGTTTTGAATGCAGCCAAAAATTGAAAGCATCCAAAGTTTTAAAAAACATGTTAGGCCAAGGAAAATAAACCGGTAATATATTAATATGCATGCCATAAGTACTATGCCCAAAAATTGTATACGTACCACGCAACATTCGTGTCACATTTAACCATAGGGCTTTCTCATTTAACATGAAATCACTCATTTTTTTCACTCATGTATTGCATGACATCAGAACGATGCTGTGCCAAAATATTATACTATAACATGGCATCAGAACGATGCTGTGCCATTTAAATTATACTTATTACAATCCACATCATGGATAATATATCATTAATGAATATATTTCCCCTTTGGATTGATACACATTTAAAATATCAATATGCATTGCAAATATATATATGAATTGCAGCATTTGGAGACCTGAAAATCCTATAATATTGTTAAACACTACACACAGGAAAAAACATTTTCTTTTTCTTTGTGTTGTTTGTTGGTTAGGTTGTTGGTGTGATATAGTGTTATGGATAAACACACACAACCTTTCTCCCTCATAAAGTGAATGCAATCACCAATTGCACTCTGTCACCCTTTTAAATATTGGCATATGCATCCATACAAGGTAACATATACTACCATGGCACACACCCTAAACATTCAGATTATGGCAATACTGACTGGTTCCTATTAGTTGCAAGCATTACAAAATTTCATTACTATTAAACATTTAAATAGATTGAAGTGCATAAAATACACATGAAACATCAGCCAGAAACATTTCTGTACTTAAAAGTAAAATGTCCATGAATTACACGTGGAATAAACACTGCTTTCATTAGTGTGGAAGGCATTGCTAATGCCCCCTTCATTTCGTACCATAAATAAGTTCTGGCAGGTTAATGGCAAAGTAAATCATTAACCTTTAACCTTGTCTCGGCAGCGCTGCGGTTTATAAAACACAGTACCTGTCAATTCGTCCATTTCTCCATGAAGTACTGCCAACACTCTGTAAATACAGCAGCAAACGTATCGGCATTCATTTTAATTAAAACCCATTTCATTGTGCTCCAGATGCAGCGCTGGTGTTGCACTGCGAGTCATCTGCTTTCCTTTTAAAATTGACCAGAACATCTCCATCGTAACGCGGTGTATAAATCCCTGGAGGTTAACATCCCATCCTCGTCGCCATTTGTAGTATCAGGGATGGTAAGAAGACATCTGGATTCAGGTAAGGCACAGGAGACTTGTATATATAAAAGGAGTAAGTTTATTTATAAGTTAGAGTTACAGGGCTAGTTATATAGAAAGGGGCAGGGAGCTAAACAGATGACATCCTTTCAGTACGGTTCTCCCATCCTGTGTTACCAACTGTAGTTCTTGGAACCTTCAGGTCCCATCACATTCCATATGACATAGCTGTGTTCTACCATCAGCAGCACTGTGTGCACCCAGTGCAAATAGATAAGTACAACACTACACATCTCCCTCTCTTCAATTGAACACCAAACAAAGTATCACAAACCAAGCATTAAAAGAGGCTATCAAAATTACACACTCCTGCAAATCCGTAAAACCATTACAACATTCACAACCCAGAAAGCGTATCCACATTCACGTAACTAACAATCAAAACAATCAAGTACACAAATCACCACCTGCCCGGGACTGCCACTCCCGGGCCTCACAACTGCCACTTGCGAGCACATACGTTCCTTGCCACACTCTCAACCAACAGAGCGTATCTCCTCCCACTCCATCTGCCACCTGGAGACAAGGGTCTGCCACACCCAGCACAACCGCGTACTCACGCAACCATCAGGAACTATCTAACATTCATATGAACCTATTATATTTTATCCTTATCAACATTTGCCTCACAACCATAACTGCATAACTACATACACCACCATTCCTCTCAGAAATACCTGTGGTTTGCGCCATCACATATTCACATACACACCCTGCCATAAGAAACAATGAAAAGTGGGAAAATGCAGAAAAGAAAACTCACAAAACAAAGATCACATTAATACAACGCAGCTGGAAAAGAACAGCGCGAGAAGAGAATACACCACGACAGAGACTGATCAGATCTGAGTCCAAGTGCAAAAGATCTTTGAAAACAAAATTGTTTTGAATGCGGCCAAAAATTGAAAGCATCCAAAGTTTAAAAAAAAACATGTTAGGCCAAGGAAAATAAACCGGTAATATCTTCACATGCATGCCATATGTAATATGCCCAAAAAATGGTATACATACCATGCAACATTCATGTCACATTTAACCATAGGGCTATCTCCTTTAACATGGAGATCACTCAGCAATTTCACTTATATATTTCATGACATCAGAACGATGCTGTGCCAAGAAAAAAATATTATACTCTAACATGACAACAGAACGATGCTGTGCCACTTAAATTATACTTATTCCAATCCACATCTTGGATAATATATTATTAATGAACATATTTCCCCTTGGAAATAACACATTTAAAATATCAATATGCATTGCAAACATATATGAAATACAGCATTTGAAAACCTGAAAATCTTATAATATTGTTAAACACTACACGCAGGAAAAAAACATTTTTTTTCTTTGTGTTTGTTGGTTAGGTTGTTGGTGTGATATAGTGTTATGCATAAACCCATACAACCACTCATCCTCATAAAGTAAATGCAATCACCTATTACACTATTCACCCTTTTAGTCATTAGCACTTACCAATACATACATTCATGGCACAATCCATAATAATAATAATACATTGCATCAGATTTAAACATGCAATTAAAATTCCACATAAAAACTGAGAATAATATCATCAAAACTGAAAATTGTCCATGAATTACTCGAAGACATATATCGGGAGTAAAAACAATATGTTCCTCAAAATTATCAGTTTCCAGCAAAATGAGGCAAAACATATTTAACTGGCATTCTCAATAAAATTGATAACGTGCATATATAGTCCATAATTTACACGTTGACTGTAACTGCATTCGAAACACAAGAGGAAACACCAAAAGTACCTGTGCCTCGTGTTTACTCAGCATGAAAATCAGAAACGTTGTCAGTGCCATAAATTTCACGCAGAAAATATCCGCAGCAACACGAAAACACACAGTGCCCTTAGTGCTCTCGTTGGCGTGAAAGGCATGCAAAAGCCCCCTTCAGTAAGCATCATAAATAAACTCTGGCAGGTTAATGGCAAAGTAAATAAATAGTTTCAATCGCGGCAACGCTGTGCTGAATAATTAAACCGTACCCGTCGCATCATCTCATGCAAGAATGTGTCATCCATCCATAAATCCGCTGGAACTGCTGCCGGTGAATTTCTTCACAATCAGCACACGACTGCTGTGAAATCATTTTTAATAGGAATCCTAGATTAAATGCTTTTAAAATCCCTTGTGCATTTAACACAGCGCTTCCCTTGACGATGAGATGTTCACAATATTGCCTGCCCTCACACGATAACGTGGGAAATACACTGGATTCTACAAAGCCTCCTTAGGAAACGTCATCACGCCAGGCACGCAGCTAGGGCTTTTCCTTTAAAGTTCAAGTCTCATACGGAAACAAATGCAGGCATTTCTCTGCGCAGCAAATGGAAATTAGAATTCCAAGTTCATAACATTCTGAACTCTGCCAACACAACGGAGCACTATGCAACGTCATCATTTGTCTGAGGTAATCTGTGGTGTACAGAACACCGGCACCTCCATATTAAGGACGGTGTGGTCACCGCTGCACATAATATACCAGTGACTGTGTAGCCCCATTTTACACTTCTGTTGTGTGTCGCTCGGAAGTCTCATTCACACCAGCCCTGTAACTCAGCAGCTGCAATGAGCACCCTAGCCCTTAATTAAACGCTGCTGCAACTCCCCAGGCATGCCGCACAGTACCTTAATCGATGCTCTTCAACAGTCCTTTGCGTGCCGGCTGCCTGCCACATAGATACAAAATGGCAGGACTTATACCTTGTGTAGGCTGATATATGAAGTATCTCACTGGAAGCAGGCGCTGGGCTGTGCCACTGCTGGGCTCATCATGGACCTCTGCCAAGAGCATTTTTATGATGCCAGGAGTCATCAGAATTTCCATCAGTGGGTCCTTTTATTTTGGGATCAACAGGCAAACATATATCAATCCAACTGGAACCAGCAACACCTGTTAATCCCATCCTGGTCGCCATTTGTAGTATCGGGAATGGTAAGAAGACATCTGGGTTCAGGTAAGGCACAGGAGACCAGTATATATAAAAGGAGTGAGTTTATTTATAAGTTACAGAGTTACAGGGCTAGTTATATAGAAAGGGGCAGAGAGCTAAACAGATGACATCCTTTCAGTCAGGTTCTCCCATCCTGTGTTCCCAACTGTAGTTCCTGGAACCCTCAGGTCCCATCACATTCCATATGACATAGCTGTATTCTACTAGCAGCACTGTGTGCACCCAGTGCAAATAGATAGGTACAATACTACACCTTCCTATAATGAGATGGGATATCCAACTCCTTCCCATTCCAATCCTGAGACCCTTCCAATAGCAGAGATGTGATATCTCAATGCTTATACCAAACCTGAGACCCTTCCTATGGCATGAAATGTCATATACAACTCCTTCCGATTCCAGACCTGAGACCCTTCCTATAGCATGAGATGTGATATCCAACTCCTTCTCATTCCAATCCTGAGACCCTTCCTATAGCTTGAGATGTGATATCCAACTCCTTCCCATTCCAATCCTGAGACCCTTCCTATAGCATGAGATGTGATATCTCAATGCTTCTAATACCAAACCTGAGATCCTTCCTATAACATGAGATATGATATCCAAATCCTTCCACTTCCAAACCTGAGACCCTCCCTTTAGCATGAAATGTGATATCCGACTCCTTCCCATTCCAATCCTGAGACCCTTCTGATAGCATGAGATGTGATATCTCAATGCCTATAATACCAAACCTGAGGTCCTTCTGATAGCATGAGATGTGATATCTCAATGCTTCTAATACCAAACCTGAGATCCTTCCTATAACATGAAATGTGATATCCAAATCCTTCCAAATCCAATCCTGATACCCTTCCGATAGCATGAGATGTGATATCCCAATGCTTCTACAAAACCTGAGACCCATACATGGCATGAGATGTGATATCAAACTCCTTCCCATTCCAATCCTGAGACACTTCCTATAGCATGAGATGTGATATCTCAATGCTTCTAATACCAAACCTGAGACTCTTCCTATAACATGAGATGGGATATCCAACTCCTTCCCATTCCAATCCTGAGACCCTTCCGATAGCAGAGATGTGATATCTCAATGCTTATACCAAACCTGAGACCCTTCCTATGGCATGAGATGTCATATACAACTCCTTCCCATTCCAATCCTGAGACCCTTCCTATAGCATGAGATGTGATATCTCAATGCTTATACCAAACCTGAGACCCATACATGGCATGAGATGTGATATCAAACTCCTTCCCATTCCAATCCTGAGACCATTCCTATAGCATGAGATGTGATATCTCAATGCTTCTAATACCAAACCTGAGACTCTTCCTATAACATGAGATGGGATATCCAACTCCTTTCCATTCAAATCCTGAGACCCTTCCGATAGCAGAGATGTGATATCTCAATGCTTATACCAAACCTGAGACCCTTCCTATGGCATGAGATGTCATATACAACTCCTTCCCATTCCAATCCTGAGACCCTTCCTATAGCATGAGATGTGATATCTCAATGCTTATACCAAACCTGAGACCCTTCCTATAGCATGAGATGTGATATCCAACTTCTTCCATTTCAATCCTGAGACCCTTCCTATAGCATGAGATGTGATGTCTCAATGCTTCTAATACCAAACCTGAGATCCTTCCTATAACATCAGATGTGATATCCAACTCCTTCCCATTCCAATCCTGAGACCCTTCCTATAGCATGAGATGTGATATCTCAATGTTTACACCAAACCTGAGACCCTTCCTATAGCATGAGATGTGATATCCAACTCCTTCCCATTCCAATCCTGAGACCCTTCCTATAGCATGAGATGTGTGTTAGGAAAGATTTCGTAATTGTAGGTAATTTTCCTTCCATGTGGCAACCCCTAAACTTTTTGCTGTTGTTTTTCACCTTGTTCTTGACTTTGCCAGAGAAGTGCAGCCTTCGGCCGCACTCCTCTGGGCTTTCGCTCCTTTTCTTACGGGGAAACTGACATGCCCTTAAGACAGTCAGTACCGGGGAACGCTGTTTCCCGTAGTTTCTTTTATCGTGTTGCGGCTTTAGTGCAACATGACACAAGAGGGCACTGTAAGCTAAGTTACAGCTCTCTTGGGTCTCTAGCCTTCTACAGGCCCTAGATACTCTTTTAGGATGGTATTTGATTGGTGCAAGTCATTCAGGGACTGGAATGGTGGCAGCGATCGTTTTGTTTATTTTGAGCTCCTTTTGGCGTTCTGAGCACGTTTTTCGCACTGAACCCAAAATGGTGGCCTGGCTCCCAAAATGGCCAGACCACGAGGCTCCTTTGTCCTGTCCACTGACCGTCTTGCTCCCTTCACCTTCCCCAGGTCGAGCGACCCGGGGCCTTCCTTATTTGGGCATGTACTTTCCCGCGAAACGTGGTTGCTTTCGCGGGCTTCTACATGTCTTTTGTGTGCCTCCAGGGTGTGGGCTGGGATGTCTGGTCCCAATACACATCCTGGGTGCCAGAGAGTCTAGGGTGGTGTGAATGCCTGGGACCACCGTGGTCCGTGATTGGTCCACGTATGGTATGTGTGTTGATGAGCGGATCTCCCATTGGCTCCCCTCCGTTTTGGCGCGAAGGGAACCGTGGATAAGAGGGGGCTGGAAACACCACTACCATGTCGATCTCCTGAGTTCTCACGAACGAAGGAATACAGGAGCCAAGTATCCTGCAACCAAGAGGCTGGACCGAGGAATCGCTGGTGACCCGCTGAAGGAATCCTCCTTTGCACTGCTGTCGTCCTGTGAAACCCTTTCCTCCTTTGATCGAACCAGAAGGCCTGTACTGGTGCTTCGACCTTTGGAATAGCAGGAACAGCTATTCCCGGCGACTTCATCAACTCCTGCCAAGTAAGCCTTCGGAAGTGTCTCTGGGCCATCCAGTTGACTGACCAGCTTACAAGGGAGTCCTGCTCTGTAACCGCCGCCAGGTTGTGTTGTATTTCGAGTCCTTGTCACTCTCCCACGCTTCGTACACTTGGCGTTCCCAAGTCTGAAGGGAGGAGTGTACATTTGGCTCGAATACACACGGCCGCTCCGTTGTCCTGCTGCGGCAACAAACTGTGCTGGTTTCGTCGATTGGGACATCTTTTTGCTCTACACGACTACGAGGCGTTCCCTGCTCTTCTGAACCTGCCAGCTGCTGAAACTAACGTGGAGAAGCCTGGGTCTGCTTGCTTCGGGGACCGGTGAGTAGTTTAGCAAGGATCTGGTCGCCCTCCTGCAGTAGCCCATTGCTTTTCCCCGCTGTGTAAAAACAGCACCCTTTTGTCCGTACTCGCGCTCTGCTTCTGCCCGCTGTGGAGGCTGCGCTTGAGTTGCGGAACCTGTTCTCCTTCTGCTGTGCACTAACCCGAACTGCCTGACTTCCTCCGAAGAGCTTCTCCTTTTGCCCGTTGGCACCAGCGTGTGCAGGTACTTTGAGCACAAGGCTCCACTCTTCGCAGGGCTCGGACTTCCATCTAGTTAGGTGCCTCTGAAGGCGAACTGAGTCTAAAGCATTATCGCACTGCCTGTTTTCCTTCCCTTGCAGGTGGACTACACATTTCGTGCCTCTAATGCTTGAGACTGTCGTATTTGTATATATATTGTGTTGATATGGTATGTGTTGGCTTAATATTGTGATATTGTGATTTTCTCGCTACGGTCGTTGTTTTAAAGGCCTTAAAATAAATGTGTATATATTTTTGATATAACAACTGTTTGGAGTAGTTTGTAAGCGCTCTTGCTTTTTGTGCTCATTGCGGGCTTTCAGTCACCCTCACCCCTCTTGAGACCTAGTCTTGACCGCCGCGATCGCTACCTTGATTGGTCCAGAGGTTACCCTGTTCCAAGTAATTAGGTTGGCCTTCTGAACTTCTGCGCCACCAGGACAGAGTTCAGAAATCCGTCTTAACAATGTGATATCTCAATGCCTCTAATACCAAATCTGAGATCCTTCCTCTAACATGAAATGTGATATCCAACTCCTTCCCTTTCCAAACCTGAGAGCCTACCTATAGCATGAGATGTGATATCCAACTCCTTCCCATTCCAATCCTGAGACACTTCCGATAGCAGAGATGTGATATCTCAATGCTTATTCCAAACCTGAGACCCTTCCTATAGCATGAGATGTGATATCCAACTCCTTCCCGTTCCAAACCTGAGACCCTTCCTATAGCATATGTGATATCCAACTCCTTCCCATTCCAAACATGAGACCCTTCCTATAGCAAGAATGTAATATCCAACTCCTTCCCATTCCAATCCTGAGACCCTTCCTACAGCATGCGATGTGATATCTCAATGCTTCTAATACCAAACCTGAGACCCGTCCTATAACATGAGATGGGATATCCAACTCCTTCCCGTTCCAAAACTGAGACCCTTCCGATAGCATGAGATGTG
This sequence comes from Ambystoma mexicanum, assembly GCF_040938575.1. Lineage (NCBI taxonomy): Eukaryota > Metazoa > Chordata > Amphibia > Caudata > Ambystomatidae > Ambystoma > Ambystoma mexicanum. Next base: position 988,859,343 of record NC_090939.1, on the reverse strand, counting down.
ATATCCAACTCCTTCCCATCCCAATCCTGAGACACTTCCGATTGCAGAGATGTGATATCTCAATGCTTATACCAAACCTGAGACTCTTCCTATAACATGAGATGTGATATCCAACTCCTTCCCGTTCCAAACCTGAGACCCTTCCTATAGCATAAGATGTGATATCCAACTCCTTCCCATTCCAATCCTGAGACCCTTCCGATAGCATGAGATGTGATATCTCAATGCTTCTAATACCAAACCTGAGATCCTTCTTATAACATGTGATGTGATATCCAAATCCTTCCCCTTCCAAACCTGAGACCCTCCCTTTAGCATGAAATGTGATATCCAACTCCTTCCCATTCCAATCCTGAGACCCTTATGATAGCATGATATGTGATATCTCAATGCCTCTAATACCAAACCTGAGATACTTCCGATAGCATGAAATGTGATATCTCAATGCTTCTAATACCAAACCTGAGATCCTTCCTATAACATGAGATGTGATATCCAAATCCTTCCCCTTCCAAACCTGAGACCCTCCCTTTAGCATGAGATGTGATATCCAACTCCTTCCCATTCCAATCCTGAGACCCTTCTGATAGCATGAGATGTGATATCTCAATGCCTCTAATACAAACCTGAGATCCTACCTCTAACATGAAATATGATATCCAACTCCTTCCCTTTCCAAACCTGAGATCCTGCCTATAGCATGAGATGTGATATCCAAGTCCTTCCCATTCCAATCCTGAGACCCTTCCTATAGCATGAGATGTGATATCTCAATGCTTATACCAAACCTGAGACCCTTCCTATGGCATAAGATGCCATATACAACTCCTTCCCATTCCAATCCTGAGACCCTGCTTATAGCATGAGATGTGATATCTCAATGCTTCTAATACCAAACCTGAGATCTTTCCTATAACATGAGATGTGATATCCAACTCCTTCCCATTCCAATCCTGAGACCATTCCTATAGCATGAGATGTGATATCTCAATGCTTATACCAAACCTGAGACCCTTCCTATAGCTTGAGATGTGATATCCAACTCCTTCCCATTCCAATCCTGAGACCCTTCCTATAGCATGAGATGTGATATCTCAATGCCTCTAATACCAAACCTGAGATCCTTCCTCTAACGTGAAATGTGATATCCAACTCCTTCCCCTTCCAAACCTGAGAGCCTTCCTATAGCATGAGATATGATATCCAAGTCCTTTCCATTCCAATCCTGAGACCCTTCCTATAACATGAGATGTGATATCCAACTCCTTCCCATTCCAACCTGAGACCCTTCCTATAGCATGAGATGGGATATCCAACTCCTTCCAAATCCAATCCTGATACCCTTCCGATAGCATGAGATGTGATATCCCAATGCTTCTACCAAACCTGAGACCCATACTATGGCATGAGATGTGATATCAAACTCCTTCCCATTCCAACCTGAGACCCTTCCTATAGCATGAGATGGGATATCCAACTCCTTCCAAATCCAATCCTGAAATCCTTCCGATAGCATGAGATGTGATATCCCAATGCTTCTACCAAACCTGAGACCCATACTATGGCATGAGATGTGATATCCAACTCCTTCCCATTCCAATCCTGAGACCCTTCCTATAGCATGAGATGTGATATCTCAATGCCTCTAATACCAAACCTGAGATCCTACCTCTAACATGAAATGTGATATCCAACTCTTTCCCGTTGCAAACCTGAGAGCCTTCCTATAGCATGAGATGTGATATCCAAGTCCTTCCGATTCCAATCCTGAGACCCTTCCTATAACATGAGATGTGATATCCAACTCCTTCCCATTCCAACCTGAGACCCTTCCTATAGCATGAGATGGGATATCCAACTCCTTCCAAATCCAATCCTGATACCCTTCCGATAGCATGAGATGTGATATCCCAATGCTTCTACCAAACCTGAGACCCATACTATGGCATGAGATGTGATATCAAACTCCTTCACATTCCAATCCTGAGACCCTTCCTATAGCTTGAGATGTGATATCAAACTCCTTCCCATTCCAATTCTGAGACCCTTCCTATACAATGAGACTTGATATCTCAATGCTTCTAATACCAAACCTGAGACCCGTCCTATAACATGAGATGTGATATCCAAATCCTTCCCCTTCCAAACCTTAGACCCTTTCTTTATCATGAGATGTGATATCCAACTCCTTCCCATTCCAATCCTGAGACTCTTCCGATATCATGAGATGTGATATCTCAATGCTTCTAATATCAAACTTGAGACCCTCCCTATAGCATGACATGTGAAAACCAAGGCCTTCCCATTCCAATCCTGAGACCCTTCCTATAGCATGAGATGTGATATCTCAATGCTTCTAATACCAAACCTGAGACCCTTCCTATAACATGAGATGGGAATATCCAACTCCTTCCCATTCCAATCGTGAGACCCTTCCGATAGCAGAGATGTAATATCTCAATGCTTATACCAAACCTGAGATCCTTCCTATAACATGAGATGTGATATCCAACTCCTTCCCATTCCAATCCTGAGACACTTCCTATAGCATGAGATGTGATATCTCACTGCTTATACCAAACCTGAGACCCTTCCTATAGCATGAGATGTGATATCCAACTCCTTCCCATTCCAATCCTGAGACCCTTCCTATAGCATGAGATGTGATATCTCAATGCTTCTAATATCAAATTTGAGACCCTCCATATAGCATGAGATGTGATACCCAAGTCCTTCCCATTCCAATCCTGAGACCCTTCCTACAGCATGCGATGTGATGTCTCAATGCTTCTAATACCAAACCTGAGACTCTTCCTATAACATGAGATGGGATATCCAACTCCTTCCCATTCCAATCCTGAGACCCTTCCGATAGCAGAGATGTGATATCTCAATGCTTATACCAAACCTAAGACCTTTCCTATGGCATGAGATGTCATATACAACTCCTTCCCATTCCAATCCTGAGACCCTTCCTATAGCATGAGATGTGATATCTCAATGCTTATACCAAACCTGAGACCCTTCCTATAGCATGAGATGTGATATCCAACTCCTTCCCATTCCAATCCTGAGACCCTTCCTATAGCATGAGATGTGATGTCTCAATGCTTCTAATACCAAACCTGAGATCCTTCCTATAACATGAGATGTGATATCCAACTCCTTCCCATTCCAATCCCGAGACCCTTCCTATAGCATGAGATGTGATATCTCAATGCTTATACCAAACCTGAGACCCTTCCTATAGCATGAGATGTGATATCCAACTCCTTCCCATTCCAATCCTGAGACTCTTCCTATAGCATGAGATGTGATATCTCAATGCCTCTAATACCAAACCTGAGATCCTTCCTCTAACATGAAATGTGATATCCAACTCCTTCCCTTTCCAAACCTGAGAGCCTACCTATAGCATGAGATGTGATATCCAAGTCCTTCCCATTCCAATCCTTAGACCCTTCCTACAGTATGCAATATGATATCTCAATGATTCTAATAACAAACCTGAGACCCGTCCTATAACATGAGATGGGAGATCCAACTCCTTCCCATTCCAATCCTGAGACCCTTCCTATAGCATGAGATGTGATATCTCAATGCTTATACCAAACCTGAGACCCTTCCTATAGCATGAGATGTGATATCCAACTCCTTCCCATTCCAATCCTGAGACCCTTCCTATAGCATGAGATGTGATGTCTCAATGCTTCTAATACCAAACCTGAGATCCTTCCTATAACATGAGATGTGATATCCAACTCCTTCCCATTCCAATCCCGAGACCCTTCCTATAGCATGAGATGTGATATCTCAATGCTTATACCAAACCTGAGACCCTTCCTATAGCATGAGATGTGATATCCAACTCCTTCCCATTCCAATCCTGAGACTCTTCCTATAGCATGAGATGTGATATCTCAATGCCTCTAATACCAAACCTGAGATCCTTCCTCTAACATGAAATGTGATATCCAACTCCTTCCCTTTCCAAACCTGAGAGCCTACCTATAGCATGAGATGTGATATCCAAGTCCTTCCCATTCCAATCCTTAGACCCTTCCTACAGTATGCAATATGATATCTCAATGATTCTAATAACAAACCTGAGACCCGTCCTATAACATGAGATGGGATATCCAACTCCTTCCCATTCCAATCCTGAGACACTTCCGATAGCAGAGATGTGATATCTCAATGCTTATACCAAACCTGAGACGTTTCCTATAACATGAGATGTGATATCCAACTCCTTCCCGGTCCAAACCTGAGACCCTTCCTATAGCATATGTGATATCCAACTCCTTCCCATTCCAAACATGAGACCCTTCCTATAGCAAGAGTGTAATATCCAACTCCTTCCCATTCCAATCCTGAGACCATTCCTATAGCATGAGATGTGATATCTCAATGCTTCTAATACCAAACCTGAGATCCTTCCTATGACATGAGATGTGATATCCAATTCCTCCCCATTCCAAACCTGAGAACCTTCCTACAGCATGCGATGTGATATCTCAATGCTTCTAATACCAAACCTTAGACCAGTCCTATAACATGAGATTGGATATCCAACTCCTTCCCCTTCCAAACCTGAGACTCTTCCTATAGCATGAGATGTGATATCCATCTTCTTCCCATTCCAATCCTGAGACCCTTCCTATAACATGAGATGTGATGTCTCAATGCTTCTAATACCAAACCTGAGATCTTTCCTATAACATGAGATGTGATATCCAACTCCTTCCCATTCCAATCCTGAGACCCTTCCTATAGCATGAGATGTGATATCTCAATGCTTATACCAAACCTGAGACCCTTCCTATAGCTTGAGATGTGATATCCAACTCCTTCCCATTCCAATCCTGAGACCCTTCCTATAGCATGAGATGTGATATCTCAAGGCCTCTAATACCAAACCTGAGATCGTTCCTCTAACATGAAATGTGATATCCAACTCCTTCCCCTTCCAAACCTGAGAGCCTTCCTATAACATGAAATGTGATATCCAATTCCTTCCCATTCCAACCTGAGACCCTTCCTATAGCATGAGATGGGATATCCAACTCCTTCCAAATCCAATACTGATACCCTTCCGATAGCATGAGATGTGATATCCCAATGCTTCTACCAAACCTGAGACCCATACTATGGCATGAGATGTGATATCAAACTCCTTCCCATTCCAATCCTGAGACCCTACCTATAGCTTGAGATGTGATATCCAACTCCTTCCCATTCCAATTCTGAGACCCTTCCCATACCATGAGACTTGATATCTCAATGCTTCTAATACCAAACCTGAGACCCGTCCTATAACATGAGATGTGATATCCAAATCCTTCCCCTTCCAAACCTTAGACCCTTCCTTTATCATGAGATTTGTTATCTCAATGCTTCTAATATCAAACTTGAGACCCTCCCTATAACATGAGATGTGACATCCAAGTCCTCCCCATTCCAATCCTGAGACCCTTCCTATAGCATGAGATGTGATATCTCAATGCTTCTAATACCAAACCTGAGACCCTTCCTATAACATGATTTGGGATATCCAACTCCTTCCCATTCCAATCCTGAGACCCTTCCGATAGCAGAGATGTGATATCTCAATGCTTATACCAAACCTGAGACCCTTCCTATGGCCTGAGATGTCATATGAAACTCCTTCCCATTCCAATCCTGAGACCCTTCCTATAGCATTAGATGTGATATCTCAATGCTTATACCAAATCTGGGACCCTTCCTATAGCATGAGATGTGATATCCAACTTCTTCCCATTCCAATCCTGAGACCCTTCCTATAGCATGAGATGTGATGTCTCAATTCTTCTAATACCAAACCTGAGATCCTTCCTATAACATGAGATGTGATATCCAACTCCTTCCCATTCCAATCCTGAGACCCTTATGATAGCATGAGATGTGATATCTCAATGCCTCTAATACCAAACCTGAGATACTTCTGATAGCATGAGATGTGATATCTCAATGCTTCTAATACCAAACCTGAGATCCTTCCTATGACATGAGATGTGATTTCCAAATCCTTCCACTTCCAAACCTGAGACCCTCCCTTTAGCATGAGATGTGATATCCAACTCCTTCCCATTCCAATCCTGAGACCCTTCTGATAGCATGAGATGTGATATTTCAATGCCCCTAATACCAAACCTGAGATCCTACCTCTAACATGAAATGTGATATCCATCTCCTTCCCTTTCCAAACCTGAGACCCTGCCTATAGCATGAGATGTGATATCCAAGTCCTTCCCATTCCAATCCTGAGACCCTTCCTATAGCATGTGATGTGATATCTCAATGCTTATACCAAATCTGAGACCCTTCCTATAGCATGAGATGTGATATCCAACTCCTTCCCATTCCAATCCTGAGACCCTTCCTATAGCATGAGATGTGATGTCTCAATGCTTCTAATACCAAACCTGAGATCCTTCCTATAACATGAGATGTGATATCCAACTCCTTCCCATTCCAATCCTGAGACCCTTATGATAGCATGAGATGTGATATCTCAATGCCTCTAATACCAAACCTGAGATACTTCCGATAGCATGAGATGTGATATCTCAATGCTTCTAATACCAAACCTGAGATCCTTCCTATAACATGAGATGTGATTTCCAAATCCTTCCCCTTCCAAACCTGAGACCCTCCCTTTAGCATGAGATGTGATATCCAACTCCTTCCCATTCCAATCCTGAGACCCATCTGATAGCATGAGATGTGATATTTCAAAGCCTCTAATACCAAACCTGAGATCCTACCTCTAACATGAAATGTGATATCCATCTCCTTCCCTTTCCAAACCTGAGACCCTGCCTATAGCATGGGATGTGATATCCAAGTCCTTTCCATTCCAATCCTGAGACCCTTCCTATAGCATGTGATGTGATATCTCAATGCTTATACCAAACCTGAGACCCTTCCTATGGCATGAGATGTCATATACAACTCCTTCCCATTCCAATCCTGAGACCCTTCCTATAGCATGAGATGTGATATCTCAATGCTTATACCAAACCTGAGACCCTTCCTATAGCATGAGATGTGATATCCAACTTCTTCCCATTCCAATCCTGAGACCCTTCCTATAGCATGAGATGTGATATCTCAATGCTTATACCAAACCTGAGACCCTTCCTATAGCTTGAGATGTGATATCCAACTCCTTCCCATTCCAATCCTGAGACCCTTCCTATAGCATGAGATGTGATATCTCAAGGCCTCTAATACCAAACCTGAGATCGTTCCTCTAACATGAAATGTGATATCCAACTCCTTCCCCTTCCAAACCTGAGAGCCTTCCTATAACATGAAATGTGATATCCAATTCCTTCCCATTCCAACCTGAGACCCTTCCTATAGCATGAGATGGGATATCCAACTCCTTCCAAATCCAATACTGATACCCTTCCGATAGCATGAGATGTGATATCCCAATGCTTCTAAACTCCTTCCCATTCCAATCCTGAGACCCTACCTATAGCTTGAGATGTGATATCCAACTCCTTCCCATTCCAATTCTGAGACCCTTCCCATACCATGAGACTTGATATCTCAATGCTTCTAATACCAAACCTGAGACCCGTCCTATAACATGAGATGTGATATCCAAATCCTTCCCCTTCCAAACCTTAGACCCTTCCTTTATCATGAGATTTGTTATCTCAATGCTTCTAATATCAAACTTGAGACCCTCCCTATAACATGAGATGTGACATCCAAGTCCTCCCCATTCCAATCCTGAGACCCTTCCTATAGCATGAGATGTGATATCTCAATGCTTCTAATACCAAACCTGAGACCCTTCCTATAACATGATTTGGGATATCCAACTCCTTCCCATTCCAATCCTGAGACCCTTCCGATAGCAGAGATGTGATATCTCAATGCTTATACCAAACCTGAGACCCTTCCTATGGCCTGAGATGTCATATGAAACTCCTTCCCATTCCAATCCTGAGACCCTTCCTATAGCATTAGATGTGATATCTCAATGCTTATACCAAATCTGGGACCCTTCCTATAGCATGAGATGTGATATCCAACTTCTTCCCATTCCAATCCTGAGACCCTTCCTATAGCATGAGATGTGATGTCTCAATTCTTCTAATACCAAACCTGAGATCCTTCCTATAACATGAGATGTGATATCCAACTCCTTCCCATTCCAATCCTGAGACCCTTATGATAGCATGAGATGTGATATCTCAATGCCTCTAATACCAAACCTGAGATACTTCTGATAGCATGAGATGTGATATCTCAATGCTTCTAATACCAAACCTGAGATTCTTCCTATGACATGAGATGTGATTTCCAAATCCTTCCACTTCCAAACCTGAGACCCTCCCTTTAGCATGAGATGTGATATCCAACTCCTTCCCATTCCAATCCTGAGACCCTTCTGATAGCATGAGATGTGATATTTCAATGCCCCTAATACCAAACCTGAGATCCTACCTCTAACATGAAATGTGATATCCATCTCCTTCCCTTTCCAAACCTGAGACCCTGCCTATAGCATGAGATGTGATATCCAAGTCCTTCCCATTCCAATCCTGAGACCCTTCCCATAGCATGTGATGTGATATCTCAATGCTTATACCAAATCTGAGACCCTTCCTATAGCATGAGATGTGATATCCAACTCCTTCCCATTCCAATCCTGAGACCCTTCCTATAGCATGAGATGTGATGTCTCAATGCTTCTAATACCAAACCTGAGATCCTTCCTATAACATGAGATGTGATATCCAACTCCTTCCCATTCCAATCCTGAGACCCTTATGATAGCATGAGATGTGATATCTCAATGCCTCTAATACCAAACCTGAGATACTTCCGATAGCATGAGATGTGATATCTCAATGCTTCTAATACCAAACCTGAGATCCTTCCTATAACATGAGATGTGATTTCCAAATCCTTCCCCTTCCAAACCTGAGACCCTCCCTTTAGCATGAGATGTGATATCCAACTCCTTCCCATTCCAATCCTGAGACCCATCTGATAGCATGAGATGTGATATTTCAAAGCCTCTAATACCAAACCTGAGATCCTACCTCTAACATGAAATGTGATATCCATCTCCTTCCCTTTCCAAACCTGAGACCCTGCCTATAGCATGGGATGTGATATCCAAGTCCTTTCCATTCCAATCCTGAGACCCTTCCTATAGCATGTGATGTGATATCTCAATGCTTATACCAAACCTGAGACCCTTCCTATGGCATGAGATGTCATATACAACTCCTTCCCATTCCAATCCTGAGACCCTTCCTATAGCATGAGATGTGATATCTCAATGCTTATACCAAACCTGAGACCCTTCCTATAGCATGAGATGTGATATCCAACTTCTTCCCATTCCAATCCTGAGACCCTTCCTATAACATGAGATGTGATGTCGCAATGCTTCTAATACCAAACCTGAGATCTTTCCTATAACATGAGATGTGATATCCAACTCCTTCCCATTCCAATCCTGAGACCCTTCCTATAGCATGAGATGTGATATCACAATGCTTATACCAAACCTGATACCGTTCCTATAGCTTGAGATGTGATATCCAACTCCTTCCCATTTCCAATCCTGAGACCCTTCCTATAGCATGAGATGTGATATCTCAAGGCCTCTAATACCAAACCTGAGATTGTTCCTCTAACATGAAATGTGATATCCAACTCCTTCCCCTTCCAAACCTGAGAGCCTTCCTATAACATGAGATGTGACATCCAAGTCCTCCCCATTCCAATCCTGAGACCCTTCCTATAGCATGAGATGTGATATCTCAATGCTTCTAATACCAAACCTGAGACCCTTCCTATAACATGATTTGGGATATCCAACTCCTTCCCATTCCAATCCTGAGACCCTTCCGATAGCAGAGATGTGATATCTCAATGCTTATACCAAACCTGAGACCCTTCCTATGGCCTGAGATGTCATATGCAACTCCTTCCCATTCCAATCCTGAGACCCTTCCTATAGCATTAGATGTGATATCTCAAAGCTTATACCAAATCTGAGACCCTTCCTATAGCATGAGATGTGATATCCAACTTCTTCCCATTCCAATCCTGAGACCCTTCCTATAGCACGAGATGTGATGTCTCAATTCTTCTAATACCAAACCTGAGATCCTTCCTATAACATGAGATGTGATATCCAACTCCTTCCCATTCCAATCCTGAGACCCTTATGATAGCATGAGATGTGATATCTCAATGCCTCTAATACCAAACCTGAGATACTTCTGATAGCATGAGATGTGATATCTCAATGCTTCTAATACCAAACCTGAGATCCTTCCTATAACATGAGATGTGATTTCCAAATCCTTCGACTTCCAAACCTGAGACCCTCCCTTTAGCATGAGATGTGATATCCAACTCCTTCCCATTCCAATCCTGAGACCCTTCTGATAGCATGAGATGTGATATTTCAATGCCTCTAATACCAAACCTGAGATCCTACCTCTAACATGAAATGTGATATCCATCTCCTTCCCTTTCCAAACCTGAGACCCTGCCTATAGCATGAGATGTGATATCCAAGTCATTCCCATTCCAATCCTGAGACCCTTCCTATAGCATGAGATGTGATGTCTCCATGCTTCTAATACCAAACCTGAGATCCTTCCTATAACATAAGATGTGATTTCCAAATCCTTCCCCTTCCAAACCTGAGACCCTCCCTTTAGCATGAGATGTGATATCCAACTCCTTCCCATTCCAATCCTGAGACCCATCTGATAGCATGAGATGTGATATTTCAATGCCTCTAATACCAAACCTGAGATCCTTCCTCTAACATGAAATGTGATATACAACTCCTTCCCCTTCCAAACCTGAGAGCCTTCCTATAGCATGAGATATGATATCCAAGTCCTTCCCATTCCAATCCTGAGACCCTTCCTATAACGTGAAATGTGATATCCTACTCCTTCCCATTCCAACCTGGGACCCTTCCTATATCATGAGATGGGATATCTCAATGCTTCTAATACCAAACCTGAGACCCTTCCTATAACATGAGATGGGAATATCCAACTCCTTCCCATTCCAATCCTGAGACCCTTCCGATAGCAGAGATGTGATATCTCAATGCTTATACCAAACCTGAGATCCTTCCTATAACATGAGATGTGATATCCAACTCCTTCCCATTCCAATCCTGAGACACTTCCTATAGCATGAGATGTGATATCTCACTGCTTATACCAAACCTGAGACCCTTCCTATAGAATGAGATGTGATATCCAACTCCTTCCCATTCCAATCCTGAGACCCTTCCTATAGCATGAGATGTGATATCTCAATGCTTCTAGTATCAAACTTGAGACCCTCCCTATAGCATGAGATGTGATACCCAAGTCCTTCCCATTCCAATCCTGAGAAACTTCCTATAGCATGAGATGTGATATCTCAATGCTTCTAATACCAAACCTGAGACTCTTCCTATAACATGAGATGGGATATCCAACTCCTTCCCATTCCAATCCTGAGACCCTTCCAATAGCAGAGATGTGATATCTCAATGCTTATACCAAACCTAAGACCCTTCCTATGGCATGAGATGTGATATCCAACTCCTTCCCATTCCAATCCCGAGACCCTTCCTATAGCATGAGATGTGATATCTCGATGCTTATACCAAATCTGAGACCCTTCCTATAGCATGAGATGTGATATCCAACTCCTTCCCATTCCAATCCTGAGGCCCTTCCTATAGCATGAGATGTGATGTCTCAATGCTTCTAATACCAAACCTGAGATCCTTCCTATAACATGAGATGTGATATCCAACTCCTTCCCATTCCAATCCTGAGACCCTTCCTATAGCATGAGATGTGATGTCTCAATGCTTCTAATACCAAACCTGAGAACCTTCCTACAGCCTGCGATGTGATATCTCAATGCTTCTAATACCAAACCTGAGATCTTTCCTATAACATGAGATGTAATATCCAACTCCTTCCCATTCCAATCCTGAGACCCTTCCTATAGCATGAGATGTGCTATCTCAATGCTTATACCAAACCTGAGACCCTTCCTAAAGCTTGAGATGTGATATCCAACTCCTTCCCATTCCAATCCTGAGACGCTTCCTATAGCATGATATGTGATATCTCAATGCCTCTAATACCAAACCTGAGATCCTTCCTCTAACATGAAATGTGATATCGAACTCCTTCCCTATCCCAACCTGAGAGCCTACCTATAGCATGAGATGTGATATCCAAGTCCTTCCCATTCCAATCCTTAGACCCTTCCTACAGCATGCAATATGATATCTCAATGATTCTAATAACAAACCTGAGACCCGTCCTATAACATGAGATGTGATATCCAACTCCTTCCTGTTTCAAACCTGAGACCCTTCCTATAACATGAGATGTGATATCCAACTCCTTCCCGTTTCAAACCTGAGACCCTTCCTATAGCATATGTGATATCCAACTCCTTCCCATTCCAAACATGAGACCCTTCCTATAGCAAGAATGTAATATCCAACTCCTTCCCATTCCAATCCTGAGACCATTCCTATAGCATGAGATCTGATATCTCAATGCTTCTAATACCAAACCTGAGATCCTTCCTATGACATGAGCTGTGATATCCAATTCCTCCCCATTCCAAACCTGAGAACCTTCCTACAGCATGCGATGTGATATCTCAATGCTTCTAATACCAAACCTGAGACCAGTCCTATAACATGAGATTGGATATCTAACTCCTTCCCCTTCCAAACCTGAGACCCTTCCTATAGCATGAGATGTGTTATCCAACTTCTTCCCATTCCAATCCTGAGACCCTTCCTATAACATGAGATGTGATGTCCCAATGCTTCTAATACCAAACCTGAGATCTTTCCTATAACATGAGATGTGATATCCAACTCCTTCCCATTCCAATCCTGAGACCCTTCCTATAGCATGAGATGTGCTATCTCAATGCTTATACCAAACCTGAGACCCTTCCTAAAGCTTGAGATGTGATATCCAACTCCTTCCCATTCCAATCCTGAGACCCTTCCTATAACATGAAATGTGATATCCAACTCCTTCCCATTCCAACCTGAGACCCTTCCTATAGCATGAGATGTGATATCTCAATGCTTATACCAAACCTGAGACCCTTCCTATGGCCTGAGATGTCATATGAAACTCCTTCCCATTCCAATCCTGAGACCCTTCCTATAGCATTAGATGTGATATCTCAATGCTTATACCAAATCTGGGACCCTTCCTATAGCATGAGATGTGATATCCAACTTCTTCCCATTCCAATCCTGAGACCCTTCCTATAGCATGAGATGTGATGTCTCAATTCTTCTAATACCAAACCTGAGATCCTTCCTATAACATGAGATGTGATATCCAACTCCTTCCCATTCCAATCCTGAGACCCTTATGATAGCATGAGATGTGATATCTCAATGCCTCTAATACCAAACCTGAGATACTTCTGATAGCATGAGATGTGATATCTCAATGCTTCTAATACCAAACCTGAGATCCTTCCTATGACATGAGATGTGATTTCCAAATCCTTCCACTTCCAAACCTGAGACCCTCCCTTTAGCATGAGATGTGATATCCAACTCCTTCCCATTCCAATCCTGAGACCCTTCTGATAGCATGAGATGTGATATTTCAATGCCCCTAATACCAAACCTGAGATCCTACCTCTAACATGAAATGTGATATCCATCTCCTTCCCTTTCCAAACCTGAGACCCTGCCTATAGCATGAGATGTGATATCCAAGTCCTTCCCATTCCAATCCTGAGACCCTTCCTATAGCATGTGATGTGATATCTCAATGCTTATACCAAATCTGAGACCCTTCCTATAGCATGAGATGTGATATCCAACTCCTTCCCATTCCAATCCTGAGACCCTTCCTATAGCATGAGATGTGATGTCTCAATGCTTCTAATACCAAACCTGAGATCCTTCCTATAACATGAGATGTGATATCCAACTCCTTCCCATTCCAATCCTGAGACCCTTATGATAGCATGAGATGTGATATCTCAATGCCTCTAATACCAAACCTGAGATACTTCCGATAGCATGAGATGTGATATCTCAATGCTTCTAATACCAAACCTGAGATCCTTCCTATAACATGAGATGTGATTTCCAAATCCTTCCCCTTCCAAACCTGAGACCCTCCCTTTAGCATGAGATGTGATATCCAACTCCTTCCCATTCCAATCCTGAGACCCATCTGATAGCATGAGATGTGATATTTCAAAGCCTCTAATACCAAACCTGAGATCCTACCTCTAACATGAAATGTGATATCCATCTCCTTCCCTTTCCAAACCTGAGACCCTGCCTATAGCATGAGATGTGATATCCAAGTCCTTTCCATTCCAATCCTGAGACCCTTCCTATAGCATGTGATGTGATATCTCAATGCTTATACCAAACCTGAGACCCTTCCTATGGCATGAGATGTCATATACAACTCCTTCCCATTCCAATCCTGAGACCCTTCCTATAGCATGAGATGTGATATCTCAATGCTTATACCAAACCTGAGACCCTTCCTATAGCATGAGATGTGATATCCAACTTCTTCCCATTCCAATCCTGAGACCCTTCCTATAACATGAGATGTGATGTCGCAATGCTTCTAATACCAAACCTGAGATCTTTCCTATAACATGAGATGTGATATCCAACTCCTTCCCATTCCAATCCTGAGACCCTTCCTATAGCATGAGATGTGATATCACAATGCTTATACCAAACCTGAGACCGTTCCTATAGCTTGAGATGTGATATCCAACTCCTTCCCATTTCCAATCCTGAGACCCTTCCTATAGCATGAGATGTGATATCTCAAGGCCTCTAATACCAAACCTGAGATCGTTCCTCTAACATGAAATGTGATATCCAACTCCTTCCCCTTCCAAACCTGAGAGCCTTCCTATAACATGAGATGTGACATCCAAGTCCTCCCCATTCCAATCCTGAGACCCTTCCTATAGCATGAGATGTGATATCTCAATGCTTCTAATACCAAACCTGAGACCCTTCCTATAACATGATTTGGGATATCCAACTCCTTCCCATTCTAATCCTGAGACCCTTCCGATAGCAGAGATGTGATATCTCAATGCTTATACCAAACCTGAGACCCTTCCTATGGCCTGAGATGTCATATGCAACTCCTTCCCATTCCAATCCTGAGACCCTTCCTATAGCATTAGATGTGATATCTCAAAGCTTATACCAAATCTGAGACCCTTCCTATAGCATGAGATGTGATATCCAACTTCTTCCCATTCCAATCCTGAGACCCTTCCTATAGCACGAGATGTGATGTCTCAATTCTTCTAATACCAAACCTGAGATCCTTCCTATAACATGAGATGTGATATCCAACTCCTTCCCATTCCAATCCTGAGACCCTTATGATAGCATGAGATGTGATATCTCAATGCTTCTAATACCAAACCTGAGATCCTTCCTATAACATGAGATGTGATTTCCAAATCCTTCGACTTCCAAACCTGAGACCCTCCCTTTAGCATGAGATGTGATATCCAACTCCTTCCCATTCCAATCCTGAGACCCTTCTGATAGCATGAGATGTGATATTTCAATGCCTCTAATACCAAACCTGAGATCCTACCTCTAACATGAAATGTGATATCCATCTCCTTCCCTTTCCAAACCTGAGACCCTGCCTATAGCATGAGATGTGATATCCAAGTCATTCCCATTCCAATCCTGAGACCCTTCCTATAGCATGAGATGTGATGTCTCCATGCTTCTAATACCAAACCTGAGATCCTTCCTATAACATGAGATGTGATATCCAACTCCTTCCCATTCCAATCCTGAGACCCTTATGATAGCATGAGATGTGATATCTCAATGCTTCTAATACCAAACCTGAGATCCTTCCTATAACATAAGATGTGATTTCCAAATCCTTCCCCTTCCAAACCTGAGACCCTCCCTTTAGCATGAGATGTGATATCCAACTCCTTCCCATTCCAATCCTGAGACCCATCTGATAGCATGAGATGTGATATTTCAATGCCTCTAATACCAAACCTGAGATCCTTCCTCTAACATGAAATGTGATATACAACTCCTTCCCCTTCCAAACCTGAGAGCCTTCCTATAGCATGAGATATGATATCCAAGTCCTTCCCATTCCAATCCTGAGACCCTTCCTATAACGTGAAATGTGATATCCTACTCCTTCCCATTCCAACCTGGGACCCTTCCTATATCATGAGATGGGATATCTCAATGCTTCTAATACCAAACCTGAGACCCTTCCTATAACATGAGATGGGAATATCCAACTCCTTCCCATTCCAATCCTGAGACCCTTCCGATAGCAGAGATGTGATATCTCAATGCTTATACCAAACCTGAGATCCTTCCTATAACATGAGATGTGATATCCAACTCCTTCCCATTCCAATCCTGAGACACTTCCTATAGCATGAGATGTGATATCTCACTGCTTATACCAAACCTGAGACCCTTCCTATAGAATGAGATGTGATATCCAACTCCTTCCCATTCCAATCCTGAGACCCTTCCTATAGCATGAGATGTGATATCTCAATGCTTCTAGTATCAAACTTGAGACCCTCCCTATAGCATGAGATGTGATACCCAAGTCCTTCCCATTCCAATCCTGAGAAACTTCCTATAGCATGAGATGTGATATCTCAATGCTTCTAATACCAAACCTGAGACTCTTCCTATAACATGAGATGGGATATCCAACTCCTTCCCATTCCAATCCTGAGACCCTTCCAATAGCAGAGATGTGATATCTCAATGCTTATACCAAACCTAAGACCCTTCCTATGGCATGAGATGTGATATCCAACTCCTTCCCATTCCAATCCCGAGACCCTTCCTATAGCATGAGATGTGATATCTCGATGCTTATACCAAATCTGAGACCCTTCCTATAGCATGAGATGTGATATCCAACTCCTTCCCATTCCAATCCTGAGGCCCTTCCTATAGCATGAGATGTGATGTCTCAATGCTTCTAATACCAAACCTGAGATCCTTCCTATAACATGAGATGTGATATCCAACTCCTTCCCATTCCAATCCTGAGACCCTTCCTATAGCATGAGATGTGATGTCTCAATGCTTCTAATACCAAACCTGAGAACCTTCCTACAGCATGCGATGTGATATCTCAATGCTTCTAATACCAAACCTGAGATCTTTCCTATAACATGAGATGTAATATCCAACTCCTTCCCATTCCAATCCTGAGACCCTTCCTATAGCATGAGATGTGCTATCTCAATGCTTATACCAAACCTGAGACCCTTCCTAAAGCTTGAGATGTGATATCCAACTCCTTCCCATTCCAATCCTGAGACGCTTCCTATAGCATGATATGTGATATCTCAATGCCTCTAATACCAAACCTGAGATCCTTCCTCTAACATGAAATGTGATATCGAACTCCTTCCCTTTCCAAACCTGAGAGCCTACCTATAGCATGAGATGTGATATCCAAGTCCTTCCCATTCCAATCCTTAGACCCTTCCTACAGCATGCAATATGATATCTCAATGATTCTAATAACAAACCTGAGACCCGTCCTATAACATGAGATGTGATATCCAACTCCTTCCTGTTTCAAACCTGAGACCCTTCCTATAACATGAGATGTGATATCCAACTCCTTCCCGTTTCAAACCTGAGACCCTTCCTATAGCATATGTGATATCCAACTCCTTCCCATTCCAAACATGAGACCCTTCCTATAGCAAGAATGTAATATCCAACTCCTTCCCATTCCAATCCTGAGACCATTCCTATAGCATGAGATCTGATATCTCAATGCTTCTAATACCAAACCTGAGATCCTTCCTATGACATGAGATGTGATATCCAATTCCTCCCCATTCCAAACCTGAGAACCTTCCTACAGCATGCGATGTGATATCTCAATGCTTCTAATACCAAACCTGAGACCAGTCCTATAACATGAGATTGGATATCTAACTCCTTCCCCTTCCAAACCTGAGACCCTTCCTATAGCATGAGATGTGTTATCCAACTTCTTCCCATTCCAATCCTGAGACCCTTCCTATAACATGAGATGTGATGTCCCAATGCTTCTAATACCAAACCTGAGATCTTTCCTATAACATGAGATGTGATATCCAACTCCTTCCCATTCCAATCCTGAGACCCTTCCTATAGCATGAGATGTGCTATCTCAATGCTTATACCAAACCTGAGACCCTTCCTAAAGCTTGAGATGTGATATCCAACTCCTTCCCATTCCAATCCTGAGACCCTTCCTATAACATGAAATGTGATATCCAACTCCTTCCCATTCCAACCTGAGACCCTTCCTATAGCATGAGATGGGATATCCAACTCCTTCCAAATCCAATACTGATACCCTTCCAATAGCATGAGATGTGATATCCCAATGCTTCTACCAAACCTGAGAACCATACTATGGCATGAGATGTGATATCAAACTCCTTCCCATTCCGATCCTGAGACTCTTCCTATAGCTTGAGATGTGATATCCGAAATCCTTCCCATTCCAATTCTGAGACCCTTCCTATACCATGAGACTTGATATCTCAATGCTTCTAATACCAAACCTGAGACCCGTCCTATAACATGAGATGTGATATCCAAATCTTTCCCCTTCCAAACCTTAGACCCTTCCTTTATCATGAGATGTGATATCCAACTCCTTCCCATTCCAATCCTGAGACCCTTCCGATATCATGAGATTTGTTATCTCAATGCTTCTAATATCAAAATTGAGACCCGCCTATAACATGAGATGTGATATCCAAATCTTTCCCCTTCCAAACCTTAGACCCTTCCTTTATCATGAGATGGGATATCCAACTCCTTCCCATTCCAATCCTGAGACCCTTTCGATAGCAGAGATGTGATATCTCAATGCTTATACCAATCCTGAGACCCTTCCTATGGCCTGAGATGTCATATACAACTCCTTCCCAATCCAATCCTGAGACCCTTCCTATAGCATGAGATGTGATATCTCAATGCTTATACCAAATCTGAGACCCTTCCTATAGCATGAGATGTGATATCCAACTCCTTCCCATTCCAATCCTGAGACCCTTCCTATAGCATGAGATGTGATGTCTCAATGCTTCTAATACCAAACCTGAGATCCTTCCTATAACATGAGATGTGATATCCAACTCCTTCCCATTCCAATCCTGAGACCCTTCCTATAGCATGAGATGTGATGTCTCAATGCTTCTAATACCAAACCTGAGAACCTTCCTACAGCATGCGATGTGATATCTCAATGCTTCTAATACCAAACCTGAGACCAGTCCTATAACATGAGATTGGATATCCAACTCCTTCCCCTTCCAAACCTGAGACCCTTCCTATAGCATGAGATGTGATATCCAACTTCTTCCCATTCCAATCCTGAGACCCTTCCTATAACATGAGATGTGATGTCTCAATGCTTCTAATACCAAACCTGAGATCTTTCCTATAACATGAGATGTAATATCCAACTCCTTCCCATTCCAATCCTGAGACCCTTCCTATAGCATGAGATGTGCTAACTCAATGCTTATACCAAACCTGAGACCCTTCCTAAAGCTTGAGATGTGATATCCAACTCCTTCCCATTCCAATCCTGAGACCCTTCCTATAGCATGAGATGTGATATCTCAATGCTTCTAATATCAAACTTGAGACCCTCCCTATAGCATGAGATGTGATACCCAAGTCCTTCCCATTCCAATCCTGAGACACTTCCTATAGCATGAGATGTGATATCTCAATGCTTATACCAAACCTGAGACCCTTCCTATAGCATGAGATGTGATATCCAACTCCTTCCCATTCCAATCCTGAGACCCTTCCTATAGCATGAGATGTGATGTCTCAATGCTTCTAATACCAAACCTGAGATCCTTCCTATAACATGAGATGTGA
Organism: Ambystoma mexicanum; assembly: GCF_040938575.1. Classification (NCBI taxonomy): domain Eukaryota; kingdom Metazoa; phylum Chordata; class Amphibia; order Caudata; family Ambystomatidae; genus Ambystoma; species Ambystoma mexicanum. Next base: position 988,839,341 of record NC_090939.1, on the reverse strand, counting down.
TATCCAACTCCTTCCCATTCCAATCCCGAGACCCTTCCTATAGCATGAGATGTGATATCTCGATGCTTATACCAAACCTGAGACACTTCCTATAGCATGAGATGTGATATCCAACTCCTTCCCATTCCAATCCTGAGACCCTTCCTATAGCATGAGATGTGATATCTCAATGCCTCTAATACCAAACCTGAGATCCTTCCTCTAACATGAAATGTGATATCCAACTCCTTCCCTTTCCAAACCTGAGAGCCTACCTATAGCATGAGATGTGATATCCAAGTCCTTCCCATTCCAATCCTTAGACCCTTCCTACAGCATGCAATATGATATCTCAATGATTCTAATAACAAACCTGAGACCCATCCTATAACATGAGATGGGATATCCAACTCCTTCCCATTCCAATCCTGAGACACTTCCGATAGCAGAGATGTGATATCTCAATGCTTATACCAAAGCTGAGACCCTTCCTATAACATGAGATGTGATATCCAACTCCTTCCCGGTCCAAACCTGAGACCCTTCCTATAGCATATGTGATATCCAACTCCTTCCCATTCCAAACATGAGACCCTTCCTATAGCAAGAATGTAATATCCAACTCCTTCCCATTCCAATCCTGAGACCATTCCTATAGCATGAGATATGATATCTTAATGCTTCTAATACCAAACCTGAGATCCTTCTTATGACATGAGATGTGATATCCAATTCCTCCCCATTCCAAACCTGAGAACCTTCCTATAGCATGCGATGTGATATCTCAATGCTTCTAATACCAAACCCGAGACCAGTCCTATAACATGAGATTGGATATCCAACTCCTTCCCCTTCCAAACCTGAGACCCTTCCTATAGCATGAGATGTGATATCCAACTTCTTCCCATTCCACTCCTGAGACCCTTCCTATAACATGAGATGTGATGTCTCAATGCTTCTAATACCAAACCTGAGATCTTTCCTATAACATGAGATGTGATATCCAACTCCTTCCCATTCCAATCCTGAGACCCTTCCTATAGCATGAGATGTGATATCTCAATGCTTATACCAAACCTGAGACCCTTCCTATAGCTTGAGATATGATATCCAACTCCTTCCCATTCCAATCCTGAGACCCTTCCTATAGCATGAGATGTGATATCTCAAGGCCTCTAATACCAAACCTGAGATCCTTCCTCTAACATGAAATGTGATATCCAACTCCTTCCCCTTCCAAACCTGAGAGCCTTCCTATAGCATAAGATATGATATCCAAGTCCTTCCCATCCAATCCTGAGACCCTTCCTATAACATGAAATGTGATATCCAACTCCTTCCCATTCCAACCTGAGACCCTTCCTATAGCATGAGATGGGATATCCCAATGCTTCTACCAAACCTGAGACCCATACTATGACATGAGATGTGATATCAAACTCCTTCCCATTCCAATCCTGAGACCCTACCTAGAGCTTGAGATGTGATATCCAACTCCTTCCCATTCCAATTCTCAGACCCTTCCTATACCATGAGACTTGATATCTCAATGCTTCTAATACAAAACCTGAGACCCGTCCTATAACATGAGATGTGATATCCAAATCCTTCCCCTTCCAAACCTTAGACCCTTCCTTTATCATGAGATGTGATATCCAATTCCTTCCCATTTCAATCCTGAGACCCGTCCTATACCATGAGATGTGATATCTCAATGCTTCTAATACCAAACCTGAGACCTGTCCTATAACATGAGATGTGATATCCAAATCCTTCCCCTTCCAAACCTTAGACCCTTCCTTTATCATGAGATGTGATATCCAATTCCTTCCCATTCCAATCCTGAGACCCTTCCGATATCATGAGATTTGTTATCTCAATGCTTCTAATATCAAACTTGAGACCCTCCCTATAACATGAGATGTGACATCCAAGTCCTCCCCATTCCAATCCTGAGACCCTTCCTATAGCATGAGATGTGATATCTCAATGCTTCTAATACCAAACCTGAGACCCTTCCTATAACATGATTTGGGATATCCAACTCCTTCCCATTCCAATCCTGAGACCCTTCCGATAGCAGAGATGTGATATCTCAATGCTTATACCAAACCTGAGACCCTTCCTATGGCCTGAGATGTCATATGAAACTCCTTCCCATTCCAATCCTGAGACCCTTCCTATAGCATTAGATGTGATATCTCAATGCTTATACCAAATCTGGGACCCTTCCTATAGCATGAGATGTGATATCCAACTTCTTCCCATTCCAATCCTGAGACCCTTCCTATAGCATGAGATGTGATGTCTCAATTCTTCTAATACCAAACCTGAGATCCTTCCTATAACATGAGATGTGATATCCAACTCCTTCCCATTCCAATCCTGAGTCCCTTATGATAGCATGAGATGTGATATCTCAATGCCTCTAATACCAAACCTGAGATACTTCTGATAGCATGAGATGTGATATCTCAATGCTTCTAATACCAAACCTGAGATCCTTCCTATGACATGAGATGTGATTTCCAAATCCTTCCACTTCCAAACCTGAGACCCTCCCTTTAGCATGAGATGTGATATCCAACTCCTTCCCATTCCAATCCTGAGACCCTTCTGATAGCATGAGATGTGATATTTCAATGCCTCTAATACCAACCTATATCTCATGTTATAGGACCGGTCCCAGGTCTGGTATTAGAAGCATTGAGATATCATATCTCATGCTATAGGAGGAGTCTCAGGATTGGAATGGGAAGGAGTTGGATACCACGTCTCATGTTATAGGAAGGGTCTCAGGATTGGAATGGGAAGGAGTTGAATATCACATCTCATGCTAAAGGAAGGGTATCAGGTTTGATAGAAGCATTGAGATATCACATCTCATGCTATAGGAAGGAACTCAGGATTGGAATGGGAAGGAGTTGGATATCACATCTAATGCCATAGGAAGGGTCATCAGGTTTGGTATAAGCATTGAGATATCACATCTCTGCTATCGGAAGGGTCTCAGGATACGAATGGGAAGGACTTAGAATTCACATCTCATACTATAGGGAGGGTCTCGGTTTGATATTAGAAGCATTGAGCTATCACATCTCATGCTATCGGAAGGTCTCAGGTTTGGAATGGGAAGGAGTTGGAAATCACATCTCTGCTATCTGAAGGGTCTCAGGGTTGGAATGGGAAGGAGTTGGATATCCCATCTCGTTATAGGAAGGGTCTCAGGTTTGGTATTAGAAGCAATGAGATATCACATCTCATGCTATAGGAAGGGTCTAAGGTTTGGAAGGGGACGGATTTGGGTATCACATCTCATGTTATAGGACCGGTCTCAGGTTTGGTATTTGAAGCATTGAGATATCAAGTCTCATGGTATAGGACGGGTCTCAGAATTGGAATGAGAAGGAGTTGGATATCACATCTCAAGCTATAGGGAGGGTCTCATGATTGGAATGGGAAGGAGTTGGATATCACATCTCATGTTATAGGAAGGGTCTCAGGATTGGAATGGGAAGGACTTGGATATCACATCTCATTCTATAGGAAGGCTCTCAGGGTTGGAAGGGGAAGGAGTTGGATATCACATTTCATGTTAGAGGTAGGATCTCAGGTTTGGTTTTAGTGGCATTGAGATATCACATCTCATGCCATCAGAAGGGTCTCAGGATTGGAATGGGAAGGAGTTGGATATCAAATCTCATGCTAAAGGGATGGTCTAAGGTTTGGAAGGGGAGGGATTTGGACATCATATCTCATGTTATTGGAAGGATCTCAGGTTTGGTATTAGAAGCATTGAGATATCACATCTCATGCTATCGGAAGGGTCTTAGGTTTGGTATAAGCATTGAGATATCACATCTCTGCTATCGGAAGGGTCTCAGGATTGGAATGGGAAGGATTTGGATATCACATCTCATGTTATTGGACCGGTCTCAGGTTTGGTATTAGAAGCATTGAGATATCAAGTCTCATGGTATAGGACGGGAGTTTGATATCACATCTCATGCCATGGTATGGGTCTCAGGTTTTGTAGAAGCATTGGGATATCACATATCATGCTATCGGAAGGGTATCAGGATTGGATTTGGAAGGAGTTGGATATCCCATCTCATGCTATAGGAAGGGTCTCAGGTTGGAATAGAAGGAGTTGGATATCACATCTCATGTTATAGGAAGGGTCTCAGGTTTGGAAGGGGAAGGATTTGGATATCATATCTCATGTTATAGGACGTATCTCATGTTATAGGACGGGTCCCAGGTTTGGTATTAGAAGCATTGAGATATCACATCTCATGGTATAGGAAGGGTCTCAGGATTGGAATGGGAAGGATCTCCCTTCTCATGCTACAGGAAGGGTCTCAGGTTGGAATGGGAAGGAGTTGGATATCACATCTCGTTATAGGAAGGGTCTCAGGATTGGAATGGGAAGGAATTGGATATCACATCTCTTGCTATAGGAAGGGTCTCAGGTTTGGAAGGGGAAGGATTTGGATATCATATCTCATGTTATAGGACCGGTCCCAGGTCTGGTATTAGAAGCATTGAGATATCACATCTCATGCTATAGGAGGAGTCTCAGGATTGGAATGGGAAGGAGTTGGATATCACGTCTCATGTTATAGGAAGGGTCTCAGGATTGGAATGGGAAGGAGTTGAATATCACATCTCATGCTATAGGAAGGGTCTAAGGTTTGGAAGGGGACGGATTTGGGTATCACATCTCATGTTATAGGACCGGTCTCAGGTTTGGTATTTGAAGCATTGAGATATCAAGTCTCATGGTATAGGACGGGTCTCAGAATTGGAATGAGAAGGAGTTGGATATCACATCTCAAGCTATAGGGAGGGTCTCATGATTGGAATGTGAAGGAGTTGGATATCACATCTCATGTTATAGGAATGGTCTCAGGATTGGAATGGGAAGGACTTGGATATCACATCTCAATCTATAGGAAGGCTCTCAGGGTTGGAAGGGGAAGGAGTTGGATATCACATTTCATGTTAGAGGTAGGATCTCAGGTTTGGTTTTAGAGGCATTGAGATATCACATCTCATGCCATCAGAAGGGTCTCAGGATTGGAATGGGAAGGAGTTGGATATCAAATCTCATGCTAAAGGGATGGTCTAAGGTTTGGAAGGGGAGGGATTTGGACATCATATCTCATGTTATCGGAAGGATCTCAGGTTTGGTATTAGAAGCATTGAGATATCACATCTCATGCTATCGGAAGGGTCTTAGGTTTGGTATAAGCATTGAGATATCACATCTCTGCTATCGGAAGGGTATCAGGATTGGATTTGGAAGGAGTTGGATATCCCATCTCATGCTATAGGAAGGGTCTCAGGTTGGAATAGAAGGAGTTGGATATCACATCTCATGTTATAGGAAGGGTCTCAGGATTGGAATGGGAAGGACTTGGATATCACATCTCATGCTGTAGGAAGGGTCTCAGGTTTGGAAAAGGAAGGAGTTGGATATCACATTTCATGTTAGAGGTAGGATCTCAGGTTTGGTATTAGAGGCATTGAGATATCACATCTCATGCTATCAGAAGGGTATCAGGATTGGAATGGGAAGGAGTTGGATATCACATCTCATGCTAAAGGGAGGGTCTCAGGTTTGGAATGGGAAGGATTTGGATATCACATCTCATGTTATAGGAAGGACCTTAGGTTTGGTATTAGAAGCATTGAGATATCACATCTCATGCTATAGGAAGGGTCTCGGGATTGGAATGGGAAGGAGTTGGATATCACATCTCATGTTATAGGAAGGATCTCAGGTTTGGTATTAGAAGCATTGAGATATCACATCTCATGCTATAGGAAGGGTCTCAGGATTGGAATGGGAGGAGCTGGATATCACATCTCATGCTAAAGGAAGGGTCTCAGGTTTGGAAGGGGAAGGATTTGGATATCACATCTCATGTTATAGGACGGGTCTCAGGTTTGGTATTAGAAGCATTGTGATATCACATCTCATGCTATAGGATGCGTCTCAGGATTGGAATGGGAAGGAGTTGGATATCACATCTCATGCTATAGGAAGGGTTTCAGGTTTGGTAGAAGCATTGAGATATCACATCTCATGCTATAGGAAGAGTCTCAGGTTTGGGAAGGGAAGGATTTGGATTTCACATCTCTTGTTATAGGATGGTTCTCATGTTTGGTTTTTGAAGCATTGAGATATCACATCTCATGCTATCGGAAGGGTCTCAGGTTTGGAATGGGAAGGAGTTGGATATCACATCTCATGTTATAGGAAGGGTCTCAGGTTTGGAATGGGAAGGAGTTGGATATGACATCTCTTGTTATAGGGAGGGTCTCAGGATTTGAATGGTAAGGAGTTGGATATCACATCTCATGCTATAGGAAGGGTCTCAGGTTGGAATGGGAAGGAGTTGGATATCACATCTCATGTTATATACAGGAAGGGTCTCAGGATTGGAATGGGAAGGATTTGGATATCACATCTCTTGCTATAGGAAGGGTCTCAGGTTTTTTATTAGAAACATTGAGATATCACATCTCATGCTATAGGAAGTGTTTTAGGATTGGAATGGGAAGTATTTGGATATCACATCTCATGCTAAAGGAAGGGTCTCAGGTTTGGAAGGGGAAGGATTTGGATATCACATCTCATCCAATAGGAAGGGTCTCAGGTTTGGAATGGGAAGGAATTGGATATCACATCTCATGTTATAGGAAGGGTCTCAGGTTTTTTATTAGAAACATTGAGATATCACATCTCATGTTATAGGACGGTTCCCAGGTTTGGTATTAGAAGCATTGAGATATCACATCTCATGGTATAGGAAGGGTCTCAGGGTTGGAATGGGAAGGAGTTGGATATCACATCTCATCCAATAGGAAGGGTCTCAGGTTTGGAATGGGAAGGAATTGGATATCACATCTCATGTTATAGGAAGGATCTCAGGTTTGGTATTAGAAGCATTGAGATATCACATCTCATGCTATAGGAAGGGTCTCAGGATTGGAATGTGAAGGATTTGGATATCACATCTCATGCTAAAGGCAGGGTCTCAGGTTTGGTAGAAGCATTGAGATATCACATCTCATGCTATAGGAAGGGTCTCAGGATTTGAATGGCAAGGAGTTGGATATCACATCTCATGCCATAGGAAGGGTCTCAGGTTTGGTATAAGCATTGAGATATCACATCTCTGCTATCGGAAGGTTCTCAGGATTGGATTGGGAAGGAGTTGGATATCCCTTCTCATGCTATAGGAAGTGTCTCAGGTTGGAATGGGAAGGAGTTGAATATCACATCTCATGTTATAGGAAGGGTCTCAGGATTGGAATGGGAAGGATTTGGATATCACATCTCTTGCTATAGGAAGGGTCTCAGGATTGGAATGGGAAGGATTTGGATATCACATCTCATGTCATAGGAAGGATCTCAGGTTTGGTATTAGAAGCATTGATATATCACATCTCATGCTATAGGAATGGTCTCAGGATTGGAATGGGTAGGAGTTGGATATTACATTCTTGCTATAGGAAGGGTCTCAGGTTTGGAATGGGAAGGAGTTGGATATCACATATGCTATAGGAAGTGTCTCAGGTTTGGAACGGGAAGGAGTTGGATATCACATCTCATGTTATAGGAAGGGTCTCAGGTTTGGTATAAGCATTGAGATATCACATCTCTGCTATCAGGAGTGGCTCAGGATTGGAATGGGAAGGAGTTGGATATCCCATCTCATGTTAAAGGACAGGTCTCTGGTTTGGTATTAGAATCATTGAGATATCACATCGCATGCTGTAGGAAGGGTCTAAGGATTGGAATGGGATGGACTTGGATATCACATCCCATGCTATAGGTAGGCTCTCAGGTTTGGTATAAGCATTGAGATATCACATCTCATGCTATAGGAAGGGTCTCAGGATTGGAATGGGAAGGATTTGGATATCACATCTCATGCTATAGGAAGGGTCTCAGGTTTGGTATAAGCATGGAGATATCACTTCTCATGCTATAGGAAGGGTCTCAGGATTGGAATGGCAAGGTGTTGGATATCACATCTCATGCTATAGGAAGGGTCTCAGATTTGGTATAAGCATTGAGATATCACATCTCATGCTATAGGAAGGGTCTCAGGATTGGAATGGGAAGGAGTTGTATATGACATCTCAGGCCTTAGGAAGGGTCTCAGGTTTGGTATAAGCACTGAGATATCACATCTTTGCTATCGGAAGGGTCTCAGGATTGGAATGGGAAGGAGTTGGATATCCCATCTCATGTTATAGGAAGGGTCTCAGGTTTGGTATTAGAAGCATTGAGATATCACATCTCATGCTATAGGAAGGGTCTCAGGATTGGAATGGGAAGGACTTGGATGTCACATCTCATGCTATAGGGAGGGTCTCAAGTTTGATATTAGAAGCATTGAGATAACAAATCTCATGATATCGGAAGGGTCTCAGGATTGGAATGGGAAGGAGTTGGATATCACATCTCATGATAAAGGAAGGGTCTAAGGTTTGGAAGGGGAAGGATTTGGATATCACATCTCATGTTATAGGACGGGTCTCAGGTTTGGTATTAGAATCATTGAGATATCAAGTCTCATGGTATAAGAAGGGTCTCAGAATTGGAATGGGAAGGAGTTGGATATCACATCTCAAGCTATAGGAAGCGTCTCAGGATTGGAATGGGAAGGAGTTTGATATCACATCTCATGCCATAGTATGGGTCTCAGGTTTGGTAGAAGCATTGGGATATCAAATCTCATGCTATCGGAAGGGTATCAGTATTGGATTTGGAAGGAGTTGGATATCCCATCTCATGCTATAGGAAGGGTCTCATGTTAGAATGGGAAGGAGTTGGATATCACATTTCATGTTATAGGAAGGGTCTCAGGATTGGAATGGGAAGGACTTGGATATCACATCTCATGCTATAGGAAGGCTCTCAGGTTTGGAAGGGGAAAGAGTTGGATATCACATTTCATGTTAGAAGTAGGATCTCAGGTTTGGTATTAGAGGCATTGAGATATCACATCTCATGCTATCAGAAGGGTCTCAGGATTGGAATGGGAAGGAGTTGGATATCACATCTCATGCTAAAGGGAGAGTCTCAGGTTTGGAAGGGGAAGGATTTGGATATCACATCTCATGTTATAGGAAGGATCTCAGGTTTGGTATTAGAAGCATTTAGATATCACATCTCATGCTATCGGAAGGATCTCAGGTTTGGTATTAGAAGCATTGAGATATCACATCTCATGCTATCAGAATGGTCTCAGGATTGGAATCGGAAGGAGTTGGATATCACATCTCATGCTAAAGGGAGGGTCTCAGGTTTGGAAGGGGAAGGATTTGGATATCACATCTCATGTTATCGTAAGGATCTCAGGTTTGGTATTGGAAGTATTGAGATATCACATCTCATGCTATAGGAATGGTCTCAGGATTGGAATGGGAAGGACTTGGATATCACATCTCATGCTATAGGGAGGTCTCAAGTTTGATATTAGAAGCATTGAGATATCACATCTCATGCTATAGGAAGGGTCTCAGGATTGGAATGGAAGGAGTTGGATATCACATCTCATGTTTTAGGAAGGATCTCAGGTTTGGTATTAGAAGCATTGAGACATCACATCTCATGCTATAGGAAGGGTCTCAGGATTGGAATGGGAAGGAGTTGGATATCACATCTCATGCTATATGAAGGGTCTCAGGTTTGGTATAAGCATTGAGATATCACATCTCATGCTATAGGAAGGGTCTCAGGATTGGAATGGGAAGGAGTTGTATATGACATCTCATGCCGTAGGAAGGGTCTCAGGTTTGGTATAAGCATTGAGATATCACATCTCTGCTATCGGAAGGGTCTCAGGATTGGAATGGGAAGGAGTTGGATATCCCATCTCATGTTATAGGAAGAGTCTCAGGTTTGGTATTAGAAGCATTGAGATATCACATCTCATGCTATAGGAAGGGTCTCAGGATTGGAATGGGAAGGAGTTGGATATCACATCTCATGCTATAGGAAGGGTCTCAGGTTTGGTATAAGCAGTGAGATATCACATCTCATGCTATAGGAACTGTCTCAGGATTGGAATGGGAAGAAGTTGGATATCACATCTCATGTTATAGAAGGATCTCAGGTTTGGTATAAGCATTGAGATATCACATCTCTGTTATCGGAAGGGTCTCAGGATTGGAATGTGAGGGAGTTGGATATTCCCATCTCATGTTATAGGAAGGGTCTCAGGTTTGGTATTAGAAGCATTGAGATATCACATCTCATGCTATAGGAAGGGTCTCAGGATTGGAATGGGAAGGAGTTGGATATCACATCTCATGCTATAGGAAGGGTCTCAGGTTTGGTATAAGCAGTGAGATATCACATCTCATGCTATAGGAACTGTCTCAGGATTGGAATGGGAAGAAGTTGGATATCACATCTCATGTTTTAGGAAGGATCTCAGTTTTGGTATTAGAAGCATTGAGACATCACATCTCATGCTATAGGAAGGGTCTCAGGATTGGAATGGGAAGGAGTTGGATATCACATCTCATGCTATATGAAGGGTCTCAGGTTTGGTATAAGCATTGAGATATCACATCTCATGCTATAGGAAGGGTCTCAGGATTGGAATGGGAAGGAGTTGTATATGACATCTCATGCCGTAGGAAGGGTCTCAGGTTTGGTATAAGCATTGAGATATCACATCTCTGCTATCGGAAGGGTCTCAGGATTGGAATGGGAAGGAGTTGGATATCCCATCTCATGTTATAGGAAGAGTCTCAGGTTTGGTATTAGAAGCATTGAGATATCACATCTCATGCTATAGGAAGGGTCTCAGGATTGGAATGGGAAGGAGTTGGATATCACATCTCATGCTATAGGAAGGGTCTCAGGTTTGGTATAAGCAGTGAGATATCACATCTCATGCTATAGGAACTGTCTCAGGATTGGAATGGGAAGAAGTTGGATATCACATCTCATGTTATAGGAAGGATCTCAGGTTTGGTATAAGCATTGAGATATCACATCTCTGTTATCGGAAGGGTCTCAGGATTGGAATGTGAGGGAGTTGGATATTCCCATCTCATGTTATAGAAAGGGTCTCAGGTTTGGTATTAGAAGCATTGAGATATCACATCTCATGCTATAGGAAGGGTCTCAGGATTGGAATGGGAAGGACTTGGATATCACATCTCATGCTATAGGGAGGGTCTCAGGATTGGAATGGGAAGGAGTTGGATATCACATCTCATGATAAAGGAAGGGTCTAAGGTTTGGAAGGGGAAGGATTTGGATATCACATCTCATGTTATAGGACGGGTCTCAGGTTTGGTATTAGAAGCATTGAGATATCAAATCTCATGGTATAGGAAGGGTCTCAGAATTGGAATGGGAAGGAGTTGGATATCACATCTCATTCTATAGGAAGGGTCTCAGGATTGGAATGGGAAGGAGTTTGATATCACATCTTATGCCATAGTATGGGTCTCAGGTTTGGTAGAAGCATTGGGATATCACATCTCATGCTATCGGAAGGTTATCAGGATTGGATTTGGAAGGAGTTGGATATCCCATCTCATGCTACAGGAAGGGTCTCACGTTGGAATGGGAAGGAGTTGGATATCACATCTCATGTTATAGGAAGGGTCTCAGGATTGGAATGGGAAGGACTTGGATATTCCATCTCATGCTATAGGTAGGCTCTCAGGTTTGGAAGGGGAAAGAGTTGGATATCACATTTCATGTTAGAGGTAGGATCTCAGGTTTGGTATTAGAGGCATTGAGATATCACATCTCATGCTATCAGAAGGGTCTCAGGATTGGAATGGGAAGGAGTTGGATATCACATCTCATGCTAAAGGGAGGGTCTCAGGTTTGGAAGGGGAAGGATTTGGATATCACATCTCATGTTATAGGAAGGATCTCAGGTTTGGTATTAGAAGCATTGAGATATCACATCTCATGCTATCGGAAGGATCTCAGGTTTGGTATTAGAAGCATTGAGATATCACATCTCATGCTATCAGAAGGGTCTTAGGATTGGAATGGGAAGAAGTTGGATATCACATCTCATGCTAAAGGGAGGGTCTCAGGTTTGTAAGGGGAAGGATTTGGATATCACATCTTATGTTATCGGAAGGATCTCAGGTTTGGTATTAGAAGTATTGAGATATCACATCTCATGCTATAGGAAGGGTCTCAGGATTGGAATGGGAAGGAGTTGGATATCACATCTCAAGCTATAGGAAGGGTCTCAGGTTTGGTATATGCATTGAGATATCACATCTCATGCTATAGGAAGGGTCTCAGGATTGGAATGGGAAGGAGTTGGATATCACATCTCATGTTATAGGAAAGATTTCAGGTTTGGTATTAGAAGCATTGAGACATCACATCTCATGTTATAGGAAGGGTCTCAGGATTAGAATGGGAAGAAGTTGGATATCACATCTCATGCTATAGGAAGGGTCTCAGGTTTGGCATAAGCATTGAGATATCACATCTCATGCTATAGGAAGGGTCTCAGGATTGGAATGGGAAGGAGTTGTATATGACATCTCATGCCATAGGAAGGGTCTCAGGTTTGGTATAAGCATTGAGATATCACATCACATGCTATAGGAAGGGTCTCAGGATTGGAATGGGAAGGACTTGGATATCACATCTCATGCTATCAGAAGGGTCTCAGGATTGGAATGGGAAGGAGTTGGATATCACATCTCATGCTAAAGGTAGGGTCTCAGGTTTGGAAGGGGAAGGATTTGGATATCACATCTCATGTTATAGGAAGGATCTCAGGTTTGGTATTAGAAGCATTGAGATATCACATCTCATGCTATCGGAAGTATCTCAGGTTTGGTATTAGAGGCATTGAAATATTACATCTCATGCTATCATAAGGGTCTCAGGATTGGAATGGGAAGGAGTTGGATATCACATCTCATGCTAAAGGGAGGGTCTCAGGTTTGGAAGGGGAAGGATTTGAATATCACATCACATGTTATAGGAAGGATCTCAGGTTTGGTATTAGAAGCATTGAGATATCACATCTCATGCTATCGGAATGGTCTCAGGATTGGAATGGGAAGGAGTTGGATATCACATCTCATGCTATAGGAAGGGTCTCAGGTTTGGAACGGGAAGGAGTTGGATATCACATCTCATGTTATAGGAAAGATCTCAGGTTTGGTATTAGAAGCATTGAGACATCACATCACTGCAATCGGAAGTGTCTCAGGATTGGGATGGGAAGGCGTTGGATATCACATCTCATGTTATAGGAAAGATCTCAGGTTTGGTATTAGAAGCATTGAGACATCACATCTCATGTTATAGGAAGGGTCTCAGAATTGGAATGGGAAGAAGTTGGATATCACATCTCATGCTATAGGAAGGGTCTCAGTTTGGTATAAGCATTGAGATATCACATCTCATGCTATAGGAAGGGTCTCAGGATTGGAATGGGAAGGAGTTGTATATGACATCTCATGCCATAGGAAGGGTCTCAGGTTTGGTATAAGCATTGAGATATCACATCACATGCTATAGGCAGGGTCTCAGGTTTGGAAAGGGAAGGAGTTGGATATCACATTTCATGTTAGAGGTAGGATCTCAGGTTTGGTATTAGAGGCATTGAGATATCACATCTCATGCTATCAGAAGGGTCTCAGGATTGGAATGGGAAGGAGTTGGATATCACATCTCATGCTAAAGGGAGGGTCTCAGGTTTGGAAGGGGAAGGATTTGGATATCACATCTCATGTTATAGGAAGGATCTCAGGTTTTGTATTAGAAGCATTGAGATATCACATCTCATACTATCGGAAGTATCTCAGGTTTGGTATTAGAGGCATTGAGATATCACATCTCATGCTATCGTAAGGGTCTCAGGATTGGAATGGGAAGGAGTTGGATATCACATCTCATGCTAAAGGGAGGGTCTCAGGTTTGGAAGGGGAAGGATTTGAATATCACATCACATGTTATAGGAAGGATCTCAGGTTTGGTATTAGAAGCATTGAGACATCACATCTCTGCAATCGGAAGTGTCTCAGGATTAGGATGGGAAGGAGTTGGATATCACATCTCATGTTATAGGAAAGATCTCAGGTTTGGTATTAGAAGCATTGAGACATCACATCTCATGTTATAGGAAGGGTCTCATGATTGGAATGGGAAGAAGTTGGATATCACATCTCATGCTATAGGAAGGGTCTCAGGTTTGGTAGAAGCATTGAGATATCACATCTCATGCTATAGGAACGGTCTCAGGATTGGAATGGGAAGGACTTGGATATCCCATCTCATGCTATAGGCAGGGTCTCAGGTTTGGAAAGGGAAGGAGTTGGATGTCACATTTCATGTTAGAGGTAGGATCTCAGGTTTGGTATTAGAGGCATTGAGATATCACATCTCATGCTATCCGAAGGGTCTCAGGATTGGAATGGGAATGAGTTGGATATCACATCTCATGCTAAAGGGAGGGTCTCAGGTTTGGCAGGGGAAGGATTTGGATATCACATCTCATGTTATAGGAAGGATCTCAGGTTTGGTATTAGAAGCATTGAGATATCACATCTCATGCTATCGGAAGTATCTCAGGTTTGGTATTAGAGGCATTGAGATATCACATCTCATGCTATCATAAGGGTCTCAGGATTGGAATGGGAAGGAGTTGGATATCACATCTCATGCTAAAGGGAGGGTCTCAGGTTTGGAAGGGAAAGGATTTGAATATCACATCACATGTTATAGGAAGGATCTCAGGTTTGGTATTAGAGGCTTTGAGATATCACATCTCATGCTATCGGAAGGGTCTCAGGATTGGAATGGGAAGGAGTTGGATATCACATCTCATGCTATAGGAAGGGTCTCAGGTTTGGAACGGGAAGGAGTTGGATATCACATCTCATGTTATAGGAAGGGTCTCAGGTTTGGTATAAGCATTGAGATATCACATCTCTGCAATCGGAAGTGTCTCAGGATTGGAACGGGAAGGAGTTGGATATCCCATCTCATGTTATAGGACTGGTCTCAGGTTTGGTATTAGAAGCATTGAGATATCACATCGCATGCTGTAGGAAGGGTCTCAGGTTTGGAATGGGAAGGAATTGGATATCACATCTCATGTCATAGGAAGGATCTCAGGTTTGGTATTAGAAGCATTGAGATATCACATCTCATGCTATAGGAATGGTCTCAGGATTGGAATGGGAAGGAGTTGGATATTACATTCTTGCTATGGGAAGGGTCTCATGTTTGGAATTGGAAGGAGTTGGATATCACATATGCTATAGGAAGGGTCTCAGGTTTGGAATGGGAAGGAGTTGGATATCACATCTCATGTTATAGGAAGGGTCTCAGGTTTGGTATAAGCATTGAGATATCACATCTCTGCTATCGGAAGTGTCTCAGGATTGGAATGGGAAGGAGTTGGATATCCCATCTCATGTTATAGGACGGGTCTCAGGTTTGTTATTAGAATCATTGAGATATCATATTGCATGCTATAGGAAGGGTCTAAGGATTGGAATGGGAAGGACTTGGATATCACATCTCATGCTATAGGTAGGCTCTCAGGTTTGGAAAGGGAAGGAGTTGGATATCACATTTCATGTTAGAGGAAGGATCTCAGGTTTGGTATTAGAGGCATTGAGATATCACATCTCATGCTATAGGAAGGGTCTCAGGATTGGAATGGGAAGGAGTTGGATATCACATCTCATGCTATAGGAAGGGTCTCAGGTTTGGTATAAGCATTGAGATATCACATCTCATGCTATAGGAAGGGTCTCAGGATTGGAATGGGAAGGATATGTATATGACATCTCATGCCATAGGAAGGGTCTCAGGTTTGGTATAAGCATTGAGATATCACATCTCTGCTTTTGGAAGGGTCTCAGGATTGGAATCGGAAGGAGTTGGATATCCCATCTCATGTTATAGGAAGAGTCTCAGGTTTGGTATTAGAAGCATTGAGATATCACATCTCATGCTATAGGAAGTATCTCAGGATTGGAATGGGAAGGAATTGGATATCACATCTCATGCTATAGGGAGGGTCTCAAGTTTGATATTAGAAGCATTGAGATATCACATCTCATGCTATAGGAAGGGTCTCAGGATTGGAATGGAAGGAGTTGGATATCACATCTCATGTTATAGGAAGGATCTCAGGTTTGGTATTAGAAGCATTGAGACATCACATCTCATGCTATAGGAAGGGTCTCAGGATTGTAATGGGAAGGAGTTGGATATCACATCTCATGCTATATGAAGAGTCTCAGGTTTGGTATAAGCATTGAGATATCACATCTCATGCTATAGGAAGGGTCTCAGGATTGGAATGGGAAGGAGTTGTATATGACATCTCATGCCGTAGGAAGGGTCTCAGGTTTGGTATAAGCATTGAGATATCACATCTCTGCTATCGGAAGGGTCTCAGGATTGGAATGGGAAGGAGTTGGATATCCCATCTCATGTTATAGGACGGGTCTCAGGTTTGTTATTAGAATCATTGAGATATCATATTGCATGCTATAGGAAGGGTTAAGGATTGGAATTGGAAGGACTTGGATATCACATCTCATGCTATAGGTAGGCTCTCAGGTTTGGAAAGGGAAGGAGTTGGATATCACATTTCATGTTAGAGGAAGGATCTCAGGTTTGGTATTAGAGGCATTGAGATATCACATCTCATGCTATAGGAAGGGTCTCAGGATTGGAATGGGAAGGAGTTAGATATCACATCTCATGCTATAGGAAGGGTCTCAGGTTTGGTATAAGCATTGAGATATCACATCTCATGCTATAGGAAGGGTCTCAGGATTGGAATGGGAAGGATATGTATATGACATCTCATGCCATAGGAAGGGTCTCAGGTTTGGTATAAGCATTGAGATATCACATCTGTGCTTTTGGAAGGGTCTCAGGATTGGAATGGGAAGGAGTTGGATATCCCATCTCATGTTATAGGAAGAGTCTCAGGTTTGGTATTAGAAGCATTGAGATATCACATCTCATGCTATAGGAAGTGTCTCAGGATTGGAATGGGAAGGACTTGGATATCACATCTCATGCTATAGGGAGGGTCTCAAGTTTGATATTAGAAGCATTGAGATATCACATCTCATGCTATAGGAAGGGTCTCAGGATTGGAATGGAAGGAGTTGGATATCACATCTCATGTTTTAGGAAGGATCTCAGGTTTGGTATTAGAAGCATTGAGACATCACATCTCATGCTATAGGAAGGGTCTCAGGATTGGAATGGGAAGGAGTTGGATATCACATCTCATGCTAAAGGGAGGGTCTCAGGTTTGGAAGGGGAAGGATTTGGATATCACATCTCATGTTATAGGAAGGATCTCAGGTTTTGTATTAGAAGCATTGAGACATCACATCTCATGCTATAGGAAGGGTCTCAGGATTGTAATGGGAAGGAGTTGGATATCACATCTCATGCTATATGAAGAGTCTCAGGTTTGGTATAAGCATTGAGATATCACATCTCATGCTATAGGAAGGGTCTCAGGATTGGAATGGGAAGGAGTTGTATATGACATCTCATGCCGTAGGAAGGGTCTCAGGTTTGGTATAAGCATTGAGATATCACATCTCTGCTATCGGAAGGGTCTCAGGATTGGAATGGGAAGGAGTTGGATATCCCATCTCATGTTATAGGACGGGTCTCAGGTTTGTTATTAGAATCATTGAGATATCATATTGCATGCTATAGGAAGGGTTAAGGATTGGAATTGGAAGGACTTGGATATCACATCTCATGCTATAGGTAGGCTCTCAGGTTTGGAAAGGGAAGGAGTTGGATATCACATTTCATGTTAGAGGAAGGATCTCAGGTTTGGTATTAGAGGCATTGAGATATCACATCTCATGCTATAGGAAGGGTCTCAGGATTGGAATGGGAAGGAGTTAGATATCACATCTCATGCTATAGGAAGGGTCTCAGGTTTGGTATAAGCATTGAGATATCACATCTCATGCTATAGGAAGGGTCTCAGGATTGGAATGGGAAGGATATGTATATGACATCTCATGCCATAGGAAGGGTCTCAGGTTTGGTATAAGCATTGAGATATCACATCTGTGCTTTTGGAAGGGTCTCAGGATTGGAATGGGAAGGAGTTGGATATCCCATCTCATGTTATAGGAAGAGTCTCAGGTTTGGTATTAGAAGCATTGAGATATCACATCTCATGCTATAGGAAGTGTCTCAGGATTGGAATGGGAAGGACTTGGATATCACATCTCATGCTATAGGGAGGGTCTCAAGTTTGATATTAGAAGCATTGAGATATCACATCTCATGCTATAGGAAGGGTCTCAGGATTGGAATGGAAGGAGTTGGATATCACATCTCATGTTTTAGGAAGGATCTCAGGTTTGGTATTAGAAGCATTGAGACATCACATCTCATGCTATAGGAAGGGTCTCAGGATTGGAATGGGAAGGAGTTGGATATCACATCTCATGCTAAAGGGAGGGTCTCAGGTTTGGAAGGGGAAGGATTTGGATATCACATCTCATGTTATAGGAAGGATCTCAGGTTTTGTATTAGAAGCATTGAGACATCACATCTCATGCTATAGGAAGGGTCTCAGGATTGTAATGGGAAGGAGTTGAATATCACATCTCATGCTATATGAAGAGTCTCAGGTTTGGTATAAGCATTGAGATATCACATCTCATGCTATAGGAAGGGTCTCAGGATTGGAATGGGAAGGAGTTGTATATGACATCTCATGCCGTAGGAAGGGTCTCAGGTTTGGTATAAGCATTGAGATATCACATCTCTGCTATCGGAAGGGTCTCAGGATTGGAATGGGAAGGAGTTGGATATCCCATCTCATGTTATAGGACGGGTCTCAGGTTTGTTATTAGAATCATTGAGATATCATATTGCATGCTATAGGAAGGGTTAAGGATTGGAATTGGAAGGACTTGGATATCACATCTCATGCTATAGGTAGGCTCTCAGGTTTGGAAAGGGAAGGAGTTGGATATCACATTTCATGTTAGAGGAAGGATCTCAGGTTTGGTATTAGAGGCATTGAGATATCACATCTCATGCTATAGGAAGGGTCTCAGGATTGGAATGGGAAGGAGTTAGATATCACATCTCATGCTATAGGAAGGGTCTCAGGTTTGGTATAAGCATTGAGATATCACATCTCATGCTATAGGAAGGGTCTCAGGATTGGAATGGGAAGGATATGTATATGACATCTCATGCCATAGGAAGGGTCTCAGGTTTGGTATAAGCATTGAGATATCACATCTGTGCTTTTGGAAGGGTCTCAGGATTGGAATGGGAAGGAGTTGGATATCCCATCTCATGTTATAGGAAGAGTCTCAGGTTTGGTATTAGAAGCATTGAGATATCACATCTCATGCTATAGGAAGTGTCTCAGGATTGGAATGGGAAGGACTTGGATATCACATCTCATGCTATAGGGAGGGTCTCAAGTTTGATATTAGAAGCATTGAGATATCACATCTCATGCTATAGGAAGGGTCTCAGGATTGGAATGGAAGGAGTTGGATATCACATCTCATGTTTTAGGAAGGATCTCAGGTTTGGTATTAGAAGCATTGAGACATCACATCTCATGCTATAGGAAGGGTCTCAGGATTGGAATGGGAAGGAGTTGGATATCACATCTCATGCTAAAGGGAGGGTCTCAGGTTTGGAAGGGGAAGGATTTGGATATCACATCTCATGTTATAGGAAGGATCTCAGGTTTTGTATTAGAAGCATTGAGATATCACATCTCATGCTATCGGAAGTATCTCAGGTTTGGTATTAGAGGCATTGAGATATCACATCTCATGCTATCGTAAGGGTCTCAGGATTGGAATGGGAAGGAGTTGGATATCACATCTCATGTTTTAGGAAGGATCTCAGGTTTGGTATTAGAAGCATTGAGACATCACATTTCATGCTATAGGAAGGGTCTCAGGATTGGAATGGGAAGGAGTTGGATATCACATCTCATGCTAAAGGGAGGGTCTCAGGTGTGGAAGGGGAAGGATTTGAATATCACATCACATGTTATAGGAAGGATCTCAGGTTTGGTATTAGAAGCATTGAGATATCACATCTCATGCTATAGGAAGGGTCTCAGGTTTGGAACGGGAAGGAGTTGGATATCACATCTCATGTTTAAGGAAAGATCTCAGGTTTGGTATTAGAAGCATTGAGACATCACATCTTTGCAATCGGAAGTGTCTCAGGATTAGGATGGGAAGGAGTTGGATATCACATCTCATGTTATAGGAAAGATCTCAGGTTTGGTATTAGAAGCATTGAGACATCACATCTCATGTTATAGGAAGGGTCTCATGATTGGAATGGGAAGAAGTTGGATATCACATCTCATGCTATAGGAAGGGTCTCAGGTTTGGTAGAAGCATTGAGATATCACATCTCATGCTATCAGAATGGTCTCAGGATTGGAATCGGAAGGAGTTGGATATCACATCTCATGCTAAAGGGAGGGTCTCAGGTTTGGAAGGGGAAGGATTTGGATATCACATCTCATGTTATCGTAAGGATCTCAGGTTTGGTATTAGAAGTATTGAGATATCACATCTCATGCTATAGGAATGGTCTCAGGATTGGAATGGGAAGGACTTGGATATCACATCTCATGCTATAGGGAGGTCTCAAGTTTGATATTAGAAGCATTGAGATATCACATCTCATGCTATAGGAAGGGTCTCAGGATTGGAATGGAAGGAGTTGGATATCACATCTCATGTTTTAGGAAGGATCTCAGGTTTGGTATTAGAAGCATTGAGACATCACATCTCATGCTATAGGAAGGGTCTCAGGATTGGAATGGGAAGGAGTTGGATATCACATCTCATGCTATATGAAGGGTCTCAGGTTTGGTATAAGCATTGAGATATCACATCTCATGCTATAGGAAGGGTCTCAGGATTGGAATGGGAAGGAGTTGTATATGACATCTCATGCCGTAGGAAGGGTCTCAGGTTTGGTATAAGCATTGAGATATCACATCTCTGCTATCGGAAGGGTCTCAGGATTGGAATGGGAAGGAGTTGGATATCCCATCTCATGTTATAGGAAGAGTCTCAGGTTTGGTATTAGAAGCATTGAGATATCACATCTCATGCTATAGGAAGGGTCTCAGGATTGGAATGGGAAGGAGTTGGATATCACATCTCATGCTATAGGAAGGGTCTCAGGTTTGGTATAAGCAGTGAGATATCACATCTCATGCTATAGGAACTGTCTCAGGATTGGAATGGGAAGAAGTTGGATATCACATCTCATGTTATAGAAGGATCTCAGGTTTGGTATAAGCATTGAGATATCACATCTCTGTTATCGGAAGGGTCTCAGGATTGGAATGTGAGGGAGTTGGATATTCCCATCTCATGTTATAGGAAGGGTCTCAGGTTTGGTATTAGAAGCATTGAGATATCACATCTCATGCTATAGGAAGGGTCTCAGGATTGGAATGGGAAGGAGTTGGATATCACATCTCATGCTATAGGAAGGGTCTCAGGTTTGGTATAAGCAGTGAGATATCACATCTCATGCTATAGGAACTGTCTCAGGATTGGAATGGGAAGAAGTTGGATATCACATCTCATGTTTTAGGAAGGATCTCAGGTTTGGTATTAGAAGCATTGAGACATCACATCTCATGCTATAGGAAGGGTCTCAGGATTGGAATGGGAAGGAGTTGGATATCACATCTCATGCTATATGAAGGGTCTCAGGTTTGGTATAAGCATTGAGATATCACATCTCATGCTATAGGAAGGGTCTCAGGATTGGAATGGGAAGGAGTTGTATATGACATCTCATGCCGTAGGAAGGGTCTCAGGTTTGGTATAAGCATTGAGATATCACATCTCTGCTATCGGAAGGGTCTCAGGATTGGAATGGGAAGGAGTTGGATATCCCATCTCATGTTATAGGAAGAGTCTCAGGTTTGGTATTAGAAGCATTGAGATATCACATCTCATGCTATAGGAAGGGTCTCAGGATTGGAATGGGAAGGAGTTGGATATCACATCTCATGCTATAGGAAGGGTCTCAGGTTTGGTATAAGCAGTGAGATATCACATCTCATGCTATAGGAACTGTCTCAGGATTGGAATGGGAAGAAGTTGGATATCACATCTCATGTTATAGGAAGGATCTCAGGTTTGGTATAAGCATTGAGATATCACATCTCTGTTATCGGAAGGGTCTCAGGATTGGAATGTGAGGGAGTTGGATATTCCCATCTCATGTTATAGGAAGGGTCTCAGGTTTGGTATTAGAAGCATTGAGATATCACATCTCATGCTATAGGAAGGGTCTCAGGATTGGAATGGGAAGGACTTGGATATCACATCTCATGCTATAGGGAGGGTCTCAGGATTGGAATGGGAAGGAGTTGGATATCACATCTCATGATAAAGGAAGGGTCTAAGGTTTGGAAGGGGAAGGATTTGGATATCACATCTCATGTTATAGGACGGGTCTCAGGTTTGGTATTAGAAGCATTGAGATATCAAATCTCATGGTATAGGAAGGGTCTCAGAATTGGAATGGGAAGGAGTTGGATATGACATCTCTTGTTATAGGGAGGGTCTCAGGATTTGAATGGTAAGGAGTTGGATATCACATCTCATGCTATAGGAAGGGTCTCAGGTTGGAATGGGAAGGAGTTGGATATCACATCTCATGTTATATACAGGAAGGGTCTCAGGATTGGAATGGGAAGGATTTGGATATCACATCTCTTGCTATAGGAAGGGTCTCAGGTTTTTTATTAGAAACATTGAGATATCACATCTCATGCTATAGGAAGTGTTTTAGGATTGGAATGGGAAGTATTTGGATATCACATCTCATGCTAAAGGAAGGGTCTCAGGTTTGGAAGGGGAAGGATTTGGATATCACATCTCATCCAATAGGAAGGGTCTCAGGTTTGGAATGGGAAGGAATTGGATATCACATCTCATGTTATAGGAAGGGTCTCAGGTTTTTTATTAGAAACATTGAGATATCACATCTCATGTTATAGGACGGTTCCCAGGTTTGGTATTAGAAGCATTGAGATATCACATCTCATGGTATAGGAAGGGTCTCAGGGTTGGAATGGGAAGGAGTTGGATATCACATCTCATCCAATAGGAAGGGTCTCAGGTTTGGAATGGGAAGGAATTGGATATCACATCTCATGTTATAGGAAGGATCTCAGGTTTGGTATTAGAAGCATTGAGATATCACATCTCATGCTATAGGAAGGGTCTCAGGATTGGAATGTGAAGGATTTGGATATCACATCTCATGCTAAAGGCAGGGTCTCAGGTTTGGTAGAAGCATTGAGATATCACATCTCATGCTATAGGAAGGGTCTCAGGATTTGAATGGCAAGGAGTTGGATATCACATCTCATGCCATAGGAAGGGTCTCAGGTTTGGTATAAGCATTGAGATATCACATCTCTGCTATCGGAAGGTTCTCAGGATTGGATTGGGAAGGAGTTGGATATCCCTTCTCATGCTATAGGAAGTGTCTCAGGTTGGAATGGGAAGGAGTTGAATATCACATCTCATGTTATAGGAAGGGTCTCAGGATTGGAATGGGAAGGATTTGGATATCACATCTCTTGCTATAGGAAGGGTCTCAGGATTGGAATGGGAAGGATTTGGATATCACATCTCATGTCATAGGAAGGATCTCAGGTTTGGTATTAGAAGCATTGATATATCACATCTCATGCTATAGGAATGGTCTCAGGATTGGAATGGGTAGGAGTTGGATATTACATTCTTGCTATAGGAAGGGTCTCAGGTTTGGAATGGGAAGGAGTTGGATATCACATATGCTATAGGAAGTGTCTCAGGTTTGGAACGGGAAGGAGTTGGATATCACATCTCATGTTATAGGAAGGGTCTCAGGTTTGGTATAAGCATTGAGATATCACATCTCTGCTATCAGGAGTGGCTCAGGATTGGAATGGGAAGGAGTTGGATATCCCATCTCATGTTAAAGGACAGGTCTCTGGTTTGGTATTAGAATCATTGAGATATCACATCGCATGCTGTAGGAAGGGTCTAAGGATTGGAATGGGATGGACTTGGATATCACATCCCATGCTATAGGTAGGCTCTCAGGTTTGGTATAAGCATTGAGATATCACATCTCATGCTATAAGAAGGGTCTCAGGATTGGAATGGGAAGGATTTGGATATCACATCTCATGCTATAGGAAGGGTCTCAGGTTTGGTATAAGCATGGAGATATCACTTCTCATGCTATAGGAAGGGTCTCAGGATTGGAATGGCAAGGTGTTGGATATCACATCTCATGCTATAGGAAGGGTCTCAGATTTGGTATAAGCATTGAGATATCACATCTCATGCTATAGGAAGGGTCTCAGGATTGGAATGGGAAGGAGTTGTATATGACATCTCAGGCCTTAGGAAGGGTCTCAGGTTTGGTATAAGCACTGAGATATCACATCTTTGCTATCGGAAGGGTCTCAGGATTGGAATGGGAAGGAGTTGGATATCCCATCTCATGTTATAGGAAGGGTCTCAGGTTTGGTATTAGAAGCATTGAGATATCACATCTCATGCTATAGGAAGGGTCTCAGGATTGGAATGGGAAGGACTTGGATGTCACATCTCATGCTATAGGGAGGGTCTCAAGTTTGATATTAGAAGCATTGAGATAACAAATCTCATGATATCGGAAGGGTCTCAGGATTGGAATGGGAAGGAGTTGGATATCACATCTCATGATAAAGGAAGGGTCTAAGGTTTGGAAGGGGAAGGATTTGGATATCACATCTCATGTTATAGGACGGGTCTCAGGTTTGGTATTAGAATCATTGAGATATCAAGTCTCATGGTATAAGAAGGGTCTCAGAATTGGAATGGGAAGGAGTTGGATATCACATCTCAAGCTATAGGAAGCGTCTCAGGATTGGAATGGGAAGGAGTTTGATATCACATCTCATGCCATAGTATGGGTCTCAGGTTTGGTAGAAGCATTGGGATATCAAATCTCATGCTATCGGAAGGGTATCAGTATTGGATTTGGAAGGAGTTGGATATCCCATCTCATGCTATAGGAAGGGTCTCATGTTAGAATGGGAAGGAGTTGGATATCACATTTCATGTTATAGGAAGGGTCTCAGGATTGGAATGGGAAGGACTTGGATATCACATCTCATGCTATAGGAAGGCTCTCAGGTTTGGAAGGGGAAAGAGTTGGATATCACATTTCATGTTAGAAGTAGGATCTCAGGTTTGGTATTAGAGGCATTGAGATATCACATCTCATGCTATCAGAAGGGTCTCAGGATTGGAATGGGAAGGAGTTGGATATCACATCTCATGCTAAAGGGAGAGTCTCAGGTTTGGAAGGGGAAGGATTTGGATATCACATCTCATGTTATAGGAAGGATCTCAGGTTTGGTATTAGAAGCATTTAGATATCACATCTCATGCTATCGGAAGGATCTCAGGTTTGGTATTAGAAGCATTGAGATATCACATCTCATGCTATCAGAATGGTCTCAGGATTGGAATCGGAAGGAGTTGGATATCACATCTCATGCTAAAGGGAGGGTCTCAGGTTTGGAAGGGGAAGGATTTGGATATCACATCTCATGTTATCGTAAGGATCTCAGGTTTGGTATTGGAAGTATTGAGATATCACATCTCATGCTATAGGAATGGTCTCAGGATTGGAATGGGAAGGACTTGGATATCACATCTCATGCTATAGGGAGGTCTCAAGTTTGATATTAGAAGCATTGAGATATCACATCTCATGCTATAGGAAGGGTCTCAGGATTGGAATGGAAGGAGTTGGATATCACATCTCATGTTTTAGGAAGGATCTCAGGTTTGGTATTAGAAGCATTGAGACATCACATCTCATGCTATAGGAAGGGTCTCAGGATTGGAATGGGAAGGAGTTGGATATCACATCTCATGCTATATGAAGGGTCTCAGGTTTGGTATAAGCATTGAGATATCACATCTCATGCTATAGGAAGGGTCTCAGGATTGGAATGGGAAGGAGTTGTATATGACATCTCATGCCGTAGGAAGGGTCTCAGGTTTGGTATAAGCATTGAGATATCACATCTCTGCTATCGGAAGGGTCTCAGGATTGGAATGGGAAGGAGTTGGATATCCCATCTCATGTTATAGGAAGAGTCTCAGGTTTGGTATTAGAAGCATTGAGATATCACATCTCATGCTATAGGAAGGGTCTCAGGATTGGAATGGGAAGGAGTTGGATATCACATCTCATGCTATAGGAAGGGTCTCAGGTTTGGTATAAGCAGTGAGATATCACATCTCATGCTATAGGAACTGTCTCAGGATTGGAATGGGAAGAAGTTGGATATCACATCTCATGTTATAGAAGGATCTCAGGTTTGGTATAAGCATTGAGATATCACATCTCTGTTATCGGAAGGGTCTCAGGATTGGAATGTGAGGGAGTTGGATATTCCCATCTCATGTTATAGGAAGGGTCTCAGGTTTGGTATTAGAAGCATTGAGATATCACATCTCATGCTATAGGAAGGGTCTCAGGATTGGAATGGGAAGGAGTTGGATATCACATCTCATGCTATAGGAAGGGTCTCAGGTTTGGTATAAGCAGTGAGATATCACATCTCATGCTATAGGAACTGTCTCAGGATTGGAATGGGAAGAAGTTGGATATCACATCTCATGTTTTAGGAAGGATCTCAGTTTTGGTATTAGAAGCATTGAGACATCACATCTCATGCTATAGGAAGGGTCTCAGGATTGGAATGGGAAGGAGTTGGATATCACATCTCATGCTATATGAAGGGTCTCAGGTTTGGTATAAGCATTGAGATATCACATCTCATGCTATAGGAAGGGTCTCAGGATTGGAATGGGAAGGAGTTGTATATGACATCTCATGCCGTAGGAAGGGTCTCAGGTTTGGTATAAGCATTGAGATATCACATCTCTGCTATCGGAAGGGTCTCAGGATTGGAATGGGAAGGAGTTGGATATCCCATCTCATGTTATAGGAAGAGTCTCAGGTTTGGTATTAGAAGCATTGAGATATCACATCTCATGCTATAGGAAGGGTCTCAGGATTGGAATGGGAAGGAGTTGGATATCACATCTCATGCTATAGGAAGGGTCTCAGGTTTGGTATAAGCAGTGAGATATCACATCTCATGCTATAGGAACTGTCTCAGGATTGGAATGGGAAGAAGTTGGATATCACATCTCATGTTATAGGAAGGATCTCAGGTTTGGTATAAGCATTGAGATATCACATCTCTGTTATCGGAAGGGTCTCAGGATTGGAATGTGAGGGAGTTGGATATTCCCATCTCATGTTATAGAAAGGGTCTCAGGTTTGGTATTAGAAGCATTGAGATATCACATCTCATGCTATAGGAAGGGTCTCAGGATTGGAATGGGAAGGACTTGGATATCACATCTCATGCTATAGGGAGGGTCTCAGGATTGGAATGGGAAGGAGTTGGATATCACATCTCATGATAAAGGAAGGGTCTAAGGTTTGGAAGGGGAAGGATTTGGATATCACATCTCATGTTATAGGACGGGTCTCAGGTTTGGTATTAGAAGCATTGAGATATCAAATCTCATGGTATAGGAAGGGTCTCAGAATTGGAATGGGAAGGAGTTGGATATCACATCTCATTCTATAGGAAGGGTCTCAGGATTGGAATGGGAAGGAGTTTGATATCACATCTTATGCCATAGTATGGGTCTCAGGTTTGGTAGAAGCATTGGGATATCACATCTCATGCTATCGGAAGGTTATCAGGATTGGATTTGGAAGGAGTTGGATATCCCATCTCATGCTACAGGAAGGGTCTCACGTTGGAATGGGAAGGAGTTGGATATCACATCTCATGTTATAGGAAGGGTCTCAGGATTGGAATGGGAAGGACTTGGATATTCCATCTCATGCTATAGGTAGGCTCTCAGGTTTGGAAGGGGAAAGAGTTGGATATCACATTTCATGTTAGAGGTAGGATCTCAGGTTTGGTATTAGAGGCATTGAGATATCACATCTCATGCTATCAGAAGGGTCTCAGGATTGGAATGGGAAGGAGTTGGATATCACATCTCATGCTAAAGGGAGGGTCTCAGGTTTGGAAGGGGAAGGATTTGGATATCACATCTCATGTTATAGGAAGGATCTCAGGTTTGGTATTAGAAGCATTGAGATATCACATCTCATGCTATCGGAAGGATCTCAGGTTTGGTATTAGAAGCATTGAGATATCACATCTCATGCTATCAGAAGGGTCTTAGGATTGGAATGGGAAGAAGTTGGATATCACATCTCATGCTAAAGGGAGGGTCTCAGGTTTGTAAGGGGAAGGATTTGGATATCACATCTTATGTTATCGGAAGGATCTCAGGTTTGGTATTAGAAGTATTGAGATATCACATCTCATGCTATAGGAAGGGTCTCAGGATTGGAATGGGAAGGAGTTGGATATCACATCTCAAGCTATAGGAAGGGTCTCAGGTTTGGTATATGCATTGAGATATCACATCTCATGCTATAGGAAGGGTCTCAGGATTGGAATGGGAAGGAGTTGGATATCACATCTCATGTTATAGGAAAGATTTCAGGTTTGGTATTAGAAGCATTGAGACATCACATCTCATGTTATAGGAAGGGTCTCAGGATTAGAATGGGAAGAAGTTGGATATCACATCTCATGCTATAGGAAGGGTCTCAGGTTTGGCATAAGCATTGAGATATCACATCTCATGCTATAGGAAGGGTCTCAGGATTGGAATGGGAAGGAGTTGTATATGACATCTCATGCCATAGGAAGGGTCTCAGGTTTGGTATAAGCATTGAGATATCACATCACATGCTATAGGAAGGGTCTCAGGATTGGAATGGGAAGGACTTGGATATCACATCTCATGCTATCAGAAGGGTCTCAGGATTGGAATGGGAAGGAGTTGGATATCACATCTCATGCTAAAGGTAGGGTCTCAGGTTTGGAAGGGGAAGGATTTGGATATCACATCTCATGTTATAGGAAGGATCTCAGGTTTGGTATTAGAAGCATTGAGATATCACATCTCATGCTATCGGAAGTATCTCAGGTTTGGTATTAGAGGCATTGAAATATTACATCTCATGCTATCATAAGGGTCTCAGGATTGGAATGGGAAGGAGTTGGATATCACATCTCATGCTAAAGGGAGGGTCTCAGGTTTGGAAGGGGAAGGATTTGAATATCACATCACATGTTATAGGAAGGATCTCAGGTTTGGTATTAGAAGCATTGAGATATCACATCTCATGCTATCGGAATGGTCTCAGGATTGGAATGGGAAGGAGTTGGATATCACATCTCATGCTATAGGAAGGGTCTCAGGTTTGGAACGGGAAGGAGTTGGATATCACATCTCATGTTATAGGAAAGATCTCAGGTTTGGTATTAGAAGCATTGAGACATCACATCACTGCAATCGGAAGTGTCTCAGGATTGGGATGGGAAGGCGTTGGATATCACATCTCATGTTATAGGAAAGATCTCAGGTTTGGTATTAGAAGCATTGAGACATCACATCTCATGTTATAGGAAGGGTCTCAGAATTGGAATGGGAAGAAGTTGGATATCACATCTCATGCTATAGGAAGGGTCTCAGTTTGGTATAAGCATTGAGATATCACATCTCATGCTATAGGAAGGGTCTCAGGATTGGAATGGGAAGGAGTTGTATATGACATCTCATGCCATAGGAAGGGTCTCAGGTTTGGTATAAGCATTGAGATATCACATCACATGCTATAGGCAGGGTCTCAGGTTTGGAAAGGGAAGGAGTTGGATATCACATTTCATGTTAGAGGTAGGATCTCAGGTTTGGTATTAGAGGCATTGAGATATCACATCTCATGCTATCAGAAGGGTCTCAGGATTGGAATGGGAAGGAGTTGGATATCACATCTCATGCTAAAGGGAGGGTCTCAGGTTTGGAAGGGGAAGGATTTGGATATCACATCTCATGTTATAGGAAGGATCTCAGGTTTTGTATTAGAAGCATTGAGATATCACATCTCATACTATCGGAAGTATCTCAGGTTTGGTATTAGAGGCATTGAGATATCACATCTCATGCTATCGTAAGGGTCTCAGGATTGGAATGGGAAGGAGTTGGATATCACATCTCATGCTAAAGGGAGGGTCTCAGGTTTGGAAGGGGAAGGATTTGAATATCACATCACATGTTATAGGAAGGATCTCAGGTTTGGTATTAGAAGCATTGAGACATCACATCTCTGCAATCGGAAGTGTCTCAGGATTAGGATGGGAAGGAGTTGGATATCACATCTCATGTTATAGGAAAGATCTCAGGTTTGGTATTAGAAGCATTGAGACATCACATCTCATGTTATAGGAAGGGTCTCATGATTGGAATGGGAAGAAGTTGGATATCACATCTCATGCTATAGGAAGGGTCTCAGGTTTGGTAGAAGCATTGAGATATCACATCTCATGCTATAGGAACGGTCTCAGGATTGGAATGGGAAGGACTTGGATATCCCATCTCATGCTATAGGCAGGGTCTCAGGTTTGGAAAGGGAAGGAGTTGGATGTCACATTTCATGTTAGAGGTAGGATCTCAGGTTTGGTATTAGAGGCATTGAGATATCACATCTCATGCTATCCGAAGGGTCTCAGGATTGGAATGGGAATGAGTTGGATATCACATCTCATGCTAAAGGGAGGGTCTCAGGTTTGGCAGGGGAAGGATTTGGATATCACATCTCATGTTATAGGAAGGATCTCAGGTTTGGTATTAGAAGCATTGAGATATCACATCTCATGCTATCGGAAGTATCTCAGGTTTGGTATTAGAGGCATTGAGATATCACATCTCATGCTATCATAAGGGTCTCAGGATTGGAATGGGAAGGAGTTGGATATCACATCTCATGCTAAAGGGAGGGTCTCAGGTTTGGAAGGGAAAGGATTTGAATATCACATCACATGTTATAGGAAGGATCTCAGGTTTGGTATTAGAGGCTTTGAGATATCACATCTCATGCTATCGGAAGGGTCTCAGGATTGGAATGGGAAGGAGTTGGATATCACATCTCATGCTATAGGAAGGGTCTCAGGTTTGGAACGGGAAGGAGTTGGATATCACATCTCATGTTATAGGAAGGGTCTCAGGTTTGGTATAAGCATTGAGATATCACATCTCTGCAATCGGAAGTGTCTCAGGATTGGAACGGGAAGGAGTTGGATATCCCATCTCATGTTATAGGACTGGTCTCAGGTTTGGTATTAGAAGCATTGAGATATCACATCGCATGCTGTAGGAAGGGTCTCAGGTTTGGAATGGGAAGGAATTGGATATCACATCTCATGTCATAGGAAGGATCTCAGGTTTGGTATTAGAAGCATTGAGATATCACATCTCATGCTATAGGAATGGTCTCAGGATTGGAATGGGAAGGAGTTGGATATTACATTCTTGCTATGGGAAGGGTCTCATGTTTGGAATTGGAAGGAGTTGGATATCACATATGCTATAGGAAGGGTCTCAGGTTTGGAATGGGAAGGAGTTGGATATCACATCTCATGTTATAGGAAGGGTCTCAGGTTTGGTATAAGCATTGAGATATCACATCTCTGCTATCGGAAGTGTCTCAGGATTGGAATGGGAAGGAGTTGGATATCCCATCTCATGTTATAGGACGGGTCTCAGGTTTGTTATTAGAATCATTGAGATATCATATTGCATGCTATAGGAAGGGTCTAAGGATTGGAATGGGAAGGACTTGGATATCACATCTCATGCTATAGGTAGGCTCTCAGGTTTGGAAAGGGAAGGAGTTGGATATCACATTTCATGTTAGAGGAAGGATCTCAGGTTTGGTATTAGAGGCATTGAGATATCACATCTCATGCTATAGGAAGGGTCTCAGGATTGGAATGGGAAGGAGTTGGATATCACATCTCATGCTATAGGAAGGGTCTCAGGTTTGGTATAAGCATTGAGATATCACATCTCATGCTATAGGAAGGGTCTCAGGATTGGAATGGGAAGGATATGTATATGACATCTCATGCCATAGGAAGGGTCTCAGGTTTGGTATAAGCATTGAGATATCACATCTCTGCTTTTGGAAGGGTCTCAGGATTGGAATCGGAAGGAGTTGGATATCCCATCTCATGTTATAGGAAGAGTCTCAGGTTTGGTATTAGAAGCATTGAGATATCACATCTCATGCTATAGGAAGTATCTCAGGATTGGAATGGGAAGGAATTGGATATCACATCTCATGCTATAGGGAGGGTCTCAAGTTTGATATTAGAAGCATTGAGATATCACATCTCATGCTATAGGAAGGGTCTCAGGATTGGAATGGAAGGAGTTGGATATCACATCTCATGTTATAGGAAGGATCTCAGGTTTGGTATTAGAAGCATTGAGACATCACATCTCATGCTATAGGAAGGGTCTCAGGATTGTAATGGGAAGGAGTTGGATATCACATCTCATGCTATATGAAGAGTCTCAGGTTTGGTATAAGCATTGAGATATCACATCTCATGCTATAGGAAGGGTCTCAGGATTGGAATGGGAAGGAGTTGTATATGACATCTCATGCCGTAGGAAGGGTCTCAGGTTTGGTATAAGCATTGAGATATCACATCTCTGCTATCGGAAGGGTCTCAGGATTGGAATGGGAAGGAGTTGGATATCCCATCTCATGTTATAGGACGGGTCTCAGGTTTGTTATTAGAATCATTGAGATATCATATTGCATGCTATAGGAAGGGTTAAGGATTGGAATTGGAAGGACTTGGATATCACATCTCATGCTATAGGTAGGCTCTCAGGTTTGGAAAGGGAAGGAGTTGGATATCACATTTCATGTTAGAGGAAGGATCTCAGGTTTGGTATTAGAGGCATTGAGATATCACATCTCATGCTATAGGAAGGGTCTCAGGATTGGAATGGGAAGGAGTTAGATATCACATCTCATGCTATAGGAAGGGTCTCAGGTTTGGTATAAGCATTGAGATATCACATCTCATGCTATAGGAAGGGTCTCAGGATTGGAATGGGAAGGATATGTATATGACATCTCATGCCATAGGAAGGGTCTCAGGTTTGGTATAAGCATTGAGATATCACATCTGTGCTTTTGGAAGGGTCTCAGGATTGGAATGGGAAGGAGTTGGATATCCCATCTCATGTTATAGGAAGAGTCTCAGGTTTGGTATTAGAAGCATTGAGATATCACATCTCATGCTATAGGAAGTGTCTCAGGATTGGAATGGGAAGGACTTGGATATCACATCTCATGCTATAGGGAGGGTCTCAAGTTTGATATTAGAAGCATTGAGATATCACATCTCATGCTATAGGAAGGGTCTCAGGATTGGAATGGAAGGAGTTGGATATCACATCTCATGTTTTAGGAAGGATCTCAGGTTTGGTATTAGAAGCATTGAGACATCACATCTCATGCTATAGGAAGGGTCTCAGGATTGGAATGGGAAGGAGTTGGATATCACATCTCATGCTAAAGGGAGGGTCTCAGGTTTGGAAGGGGAAGGATTTGGATATCACATCTCATGTTATAGGAAGGATCTCAGGTTTTGTATTAGAAGCATTGAGACATCACATCTCATGCTATAGGAAGGGTCTCAGGATTGTAATGGGAAGGAGTTGGATATCACATCTCATGCTATATGAAGAGTCTCAGGTTTGGTATAAGCATTGAGATATCACATCTCATGCTATAGGAAGGGTCTCAGGATTGGAATGGGAAGGAGTTGTATATGACATCTCATGCCGTAGGAAGGGTCTCAGGTTTGGTATAAGCATTGAGATATCACATCTCTGCTATCGGAAGGGTCTCAGGATTGGAATGGGAAGGAGTTGGATATCCCATCTCATGTTATAGGACGGGTCTCAGGTTTGTTATTAGAATCATTGAGATATCATATTGCATGCTATAGGAAGGGTTAAGGATTGGAATTGGAAGGACTTGGATATCACATCTCATGCTATAGGTAGGCTCTCAGGTTTGGAAAGGGAAGGAGTTGGATATCACATTTCATGTTAGAGGAAGGATCTCAGGTTTGGTATTAGAGGCATTGAGATATCACATCTCATGCTATAGGAAGGGTCTCAGGATTGGAATGGGAAGGAGTTAGATATCACATCTCATGCTATAGGAAGGGTCTCAGGTTTGGTATAAGCATTGAGATATCACATCTCATGCTATAGGAAGGGTCTCAGGATTGGAATGGGAAGGATATGTATATGACATCTCATGCCATAGGAAGGGTCTCAGGTTTGGTATAAGCATTGAGATATCACATCTGTGCTTTTGGAAGGGTCTCAGGATTGGAATGGGAAGGAGTTGGATATCCCATCTCATGTTATAGGAAGAGTCTCAGGTTTGGTATTAGAAGCATTGAGATATCACATCTCATGCTATAGGAAGTGTCTCAGGATTGGAATGGGAAGGACTTGGATATCACATCTCATGCTATAGGGAGGGTCTCAAGTTTGATATTAGAAGCATTGAGATATCACATCTCATGCTATAGGAAGGGTCTCAGGATTGGAATGGAAGGAGTTGGATATCACATCTCATGTTTTAGGAAGGATCTCAGGTTTGGTATTAGAAGCATTGAGACATCACATCTCATGCTATAGGAAGGGTCTCAGGATTGGAATGGGAAGGAGTTGGATATCACATCTCATGCTAAAGGGAGGGTCTCAGGTTTGGAAGGGGAAGGATTTGGATATCACATCTCATGTTATAGGAAGGATCTCAGGTTTTGTATTAGAAGCATTGAGACATCACATCTCATGCTATAGGAAGGGTCTCAGGATTGTAATGGGAAGGAGTTGAATATCACATCTCATGCTATATGAAGAGTCTCAGGTTTGGTATAAGCATTGAGATATCACATCTCATGCTATAGGAAGGGTCTCAGGATTGGAATGGGAAGGAGTTGTATATGACATCTCATGCCGTAGGAAGGGTCTCAGGTTTGGTATAAGCATTGAGATATCACATCTCTGCTATCGGAAGGGTCTCAGGATTGGAATGGGAAGGAGTTGGATATCCCATCTCATGTTATAGGACGGGTCTCAGGTTTGTTATTAGAATCATTGAGATATCATATTGCATGCTATAGGAAGGGTTAAGGATTGGAATTGGAAGGACTTGGATATCACATCTCATGCTATAGGTAGGCTCTCAGGTTTGGAAAGGGAAGGAGTTGGATATCACATTTCATGTTAGAGGAAGGATCTCAGGTTTGGTATTAGAGGCATTGAGATATCACATCTCATGCTATAGGAAGGGTCTCAGGATTGGAATGGGAAGGAGTTAGATATCACATCTCATGCTATAGGAAGGGTCTCAGGTTTGGTATAAGCATTGAGATATCACATCTCATGCTATAGGAAGGGTCTCAGGATTGGAATGGGAAGGATATGTATATGACATCTCATGCCATAGGAAGGGTCTCAGGTTTGGTATAAGCATTGAGATATCACATCTGTGCTTTTGGAAGGGTCTCAGGATTGGAATGGGAAGGAGTTGGATATCCCATCTCATGTTATAGGAAGAGTCTCAGGTTTGGTATTAGAAGCATTGAGATATCACATCTCATGCTATAGGAAGTGTCTCAGGATTGGAATGGGAAGGACTTGGATATCACATCTCATGCTATAGGGAGGGTCTCAAGTTTGATATTAGAAGCATTGAGATATCACATCTCATGCTATAGGAAGGGTCTCAGGATTGGAATGGAAGGAGTTGGATATCACATCTCATGTTTTAGGAAGGATCTCAGGTTTGGTATTAGAAGCATTGAGACATCACATCTCATGCTATAGGAAGGGTCTCAGGATTGGAATGGGAAGGAGTTGGATATCACATCTCATGCTAAAGGGAGGGTCTCAGGTTTGGAAGGGGAAGGATTTGGATATCACATCTCATGTTATAGGAAGGATCTCAGGTTTTGTATTAGAAGCATTGAGATATCACATCTCATGCTATCGGAAGTATCTCAGGTTTGGTATTAGAGGCATTGAGATATCACATCTCATGCTATCGTAAGGGTCTCAGGATTGGAATGGGAA
The DNA here is from genome assembly GCF_040938575.1 of Ambystoma mexicanum. Lineage (NCBI taxonomy): Eukaryota > Metazoa > Chordata > Amphibia > Caudata > Ambystomatidae > Ambystoma > Ambystoma mexicanum. The sequence goes on along the minus strand of NC_090939.1, from coordinate 988,803,167 downwards.
GGAGTTGGATATCACATCTCATGTTTTAGGAAGGATCTCAGGTTTGGTATTAGAAGCATTGAGACATCACATTTCATGCTATAGGAAGGGTCTCAGGATTGGAATGGGAAGGAGTTGGATATCACATCTCATGCTAAAGGGAGGGTCTCAGGTGTGGAAGGGGAAGGATTTGAATATCACATCACATGTTATAGGAAGGATCTCAGGTTTGGTATTAGAAGCATTGAGATATCACATCTCATGCTATAGGAAGGGTCTCAGGTTTGGAACGGGAAGGAGTTGGATATCACATCTCATGTTTAAGGAAAGATCTCAGGTTTGGTATTAGAAGCATTGAGACATCACATCTTTGCAATCGGAAGTGTCTCAGGATTAGGATGGGAAGGAGTTGGATATCACATCTCATGTTATAGGAAAGATCTCAGGTTTGGTATTAGAAGCATTGAGACATCACATCTCATGTTATAGGAAGGGTCTCATGATTGGAATGGGAAGAAGTTGGATATCACATCTCATGCTATAGGAAGGGTCTCAGGTTTGGTAGAAGCATTGAGATATCACATCTCATGCTATCAGAATGGTCTCAGGATTGGAATCGGAAGGAGTTGGATATCACATCTCATGCTAAAGGGAGGGTCTCAGGTTTGGAAGGGGAAGGATTTGGATATCACATCTCATGTTATCGTAAGGATCTCAGGTTTGGTATTAGAAGTATTGAGATATCACATCTCATGCTATAGGAATGGTCTCAGGATTGGAATGGGAAGGACTTGGATATCACATCTCATGCTATAGGGAGGTCTCAAGTTTGATATTAGAAGCATTGAGATATCACATCTCATGCTATAGGAAGGGTCTCAGGATTGGAATGGAAGGAGTTGGATATCACATCTCATGTTTTAGGAAGGATCTCAGGTTTGGTATTAGAAGCATTGAGACATCACATCTCATGCTATAGGAAGGGTCTCAGGATTGGAATGGGAAGGAGTTGGATATCACATCTCATGCTATATGAAGGGTCTCAGGTTTGGTATAAGCATTGAGATATCACATCTCATGCTATAGGAAGGGTCTCAGGATTGGAATGGGAAGGAGTTGTATATGACATCTCATGCCGTAGGAAGGGTCTCAGGTTTGGTATAAGCATTGAGATATCACATCTCTGCTATCGGAAGGGTCTCAGGATTGGAATGGGAAGGAGTTGGATATCCCATCTCATGTTATAGGAAGAGTCTCAGGTTTGGTATTAGAAGCATTGAGATATCACATCTCATGCTATAGGAAGGGTCTCAGGATTGGAATGGGAAGGAGTTGGATATCACATCTCATGCTATAGGAAGGGTCTCAGGTTTGGTATAAGCAGTGAGATATCACATCTCATGCTATAGGAACTGTCTCAGGATTGGAATGGGAAGAAGTTGGATATCACATCTCATGTTATAGAAGGATCTCAGGTTTGGTATAAGCATTGAGATATCACATCTCTGTTATCGGAAGGGTCTCAGGATTGGAATGTGAGGGAGTTGGATATTCCCATCTCATGTTATAGGAAGGGTCTCAGGTTTGGTATTAGAAGCATTGAGATATCACATCTCATGCTATAGGAAGGGTCTCAGGATTGGAATGGGAAGGAGTTGGATATCACATCTCATGCTATAGGAAGGGTCTCAGGTTTGGTATAAGCAGTGAGATATCACATCTCATGCTATAGGAACTGTCTCAGGATTGGAATGGGAAGAAGTTGGATATCACATCTCATGTTTTAGGAAGGATCTCAGGTTTGGTATTAGAAGCATTGAGACATCACATCTCATGCTATAGGAAGGGTCTCAGGATTGGAATGGGAAGGAGTTGGATATCACATCTCATGCTATATGAAGGGTCTCAGGTTTGGTATAAGCATTGAGATATCACATCTCATGCTATAGGAAGGGTCTCAGGATTGGAATGGGAAGGAGTTGTATATGACATCTCATGCCGTAGGAAGGGTCTCAGGTTTGGTATAAGCATTGAGATATCACATCTCTGCTATCGGAAGGGTCTCAGGATTGGAATGGGAAGGAGTTGGATATCCCATCTCATGTTATAGGAAGAGTCTCAGGTTTGGTATTAGAAGCATTGAGATATCACATCTCATGCTATAGGAAGGGTCTCAGGATTGGAATGGGAAGGAGTTGGATATCACATCTCATGCTATAGGAAGGGTCTCAGGTTTGGTATAAGCAGTGAGATATCACATCTCATGCTATAGGAACTGTCTCAGGATTGGAATGGGAAGAAGTTGGATATCACATCTCATGTTATAGGAAGGATCTCAGGTTTGGTATAAGCATTGAGATATCACATCTCTGTTATCGGAAGGGTCTCAGGATTGGAATGTGAGGGAGTTGGATATTCCCATCTCATGTTATAGGAAGGGTCTCAGGTTTGGTATTAGAAGCATTGAGATATCACATCTCATGCTATAGGAAGGGTCTCAGGATTGGAATGGGAAGGACTTGGATATCACATCTCATGCTATAGGGAGGGTCTCAGGATTGGAATGGGAAGGAGTTGGATATCACATCTCATGATAAAGGAAGGGTCTAAGGTTTGGAAGGGGAAGGATTTGGATATCACATCTCATGTTATAGGACGGGTCTCAGGTTTGGTATTAGAAGCATTGAGATATCAAATCTCATGGTATAGGAAGGGTCTCAGAATTGGAATGGGAAGGAGTTGGATATCACATCTCATTCTATAGGAAGGGTCTCAGGATTGGAATGGGAAGGAGTTTGATATCACATCTTATGCCATAGTATGGGTCTCAGGTTTGGTAGAAGCATTGGGATATCACATCTCATGCTATCGGAAGGTTATCAGGATTGGATTTGGAAGGAGTTGGATATCCCATCTCATGCTACAGGAAGGGTCTCACGTTGGAATGGGAAGGAGTTGGATATCACATCTCATGTTATAGGAAGGGTCTCAGGATTGGAATGGGAAGGACTTGGATATCACATCTCATGCTATAGGTAGGCTCTCAGGTTTGGAAGGGGAAAGAGTTGGATATCACATTTCATGTTAGAGGTAGGATCTCAGGTGTGGTATTAGAGGCATTGAGATATCACATCTCATGCTATCAGAAGGGTCTCAGGATTGGAATGGGAAGGAGTTGGATATCACATCTCATGCTAAAGGGAGGGTCTCAGGTTTGGAAGGGGAAGGATTTGGATATCACATCTCATGTTATAGGAAGGATCTCAGGTTTGGTATTAGAAGCATTGAGATATCACATCTCATGCTATCGGAAGGATCTCAGGTTTGGTATTAGAAGCATTGAGATATCACATCTCATGCTATCAGAAGGGTCTTAGGATTGGAATGGGAAGAAGTTGGATATCACATCTCATGCTAAAGGGAGGGTCTCAGGTTTGTAAGGGGAAGGATTTGGATATCACATCTTATGTTATCGGAAGGATCTCAGGTTTGGTATTAGAAGTATTGAGATATCACATCTCATGCTATAGGAAGGGTCTCAGGATTGGAATGGGAAGGAGTTGGATATCACATCTCAAGCCATAGGAAGGGTCTCAGGTTTGGTATATGCATTGAGATATCACATCTCATGCTATAGGAAGGGTCTCAGGATTGGAATGGGAAGGAGTTGGATATCACATCTCATGTTATAGGAAAGATTTCAGGTTTGGTATTAGAAGCATTGAGACATCACATCTCATGTTATAGGAAGGGTCTCAGGATTAGAATGGGAAGAAGTTGGATATCACATCTCATGCTATAGGAAGGGTCTCAGGTTTGGCATAAGCATTAAGATATCACATCTCATGCTATAGGAAGGGTCTCAGGATTGGAATGGGAAGGAGTTGTATATGACATCTCATGCTATAGGAAGGGTCTCAGGTTTGGTATAAGCATTGAGATATCACATCACATGCTATAGGAAGGGTCTCAGGATTGGAATGGGAAGGACTTGGATATCACATCTCATGCTATCAGAAGGGTCTCAGGATTGGAATGGGAAGGAGTTGGATATCACATCTCATGCTAAAGGTAGGGTCTCAGGTTTGGAAGGGGAAGGATTTGGATATCACATCTCATGTTATAGGAAGGATCTCAGGTTTGGTATTAGAAGCATTGAGATATCACATCTCATGCTATCGGAAGTATCTCAGGTTTGGTATTAGAGGCATTGAAATATTACATCTCATGCTATCATAAGGGTCTCAGGATTGGAATGGGAAGGAGTTGGATATCACATCTCATGCTAAAGGGAGGGTCTCAGGTTTGGAAGGGGAAGGATTTGAATATCACATCACATGTTATAGGAAGGATCTCAGGTTTGGTATTAGAAGCATTGAGATATCACATCTCATGCTATCGGAATGGTCTCAGGATTGGAATGGGAAGGAGTTGGATATCACATCTCATGCTATAGGAAGGGTCTCAGGTTTGGAACGGGAAGGAGTTGGATATCACATCTCATGTTATAGGAAAGATCTCAGGTTTGGTATTAGAAGCATTGAGACATCACATCACTGCAATCGGAAGTGTCTCAGGATTGGGATGGGAAGGCGTTGGATATCACATCTCATGTTATAGGAAAGATCTCAGGTTTGGTATTAGAAGCATTGAGACATCACATCTCATGTTATAGGAAGGGTCTCAGAATTGGAATGGGAAGAAGTTGGATATCACATCTCATGCTATAGGAAGGGTCTCAGTTTGGTATAAGCATTGAGATATCACATCTCATGCTATAGGAAGGGTCTCAGGATTGGAATGGGAAGGAGTTGTATATGACATCTCATGCCATAGGAAGGGTCTCAGGTTTGGTATAAGCATTGAGATATCACATCACATGCTATAGGCAGGGTCTCAGGTTTGGAAAGGGAAGGAGTTGGATATCACATTTCATGTTAGAGGTAGGATCTCAGGTTTGGTATTAGAGGCATTGAGATATCACATCTCATGCTATCAGAAGGGTCTCAGGATTGGAATGGGAAGGAGTTGGATATCACATCTCATGCTAAAGGGAGGGTCTCAGGTTTGGAAGGGGAAGGATTTGGATATCACATCTCATGTTATAGGAAGGATCTCAGGTTTTGTATTAGAAGCATTGAGATATCACATCTCATACTATCGGAAGTATCTCAGGTTTGGTATTAGAGGCATTGAGATATCACATCTCATGCTATCGTAAGGGTCTCAGGATTGGAATGGGAAGGAGTTGGATATCACATCTCATGCTAAAGGGAGGGTCTCAGGTTTGGAAGGGGAAGGATTTGAATATCACATCACATGTTATAGGAAGGATCTCAGGTTTGGTATTAGAAGCATTGAGATATCACATCACATGCAATAGGAAGGGTCTCAGGTTTGGAACGGGAAGGAGTTGGATATCACATCTCATGTTTAAGGAAAGATCTCAGGTTTGGTATTAGAAGCATTGAGACATCACATCTCTGCAATCGGAAGTGTCTCAGGATTAGGATGGGAAGGAGTTGGATATCACATCTCATGTTATAGGAAAGATCTCAGGTTTGGTATTAGAAGCATTGAGACATCACATCTCATGTTATAGGAAGGGTCTCATGATTGGAATGGGAAGAAGTTGGATATCACATCTCATGCTATAGGAAGGGTCTCAGGTTTGGTAGAAGCATTGAGATATCACATCTCATGCTATAGGAACGGTCTCAGGATTGGAATGGGAAGGACTTGGATATCCCATCTCATGCTATAGGCAGGGTCTCAGGTTTGGAAAGGGAAGGAGTTGGATGTCACATTTCATGTTAGAGGTAGGATCTCAGGTTTGGTATTAGAGGCATTGAGATATCACATCTCATGCTATCCGAAGGGTCTCAGGATTGGAATGGGAATGAGTTGGATATCACATCTCATGCTAAAGGGAGGGTCTCAGGTTTGGCAGGGGAAGGATTTGGATATCACATCTCATGTTATAGGAAGGATCTCAGGTTTGGTATTAGAAGCATTGAGATATCACATCTCATGCTATCGGAAGTATCTCAGGTTTGGTATTAGAGGCATTGAGATATCACATCTCATGCTATCATAAGGGTCTCAGGATTGGAATGGGAAGGAGTTGGATATCACATCTCATGCTAAAGGGAGGGTCTCAGGTTTGGAAGGGAAAGGATTTGAATATCACATCACATGTTATAGGAAGGATCTCAGGTTTGGTATTAGAGGCTTTGAGATATCACATCTCATGCTATCGGAAGGGTCTCAGGATTGGAATGGGAAGGAGTTGGATATCACATCTCATGCTATAGGAAGGGTCTCAGGTTTGGAACGGGAAGGAGTTGGATATCACATCTCATGTTATAGGAAGGGTCTCAGGTTTGGTATAAGCATTGAGATATCACATCTCTACAATCGGAAGTGTCTCAGGATTGGAACGGGAAGGAGTTGGATATCCCATTTCATGTTATAGGACTGGTCTCAGGTTTGGTATTAGAAGCATTGAGATATCACATCGCATGCTGTAGGAAGGGTCTCAGGTTTGGAATGGGAAGGAATTGGATATCACATCTCATGTCATAGGAAGGATCTCAGGTTTGGTATTAGAAGCATTGAGATATCACATCTCATGCTATAGGAATGGTCTCAGGATTGGAATGGGAAGGAGTTGGATATTACATTCTTGCTATGGGAAGGGTCTCATGTTTGGAATTGGAAGGAGTTGGATATCACATATGCTATAGGAAGGGTCTCAGGTTTGGAATGGGAAGGAGTTGGATATCACATCTCATGTTATAGGAAGGGTCTCAGGTTTGGTATAAGCATTGAGATATCACATCTCTGCTATCGGAAGTGTCTCAGGATTGGAATGGGAAGGAGTTGGATATCCCATCTCATGTTATAGGACGGGTCTCAGGTTTGTTATTAGAATCATTGAGATATCATATTGCATGCTATAGGAAGGGTCTAAGGATTGGAATGGGAAGGACTTGGATATCACATCTCATGCTATAGGTAGGCTCTCAGGTTTGGAAAGGGAAGGAGTTGGATATCACATTTCATGTTAGAGGAAGGATCTCAGGTTTGGTATTAGAGGCATTGAGATATCACATCTCATGCTATAGGAAGGGTCTCAGGATTGGAATGGGAAGGAGTTGGATATCACATCTCATGCTATAGGAAGGGTCTCAGGTTTGGTATAAGCATTGAGATATCACATCTCATGCTATAGGAAGGGTCTCAGGATTGGAATGGGAAGGATATGTATATGACATCTCATGCCATAGGAAGGGTCTCAGGTTTGGTATAAGCATTGAGATATCACATCTCTGCTTTTGGAAGGGTCTCAGGATTGGAATCGGAAGGAGTTGGATATCCCATCTCATGTTATAGGAAGAGTCTCAGGTTTGGTATTAGAAGCATTGAGATATCACATCTCATGCTATAGGAAGTGTCTCAGGATTGGAATGGGAAGGAATTGGATATCACATCTCATGCTATAGGGAGGGTCTCAAGTTTGATATTAGAAGCATTGAGATATCACATCTCATGCTATAGGAAGGGTCTCAGGATTGGAATGGAAGGAGTTGGATATCACATCTCATGTTATAGGAAGGATCTCAGGTTTGGTATTAGAAGCATTGAGACATCACATCTCATGCTATAGGAAGGGTCTCAGGATTGTAATGGGAAGGAGTTGGATATCACATCTCATGCTATATGAAGAGTCTCAGGTTTGGTATAAGCATTGAGATATCACATATCATGCTATAGGAAGGGTCTCAGGATTGGAATGGGAAGGAGTTGTATATGACATCTCATGCCGTAGGAAGGGTCTCAGGTTTGGTATAAGCATTGAGATATCACATCTCTGCTATCGGAAGGGTCTCAGGATTGGAATGGGAAGGAGTTGGATATCCCATCTCATGTTATAGGACGGGTCTCAGGTTTGTTATTAGAATCATTGAGATATCATATTGCATGCTATAGGAAGGGTCTAAGGATTGGAATTGGAAGGACTTGGATATCACATCTCATGCTATAGGTAGGCTCTCAGGTTTGGAAAGGGAAGGAGTTGGATATCACATTTCATGTTAGAGGAAGGATCTCAGGTTTGGTATTAGAGGCATTGAGATATCACATCTCATGCTATAGGAAGGGTCTCAGGATTGGAATGGGAAGGAGTTAGATATCACATCTCATGCTATAGGAAGGGTCTCAGGTTTGGTATAAGCATTGAGATATCACATCTCATGCTATAGGAAGGGTCTCAGGATTGGAATGGGAAGGATATGTATATGACATCTCATGCCATAGGAAGGGTCTCAGGTTTGGTATAAGCATTGAGATATCACATCTGTGCTTTTGGAAGGGTCTCAGGATTGGAATGGGAAGGACTTGGATATCACATCTCATGCTATAGGGAGGGTCTCAAGTTTGATATTAGAAGCATTGAGATATCACATCTCATGCTATAGGAAGGGTCTCAGGATTGGAATGGGAAGGAGTTGGATATCACATCTCATGCTATAGGAAGGGTTTCAGGTTTGGTAGAAGCATTGAGATATCACATCTCATGCTATAGGAAGAGTCTCAGGTTTGGGAAGGGAAGGATTTGGATTTCACATCTCTTGTTATAGGATGGTTCTCATGTTTGGTTTTTGAAGCATTGAGATATCACATCTCATGCTATCGGAAGGGTCTCAGGTTTGGAATGGGAAGGAGTTGGATATCACATCTCATGTTATAGGAAGGGTCTCAGGTTTGGAATGGGAAGGAGTTGGATATGACATCTCTTGTTATAGGGAGGGTCTCAGGATTTGAATGGTAAGGAGTTGGATATCACATCTCATGCTATAGGAAGGGTCTCAGGTTGGAATGGGAAGGAGTTGGATATCACATCTCATGTTATATACAGGAAGGGTCTCAGGATTGGAATGGGAAGGATTTGGATATCACATCTCTTGCTATAGGAAGGGTCTCAGGTTTTTTATTAGAAACATTGAGATATCACATCTCATGCTATAGGAAGTGTTTTAGGATTGGAATGGGAAGTATTTGGATATCACATCTCATGCTAAAGGAAGGGTCTCAGGTTTGGAAGGGGAAGGATTTGGATATCACATCTCTTGCTATAGGAAGGGTCTCAGGTTTGGAAGGGGAAGGATTTGGATATCATATCTCATGTTATAGGACCGGTCCCAGGTCTGGTATTAGAAGCATTGAGATATCACATCTCATGCTATAGGAGGAGTCTCAGGATTGGAATGGGAAGGAGTTGGATACCACGTCTCATGTTATAGGAAGGGTCTCAGGATTGGAATGGGAAGGAGTTGAATATCACATCTCATGCTAAAGGAAGGGTATCAGGTTTGATAGAAGCATTGAGATATCACATCTCATGCTATAGGAAGGAACTCAGGATTGGAATGGGAAGGAGTTGGATATCACATCTAATGCCATAGGAAGGGTCATCAGGTTTGGTATAAGCATTGAGATATCACATCTCTGCTATCGGAAGGGTCTCAGGATACGAATGGGAAGGACTTAGAATTCACATCTCATACTATAGGGAGGGTCTCGGTTTGATATTAGAAGCATTGAGCTATCACATCTCATGCTATCGGAAGGTCTCAGGTTTGGAATGGGAAGGAGTTGGAAATCACATCTCTGCTATCTGAAGGGTCTCAGGGTTGGAATGGGAAGGAGTTGGATATCCCATCTCGTTATAGGAAGGGTCTCAGGTTTGGTATTAGAAGCAATGAGATATCACATCTCATGCTATAGGAAGGGTCTAAGGTTTGGAAGGGGACGGATTTGGGTATCACATCTCATGTTATAGGACCGGTCTCAGGTTTGGTATTTGAAGCATTGAGATATCAAGTCTCATGGTATAGGACGGGTCTCAGAATTGGAATGAGAAGGAGTTGGATATCACATCTCAAGCTATAGGGAGGGTCTCATGATTGGAATGGGAAGGAGTTGGATATCACATCTCATGTTATAGGAAGGGTCTCAGGATTGGAATGGGAAGGACTTGGATATCACATCTCATTCTATAGGAAGGCTCTCAGGGTTGGAAGGGGAAGGAGTTGGATATCACATTTCATGTTAGAGGTAGGATCTCAGGTTTGGTTTTAGTGGCATTGAGATATCACATCTCATGCCATCAGAAGGGTCTCAGGATTGGAATGGGAAGGAGTTGGATATCAAATCTCATGCTAAAGGGATGGTCTAAGGTTTGGAAGGGGAGGGATTTGGACATCATATCTCATGTTATTGGAAGGATCTCAGGTTTGGTATTAGAAGCATTGAGATATCACATCTCATGCTATCGGAAGGGTCTTAGGTTTGGTATAAGCATTGAGATATCACATCTCTGCTATCGGAAGGGTCTCAGGATTGGAATGGGAAGGATTTGGATATCACATCTCATGTTATTGGACCGGTCTCAGGTTTGGTATTAGAAGCATTGAGATATCAAGTCTCATGGTATAGGACGGGAGTTTGATATCACATCTCATGCCATGGTATGGGTCTCAGGTTTTGTAGAAGCATTGGGATATCACATATCATGCTATCGGAAGGGTATCAGGATTGGATTTGGAAGGAGTTGGATATCCCATCTCATGCTATAGGAAGGGTCTCAGGTTGGAATAGAAGGAGTTGGATATCACATCTCATGTTATAGGAAGGGTCTCAGGTTTGGAAGGGGAAGGATTTGGATATCATATCTCATGTTATAGGACGTATCTCATGTTATAGGACGGGTCCCAGGTTTGGTATTAGAAGCATTGAGATATCACATCTCATGGTATAGGAAGGGTCTCAGGATTGGAATGGGAAGGATCTCCCTTCTCATGCTACAGGAAGGGTCTCAGGTTGGAATGGGAAGGAGTTGGATATCACATCTCGTTATAGGAAGGGTCTCAGGATTGGAATGGGAAGGAATTGGATATCACATCTCTTGCTATAGGAAGGGTCTCAGGTTTGGAAGGGGAAGGATTTGGATATCATATCTCATGTTATAGGACCGGTCCCAGGTCTGGTATTAGAAGCATTGAGATATCACATCTCATGCTATAGGAGGAGTCTCAGGATTGGAATGGGAAGGAGTTGGATATCACGTCTCATGTTATAGGAAGGGTCTCAGGATTGGAATGGGAAGGAGTTGAATATCACATCTCATGCTAAAGGAAGGGTATCAGGTTTGATAGAAGCATTGAGATATCACATCTCATGCTATAGGAAGGAACTCAGGATTGGAATGGGAAGGAGTTGGATATCACATCTAATGCCATAGGAAGGGTCATCAGGTTTGGTATAAGCATTGAGATATCACATCTCTGCTATCGGAAGGGTCTCAGGATACGAATGGGAAGGACTTAGAATTCACATCTCATACTATAGGGAGGGTCTCGGTTTGATATTAGAAGCATTGAGCTATCACATCTCATGCTATCGGAAGGGTCTCAGGTTTGGAATGGGAAGGAGTTGGAAATCACATCTCTGCTATCTGAAGGGTCTCAGGGTTGGAATGGGAAGGAGTTGGATATCCCATCTCGTTATAGGAAGGGTCTCAGGTTTGGTATTAGAAGCAATGAGATATCACATCTCATGCTATAGGAAGGGTCTAAGGTTTGGAAGGGGACGGATTTGGGTATCACATCTCATGTTATAGGACCGGTCTCAGGTTTGGTATTTGAAGCATTGAGATATCAAGTCTCATGGTATAGGACGGGTCTCAGAATTGGAATGAGAAGGAGTTGGATATCACATCTCAAGCTATAGGGAGGGTCTCATGATTGGAATGGGAAGGAGTTGGATATCACATCTCATGTTATAGGAATGGTCTCAGGATTGGAATGGGAAGGACTTGGATATCACATCTCATTCTATAGGAAGGCTCTCAGGGTTGGAAGGGGAAGGAGTTGGATATCACATTTCATGTTAGAGGTAGGATCTCAGGTTTGGTTTTAGAGGCATTGAGATATCACATCTCATGCCATCAGAAGGGTCTCAGGATTGGAATGGGAAGGAGTTGGATATCAAATCTCATGCTAAAGGGATGGTCTAAGGTTTGGAAGGGGAGGGATTTGGACATCATATCTCATGTTATTGGAAGGATCTCAGGTTTGGTATTAGAAGCATTGAGATATCACATCTCATGCTATCGGAAGGGTCTTAGGTTTGGTATAAGCATTGAGATATCACATCTCTGCTATCGGAAGGGTATCAGGATTGGATTTGGAAGGAGTTGGATATCCCATCTCATGCTATAGGAAGGGTCTCAGGTTGGAATAGAAGGAGTTGGATATCACATCTCATGTTATAGGAAGGGTCTCAGGATTGGAATGGGAAGGACTTGGATATCACATCTCATGCTGTAGGAAGGGTCTCAGGTTTGGAAAAGGAAGGAGTTGGATATCACATTTCATGTTAGAGGTAGGATCTCAGGTTTGGTATTAGAGGCATTGAGATATCACATCTCATGCTATCAGAAGGGTATCAGGATTGGAATGGGAAGGAGTTGGATATCACATCTCATGCTAAAGGGAGGGTCTCAGGTTTGGAATGGGAAGGATTTGGATATCACATCTCATGTTATAGGAAGGACCTTAGGTTTGGTATTAGAAGCATTGAGATATCACATCTCATGCTATAGGAAGGGTCTCGGGATTGGAATGGGAAGGAGTTGGATATCACATCTCATGTTATAGGAAGGATCTCAGGTTTGGTATTAGAAGCATTGAGATATCACATCTCATGCTATAGGAAGGGTCTCAGGATTGGAATGGGAGGAGCTGGATATCACATCTCATGCTAAAGGAAGGGTCTCAGGTTTGGAAGGGGAAGGATTTGGATATCACATCTCATGTTATAGGACGGGTCTCAGGTTTGGTATTAGAAGCATTGTGATATCACATCTCATGCTATAGGATGCGTCTCAGGATTGGAATGGGAAGGAGTTGGATATCACATCTCATGCTATAGGAAGGGTTTCAGGTTTGGTAGAAGCATTGAGATATCACATCTCATGCTATAGGAAGAGTCTCAGGTTTGGGAAGGGAAGGATTTGGATTTCACATCTCTTGTTATAGGATGGTTCTCATGTTTGGTTTTTGAAGCATTGAGATATCACATCTCATGCTATCGGAAGGGTCTCAGGTTTGGAATGGGAAGGAGTTGGATATCACATCTCATGTTATAGGAAGGGTCTCAGGTTTGGAATGGGAAGGAGTTGGATATGACATCTCTTGTTATAGGGAGGGTCTCAGGATTTGAATGGTAAGGAGTTGGATATCACATCTCATGCTATAGGAAGGGTCTCAGGTTGGAATGGGAAGGAGTTGGATATCACATCTCATGTTATATACAGGAAGGGTCTCAGGATTGGAATGGGAAGGATTTGGATATCACATCTCTTGCTATAGGAAGGGTCTCAGGTTTTTTATTAGAAACATTGAGATATCACATCTCATGCTATAGGAAGTGTTTTAGGATTGGAATGGGAAGTATTTGGATATCACATCTCATGCTAAAGGAAGGGTCTCAGGTTTGGAAGGGGAAGGATTTGGATATCACATCTCATCCAATAGGAAGGGTCTCAGGTTTGGAATGGGAAGGAATTGGATATCACATCTCATGTTATAGGAAGGGTCTCAGGTTTTTTATTAGAAACATTGAGATATCACATCTCATGTTATAGGACGGTTCCCAGGTTTGGTATTAGAAGCATTGAGATATCACATCTCATGGTATAGGAAGGGTCTCAGGGTTGGAATGGGAAGGAGTTGGATATCACATCTCATCCAATAGGAAGGGTCTCAGGTTTGGAATGGGAAGGAATTGGATTTCACATCTCATGTTATAGGAAGGATCTCAGGTTTGGTATTAGAAGCATTGAGATATCACATCTCATGCTATAGGAAGGGTCTCAGGATTGGAATGTGAAGGATTTGGATATCACATCTCATGCTAAAGGCAGGGTCTCAGGTTTGGTAGAAGCATTGAGATATCACATCTCATGCTATAGGAAGGGTCTCAGGATTTGAATGGCAAGGAGTTGGATATCACATCTCATGCCATAGGAAGGGTCTCAGGTTTGGTATAAGCATTGAGATATCACATCTCTGCTATCGGAAGGTTCTCAGGATTGGATTGGGAAGGAGTTGGATATCCCTTCTCATGCTATAGGAAGTGTCTCAGGTTGGAATGGGAAGGAGTTGAATATCACATCTCATGTTATAGGAAGGGTCTCAGGATTGGAATGGGAAGGATTTGGATATCACATCTCTTGCTATAGGAAGGGTCTCAGGATTGGAATGGGAAGGATTTGGATATCACATCTCATGTCATAGGAAGGATCTCAGGTTTGGTATTAGAAGCATTGATATATCACATCTCATGCTATAGGAATGGTCTCAGGATTGGAATGGGTAGGAGTTGGATATTACATTCTTGCTATAGGAAGGGTCTCAGGTTTGGAATGGGAAGGAGTTGGATATCACATATGCTATAGGAAGTGTCTCAGGTTTGGAACGGGAAGGAGTTGGATATCACATCTCATGTTATAGGAAGGGTCTCAGGTTTGGTATAAGCATTGAGATATCACATCTCTGCTATCAGGAGTGGCTCAGGATTGGAATGGGAAGGAGTTGGATATCCCATCTCATGTTAAAGGACAGGTCTCTGGTTTGGTATTAGAATCATTGAGATATCACATCGCATGCTGTAGGAAGGGTCTAAGGATTGGAATGGGATGGACTTGGATATCACATCCCATGCTATAGGTAGGCTCTCAGGTTTGGTATAAGCATTGAGATATCACATCTCATGCTATAGGAAGGGTCTCAGGATTGGAATGGGAAGGATTTGGATATCACATCTCATGCTATAGGAAGGGTCTCAGGTTTGGAATAAGCATGGAGATATCACTTCTCATGCTATAGGAAGGGTCTCAGGATTGGAATGGCAAGGTGTTGGATATCACATCTCATGCTATAGGAAGGGTCTCAGATTTGGTATAAGCATTGAGATATCACATCTCATGCTATAGGAAGGGTCTCAGGATTGGAATGGGAAGGAGTTGTATATGACATCTCAGGCCTTAGGAAGGGTCTCAGGTTTGGTATAAGCACTGAGATATCACATCTTTGCTATCGGAAGGGTCTCAGGATTGGAATGGGAAGGAGTTGGATATCCCATCTCATGTTATAGGAAGGGTCTCAGGTTTGGTATTAGAAGCATTGAGATATCACATCTCATGCTATAGGAAGGGTCTCAGGATTGGAATGGGAAGGACTTGGATGTCACATCTCATGCTATAGGGAGGGTCTCAAGTTTGATATTAGAAGCATTGAGATAACAAATCTCATGATATCGGAAGGGTCTCAGGATTGGAATGGGAAGGAGTTGGATATCACATCTCATGATAAAGGAAGGGTCTAAGGTTTGGAAGGGGAAGGATTTGGATATCACATCTCATGTTATAGGACGGGTCTCAGGTTTGGTATTAGAAGCATTGAGATATCAAGTCTCATGGTATAAGAAGGGTCTCAGAATTGGAATGGGAAGGAGTTGGATATCACATCTCAAGCTATAGGAAGCGTCTCAGGATTGGAATGGGAAGGAGTTTGATATCACATCTCATGCCATAGTATGGGTCTCAGGTTTGGTAGAAGCATTGGGATATCAAATCTCATGCTATCGGAAGGGTATCAGTATTGGATTTGGAAGGAGTTGGATATCCCATCTCATGCTATAGGAAGGGTCTCATGTTAGAATGGGAAGGAGTTGGATATCACATTTCATGTTATAGGAAGGGTCTCAGGATTGGAATGGGAAGGACTTGGATATCACATCTCATGCTATAGGAAGGCTCTCAGGTTTGGAAGGGGAAAGAGTTGGATATCACATTTCATGTTAGAGGTAGGATCTCAGGTTTGGTATTAGAGGCATTGAGATATCACATCTCATGCTATCAGAAGGGTCTCAGGATTGGAATGGGAAGGAGTTGGATATCACATCTCATGCTAAAGGGAGAGTCTCAGGTTTGGAAGGGGAAGGATTTGGATATCACATCTCATGTTATAGGAAGGATCTCAGGTTTGGTATTAGAAGCATTTAGATATCACATCTCATGCTATCGGAAGGATCTCAGGTTTGGTATTAGAAGCATTGAGATATCACATCTCATGCTATCAGAATGGTCTCAGGATTGGAATCGGAAGGAGTTGGATATCACATCTCATGCTAAAGGGAGGGTCTCAGGTTTGGAAGGGGAAGGATTTGGATATCACATCTCATGTTATCGTAAGGATCTCAGGTTTGGTATTGGAAGTATTGAGATATCACATCTCATGCTATAGGAATGGTCTCAGGATTGGAATGGGAAGGACTTGGATATCACATCTCATGCTATAGGGAGGTCTCAAGTTTGATATTAGAAGCATTGAGATATCACATCTCATGCTATAGGAAGGGTCTCAGGATTGGAATGGAAGGAGTTGGATATCACATCTCATGTTTTAGGAAGGATCTCAGGTTTGGTATTAGAAGCATTGAGACATCACATCTCATGCTATAGGAAGGGTCTCAGGATTGGAATGGGAAGGAGTTGGATATCACATCTCATGCTATATGAAGGGTCTCAGGTTTGGTATAAGCATTGAGATATCACATCTCATGCTATAGGAAGGGTCTCAGGATTGGAATGGGAAGGAGTTGTATATGACATCTCATGCCGTAGGAAGGGTCTCAGGTTTGGTATAAGCATTGAGATATCACATCTCTGCTATCGGAAGGGTCTCAGGATTGGAATGGGAAGGAGTTGGATATCCCATCTCATGTTATAGGAAGAGTCTCAGGTTTGGTATTAGAAGCATTGAGATATCACATCTCATGCTATAGGAAGGGTCTCAGGATTGGAATGGGAAGGAGTTGGATATCACATCTCATGCTATAGGAAGGGTCTCAGGTTTGGTATAAGCAGTGAGATATCACATCTCATGCTATAGGAACTGTCTCAGGATTGGAATGGGAAGAAGTTGGATATCACATCTCATGTTATAGAAGGATCTCAGGTTTGGTATAAGCATTGAGATATCACATCTCTGTTATCGGAAGGGTCTCAGGATTGGAATGTGAGGGAGTTGGATATTCCCATCTCATGTTATAGGAAGGGTCTCAGGTTTGGTATTAGAAGCATTGAGATATCACATCTCATGCTATAGGAAGGGTCTCAGGATTGGAATGGGAAGGAGTTGGATATCACATCTCATGCTATAGGAAGGGTCTCAGGTTTGGTATAAGCAGTGAGATATCACATCTCATGCTATAGGAACTGTCTCAGGATTGGAATGGGAAGAAGTTGGATATCACATCTCATGTTTTAGGAAGGATCTCAGTTTTGGTATTAGAAGCATTGAGACATCACATCTCATGCTATAGGAAGGGTCTCAGGATTGGAATGGGAAGGAGTTGGATATCACATCTCATGCTATATGAAGGGTCTCAGGTTTGGTATAAGCATTGAGATATCACATCTCATGCTATAGGAAGGGTCTCAGGATTGGAATGGGAAGGAGTTGTATATGACATCTCATGCCGTAGGAAGGGTCTCAGGTTTGGTATAAGCATTGAGATATCACATCTCTGCTATCGGAAGGGTCTCAGGATTGGAATGGGAAGGAGTTGGATATCCCATCTCATGTTATAGGAAGAGTCTCAGGTTTGGTATTAGAAGCATTGAGATATCACATCTCATGCTATAGGAAGGGTCTCAGGATTGGAATGGGAAGGAGTTGGATATCACATCTCATGCTATAGGAAGGGTCTCAGGTTTGGTATAAGCAGTGAGATATCACATCTCATGCTATAGGAACTGTCTCAGGATTGGAATGGGAAGAAGTTGGATATCACATCTCATGTTATAGGAAGGATCTCAGGTTTGGTATAAGCATTGAGATATCACATCTCTGTTATCGGAAGGGTCTCAGGATTGGAATGTGAGGGAGTTGGATATTCCCATCTCATGTTATAGGAAGGGTCTCAGGTTTGGTATTAGAAGCATTGAGATATCACATCTCATGCTATAGGAAGGGTCTCAGGATTGGAATGGGAAGGACTTGGATATCACATCTCATGCTATAGGGAGGGTCTCAGGATTGGAATGGGAAGGAGTTGGATATCACATCTCATGATAAAGGAAGGGTCTAAGGTTTGGAAGGGGAAGGATTTGGATATCACATCTCATGTTATAGGACGGGTCTCAGGTTTGGTATTAGAAGCATTGAGATATCAAATCTCATGGTATAGGAAGGGTCTCAGAATTGGAATGGGAAGGAGTTGGATATCACATCTCATTCTATAGGAAGGGTCTCAGGATTGGAATGGGAAGGAGTTTGATATCACATCTTATGCCATAGTATGGGTCTCAGGTTTGGTAGAAGCATTGGGATATCACATCTCATGCTATCGGAAGGTTATCAGGATTGGATTTGGAAGGAGTTGGATATCCCATCTCATGCTACAGGAAGGGTCTCACGTTGGAATGGGAAGGAGTTGGATATCACATCTCATGTTATAGGAAGGGTCTCAGGATTGGAATGGGAAGGACTTGGATATCACATCTCATGCTATAGGTAGGCTCTCAGGTTTGGAAGGGGAAAGAGTTGGATATCACATTTCATGTTAGAGGTAGGATCTCAGGTTTGGTATTAGAGGCATTGAGATATCACATCTCATGCTATCAGAAGGGTCTCAGGATTGGAATGGGAAGGAGTTGGATATCACATCTCATGCTAAAGGGAGGGTCTCAGGTTTGGAAGGGGAAGGATTTGGATATCACATCTCATGTTATAGGAAGGATCTCAGGTTTGGTATTAGAAGCATTGAGATATCACATCTCATGCTATCGGAAGGATCTCAGGTTTGGTATTAGAAGCATTGAGATATCACATCTCATGCTATCAGAAGGGTCTTAGGATTGGAATGGGAAGAAGTTGGATATCACATCTCATGCTAAAGGGAGGGTCTCAGGTTTGTAAGGGGAAGGATTTGGATATCACATCTTATGTTATCGGAAGGATCTCAGGTTTGGTATTAGAAGTATTGAGATATCACATCTCATGCTATAGGAAGGGTCTCAGGATTGGAATGGGAAGGAGTTGGATATCACATCTCAAGCTATAGGAAGGGTCTCAGGTTTGGTATATGCATTGAGATATCACATCTCATGCTATAGGTAGGGTCTCAGGTTTGGAAGGGGAAGGATTTGGATATCACATCTCATGTTATAGGAAGGATCTCAGGTTTGGTATTAGAAGCATTGAGATATCACATCTCATGCTATCGGAAGTATCTCAGGTTTGGTATTAGAGGCATTGAAATATTACATCTCATGCTATCATAAGGGTCTCAGGATTGGAATGGGAAGGAGTTGGATATCACATCTCATGCTAAAGGGAGGGTCTCAGGTTTGGAAGGGGAAGGATTTGAATATCACATCACATGTTATAGGAAGGATCTCAGGTTTGGTATTAGAAGCATTGAGATATCACATCTCATGCTATCGGAATGGTCTCAGGATTGGAATGGGAAGGAGTTGGATATCACATCTCATGCTATAGGAAGGGTCTCAGGTTTGGAACGGGAAGGAGTTGGATATCACATCTCATGTTATAGGAAAGATCTCAGGTTTGGTATTAGAAGCATTGAGACATCACATCACTGCAATCGGAAGTGTCTCAGGATTGGGATGGGAAGGCGTTGGATATCACATCTCATGTTATAGGAAAGATCTCAGGTTTGGTATTAGAAGCATTGAGACATCACATCTCATGTTATAGGAAGGGTCTCAGAATTGGAATGGGAAGAAGTTGGATATCACATCTCATGCTATAGGAAGGGTCTCAGTTTGGTATAAGCATTGAGATATCACATCTCATGCTATAGGAAGGGTCTCAGGATTGGAATGGGAAGGAGTTGTATATGACATCTCATGCCATAGGAAGGGTCTCAGGTTTGGTATAAGCATTGAGATATCACATCACATGCTATAGGCAGGGTCTCAGGTTTGGAAAGGGAAGGAGTTGGATATCACATTTCATGTTAGAGGTAGGATCTCAGGTTTGGTATTAGAGGCATTGAGATATCACATCTCATGCTATCAGAAGGGTCTCAGGATTGGAATGGGAAGGAGTTGGATATCACATCTCATGCTAAAGGGAGGGTCTCAGGTTTGGAAGGGGAAGGATTTGGATATCACATCTCATGTTATAGGAAGGATCTCAGGTTTTGTATTAGAAGCATTGAGATATCACATCTCATACTATCGGAAGTATCTCAGGTTTGGTATTAGAGGCATTGAGATATCACATCTCATGCTATCGTAAGGGTCTCAGGATTGGAATGGGAAGGAGTTGGATATCACATCTCATGCTAAAGGGAGGGTCTCAGGTTTGGAAGGGGAAGGATTTGAATATCACATCACATGTTATAGGAAGGATCTCAGGTTTGGTATTAGAAGCATTGAGATATCACATCACATGCTATAAGAAGGGTCTCAGGTTTGGAACGGGAAGGAGTTGGATATCACATCTCATGTTTAAGGAAAGATCTCAGGTTTGGTATTAGAAGCATTGAGACATCACATCTCTGCAATCGGAAGTGTCTCAGGATTAGGATGGGAAGGAGTTGGATATCACATCTCATGTTATAGGAAAGATCTCAGGTTTGGTATTAGAAGCATTGAGACATCACATCTCATGTTATAGGAAGGGTCTCATGATTGGAATGGGAAGAAGTTGGATATCACATCTCATGCTATAGGAAGGGTCTCAGGTTTGGTAGAAGCATTGAGATATCACATCTCATGCTATAGGAACGGTCTCAGGATTGGAATGGGAAGGACTTGGATATCCCATCTCATGCTATAGGCAGGGTCTCAGGTTTGGAAAGGGAAGGAGTTGGATGTCACATTTCATGTTAGAGGTAGGATCTCAGGTTTGGTATTAGAGGCATTGAGATATCACATCTCATGCTATCCGAAGGGTCTCAGGATTGGAATGGGAATGAGTTGGATATCACATCTCATGCTAAAGGGAGGGTCTCAGGTTTGGCAGGGGAAGGATTTGGATATCACATCTCATGTTATAGGAAGGATCTCAGGTTTGGTATTAGAAGCATTGAGATATCACATCTCATGCTATCGGAAGTATCTCAGGTTTGGTATTAGAGGCATTGAGATATCACATCTCATGCTATCATAAGGGTCTCAGGATTGGAATGGGAAGGAGTTGGATATCACATCTCATGCTAAAGGGAGGGTCTCAGGTTTGGAAGGGAAAGGATTTGAATATCACATCACATGTTATAGGAAGGATCTCAGGTTTGGTATTAGAGGCTTTGAGATATCACATCTCATGCTATCGGAAGGGTCTCAGGATTGGAATGGGAAGGAGTTGGATATCACATCTCATGCTATAGGAAGGGTCTCAGGTTTGGAACGGGAAGGAGTTGGATATCACATCTCATGTTATAGGAAGGGTCTCAGGTTTGGTATAAGCATTGAGATATCACATCTCTGCATTCGGAAGTGTCTCAGGATTGGAACGGGAAGGAGTTGGATATCCCATCTCATGTTATAGGACTGGTCTCAGGTTTGGTATTAGAAGCATTGAGATATCACATCGCATGCTGTAGGAAGGGTCTCAGGTTTGGAATGGGAAGGAATTGGATATCACATCTCATGTCATAGGAAGGATCTCAGGTTTGGTATTAGAAGCATTGAGATATCACATCTCATGCTATAGGAATGGTCTCAGGATTGGAATGGGAAGGAGTTGGATATTACATTCTTGCTATGGGAAGGGTCTCATGTTTGGAATTGGAAGGAGTTGGATATCACATATGCTATAGGAAGGGTATCAGGTTTGGAATGGGAAGGAGTTGGATATCACATCTCATGTTATAGGAAGGGTCTCAGGTTTGGTATAAGCATTGAGATATCACATCTCTGCTATCGGAAGGGTCTCAGGATTGGAATGGGAAGGAGTTGGATATCCCATCTCATGTTATAGGACGGGTCTCAGGTTTGTTATTAGAATCATTGAGATATCATATTGCATGCTATAGGAAGGGTTAAGGATTGGAATTGGAAGGACTTGGATATCACATCTCATGCTATAGGTAGGCTCTCAGGTTTGGAAAGGGAAGGAGTTGGATATCACATTTCATGTTAGAGGAAGGAT
This sequence comes from Ambystoma mexicanum, assembly GCF_040938575.1. Classification (NCBI taxonomy): domain Eukaryota; kingdom Metazoa; phylum Chordata; class Amphibia; order Caudata; family Ambystomatidae; genus Ambystoma; species Ambystoma mexicanum. The sequence goes on along the minus strand of NC_090939.1, from coordinate 988,780,932 downwards.
CTCAGGTTTGGTATTAGAGGCATTGAGATATCACATCTCATGCTATAGGAAGGGTCTCAGGATTGGAATGGGAAGGAGTTAGATATCACATCTCATGCTATAGGAAGGGTCTCAGGTTTGGTATAAGCATTGAGATATCACATCTCATGCTATAGGAAGGGTCTCAGGATTGGAATGGGAAGGATATGTATATGACATCTCATGCCATAGGAAGGGTCTCAGGTTTGGTATAAGCATTGAGATATCACATCTGTGCTTTTGGAAGGGTCTCAGGATTGGAATGGGAAGGAGTTGGATATCCCATCTCATGTTATAGGAAGAGTCTCAGGTTTGGTATTAGAAGCATTGAGATATCACATCTCATGCTATAGGAAGTGTCTCAGGATTGGAATGGGAAGGACTTGGATATCACATCTCATGCTATAGGGAGGGTCTCAAGTTTGATATTAGAAGCATTGAGATATCACATCTCATGCTATAGGAAGGGTCTCAGGATTGGAATGGAAGGAGTTGGATATCACATCTCATGTTTTAGGAAGGATCTCAGGTTTGGTATTAGAAGCATTGAGACATCACATCTCATGCTATAGGAAGGGTCTCAGGATTGGAATGGGAAGGAGTTGGATATCACATCTCATGCTAAAGGGAGGGTCTCAGGTTTGGAAGGGGAAGGATTTGGATATCACATCTCATGTTATAGGAAGGATCTCAGGTTTTGTATTAGAAGCATTGAGACATCACATCTCATGCTATAGGAAGGGTCTCAGGATTGTAATGGGAAGGAGTTGGATATCACATCTCATGCTATATGAAGAGTCTCAGGTTTGGTATAAGCATTGAGATATCACATCTCATGCTATAGGAAGGGTCTCAGGATTGGAATGGGAAGGAGTTGTATATGACATCTCATGCCGTAGGAAGGGTCTCAGGTTTGGTATAAGCATTGAGATATCACATCTCTGCTATCGGAAGGGTCTCAGGATTGGAATGGGAAGGAGTTGGATATCCCATCTCATGTTATAGGACGGGTCTCAGGTTTGTTATTAGAATCATTGAGATATCATATTGCATGCTATAGGAAGGGTTAAGGATTGGAATTGGAAGGACTTGGATATCACATCTCATGCTATAGGTAGGCTCTCAGGTTTGGAAAGGGAAGGAGTTGGATATCACATTTCATGTTAGAGGAAGGATCTCAGGTTTGGTATTAGAGGCATTGAGATATCACATCTCATGCTATAGGAAGGGTCTCAGGATTGGAATGGGAAGGAGTTAGATATCACATCTCATGCTATAGGAAGGGTCTCAGGTTTGGTATAAGCATTGAGATATCACATCTCATGCTATAGGAAGGGTCTCAGGATTGGAATGGGAAGGATATGTATATGACATCTCATGCCATAGGAAGGGTCTCAGGTTTGGTATAAGCATTGAGATATCACATCTGTGCTTTTGGAAGGGTCTCAGGATTGGAATGGGAAGGAGTTGGATATCCCATCTCATGTTATAGGAAGAGTCTCAGGTTTGGTATTAGAAGCATTGAGATATCACATCTCATGCTATAGGAAGTGTCTCAGGATTGGAATGGGAAGGACTTGGATATCACATCTCATGCTATAGGGAGGGTCTCAAGTTTGATATTAGAAGCATTGAGATATCACATCTCATGCTATAGGAAGGGTCTCAGGATTGGAATGGAAGGAGTTGGATATCACATCTCATGTTTTAGGAAGGATCTCAGGTTTGGTATTAGAAGCATTGAGACATCACATCTCATGCTATAGGAAGGGTCTCAGGATTGGAATGGGAAGGAGTTGGATATCACATCTCATGCTAAAGGGAGGGTCTCAGGTTTGGAAGGGGAAGGATTTGGATATCACATCTCATGTTATAGGAAGGATCTCAGGTTTTGTATTAGAAGCATTGAGATATCACATCTCATGCTATCGGAAGTATCTCAGGTTTGGTATTAGAGGCATTGAGATATCACATCTCATGCTATCGTAAGGGTCTCAGGATTGGAATGGGAAGGAGTTGGATATCACATCTCATGTTTTAGGAAGGATCTCAGGTTTGGTATTAGAAGCATTGAGACATCACATCTCATGCTATAGGAAGGGTCTCAGGATTGGAATGGGAAGGAGTTGGATATCACATCTCATGCTAAAGGGAGGGTCTCAGGTGTGGAAGGGGAAGGATTTGAATATCACATCACATGTTATAGGAAGGATCTCAGGTTTGGTATTAGAAGCATTGAGATATCACATCTCATGCTATAGGAAGGGTCTCAGGTTTGGAACGGGAAGGAGTTGGATATCACATCTCATGTTTAAGGAAAGATCTCAGGTTTGGTATTAGAAGCATTGAGACATCACATCTTTGCAATCGGAAGTGTCTCAGGATTAGGATGGGAAGGAGTTGGATATCACATCTCATGTTATAGGAAAGATCTCAGGTTTGGTATTAGAAGCATTGAGACATCACATCTCATGTTATAGGAAGGGTCTCATGATTGGAATGGGAAGAAGTTGGATATCACATCTCATGCTACAGGAAGGGTCTCAGGTTTGGTAGAAGCATTGAGATATCACATCTCATGCTATCAGAATGGTCTCAGGATTGGAATCGGAAGGAGTTGGATATCACATCTCATGCTAAAGGGAGGGTCTCAGGTTTGGAAGGGGAAGGATTTGGATATCACATCTCATGTTATCGTAAGGATCTCAGGTTTGGTATTAGAAGTATTGAGATATCACATCTCATGCTATAGGAATGGTCTCAGGATTGGAATGGGAAGGACTTGGATATCACATCTCATGCTATAGGGAGGTCTCAAGTTTGATATTAGAAGCATTGAGATATCACATCTCATGCTATAGGAAGGGTCTCAGGATTGGAATGGAAGGAGTTGGATATCACATCTCATGTTTTAGGAAGGATCTCAGGTTTGGTATTAGAAGCATTGAGACATCTCATCTCATGCTATAGGAAGGGTCTCAGGATTGGAATGGGAAGGAGTTGGATATCACATCTCATGCTATATGAAGGGTCTCAGGTTTGGTATAAGCATTGAGATATCACATCTCATGCTATAGGAAGGGTCTCAGGATTGGAATGGGAAGGAGTTGTATATGACATCTCATGCCGTAGGAAGGGTCTCAGGTTTGGTATAAGCATTGAGATATCACATCTCTGCTATCGGAAGGGTCTCAGGATTGGAATGGGAAGGAGTTGGATATCCCATCTCATGTTATAGGAAGAGTCTCAGGTTTGGTATTAGAAGCATTGAGATATCACATCTCATGCTATAGGAAGGGTCTCAGGATTGGAATGGGAAGGAGTTGGATATCACATCTCATGCTATAGGAAGGGTCTCAGGTTTGGTATAAGCAGTGAGATATCACATCTCATGCAATAGGAACTGTCTCAGGATTGGAATGGGAAGAAGTTGGATATCACATCTCATGTTATAGAAGGATCTCAGGTTTGGTATAAGCATTGAGATATCACATCTCTGTTATCGGAAGGGTCTCAGGATTGGAATGTGAGGGAGTTGGATATTCCCATCTCATGTTATATATCAAGGGTCTCAGGTTTGGTATTAGAAGCATTGAGATATCACATCTCATGCTATAGGAAGGGTCTCAGGATTGGAATGGGAAGGAGTTGGATATCACATCTCATGCTATAGGAAGGGTCTCAGGTTTGGTATAAGCAGTGAGATATCACATCTCATGCTATAGGAACTGTCTCAGGATTGGAATGGGAAGAAGTTGGATATCACATCTCATGTTTTAGGAAGGATCTCAGGTTTGGTATTAGAAGCATTGAGACATCACATCTCATGCTATAGGAAGGGTCTCAGGATTGGAATGGGAAGGAGTTGGATATCACATCTCATGCTATATGAAGGGTCTCAGGTTTGGTATAAGCATTGAGATATCACATCTCATGCTATAGGAAGGGTCTCAGGATTGGAATGGGAAGGAGTTGTATATGACATCTCATGCCGTAGGAAGGGTCTCAGGTTTGGTATAAGCATTGAGATATCACATCTCTGCTATCGGAAGGGTCTCAGGATTGGAATGGGAAGGAGTTGGATATCCCATCTCATGTTATAGGAAGAGTCTCAGGTTTGGTATTAGAAGCATTGAGATATCACATCTCATGCTATAGGAAGGGTCTCAGGATTGGAATGGGAAGGAGTTGGATATCACATCTCATGCTATAGGAAGGGTCTCAGGTTTGGTATAAGCAGTGAGATATCACATCTCATGCTATAGGAACTGTCTCAGGATTGGAATGGGAAGAAGTTGGATATCACATCTCATGTTATAGGAAGGATCTCAGGTTTGGTATAAGCATTGAGATATCACATCTCTGTTATCGGAAGGGTCTCAGGATTGGAATGTGAGGGAGTTGGATATTCCCATCTCATGTTATAGGAAGGGTCTCAGGTTTGGTATTAGAAGCATTGAGATATCACATCTCATGCTATAGGAAGGGTCTCAGGATTGGAATGGGAAGGACTTGGATATCACATCTCATGCTATAGGGAGGGTCTCAGGATTGGAATGGGAAGGAGTTGGATATCACATCTCATGATAAAGGAAGGGTCTAAGGTTTGGAAGGGGAAGGATTTGGATATCACATCTCATGTTATAGGACGGGTCTCAGGTTTGGTATTAGAAGCATTGAGATATCAAATCTCATGGTATAGGAAGGGTCTCAGAATTGGAATGGGAAGGAGTTGGATATCACATCTCATTCTATAGGAAGGGTCTCAGGATTGGAATGGGAAGGAGTTTGATATCACATCTTATGCCATAGTATGGGTCTCAGGTTTGGTAGAAGCATTGGGATATCACATCTCATGCTATCGGAAGGTTATCAGGATTGGATTTGGAAGGAGTTGGATATCCCATCTCATGCTACAGGAAGGGTCTCACGTTGGAATGGGAAGGAGTTGGATATCACATCTCATGTTATAGGAAGGGTCTCAGGATTGGAATGGGAAGGACTTGGATATCACATCTCATGCTATAGGTAGGCTCTCAGGTTTGGAAGGGGAAAGAGTTGGATATCACATTTCATGTTAGAGGTAGGATCTCAGGTGTGGTATTAGAGGCATTGAGATATCACATCTCATGCTATCAGAAGGGTCTCAGGATTGGAATGGGAAGGAGTTGGATATCACATCTCATTCTATAGGAAGGGTCTCAGGATTGGAATGGGAAGGAGTTTGATATCACATCTTATGCCATAGTATGGGTCTCAGGTTTGGTAGAAGCATTGGGATATCACATCTCATGCTATCGGAAGGTTATCAGGATTGGATTTGGAAGGAGTTGGATATCCCATCTCATGCTACAGGAAGGGTCTCACGTTGAAATGGGAAGGAGTTGGATATCACATCTCATGTTATAGGAAGGGTCTCAGGATTGGAATGGGAAGGACTTGGATATCACATCTCATGCTATAGGTAGGCTCTCAGGTTTGGAAGGGGAAAGAGTTGGATATCACATTTCATGTTAGAGGTAGGATCTCAGGTGTGGTATTAGAGGCATTGAGATATCACATCTCATGCTATCAGAAGGGTCTCAGGATTGGAATGGGAAGGAGTTGGATATCACATCTCATGCTAAAGGGAGGGTCTCAGGTTTGGAAGGGGAAGGATTTGGATATCACATCTCATGTTATAGGAAGGATCTCAGGTTTGGTATTAGAAGCATTGAGATATCACATCTCATGCTATCGGAAGGATCTCAGGTTTGGTATTAGAAGCATTGAGATATCACATCTCATGCTATCAGAAGGGTCTTAGGATTGGAATGGGAAGAAGTTGGATATCACATCTCATGCTAAAGGGAGGGTCTCAGGTTTGTAAGGGGAAGGATTTGGATATCACATCTTATGTTATCGGAAGGATCTCAGGTTTGGTATTAGAAGTATTGAGATATCACATCTCATGCTATAGGAAGGGTCTCAGGATTGGAATGGGAAGGAGTTGGATATCACATCTCAAGCTATAGGAAGGGTCTCAGGTTTGGTATATGCATTGAGATATCACATCTCATGCTATAGGAAGGGTCTCAGGATTGGAATGGGAAGGAGTTGGATATCACATCTCATGTTATAGGAAAGATTTCAGGTTTGGTATTAGAAGCATTGAGACATCACATCTCATGTTATAGGAAGGGTCTCAGGATTAGAATGGGAAGAAGTTGGATATCACATCTCATGCTATAGGAAGGGTCTCAGGTTTGGCATAAGCATTAAGATATCACATCTCATGCTATAGGAAGGGTCTCAGGATTGGAATGGGAAGGAGTTGTATATGACATCTCATGCCATAGGAAGGGTCTCAGGTTTGGTATAAGCATTGAGATATCACATCACATGCTATAGGAAGGGTCTCAGGATTGGAATGGGAAGGACTTGGATATCACATCTCATGCTATCAGAAGGGTCTCAGGATTGGAATGGGAAGGAGTTGGATATCACATCTCATGCTAAAGGTAGGGTCTCAGGTTTGGAAGGGGAAGGATTTGGATATCACATCTCATGTTATAGGAAGGATCTCAGGTTTGGTATTAGAAGCATTGAGATATCACATCTCATGCTATCGGAAGTATCTCAGGTTTGGTATTAGAGGCATTGAAATATTACATCTCATGCTATCATAAGGGTCTCAGGATTGGAATGGGAAGGAGTTGGATATCACATCTCATGCTAAAGGGAGGGTCTCAGGTTTGGAAGGGGAAGGATTTGAATATCACATCACATGTTATAGGAAGGATCTCAGGTTTGGTATTAGAAGCATTGAGATATCACATCTCATGCTATCGGAATGGTCTCAGGATTGGAATGGGAAGGAGTTGGATATCACATCTCATGCTATAGGAAGGGTCTCAGGTTTGGAACGGGAAGGAGTTGGATATCACATCTCATGTTATAGGAAAGATCTCAGGTTTGGTATTAGAAGCATTGAGACATCACATCACTGCAATCGGAAGTGTCTCAGGATTGGGATGGGAAGGCGTTGGATATCACATCTCATGTTATAGGAAAGATCTCAGGTTTGGTATTAGAAGCATTGAGACATCACATCTCATGTTATAGGAAGGGTCTCAGAATTGGAATGGGAAGAAGTTGGATATCACATCTCATGCTATAGGAAGGGTCTCAGTTTGGTATAAGCATTGAGATATCACATCTCATGCTATAGGAAGGGTCTCAGGATTGGAATGGGAAGGAGTTGTATATGACATCTCATGCCATAGGAAGGGTCTCAGGTTTGGTATAAGCATTGAGATATCACATCACATGCTATAGGCAGGGTCTCAGGTTTGGAAAGGGAAGGAGTTGGATATCACATTTCATGTTAGAGGTAGGATCTCAGGTTTGGTATTAGAGGCATTGAGATATCACATCTCATGCTATCAGAAGGGTCTCAGGATTGGAATGGGAAGGAGTTGGATATCACATCTCATGCTAAAGGGAGGGTCTCAGGTTTGGAAGGGGAAGGATTTGGATATCACATCTCATGTTATAGGAAGGATCTCAGGTTTTGTATTAGAAGCATTGAGATATCACATCTCATACTATCGGAAGTATCTCAGGTTTGGTATTAGAGGCATTGAGATATCACATCTCATGCTATCGTAAGGGTCTCAGGATTGGAATGGGAAGGAGTTGGATATCACATCTCATGCTAAAGGGAGGGTCTCAGGTTTGGAAGGGGAAGGATTTGAATATCACATCACATGTTATAGGAAGGATCTCAGGTTTGGTATTAGAAGCATTGAGATATCACATCACATGCAATAGGAAGGGTCTCAGGTTTGGAACGGGAAGGAGTTGGATATCACATCTCATGTTTAAGGAAAGATCTCAGGTTTGGTATTAGAAGCATTGAGACATCACATCTCTGCAATCGGAAGTGTCTCAGGATTAGGATGGGAAGGAGTTGGATATCACATCTCATGTTATAGGAAAGATCTCAGGTTTGGTATTAGAAGCATTGAGATATCACATCTCATGTTATAGGAAGGGTCTCATGATTGGAATGGGAAGAAGTTGGATATCACATCTCATGCTATAGGAAGGGTCTCAGGTTTGGTAGAAGCATTGAGATATCACATCTCATGCTATAGGAACGGTCTCAGGATTGGAATGGGAAGGACTTGGATATCCCATCTCATGCTATAGGCAGGGTCTCAGGTTTGGAAAGGGAAGGAGTTGGATGTCACATTTCATGTTAGAGGTAGGATCTCAGGTTTGGTATTAGAGGCATTGAGATATCACATCTCATGCTATCCGAAGGGTCTCAGGATTGGAATGGGAATGAGTTGGATATCACATCTCATGCTAAAGGGAGGGTCTCAGGTTTGGCAGGGGAAGGATTTGGATATCACATCTCATGTTATAGGAAGGATCTCAGGTTTGGTATTAGAAGCATTGAGATATCACATCTCATGCTATCGGAAGTATCTCAGGTTTGGTATTAGAGGCATTGAGATATCACATCTCATGCTATCATAAGGGTCTCAGGATTGGAATGGGAAGGAGTTGGATATCACATCTCATGCTAAAGGGAGGGTCTCAGGTTTGGAAGGGAAAGGATTTGAATATCACATCACATGTTACAGGAAGGATCTCAGGTTTGGTATTAGAGGCTTTGAGATATCACATCTCATGCTATCGGAAGGGTCTCAGGATTGGAATGGGAAGGAGTTGGATATCACATCTCATGCTATAGGAAGGGTCTCAGGTTTGGAACGGGAAGGAGTTGGATATCACATCTCATGTTATAGGAAGGGTCTCAGGTTTGGTATAAGCATTGAGATATCACATCTCTGCAATCGGAAGTGTCTCAGGATTGGAACGGGAAGGAGTTGGATATCCCATTTCATGTTATAGGACTGGTCTCAGGTTTGGTATTAGAAGCATTGAGATATCACATCGCATGCTGTAGGAAGGGTCTCAGGTTTGGAATGGGAAGGAATTGGATATCACATCTCATGTCATAGGAAGGATCTCAGGTTTGGTATTAGAAGCATTGAGATATCACATCTCATGCTATAGGAATGGTCTCAGGATTGGAATGGGAAGGAGTTGGATATTACATTCTTGCTATGGGAAGGGTCTCATGTTTGGAATTGGAAGGAGTTGGATATCACATATGCTATAGGAAGGGTCTCAGGTTTGGAATGGGAAGGAGTTGGATATCACATCTCATGTTATAGGAAGGGTCTCAGGTTTGGTATAAGCATTGAGATATCACATCTCTGCTATCGGAAGTGTCTCAGGATTGGAATGGGAAGGAGTTGGATATCCCATCTCATGTTATAGGACGGGTCTCAGGTTTGTTATTAGAATCATTGAGATATCATATTGCATGCTATAGGAAGGGTCTAAGGATTGGAATGGGAAGGACTTGGATATCACATCTCATGCTATAGGTAGGCCCTCAGGTTTGGAAAGGGAAGGAGTTGGATATCACATTTCATGTTAGAGGTAGGATCTCAGGATTGGAATGGGATCTCCTACCTCTAACATGAAATGTGATATCCAACTCCTTCCCTTTCCAAACCTGAGACCCTGCCTATAGCATGTGATGTGATATCTCAATGCTTATACCAAACCTGAGACCCTTCCTATGGCATGAGATGTCATATACAACTCCTTCCCATTCCAATCCTGAGACCCTTCCTATAGCATGAGATGTGATATCTCAATGCTTATACCAAACTGAGACCCTTCCTATAGCATGAGATGTGATATCCAACTTCTTCCCATTCCAATTCTGAGACCCTTCCTATAACATGAGATGTGATGTCTCAATGCTTCTAATACCAAACCTGAGATCTTTCCTATAACATGAGATGTGATATCCAACGCCTTCCCATCCCAATCCTGAGACACTTCCGATTGCAGTGATGTGATGTCTCAATGCTTCTAATACCAAACCTGAGATCTTTCCTATAACATGAGATGTGATATCCAACTCCTTCCCGTTCCAAACCTGAGACCCTTCCTATAGCATGAGATGTGATATCCAACTCCTTCCCATTCCAATCCTGAGACCATTCCGATAGCATGAGATGTGATATCTCAATGCTTCTAATACCAAACCTGAGATCCTTCCTATAACATGTGATGTGATATTCAAATCCTTCCCCTTCCAAACCTGAGACCCTCCCTTTAGCATGAGATGTGATATCCAACTCCTTCCCATTCCAATCCTGAGACCCTTATGATAGCATGAGATGTAATATTTCAATGCCTCTAATACCAAACCTGAGATACTTCCGATAGCATGAGATGTGATATCTCAATGCTTCTAATACCAAACCTGAGATCCTTCCTATAACATGAGATGTGATATCCAAATCCTTCCCCTTCCAAACCTGAGACCCTACCTTTAGCATGAGATGTGATATCCAACTCCTTCCCATTCCAATCCTGAGACCCTTCTGATAGCATGAGATGTGATATCCAAGTCCTTCCCATTCCAATCCTGAGACCCTTCCTATAGCATGTGATGTGATATCTCAATGCTTATACCAAACCTGAGACCCTTCCTATGGCATGAGATGTCATATACAACTCCTTCCCATTCCAATCCTGAGACCCTTCCTATAGCATGAGATGTGATATCTTAATGCTTATGCCAAACCTGAGACCCTTCCTATAGCATGAGATGTGATATCCAACTTCTTCCCATTCTAATCCTGAGACCCTTCCTATAACATGAGATGTGATGTCTCAATGCTTCTAATACCAAACCTGAAATCTTTCCTATAACATGAGATGTGATATCCAACTCCTTCCCATTCCAATCCTGAGACCCTTCCTATAGCATGAGATGTGATATCTCAATGCATATACCAAACCTGAGACCCTTCCTATAGCTTGAGATGTGATATCCAACTCCTTCCCATTCCAATCCTGAGACCCTTCCTATAGCATGAGATGTGATATCTCAATACTTCTAATACCAAACCTGAGATCCTTCCGATAACATAAGATGTGATATCCAAATCCTTCCCCTTACAAACCTGAGACCCTCCCTTTAGCATGAGATGTGATATCCAACTTCTTCCCATTCCAATCCTAAGACCCTTCTGATAGCATGAGATGTGATATCTCAATGCTTCTAATACCAAACCTGAGATCCTTCCGATAGCATGAGATGTGATATCTCAATGCTTCTAATACCAAACCTGAGATCCTTCCTATAACATGAGATGTGATATCCAAATCCTTCCCCTTCCAAACCTGAGACCCTCCCTTTAGCATGAGATGTGATATCCAACTCCTTCCCATTCCAATCCTGAGACCCTTCTGATAGCATGAGATGTGATATCTCAATGCCTCTAATACCACACCTGAGATCCTACCTCTAACATGAAAGGTGATATCCAACTCTTTCCCCTTCCAAACCTGAGAGCCTACCTATAGCATGAGATGTGATATCCAAGTCCTTCCCATTCCAATCCTGAGACCCTTCCTATAACATGAGATGTGATATCCAACTCCTTCCCATTTCAACGTGAGACCCTTCCTGTAGCATGAGATGGGATATCCAACTCCTTCCAAATCCAATCCTGATAACCTTCCGATAGCATGAGATGTGATATCCCAATGCTTCTACCAAACCTGAGACCCATACTATGGCATAAGATGTGATATCAAACTCCTTCCCATTCCAATCCTGAGACCCTTCCTATAGAATGAGATGTGATATCCAACTCCTTCCCATTCCAATCCTGAGACCCTTCTGATAGCATGAGATGTGATATCTCAATGCCTCTAATACCACACCTGAGATCCTACCTCTAACATGAAATGTGATATCCAACTCTTTCCCCTTCCAAACCTGAGAGCCTACCTATAGCATGAGATGTGATATCCAAGTCCTTCCCATTCCAATCCTGAGACCCTTCCTATAACATGAGATGTGATATCCAACTCCTTCCCATTCCAACGTGAGACCCTTCCTGTAGCATGAGATGGGATATCCAACTCCTTCCAAATCCAATCCTGATAACCTTCCGATAGCATGAGATGTGATATCCCAATGCTTCTACCAAACCTGAGACCCATACTATGGCCTAAGATGTGATATCAAACTCCTTCCCATTCCAATCCTGAGACCCTTCCTATAGAATGAGATGTGATATCCAACTCCTTCCCATTCCAATTCTGAGACCCTTCCTATACCATGAGATTTGATATCTCAATGCTTCTAATACCAAACCTGAGACCCGTCCTATAACATGAGATGTGATATCCAAATCCTTCCCCTTCCAAACCTTAGACCCTTCCTTTATCATGAGATGTGATATCCAACTCCTTCCCATTCCAATCCTGAGACCCTCCCTATAGCATGAGATGTGATATCCAAGTCCTTCCCATTCCAATCCTGAGACCCTTCCTATAGCATGAGATGTGATATCTCAATGCTTCTAATACCAAACCTGAGACCCTTCCTATAACATGAGATGGGAATATCCAACTCCCTCACATTCCAATCCTGAGACCCTTCCGATAACAGAGATGTGATATCTCAATGCTTATACCAAACCTGAGATCCTTCCTATAACATGAGATGTGATATCCAACTTCTTCCCATTCCAATCCTGAGACAGTTCCTATAGCATGAGATGTGATATCTCACTGCTTATACCAAACCTGAGACCCTTCCTATAGCATGAGATGTGATATCCAACTCCTTCCCATTCCAATCTTGAGACCCTTCCTATAGCATGAGATGTGATATCTCAATGCTTCTAATACCAAACCTGAGACTCTTCCTATAACATGAGATGGGATATCCAACTCCTTCCCATTCCAATCCTGAGACCCTTCCGATAGCAGAGATGTGATATCTCAATGCTTATACCAAACCTGAGACCCTTCCTACGGCATGAGATGTCATATACAACTCCTTCCCATTCCAATCCTGAGACCCTTCCTATAGCATGAGATGTGATATCTCAATGCTTATACCAAACCTGAGACCCTTCATATAGCATGAGATGTGATATCCAACTCCTTCCCATTCCAATCCTGAGACCCTTCCTATAGCATGAGATGTGATGTCTCAATGCTTCTAATACCAAACCTGAGATCCTTCCTAAAACATGAGATGTGATATCCAACTTCTTCCCATTCCAATCCTGAGACAGTTCCTATAGCATGAGATGTGATATCTCACTGCTTATACCAAACCTGAGACCCTTCCTATAGCATGAGATGTGATATCCAACTCCTTCCCATTCCAATCCTGAGACCCTTCCTATAGCATGAGATGTGATATCTCAATGCTTCTAATACCAAACCTGAGACCCTTCCTATAACATGAGATGGGAATATCCAACTCCCTCACATTCCAATCCTGAGACCCTTCCGATAACAGAGATGTGATATCTCAATGCTTATACCAAACCTGAGATCCTTCTATAACATGAGATGTGATATCCAACTTCTTCCCATTCCAATCCTGAGACAGTTCCTATAGCATGAGATGTGATATCTCACTGCTTATACCAAACCTGAGACCCTTCCTATAGCATGAGATGTGATATCCAACTCCTTCCCATTCCAATCCTGAGACCCTTCCTATAGCATGAGATGTGATATCTCAATGCTTCTAATACCAAACCTGAGACTCTTCCTATAACATGAGATGGGATATCCAACTCCTTCCCATTCCAATCCTGAGACCCTTCCGATAGCAGAGATGTGATATCTCAATGCTTATACCAAACCTGAGACCCTTCCTACGGCATGAGATGTCATATACAACTCCTTCCCATTCCAATCCTGAGACCCTTCCTATAGCATGAGATGTGATATCTCAATGCTTATACCAAACCTGAGACCCTTCATATAGCATGAGATGTGATATCCAACTCCTTCCCATTCCAATCCTGAGACCCTTCCTATAGCATGAGATGAGATGTCTCAATGCTTCTAATACCAAACCTGAGATCCTTCCTAAAACATGAGATGTGATATCCAACTCCTTCCATTCCAATCCTGAGACCCTTCCTATAGCATGAGATGTGATATCTCAATGCTTCTAATATCAAACTTGAGACCTCCCTATAGCATGAGATGTGATATCCAAGTCCTTCCCATTCCAATCCTGAGACCATTCCTATAGCATGAGATGTGATATCTCAATACTTCTAATACCAAACCTGAGATCCTTACGATAACATGAGATGTGATATCCAAATCCTTCCCCTTCCAAACCTGAGACCCTCCCTTTAGCATGAGATGTGATATCCAACTCCTTCCGATTCCAATCCTGAGACCATTCTGATAGCATGAGATGTGATATCTCAATGCTTCTACCAAACCTAAGACCCTTCCTGTAGCATGAGATGTGATATCCAACTTCTTCCCATTCCAATCATGAGACCCTTCCTATAACATGAGATGTGATGTCTCAATGCTTCTAATACCAAACCTGAGATCTTTCCTATAACATGAGATGTGATATCCAACTCCTTCCCATCCTAATCCTGAGACACTTCCGATTGCAAAGATGTGATGTCTCAATACTTCTAATACCAAACCTGAGATCTTTCCTTAAACATGAGATGTGATATCCAACTCCTTCCCGTTCCAAACCTGAGACCCTTCCTATAGCATGAGATGTGATATCTCAATGCTTCTAATACCAAACCTGAGATCCTTCCTATAACATGTGATGTGATATTCAAATCCTTCCCCTTCCACACCTGAGACCCTCCCTTTAGCATGAGATGTGATATCCAACTCCTTCCCATTCCAATCCTGAGACCCTTCCTATAGCATGAGATGTGATGTCTCAATGCTTCTAATACCAAACCTGAGATCCTTCCTAAAACATGAGATGTGATATCCAACTCCTTCCCATTCCAATCCTGAGACCCTTACGATAGCATGAGATGTGATATCTCAATGCCTCTAATACCAAACCTGAGATACTTCCGATAGCATGAGATGTGATATCTCAATGCTTCTAATACAAAACCTGAGATCCTTCCTATAACATGAGATGTGATATCCAAATCCTTCCCCTTCCAAACCTGAGACCCTCCCTTTAGCATGAGATGTGATATCCAACTCCTTCCCATTCCAATCCTGAGACCCTTCCTATAGCATGAGATGTGATGTCTCAATGCTTCTAATACCAAACCTGAGATCCTTCCTAAAACATGAGATGTGATATCCAACTCCTTCCATTCCAATCCTGAGACCCTTCCTATAGCATGAGATGTGATATCTCAATGCTTCTAATATCAAACTTGAGACCCTCCCTATAGCATGAGATGTGATATCCAAGTCCTTCCCATTCCAATCCTGAGACACTTCCTATAGCATGAGATGTGATATCTCAATGCTTCTAATACCAAACCTGAGACTCTTCCTATAACATGAGATGGGATATCCAACTCCTTCCCATTCCAATCCTGAGACCCTTCCAAAAGCACAGATGTGATATCTCAATGCTTATACCAAACCTGAGACCCTTCCTATGGCATGAGATGTCATATACATATCCTTCCCATTCCAATCCTGAGACCCTTCCTATAGCATGAGATGTGATATCTCAATGCTTATACCAAACCTGAGACCCTTCCTATAGCATGAGATGTGATATCTAACTCCTTCCCATTCCAATCCTGAGACCCTTCCTATAGCATGAGATGTGATATCTCAATGCCTCTAATACCAAACCTGAGATCCTTCCTCTAACATGAAATGTGATATCCAACTCCTTCCCTTTCCAAACCTGAGAGCCTACCTATAGCATGAGATGTGATATCCAAGTCCTTCCAATTCCAATCCTTAACCCTTCCTATAGCATGCAATATGATATCTCAATGATTCTAATAACAAACCTGAGACCCGTCCTATAACATGAGATGGGATATCCAACTCCTTCCCATTCCAATCCTGAGACCCTTCCGATAGCAGAGATGTGATATCTCAATGCTTATACCAAACCTGAGACCCTTCCTACGGCATGAGATGTCATATACAACTCCTTCCCATTCCAATCCTGAGACCCTTCCTATAGCATGAGATGTGATATCTCAATGCTTATACCAAACCTGAGACTCTTCATATAGCATGAGATGTGATATCCAACTCCTTCCCATTACAATCCTGAGACCCTTCCTATAGCATGAGATGTGATGTCTCAATGCTTCTAATACAAAACCTGAGATCCTTCCTATAACATGAGATGTGATATCCAAATCCTTCCCCTTCCAAACCTGAGACCCTCCCTTTAGCATGAGATGTGATATCCAACTCCTTCCCATTCCAATCCTGAGACCCTTCCTATAGCATGAGATGTGATGTCTCAATGCTTCTAATACCAAACCTGAGATCCTTCCTAAAACATGAGATGTGATATCCAACTCCTTCCATTCCAATCCTGAGACCCTTCCTATAGCATGAGATGTGATATCTCAATGCTTCTAATATCAAACTTGAGACCCTCCCTATAGCATGAGATGTGATATCCAAGTCCTTCCCATTCCAATCCTGAGACACTTCCTATAGCATGAGATGTGATATCTCAATGCTTCTAATACCAAACCTGAGACTCTTCCTATAACATGAGATGGGATATCCAACTCCTTCCCATTCCAATCCTGAGACCCTTCCAAAAGCACAGATGTGATATCTCAATGCTTATACCAAACCTGAGACCCTTCCTATGGCATGAGATGTC
Source organism: Ambystoma mexicanum (assembly GCF_040938575.1). NCBI lineage: Eukaryota > Metazoa > Chordata > Amphibia > Caudata > Ambystomatidae > Ambystoma > Ambystoma mexicanum. The sequence goes on along the minus strand of NC_090939.1, from coordinate 988,764,185 downwards.
ATATACATATCCTTCCCATTCCAATCCTGAGACCCTTCCTATAGCATGAGATGTGATATCTCAATGCTTATACCAAACCTGAGACCCTTCCTATAGCATGAGATGTGATATCTAACTCCTTCCCATTCCAATCCTGAGACCCTTCCTATAGCATGAGATGTGATATCTCAATGCCTCTAATACCAAACCTGAGATCCTTCCTCTAACATGAAATGTGATATCCAACTCCTTCCCTTTCCAAACCTGAGAGCCTACCTATAGCATGAGATGTGATATCCAAGTCCTTCCAATTCCAATCCTTAACCCTTCCTATAGCATGCAATATGATATCTCAATGATTCTAATAACAAACCTGAGACCCGTCCTATAACATGAGATGGGATATCCAACTCCTTCCCATTCCAATCCTGAGACCCTTCCGATAGCAGAGTTGTGATATCTCAATGCTTATACCAAACCTGAGACCCTTCCTATAACATGAGATGTGATATCCAACTCCTTCCCATTCCAAACCTGAGACCCTTCCTATAGCATATGTGATATCCAACTCCTTCCAATTCCAAACATGAGACCCTTCCCATAGCAAGAATGTAATATCCAACTCCTTCCCATTCCAATCCTGAGACCATTCCTATAGCATGAGATGTGATATCTCAATGCTTCTAATACCAAACCTGTGATCCTTCCTATGACATGAGATGTGATATCCAATTCCTTCCCATTCCAAACCTGAGACCCTTCCTACAGCATGCGATGTGATATCTCAATGCTTCTAATACCAAACCTGAGACCAGTCCTATAACATGAGATGGGATATCCAACTCCTTCCCGTTCCAATCCTGAGACACTTCCGAATGCAGAGATGTGATATCTCAATGCTTATACCAAACCTGAGACCCTTCCTATAACATGAGATGTGATATCCAACTCCTTCCCGTTCCAAACCTGAGACCCTTCCTATAGCATGAGATGTGATATCCAACTCCTTCCCATTCCAATCCTGAGACCCTTCCGATAGCATGAGATGTGATATCTCAAAGCCTCTAATACCAAACCTGAGATCCTTCCTATAACATGTGATGTGATATTCAAATCCTTTCCCTTCCAAACCTGAGACCCTCCCTTTAGCATGAGATGTGATATCCAACTCCTTCCCATTCCAATCCTGAGACCCTTATGATAGCATGAGATGTGATATCTCAATGCCTCTAATACCAAACCTGAGATACTTCCGATAGCATGAGATGTGATATCTCAATGCTTCTAATACCAAACCTGAGATCCTTCCTATAACATGAGATGTGATATCCAAATCCTTCCCCTGCCAAACCTGAGACCCTCCCTTTAGCATGAGATGTGATATCCAACTCATTCCCATTCCAATCCTGAGACCCTTCGGATAGCATGAGATGTGATATCTCAATGCCTCTAATACCAAACCTGAGATCCTACCTCTAACATGAAATGTGACATCCAACTCCTTCCCTTTCCAAACCTGAGACCCTGCCTATAGCATGAGATGGGATATCCAAGTCCTTCCCATTCCAATCCTGAGACCGTTCCTATAGCATGAGATGTGATATCTCAATGCTTCTACCAAACCTGAGACCCTTCCTATAGCATGAGATGTGATATCCAACTTCTTCCCATTCCAATCATGAGACCCTTCCTATAACATGAGATGTGATGTCTCAATGCTTCTAATACCAAACCTGAGATCTTTCCTATAACATGAGATGTGATATCCAACTCCTTCCCATCCTAATCCTGAGACACTTCCGATTGCAGAGATGTGATGTCTCAATGCTTCTAATACCAAACCTGAGATCTTTCCTTAAACATGAGATGTGATATCCAACTCCTTCCCGTTCCAAACCTGAGACCCTTCTTATAGCATGTGATGTGATATCTCAATGCTTCTAATACCAAACCTGAGATCCTTCCTATAACATGTGATGTGATATTCAAATCCTTCCCCTTCCAAACCTGAGACCCTCCCTTTAGCATGAGATGTGATATCCAACTCCTTCCCATTCCAATCCTGAGACCCTTACGATAGCATGAGATGTGATATCTCAATGCCTCTAATACCAAACCTGAGATACTTCCGATAGTATGAGATGTGATATCTCAATGCTTCTAATACAAAACCTGAGATCCTTCCTATAACATGAGATGTGATATCCAAATCCTTCCCCTTCCAAACCTGAGACCCTCCCTTTAGCATGAGATGTGATATCCAACTCCTTCCCATTCCAATCCTGAGACCCTTCTGATAGCATGAGATGTGATATCTCAATGCCTCTAATACCAAACCTGAGATCCTACCTCTAACATGAAATGTGATATCCAACTCCTTCCCTTTCCAAACCTGAGACCCTGCCTATAGCATGTGATGTGATATCTCAATGCTTATACCAAACCTGAGACCCTTCCTATGGCATGAGATGTCATATACAACTCCTTCCCATTCCAATCCTGAGACCCTTCCTATAGCATGAGATGTGATATCTCAATGCTTATACCAAACTGAGACCCTTCCTATAGCATGAGATGTGATATCCAACTTCTTCCCATTCCAATTCTGAGACCCTTCCTATAACATGAGATGTGATGTCTCAATGCTTCTAATACCAAACCTGAGATCTTTCCTATAACATGAGATGTGATATCCAACGCCTTCCCATCCCAATCCTGAGACACTTCCGATTGCAGTGATGTGATGTCTCAATGCTTCTAATACCAAACCTGAGATCTTTCCTATAACATGAGATGTGATATCCAACTCCTTCCCGTTCCAAACCTGAGACCCTTCCTATAGCATGAGATGTGATATCCAACTCCTTCCCATTCCAATCCTGAGACCATTCCGATAGCATGAGATGTGATATCTCAATGCTTCTAATACCAAACCTGAGATCCTTCCTATAACATGTGATGTGATATTCAAATCCTTCCCCTTCCAAACCTGAGACCCTCCCTTTAGCATGAGATGTGATATCCAACTCCTTCCCATTCCAATCCTGAGACCCTTATGATAGCATGAGATGTAATATTTCAATGCCTCTAATACCAAACCTGAGATACTTCCGATAGCATGAGATGTGATATCTCAATGCTTCTAATACCAAACCTGAGATCCTTCCTATAACATGAGATGTGATATCCAAATCCTTCCCCTTCCAAACCTGAGACCCTACCTTTAGCATGAGATGTGATATCCAACTCCTTCCCATTCCAATCCTGAGACCCTTCTGATAGCATGAGATGTGATATCCAAGTCCTTCCCATTCCAATCCTGAGACCCTTCCTATAGGATGTGATGTGATATCTCAATGCTTATACCAAACCTGAGACCCTTCCTATGGCATGAGATGTCATATACAACTCCTTCCCATTCCAATCCTGAGACCCTTCCTATAGCATGAGATGTGATATCTCAATGCTTATGCCAAACCTGAGACCCTTCCTATAGCATGAGATGTGATATCCAACTTCTTCCCATTCTAATCCTGAGACCCTTCCTATAACATGAGATGTGATGTCTCAATGCTTCTAATACCAAACCTGAAATCTTTCCTATAACATGAGATGTGATATCCAACTCCTTCCCATTCCAATCCTGAGACCCTTCCTATAGCATGAGATGTGATATCTCAATGCATATACCAAACCTGAGACCCTTCCTATAGCTTGAGATGTGATATCCAACTCCTTCCCATTCCAATCCTGAGACCCTTCCTATAGCATGAGATGTGATATCTCAATACTTCTAATACCAAACCTGAGATCCTTCCGATAACATAAGATGTGATATCCAAATCCTTCCCCTTACAAACCTGAGACCCTCCCTTTAGCATGAGATGTGATATCCAACTTCTTCCCATTCCAATCCTAAGACCCTTCTGATAGCATGAGATGTGATATCTCAATGCTTCTAATACCAAACCTGAGATCCTTCCGATAGCATGAAATGTGATATCTCAATGCTTCTAATACCAAACCTGAGATCCTTCCTATAACATGAGATGTGATATCCAAATCCTTCCCCTTCCAAACCTGAGACCCTCCCTTTAGCATGAGATGTGATATCCAACTCCTTCCCATTCCAATCCTGAGACCCTTCTGATAGCATGAGATGTGATATCTCAATGCCTCTAATACCAAACCTGAGATCCTACCTCTAACATGAAATGTGATATCCAACTCTTTCCCCTTCCAAACCTGAGAGCCTACCTATAGCATGAGATGTGATATCCAAGTCCTTCCCATTCCAATCCTGAGACCCTTCCTATAACATGAGATGTGATATCCAACTCCTTCCCATTCCAACGTGAGACCCTTCCTGTAGCATGAGATGGGATATCCAACTCCTTCCAAATCCAATCCTGATAACCTTCCGATAGCATGAGATGTGATATCCCAATGCTTCTACCAAACCTGAGACCCATACTATGGCATAAGATGTGATATCAAACTCCTTCCCATTCCAATCCTGAGACCCTTCCTATAGAATGAGATGTGATATCCAACTCCTTCCCATTCCAATTCTGAGACCCTTCCTATACCATGAGATTTGATATCTCAATGCTTCTAATACCAAACCTGAGACCCGTCCTATAACATGAGATGTGATATCCAAATCCTTCCCCTTCCAAACCTTAGACCCTTCCTTTATCATGAGATGTGATATCCAACTCCTTCCCATTCCAATCCTGAGACCCTCCCTATAGCATGAGATGTGATATCCAAGTCCTTCCCATTCCAATCCTGAGACCCTTCCTATAGCATGAGATGTGATATCTCAATGCTTCTAATACCAAACCTGAGACCCTTCCTATAACATGAGATGGGAATATCCAACTCCCTCACATTCCAATCCTGAGACCCTTCCGATAACAGAGATGTGATATCTCAATGCTTATACCAAACCTGAGATCCTTCCTATAACATGAGATGTGATATCCAACTTCTTCCCATTCCAATCCTGAGACAGTTCCTATAGCATGAGATGTGATATCTCACTGCTTATACCAAACCTGAGACCCTTCCTATAGCATGAGATGTGATATCCAACTCCTTCCCATTCCAATCCTGAGACCCTTCCTATAGCATGAGATGTGATATCTCAATGCTTCTAATACCAAACCTGAGACTCTTCCTATAACATGAGATGGGATATCCAACTCCTTCCCATTCCAATCCTGAGACCCTTCCGATAGCAGAGATGTGATATCTCAATGCTTATACCAAACCTGAGACCCTTCCTACGGCATGAGATGTCATATACAACTCCTTCCCATTCCAATCCTGAGACCCTTCCTATAGCATGAGATGTGATATCTCAATGCTTATACCAAACCTGAGACCCTTCATATAGCATGAGATGTGATATCCAACTCCTTCCCATTCCAATCCTGAGACCCTTCCTATAGCATGAGATGTGATGTCTCAATGCTTCTAATACCAAAACTGAGATCCTTCCTAAAACATGAGATGTGATATCCAACTTCTTCCCATTCCAATCCTGAGACAGTTCCTATAGCATGAGATGTGATATCTCACTGCTTATACCAAACCTGAGACCCTTCCTATAGCATGAGATGTGATATCCAACTCCTTCCCATTCCAATCCTGAGACCCTTCCTATAGCATGAGATGTGATATCTCAATGCTTCTAATACCAAACCTGAGACCCTTCCTATAACATGAGATGGGAATATCCAACTCCCTCACATTCCAATCCTGAGACCCTTCCGATAACAGAGATGTGATATCTCAATGCTTATACCAAACCTGAGATCCTTCTATAACATGAGATGTGATATCCAACTTCTTCCCATTCCAATCCTGAGACAGTTCCTATAGCATGAGATGTGATATCTCACTGCTTATACCAAACCTGAGACCCTTCCTATAGCATGAGATGTGATATCCAACTCCTTCCCATTCCAATCCTGAGACCCTTCCTATAGCATGAGATGTGATATCTCAATGCTTCTAATACCAAACCTGAGACTCTTCCTATAACATGAGATGGGATATCCAACTCCTTCCCATTCCAATCCTGAGACCCTTCCGATAGCAGAGATGTGATATCTCAATGCTTATACCAAACCTGAGACCCTTCCTACGGCATGAGATGTCATATACAACTCCTTCCCATTCCAATCCTGAGACCCTTCCTATAGCATGAGATGTGATATCTCAATGCTTATACCAAACCTGAGACCCTTCATATAGCATGAGATGTGATATCCAACTCCTTCCCATTCCAATCCTGAGACCCTTCCTATAGCATGAGATGTGATATCTCAATGCTTCTAATATCAAACTTGAGACCACCCTATAGCATGAGATGTGATATCCAAGTCCTTCCCATTCCAATCCTGAGACCATTCCTATAGCATGAGATGTGATATCTCAATACTTCCAATACCAAACCTGAGATCCTTCCTAAAACATGAGATGTGATATCCAACTCCTTCCATTCCAATCCTGAGACCCTTCCTATAGCATGAGATGTGATATCTCAATGCTTCTAATATCAAACTTGAGACCACCCTATAGCATGAGATGTGATATCCAAGTCCTTCCCATTCCAATCCTGAGACCATTCCTATAGCATGAGATGTGATATCTCAATACTTCCAATACCAAACCTGAGATCCTTACGATAACATGAGATGTGATATCCAAATCCTTCCCCTTCCAAACCTGAGACCCTCCCTTTAGCATGAGATGTGATATCCAACTCCTTCCGATTCCAATCCTGAGACCATTCTGATAGCATGAGATGTGATATCTCAATGCTTCTAATACCAAACCTGAGATCCTTCCGATAGCATGAGATGTGATATCTAAATGCTTCTAATACCAAACCTGAGATCCTTCCTATAACATGAGATGTGATATCCAAATCCTTCCCCTTCCAAACCTGAGACTCTCCCTTTAGCATGAGATGTGATATCCAACTCCTTCCCATTCCAATCCTGAGACCCTTCTGATAGCATGAGATGTGATATCTCAATGCCTCTAATACCAAACCTGAGATCCTACCTCTAACATGAAATGTGATATCCAACTCTTTCCCCTTCCAAACCTGAGAGCCTTCCTATAGCATGAGATGTGATATCCAAGTCCTTCCCATTCCAATCCTGAGACCCTTCCTATAACATGAAATGTGATATCCAACTCCTTCCCATTCTAACATGAGACCCTTCCTATAGGATTTGGAAGGAGTTGGATATCCCATCTCATGCTATAGGAAGGGTCTCAGGTTGGAATGGGAAGGAGTTGGATATCACATCTCATGTTATAGGAAGGGTATCAGGATTGGAATGGGAAGGACTTGGATATCACATCTCATGCTATAGGAAGGCTATCAGGTTTGGAAGGGGAAGGATTTGGATATCACATCTCATGCTATAGGAAGGGTCTCAGGTTTGGTATAAGCATTGAGATATCACATCTCATGCTATAGAAACTGTCTCAAGATTGCAATGGGAAGGAGTTGGATATCACATCTGATGTTATAGGAAGGATCTCAGATTTGGTATTAGAAGCATTGAGACATCACATCTCATGCTATAGGAAGGGTCTCAGGATTGGAATGGGAAGGAGTTGGATATCACATCTCATGTTATAGGAAGGGTCTCAGGATTGGAATGGGAAGCACTTCGATATCACATCTCATGTTATAGGAAGGCTTCCAGGTTTAGAAGGGGAAGGAGTTGGATATCACATTCCATGTTAGAGGTAGGATCTCAGGTTTGGTATTAGAGGCATTGAGATATAACATCTCATGCTATCAGAAGGGTCTCAGGATTGGAATGGGAAGGAGTTGGATATCACATCTCATGCTAAAGGGAGGGTCTCAGGTTTGGAAGGGGAAGGATTTGGATATCACATCTCATGCTATAGGAAGGGTCTCAGGATTGGAATGGGAAGGATTTGGATATCACATCTCATGCTATAGGAAGGGTCTCAGGTTTGGTATAAGCATTGAGATATCACATCTCATGCTATAGGAAGGGTCTCAGGATTGGAATGGGAAGGAGTTGGATATCACATCTCATGCTATAGGTATGCTCACAGTTTTGGAAAGGGAAGGTTTTGGATATCACATCTCATGCTATAGGAAGGGTCTCACAATTGGAATGGGAAGGATTTGGATATCACATCTCATGCTATAGGAAGGGTCTCAGGATTGGAATGGGAAGGAGTTGGATATCACATCTCATGCTATAGGAAGGGTCTCAGGATTGGAATGGGAAGGAGTTGGATATGACATCTCATGCCACAGGAAGGGTCTCAGGTTTGGTATAAGCATTGAGATATCACATCTCTGCTATCGGAAGGGTCTCAGGATTGGAATGGGAAGGAGTTGGAAATCCCATCTTATGTTATAGGAAAGATCTCAGGTTTGGAAGGGGAAGGATTTGGACATCACATCTCATGTTTTAGGACGGGTGTCAGGTTTGGTATTAGAAGCATTGAGATATCACATCTCATGGTATAGGAAGGGTCTCAGGATTGGAATGGGAAGGAGTTGGATATCACATCTCATGCTAAAGGAAAGATCTCAGGTTTGGAAGGGGAAGGATTTGGACATCACATCTCATGTTTTAGGACGGGTGTCAGGTTTGGTATTAGAAGTATTGAGATATCACATCTCATGGTATAGGAAGGGTCTCAGGATTGGAATGGGAAGGAGTTGGATATCACATCTCATGCTAAAGGAAAGATCTCAGGTTTGGAAGGGGAAGGATTTGGACATCACATCTCATGTTTTAGAACGGGTGTCAGGTTTGGTATTAGAAGCATTGAGATATCACATCTCATGGTATAGGAAGGGTCTCAGGATTGGAATGGGAAGGAGTTTGATATCACATCTCATGCAATCGGAAGGGTCTCAGGTTTGGAATGGGAAGGAGTTGGATATCACATCTCATGTTATAGGAAGGATCTCAGGTTTATTATTAGAAGCATTGAGATATCACATCTCATGCTATAGGAAGGGTCTCAGGATTGGAATCGGAAGGAGTTGTATTTGACATCTCATGCCATAGGAAGGGTCTCAGGTTTGGTATAAGCATTGAGATATCACATCTCTGCTATCGGAAGGGTCTCAGGATTGGAATGGGAAGGAGTTGGATATCCCATCTCATTATAGCAAGGGTCTCAGGTTTGGTATTAGAAGCATTGAGATATCACATCTCATGCTATAGGAAGGGTCTCAGGATTGGAATGGGAACGACTTGGATATCACATCTCATGATAAAGGAAGGGTCTAAGGTTTGGAAGGGGAAGGATTTGGATATCACATCTCATGTTATAGGACCGGTCTCAGGTTTGGTATTAGAAGCATTGAGATATCAAGTCCCATGGTATAGGACGGGTCTCAGAATTGGAATGGGAAGGAGTTGGATATCACATCTCAAGCTATAGGAAGGGTGTCAGGATTGGAATGGGAAGGAGTTTGATATCACATCTCATGCCATGGTATGGGTCTCAGGTTTTGTAGAAGCATTGGGATATCACATCTCATGCTATCGGAAGGGTATCAGGATTGGATTTGGAAGGAGTTGGATATCCCATCTCATGCTATAGGAAGGGTCTCAGGTTGGAATGGGAAGGAGTTGGATATCACATCTCATGTTATAGGAAGGGTATCAGGATTGGAATGGGAAGGACTTGGATATCACATCTCATGCTATAGGAAGGCTATCAGGTTTGGAAGGGGAAGGATTTGGATATCACATCTCATGCTATAGGAAGGGTCTCAGGTTTGGTATAAGCATTGAGATATCACATCTCATGCTATAGAAACGGTCTCAAGATTGCAATGGGAAGGAGTTGGATATCACATCTCATGTTATAGGAAGGATCTCAGATTTGGTATTAGAAGCATTGAGACATCACGTCTCATGCTATAGGAAGGGTCTCAGGATTGGAATGGGAAGGAGTTGGATATCACATCTCATGTTATAGGAAGGGTCTCAGGATTGGAATGGGAAGCACTTCGATATCACATCTCATGTTATAGGAAGGCTTCCAGGTTTAGAAGGGGAAGGAGTTGGATATCACATTTCATGTTAGAGGTAGGATCTCAGGTTTGGTATTAGAGGCATTGAGATATAACATCTCATGCTATCAGAAGGGTCTCAGGATTGGAATGGGAAGGAGTTGGATATCACATCTCATGCTAAAGGGAGGGTCTCAGGTTTGGAAGGGGAAGGATTTGGATATCACATCTCATGCTATAGGAAGGGTCTCAGGATTGGAATGGGAAGGATTTGGATATCACATCTCATGCTATAGGAAGGGTCTCAGGTTTGGTATAAGCATTGAGATATCACATCTCATGCTATAGGAAGGGTCTCAGGATTGGAATGGGAAGGAGTTGGATATCACATCTCATGCTATAGGTAGGCTCTCAGTTTTGGAAAGGGAAGGTTTTGGATATCACATCTCATGCTATAGGAAGGGTCTCACAATTGGAATGGGAAGGATTTGGATATCACATCTCATGCTATAGGAAGGGTCTCAGGATTGGAATGGGAAGGAGTTGGATATCACATCTCATGCTATAGGAAGGGTCTCAGGAATGGAATGGGAAGGAGTTTTATATGACATCTCATGCCATAGGAAGGATCTCAGGTTTGGTATTAGAAGCATTGAGACATCACATCTCATGTTATAGGAAGGGTCTCAGGATTGGAATGGGAAGGAGTTGGATATCACATCTCATGCTATAGGAAGGGTCTCAGGTTTGGTATAAGCATTGAGATATCACATCTCATGCTATAGGAAGGGTCTCAGGATTGGAATGGGAAGGAGTTGTATATGACATCTCATGCCATAGGAAGGGTCTCAGGTTTGGTATCAGCATTGAGATATCACATCTCTGCTATCGGAAGGGTCTCAGGATTGGAATGGGAAGGAGTTGGATATCCCATCTTATGCAATAGGAAGGGTCTCAGGTTTGGTATTAGAAGCATTGAGATATCACATCTCATGTTATAGGAAGGGTCTCAGGATTGGAATGGGAAGGAGTTGGATATCACATCTCATGCTATAGGAAGGGTCTCAGGTTTGGTATAAGCATTGAGATATCACATCTCATGCTATAGGAAGGGTCTCAGGATTGGAATGGGAAGGAGTTGGATATCACATCTCATGCTATAGGAAGGGTCTCAGGTTTGGTATAAGCATTGAGATATCACATCTCATGCTATAGGAAGGGTCTCAGGATTGGAATGGGAAGGAGTTGTATATGACATCTCATGCCATAGGAAGGGTCTCAGGTTTGGTATCAGCATTGAGATATCACATCTCTGCTATCGGAAGGGTCTCAGGATTGGAATGGGAAGGAGTTGGATATCCCATCTCATGCTATAGGAAGGGTCTCAGGATTGGAATGGGAAGGACTTGAATATCCCATCTCATGCTATAGGGAGGCTCTCACGTTTGGAAAGGGAAGGAGTTGGATATCACATTTCATGTTAGAGGTAGGATCTCAGGTTTGGTATTAGAGGCATTGAATATCACATCTCATGCTATCAGAAGGGTCTCAGGATTGGAATGGGAAGGAGTTGGATATCACATCTCATGCTAAAGGGAGGGTCTCAGATTTGGAAGGGGAAGGATTTTGATATCACATCTCATGTTATAGGAAGGATCTCAGGTTTGGTATTAGAGGGATTGAGATATCACATCTCATGCTATCGGAAGGGTATCAGGATTGGATTTGGAAGTAGTTGGATATCCCATCTCATGCTATAGGAAGGGTCTCAGGTTGGAATGGGAAGGAGTTGGATATCACATCTCATGTTATAGGAAGGGTCTCAGGATTGGAATGGGAAATACTTCGATATCACATCTCATGCTATAGGAAGGCTCTCAGGTTTGCAAGGGGAAGGAGTTGGATATCACATTTCATGTTAGAGGTAGGATCTCAGGTTTGGTATTAGAGGCATTGAGATATCACATCTCATGCTATCAGAAATGTCTCAGGATTGGAATGGGAAGGAGTTGGATATCACATCTCATGCTAAAGGGAGGGTCTCTGGTTTGGAAGGGGAAGGATTTGGATATCACATCTCATGTTATAGGAAGGATCTCAGGTTTGGTATTAGAAGCATTGAGATATCACGTCTCATGCTATAGGAAGGGTCTCAGGTTTGGAATGGGAAGGAATTGGATATCACATCTCATGTCATAGGAAGGATCTCAGGTTTGGTATTAGAAGCATTGAGATATCACATCTCATGCTATAGGAATGGTCTCAGGATTGGAATGGGAAGGAGTTGGATATTAGATTCTTGCTATAGAAAGGGTCTCAGGTTTGGAACAGGAAGGAGTTGGATATCACATCTCATGTTATAGGAAGGGTCTCAGGTTTGGTCTAAGCATTGAGATATCACATCTCTGCTATCGGAAGTTTCTCAGGATTGAAATGGGAAGGAGTTGGATATCCTATCTCATGTTATAGGACGGGTCTCAGGTTTGGTAATAGAATCATTGAGATATCACATCTCATGCTGTAGGAAGTGTCTAAGGATTGGAATGGGAAGGACTTGGATATCACATCTCATGCTATAGGTAGACTCTCAGGTTTGGAAAGGGAAGGAGTGGGATATCACATTTCATGTTCAAGGAAGGATCTCAGGTTTGGTATTAGAGGCATTGAGATATCACATCTCATGCTATAGGAAGGGTCTCAGGATTGGAATGGGAAGGATTTGGATATCACATCTCATGCTATAGGAAGGGTCTCAGGTTTGGTATAAGCATTGAGATATCACATCTCATGCTATAGGAAGGGTCTCAGGATTGGAATGGGGAGGAGTTGGATATCACATCTCATGCTATAGGTAAGCTCTCAGGTTTGGAAGGGGAAGGATTTGGATATCACATTTCATGTTAGAGGAAGGATCTCAGGTTTGGTATTAGAGGCATTGAGATATCACATCTCATGCTATAGGAAGGGTCTCACGATTGGAATGGGAAGGATTTGGATATCACATCTCATGCTATAGGAAGGGTCTCAGGTTTGGTATAAGCATTGAAATATCACATCCCATGCTATAGGAAGGGTCTCAGGATTGGAATGGAAGGAGTTGGATATCACATCTCATGTTATAGGAAGGATCTCAGATTTGGTATTAGAAGCATTGAGACATCACATCTCATGCTATAGGAAGGGTCTCAGGATTGGAATGGGAAGGAGTTGGATATCACATCTCATGTTATAGGAAGGGTCTCAGGATTGGAATGGGAAGGACTTCGATATCACATCTCATGTTATAGGAAGGCTCCCAGGTTTGGAAGGGGAAGGAGTTGGATATCACATTTCATGTTAGAGGTAGAATCTCAGATTTGGTATTAGAGGCATTGAGATATAACATCTCATGCTATCAGAAGGGTCTCAGGATTGGAATGGGAAGGAGTTGGATATCACATCTCATGCTAAAGGGAGGGTCTCAGGTTTGGAAGGGGAAGGATTTGAAAATCACATCTCGTGTTATAGGAAGGATCTCAGGTTTGGTATTAGAAGAATTGAAATATCACATCTCATGCTATCGGAAGGATCTCAGGTTTGGTATTAGAAGCATTGAGATATCACATCTCATGCTATCAGAACGGTCTCAGGATTGGAATGGGAAGGAGTTGGATATCACATCTCATGCTAAAGGGAGGGTCTCTGGTTTGGAAGGGGAAGGATTTGGATATCACATCTCATGTTATAGGAAGGACCTCAGGTTTGTTATTAGAAGCATTGAGATATCACATCTCATGCTATAGGAAGGGTCTCAGGATTGGAATGGGAAGGAGTTGGATATCATATCTCATGCTATAGGAAGGGTCTCAGGAATGGAATGGGAAGGAGTTTTATATGACATCTCATGCCATAGGAAGGATCTCATGTTTGGTATTAGAAGCATTGAGACATCACATCTCATGTTATAGGAAGGGTATCAGGATTGGAATGGGAAGGAGTTGGATATCACATCTCATGCTATAGGAAGGGTCTCAGGTTTGGTATAAGCATTGAGATATCACATCTCATGCTATAGGAAGGGTCTCAGGATTGGAATGGGAAGGAGTTGTATATGACATCTCATGCCATAGGAAGGGTCTCAGGTTTGGTATAAGCATTGAGATATCACATCTCTGCTATCGGAAGGGTCTCAGGATTGGAATGGGAAGGACTAGGATATCACATCTCATGCTATAGGAAGGGTCTCAGGATTGGAATGGGAAGGACTTGGATATCACATCTCATGTTATAGGAAGGGTCTCAGGTTTGGTATTAGAAGCATTGAGATATCACATCTCATGCTATAGGAAGGGTCTCAGGAATGGAATGGGAAGGACTTGGATATCACATCTCATGATAAAGGAAGGGTCTAAGGTTTGGAAGGGGAAGGATTTGGATATCACATCTCATGTTATAGGACGGGTCTCAGGTTTGGTATTAGAAGCATTGTGATATCACATCTCATGCTATAGGAAGTGTCTCAGGATTGGAATGGGAATGAGTTGGATATCACATCTCATGCTATAGGAAGGGTTTCAGGTTTGGTAGAAGCATTGAGATATCACATCTCATGCTATAGGAAGAGTCTCAGGTTTGGGAAGGGAAGGATTTGGATTTCACATCTCATGTTATAGGATGGTTCTCATGTTTGGTTTTTGAAGCATTGAGATATCACATCTCATGCTATCGGAAGGGTCTCAGGTTTGGAATGGGAAGGAGTTGGATATCACATCTCATGTTATAGGAAGGATCTCATGTTTGGTATTAGAAGCATTGAGATATCACATCTCATGCTATAGGAAGGGTCTCCGGATTGGAATGTGAAGGATTTGGATATTACATCTCATGCTAAAGGAAGGGTCTCAGGTTTGGAATGGGAAGGAGTTGGATATGACATCTCTTGTTATAGGGAGGGTCTCAGGATTTGAATGGCAAGGAGTTGGATATCACATCTCATGCCATAGGAAGGGTCTCAGGTTTGGTATAAGCATTGAGATATCACATCTCTGCTATCGGAAGGGTCTCAGGATTGGATTGGGAAGGAGTTGGATATCCCTTCTCATGCTGTAGGAAGGGTCTCAGGTTGGAATGGGAAGGAGTTGGATATCACATCTCATGTTATAGGAAGGGTCTCAGGATTGGAATGGGAAGGATTTGGATATCGCATCTCTTGCTATAGGAAGGGTCTCAGGTTTTTTATTAGAAACATTGAGATATCACATCTCATGCTATAGGAAGGGTTTTAGGATTGGAATGGGAAGTATTTGGATATCACATCTCATGCTAAAGGAAGGGTCTCAAGTTTGGAAGGGGAAGGATTTGGATATTATATCTCATGTTATAGGACGGGACCCAGGTTTGGTATTAGAAGCATTGAGATATCACATCTCATGGTATAGGAAGGGTCTCAGGGTTGGAATGGGAAGGAGTTGGATATCACATCTCATCCAATAGGAAGGGTCTCAGGTTTGGAATGGGTAGGAATTGGATATCACATCTCATGTTATAGGAAGGTTCTCAGGTTTGGTAGAAGCGTTGAGATATCACATCTCTGCTATCGGAATGGTCTCAGGATTGGATTGGGAAGGAGTTGGATATCCCTTCTCATGCTATAGGAAGGGTCTCAGGATTTGAATGGCAAGGAGTTGGATATCACATATCATGCCATAGGAAGGGTCTCAGGTTTGGCATAAGAAGGAGTTGGATATCCCATCTCATGCTATAGGAAGGGTCTCAGGTTGGAATGGGAAGGAGTTGGATATGACATCTCATGTTATAGGAAGGGTCTCAGGATTGGAATGGGAAGGACTTGGATATCACATCTCATGCTGTAGGAAGGCTCTCAGGTTTGGAAAGGGAAGGAGTTGGATATCACATTTCATGTTAGAGGTAGGATCTCAGGTTTGGTATTAGAGGCATTGAGATATCACATCTCATGCTATCAGAAGGGTATCAGGATTGGAATGGGAAGGAGTTGGATATCACATCTCATGCTAAAGGGAGGGTCTCAGGTTCGGAAGGGGAAGGATTTGGATATCACATCTCATGTTATAGGAAGGATCTCAGGTTTGGTATTAGAAGCATTGAGATATCACATCTCATGCTATCGGAAGGATCTCAGGTTTGGTATTAGAAGCATTGAGATATCACATCTCATGCTATAGGAAGGGTCTCACAATTGGAATGGGAAGGAGTTGGATATCACATCTCATGTTATAGGAAGGATCTCAGGTTTGGTATTAGAAGCATTGAGATATCACATATCATGCTATAGGAAGGGTCTCAGGATTGGAATGGGAAGGAGTTGGATATCACATCTCATGCTATAGGAAGGGTCTCAGGTTTGGTATAAGCATTGAGATATCACATCTCTGCTATCGGAAGGGTCTCAGGATTGGAATGGGAAGGACTTAGATATCACATCTCATGCTATAGGGAGGGTCTCAGTATTGATATTAGAAGCATTGAGATATCACATCTCAAGCTATCGGAAGGGTCTCAGGATTGGAATGGGAAGGAGTTGGATATCACATCTCATGCTATAGGAAGGGTCTCAGGTTAGGAAGGGGAAGGAGTTGGATATCACATTTCATGTTAGAGGAAGGATCTCAGGTTTGGTATTAGAGGCCTTGAGATATCACATCTCATGCTATAGGAAGGGTCTCAGGATTGGAATGGGAAGGAGTTGGATATCACATCTCAAGCTATAGGAAGGGTCTCAGGTTTGGTATAAGCATTGAGATATCACATCTCATGCTATAAGAAGGGTCTCAGGATTGGAATGGGAAGGAGTTGGATATCACATCTCATGGTATAGGAAAGATCTCAGGTTTGGTATTAGAAGCATTGAGACATCACATCTCATGTTATAGGAAGGGTCTTAGGATTGGAATGGGAAGAAGTTGGATATCACATCTCATGCTATAGGAAGGGTCTCAGGTTTGGTATAAGCATTGAGATATCACATCTCATGCTATAGGAAGGGTCTCAGGATTGGAATGGGAAGGAGTTGTATATGACATCTCATGCTATAGGAAGGGTCTCAGGTTTGGTATAAGCATTGAGATATCACATCTCATGCTATAGGAAGGGTCTCAGGATTGGAATGGGAAGGACTTGAATATCACATCTCATGCTATAGGCAGGGTCTCAAGTTTGGAAAGGGAAGGAGATGGATATCACATTTCATGTTAGAGGTAGGATCTCAGGTTTGGTATTAGAGGCATTGAGATATCACATCTCATGCTATCAGAAGGGTCTCAGGATGGGAAGGAGTTGTATATCACATCTCATGCTAAAGGGAGGGTCTCAGGTGTGGAAGGGGAAGGATTTGGAAATCACATCTCATGTTATAGGAAGGATCTCAGGTTTAGTATTAAAAGCATTGAGATATCACATCTCATGCTATCGGAAGTATCTCAGGTTTGGTATTAGAGGCATTGAGATATCACATCTCATGCTATCATGAGGGTCTCAGGATTGGAATGGGAAGGAGTTGGATATCACATCTCTTGTTATAGGAAGGATCTCAGGTTTGGTATTAGAAGCATTGAGATATCACATCTCATGCTATAGGAAGGGTCTCAGGATTGGAATGGGAAGGAGTTGGATATCACATCTTATGCTATAGGAAGGGTCTCAGATTTGGTATAAGCATTGAGATATCACATCTCATGCTATAGGAAGGGTCTCAGGATTGGAATGGGAAGGAGGTGGATATCACATCTCATGCTATAGGAAGGGTCTCAGGTTTGGAACGGGAAGGAGTTAGATATCACATCTCATGTTATAGGAAGAGTCTCAGGTTTGGTATAAGCATTGAGATATCACATCTCTGCTATCGGAGGTGTCTCAGGATTGGGATGGGAAGGAATTGGATATCACATCTCATGCTATAGGAAGGGTATCAGGTTTGATATTAGAAGCATTGAGATATCACATCTCTGCTATTGGAAGGGTCTCAGGATTGGAATGGGAAGGACTTGGATATCAGAATTCATGTTATAGGAAGGGTCTCAGGTTTGGTATTAGAAGCATTGAGATATCACATCTCATGCTATAGGAAGGGTCTCAGGATTGAAATGGGAAGGACTTGGATATCACATCTCATGTTATAGGAAGGGTCTCAGGTTTGGTATTAGAAGCATTGTGATATCACATCTCATGCTATAGGAAGGGTCTCAGGAATGGAATGGGAAGGACTTGGATATCACATCTCATGATAAAGGAAAGGTCTAAGGTTTGGAAGGGGAAGGATTTGGATATCACATCTCATGTTATTGGACCGGTCTCAGGTTTGGTATTAGAAGCATTGAGATATCAAGTCTCATGGTATAGGACGGGAGTTTGATATCACATCTCATGCCATGGTATGGGTCTCAGGTTTTGTAGAAGCATTGGGATATCACATCTCATGCTATCGGAAGGGTATCAGGATTGGATTTGGAAGGAGTTGGATATCCCATCTCATGCTATAGGAAGGGTCTCAGGTTGGAATGGGAAGGAGTTGGATATGACATCTCATGTTATAGGAAGGGTCTCAGGATTGGAATGGGAATGACTTGGATATCACATCTCATGCTGTAGGAAGGCTCTCAGGTTTGGAAATCTGAGATTCTTCCGATAGCATGATATGTGATATCTCAATGCTTCTATACCAAACCTGAGATCCTTCCAATAACATGAGATGTGATATCCAAATCTTTCCCCTTCCAAACCTGAGACCCTCCCTTTAGCATGAGATGTGATATCCAAGTCCTTCCCATTCCAATCCTGAGACCCTTCCTATAGCATGTGATGTGATATCTCAATGCTTATACCAAACCTGAGACCCTTCCTATGGCATGAGATGTCATATACAACTCCTTCCCATTCCAATCCTGAGCCCTTCCTATATCATGAGATGTGATATCTCAATGCTTATACCAAACCTGAGACTCTTCCTATCGCATGAGATGTGATATCCAACTTCTTCCCATTCCAATCCTGAGACCCTTCCTATAACATGAGATGTGATATCTCAATACCTCTAATACCAAACCTGAGATCTTTCCTATAACATGAGATGTGATATCCAACTCCTTCCCATTCCAATCCTGAGACCCTTCCTATAGCATGTGATGTGATATCTCAATGCTTATACCAAACCTGAGACCCTTCCTATAGCTTGAGATGTGATATCCAACTCCTTCCCATTCCAATCCTGAGACCCTTCCTATAGCATGAGATGTGATATCTCAATACTTCTAATACCAAACCTGAGATCCTTCTGATAACATGAGATGTGATATCCAAATCCTTCCCCTTCCAAACCTGAGACCCTCCCTTTAGCATGAGATGTGATATCCAACTCCTTCCGATTCCAATCCTGAGACCATTCTGATAGCATGAGATGTGATATCTCAATGCTTCTAATACCAAACCTGAGATCCTTCCGATAGCATGAGATGTGATATCTCAATGCTTCTAATACCAAACCTGAGATCCTTCCTATAACATGAGATGTGATATCCAAATCCTTCCCCTTCCAAACCTGAGACCCTCCCTTTAGCTTGAGATGTGATATCCAACTCCTTCCCATTCCAATCCTGAGACCCTTCCTATAGCATGAGATGTGATATCTCAATACTTCTAATACCAAACCTGAGATCCTTCTGATAACATGAGATGTGATATCCAAATCCTTCCCCTTCCAAACCTGAGACCCTCCCTTTAGCATGAGATGTGATATCCAACTCCTTCCGATTCCAATCCTGAGACCATTCTGATAGCATGAGATGTGATATCTCAATGCTTCTAATACCAAACCTGAGATCCTTCCGATAGCATGAGATGTGATATCTCAATGCTTCTAATACCAAACCTGAGATCCTTCCTATAACATGAGATGTGATATCCAAATCCTTCCCCTTCCAAACCTGAGACCCTCCCTTTAGCATGAGATGTGATATCCAACTCCTTCCCATTCCAATCCTGAGACCCTTCTGATAGCATGAGATGTGATATCTCAATGCCTCTAATACCAAACCTGAGATCCTACCTCTAACATGAAATGTGATATCCAACTCTTTCCCCTTCCAAACCTGAGAGCCTTCCTATAGCATGAGATGTGATATCCAAGTCCTTCCCATTCCAATCCTGAGACCCTTCCTATAACATGAGATGTGATATCCAACTCCTTCCCATTCCAACCTGAGACCCTTCCTATAGCATGAGATGGGATATCCAGCTCCTTCCAAATCCAATCCTGATACCCTTCCGATAGCATGAGATGTGATATCCCAATGCTTATACCAAACCTGAGACCCATACTATTGCATGAGATGTGATATCAAACTCCTTCCCATTCCAATCCTGAGACCCTTCCTATATCTTAAGATGTGATATCCAACTCCTTCTCATTCCAATCCTGAGACCCTTCCGATATCGTGAGATGTGATATCTCAATGCTTCTAATATCAAACTTGAGACCCTCCCTATAGCATGAGATGTGATATCCAAGTCCTTCCCATTCCAATCCTGAGACCCTTCCTATAGCATGAGATGTGATATCTCAATGCTTCTAATACCAAACCTGAGACCCTTCCTATAACATGAGATGGGAATATCCAACTCCTTCCCATTCCAATCCTGAGACCCTTCCGATAGAAGAGATGTGATATCTCAATGCTTATACCAAACCTGAGATCCTTCCTATAGCATGAGATGTGATATCCTACTCCTTCCCATTCCAATCCTGAGACCCTTCCTATAGCATAAGATGTGATATCTCAATGCTTCTAATATCAAACTTGAGACCCTCCCTATAGCATGAGATGTGATATCCAAGTCCTTCCCATTCCAATCCTGAGACACTTCCTATAGCATGAGATGTGATATCTCAATGCTTCTAATACCAAACCTGAGACTCTTCCTATAACATGAGATGGGATATCCAACTCCTTCCCATTCCAATCATGAGACCCTTCCGATAGCAGAGATGTGATATCTCAAAGCTTATACCAAACCTGAGACCCTTCGTATGGCTTGAGATGTCATATACAACTCCTTCCCATTCCAATCCTGAGACCCTTCCGATAGCATGAGATGTGATATCTCAATGCTTATACCAAACCTGAGACCCTTCCTATAGCATGAGATGTGATATCCAACTCCTTCCCATTCCAATCCTGAGACCCTTCCTATAGCATGAGATGTGATGTCTCTATGCTTCTAATACCAAACCTGAGATCCTTTGTTTAACATGAGATGTGATATCCAACTCCTTCCATTCCAATCCTGAGACCCTTCCTATAGCATGAGATGTGATATCTCAATGCTTATACCAAACCTGAGACCCTTCCTATAGCATGAGATGTGATATCCAACTCCTTCCCATTCCAATCCTGAGACCCTTCCTATAGCATGAGATGTGATATCTCAATGCCTCTAATACCAAACCTGAGATCCTTCCTCTAACATGAAATGTGATATCCAACTCCTTCCCTTTCCAAACCTGAGAGCCTATCCATAGCATGAGATGTGATATCCAAGTCCTTCCCATTCCAATCCTTAGACCCTTCCTACAGCATGCAATATATATGATATCTCAATGATTCTAATAACAATCCTGAGACCCGTCCTATAACATGAGATGGGATATCCAACTCCTTCCCATCCCAATCCTGAGACACTTCCGATTGCAGAGATGTGATATCTCAATGCTTATACCAAACCTGAGACTCTTCCTATAACATGAGATGTGATATTTGTTAGGAAAGATTTCGTAATTGTAGGTAATTTTCCTTCCATGTGGCAACCCCTAAACTTTTTGCTGTTGTTTTTCACCTTGTTCTCGACTTTGCCAGAGAAGTGCAGCCTTCTGCCGCACTCCTCTGGGCTTTCGCTCCTTTCTTACGGGGAAACTGACATGGCCTTAAGACAGTCAGTACCGGGAAACGCTGTTTTCCGTAGTTTCTTTTATCATGTTGCGGCTTTCGTGCAACATGACACAAGAGGGCACTGTAAGCTAAGTTACTGCTCCCTTGGGATTCTAGCCTTCTACAGGACCTAGATACTCTTTCAGGATTGTAACTGATCGGTGCAAGTGATTCACGGACGGGAATGGTGGCAGCGATCGTTTCTTGTGTTTTGAGCTCCTTTTGGCGTTCTAAGCGCGTTTCTCGCACTTAACCCAAAATGGTGGCCTGGCTCCCAAAATGGCCAGACCACGAGGCTCCTTTGTCCTGTCCGCTGACCGTCTTGCTCCCTTCACCTTCCCCAGGTCGAGCCGAGCCGGGGCCTTCCTTATTTGGGCATGTACTTTCCCGCGAAACACGGATGCTTTCACGGGCTTCTACATGTCTTGTGTGTGCCTCCAGGATGTGGGCTGGGATGTCTGGTCCCGTGTGAATGCCTGGGACCACCGTGGTCCGTGATAGGTCCATGAATGGTGTGAGTGTTGATGAGCGGATCTCCCATTGGGTCCCCACCGTTTTGGCACGAAGGGAACCGTGGATAAGAGGGGGCTGGAAACACCACTACCATGTCGATCTCCTGAGTTCTCACGAACGAAGGAATACAGGAGCCAAGTATCCTGCAACCAAGAGGCTGAACCGAGGAATCGCTGGTGACCCGCTGAAGGACTGCTCCTCTGCACTGCTGTCGCCTTGTGAAACCCTTTTCACCTTTGATCGAACCAGAAGGCCTGTACTAGTACTTCGACCCTTGGAATAGCGGGGACAGCTATTCTCGGCATCTTCACCAGCTCCTGCTAGTAAGCCTTCGGAAGCGTCTCTGGGCCATCCAGCAGACTGACCAGCCTACACAGGAGTCTTGCTCTGTAACTGCCACCAGGTTGTGTAGTATATCGAGTCCTTGTCACTCTCACACGATTCGTACACTTGGCGTTCCCAGGTCTGAAGTGAGTAGTGTACATTTGGCTCAGATACACACGGCCGCTCCGTTGCCCTGCTGTGGTAACAAACTGTGCGGGTTCCTTCGTTTGGGACGTCTTTTACTCAACTCTGCTGCTGCAGACTCAACACGACGACGAGACGTCCCCTGCTCTTCTGAACCTGCCAGCGACTGAAACTGACGCGGAGAAGCCTGGGTCTGCTTGCATCGGGGACCGGTGAGTAGCATAGCTAGGAACTGGTCGCCCTCCTGCAGGAGCCCATAGCTTTTCCCCGCTGTGTCAAAACAGCACGCCTTTCCGGACTCGCGCTCTGCTTCTGCCCACAGTGGAGGCTGCGCTTGAGTCGCGGAACACTGTTCTTCTTCGTTTGTGCACTAAACTGAACTGCCTGATCTCCCTCGAAGAGACTCCCCTTTTGCCCGTATGTGTTGGTTTACTAGAGTTGGATTGTGATTTCTCGCTACGGTCATTGTTTTAAAGGCCTTGGAATAAATGTGTATATATTTTTAATATAGCACCTGTTTGGAGTAGTTTGTAAGTGTCCTTGCTTTGTGTGCTCATTGCAGGCTTTCAGTCACCCTCACCCCTCTTGAGACCTAGTCTTGACCGCCGCGATCGCTACCTTGATTGGTCTGGCTTGTCCAGAGGTTACCCTGTTCCAAGTAATTAGGTTGGCCTTCTGAACTTCTGCGCCACCAGGACAGAGTTCAGAAATCCGTCTTAACAAATTGGTGTACAGCGGTGGGATACCACTGAAGGTATCCAGTGTTGCGCACGAACTAAGGCATTTCAAGTTATTCCTTCCAGGACACGTAGTGAATTGTTGTAGTATAACTTTCAAAAGGCCATAGTCCTATCTAACAGTATGGAAACAAATACCTTGTTAACTTTAAATGCTTCCAAATCAGAAACATTGAAAAAGATGTGTGCGGAGAGAGGTGTTTCCTCTCAAGGCACGAAATTGGATATGATCCAAAGAATCGTGGCGTGGCAAGAAGCGCAGCTTGACGCTATAACTTCTGAGGACAGTGCGGAAGGAGGTGGGGCTGCTCTCACTGGTAGAACCGACGGTTCTGCCGCTGCACTGATCCACCGCGACCACGAGGACAGGGAGGATGAGATGTCTAATGTTTCCTCTGCCAGTGTTGATGGGAGGCTATGCTTGAATTCAAGAAGCAAGAGCTGCGGTTTAGGCAGAAGGAGCTTGAATTCAGCATAGCCAAACTAAAAATCGAACAGTCAGAAAAACAGAAAGACAGGGATCACCAGTTGGAACTGGCCAAGCTTCAGGTTGCAAATGGGTCCAAGGGTCCTGGACATGGGTCTGGGGCCTCCTCTCATCCACGGTTTCTGAAAGATCTGGTCAGTGTGTATGAGGAAAGGAATGACATTATGGACTGGCTGAATGCGTTTGAGTATGCATGCGAAGTTCAACAAGTTGACAATGCTGATAAGATTGCCTGGTTACTCAGCAGACTGCCCCATTCTGGCTGTAGTGCCATTATAGAAATGTCGAAGGCTGAGCGAGCTGATTTCGCAATGTTAAAGCAAACTCTCATTTTAAAGTTTGGGAAGACTCCGGCCCAATATTTGAAACGATTCATAGAGTATAAGAAAAAGGAAGGTGGTACTTGGGTATCTTATGTCACTGAATCCTTGAAAAACTTAACTGGCTGGGTCGAAGGTTATAAGGTTTCTACCTTCGAAGGCATGATAAATCTTGTCATGCTGGAACACATTTTTGCATCTTCTTCCCCGGAGCTTAAGCAGCATTTGGCCGATTCGAAGGAGATAGATCCTAAGAAGCTGGCCATTGCAGCAGACTTATGGGTGTCACATCGAGTGTCCCATAAGGTCAAAACTCATCCTGGTAAGCAGGAGGAAGGGAAAAAGTCCAAAGATAAGGAGGGTGGAGAATCTGATAAATCTTCTTCTCAAAAGGGCCACAAAAAGAAAAATAAGGGTAAGACACAAGAGAACTCACAGGGTAGTGGAGGTCAGCCTCCGAAACAGAACTCTGGTTACAATAAGCCTCCCTATGTAAACAGACCCAATGGATCTTGTTTTGCTTGTGGAGCAACTGACCACGTGAAGGCGGATCCCCGGTGTAAGGTTAGACCTTTGGGGGTCCACTCCGCTAATCTGGCCTTCTCCTCCTACGAGGAAGAAGAGATTACAGGAGCATCCTTCTCCTCAGACTCATTTCCCAGCGGGATAGAGGCTGAGGTAGTTTTAGTTTCGCTGGGTTCCTGGGAGCCTAAAGTCGCAGAGGCTTATGCTAGGATTCCAGATAATACCAAGCACTACTTTAAAGACAGTGTACTGATCAATGGAGTAGATACTCCAGCTCTTAGGGATAGTGGGTGCAGTCGAACTGTAGTGGATTCTACCTTGGTAGACTCAGAGGAAGTTGCCAGAGCTACTCTGATGCCCACTAAATTGGCTGACGGCCCACTCCGTATGTTCCCAGTAATACCTGTAAATCTTACTTTAAATGGTACAGCAGTCAGGATTCCAGTGAGCATTCAGAGAAACGTCCCGGGAAAGGTCTTGTTAGGTAATGATCTCAGAGCTTTAGGGCTCGTAGGAGACACTGCCGAAAGACCCTACACACGGTCTCAAGCACGGGCAGCATTGGCCAAGACCAATACGCCGCCCCAGCCGAAGGGGAAACCCAAGGCGAAAGGAGTCAACAAGTCAAGACGAGGGAAAGAGAATATTCCCCCGAGCTCGCCTACCACTGCGGTGGAGGAAGTTGGTCAATCGCCCGGGCCTGACGAGGAGGTGGCGATGCCTGAAGTATTTGACCCCAACGACCATCCTGAACTAAAAGACTTGTGGGAGGATACAGCCTCTACCCAGTAAAGTACAAGCAGTACAAGACTGGCCTACCCCCACTACAAGACTATGGCACCATAGCTGCTCCTCTGACTGCCCTCACAACTCTGAAGAAACCCAAGAAGGTAACTTGGACCGACGAGTGTGAGAAGGCCTTCAATGGCTTAAAAGACTCCTTGTGCCAGGCCCCTGTCCTCAGGGCCCCTGATTATCAAAGACCTTTTATCGTGCAGAGAGACGCCTCTGACACTGGGATAGGAGCTGTACTATCGCAAGTAGATGAGAAGGGTAAGGAACACCCTATTGGTTTTATTAGTCGCCAGTTTAAGGACAGAGAGCTCAGATGGTCCACGGTAGAGAAAGAATGTTTCTCTGTTGTGTGGGCCCTAAGGAAGCTGAGGCCCTACCTCTATGGGACCCACTTCACTGTGCAAACTGACCATAAGCCCTTAAAGTGGCTAATAAACATGAAGGGGGAGAATCCAAAGTTGCTTAGGTGGTCCATAAGTCTACAAGGCTTCGACTTCACTATTGAGCATAGGCCAGGTGTCCAACATAGCAATGCTGATGGGTTGTGCAGAATGTTTAACCGACCTGAACAAGAGACTCATCCAGGGGTGGATTAGTTCCCCCTGTCCATAGTCTGGGAGGGGCGAGTGTTAGGAAAGATTTCGTAATTGTAGGTAATTTTCCTTCCATGTGGCAACCCCTAAACTTTTTGCTGTTGTTTTTCACCTTGTTCTCGACTTTGCCCGAGAAGTGCAGCCTTCTGCCGCAATCCTCTGGGCTTTCGCTCCTTTCTTACGGGGAAACTGTCATGCCCTTAAGACAGTCAGTACCAGGAAACGCTGGTTTCCGTAGTTTCTTGTATCATGTTGCGGCTTTCGTGCAACATGACACAAGAGGGCACTGTAAGCTAAGTTACTGCTCTCTTGGGTCTCTAGCCTTCTACAGGCCCTAGATACTCTTTCAGGATTGTAACTGATTGGTGCAAGTGATTCACGGACGGGAATGGTGGCAGCTATCGTTTCTTGTGTTTTGAGCTCCTTTTGGCGTTCTAAGCGCGTTTCTCGCGCTTAACCCAAAATGGTGGCCTAGATCCCAAAATGGCCAGACCACGAGGCTCCTTTGTCCTGTCCGCTGACCGTCTTGCTCCCTTCACCTTCCCCAGGTCGAGCCGACCTGGGGCCTTCCTTATTTGGGCATGTGCTTTCCCGCGAAACACAGATGCTTTCGCAGGCTTCTACATGTCTTGTGTGTGCCTCCAGGATGTGGGCTGGGATGTCTGGTCCCAAAACACATCCTGGGTGCCAGAGAGTCTAGGGTGGTGTGAATGCCTGGGACCACCGTGGTCCGTGATAGGTCCACGAATGGTGTGAGTGTTGATGAGCGGATCTCCCATTGGGTCCCCTCCGTTTTGGCGCGAAGGGAACCGTGGATAAGAGGGGGCTGGAAACACCACTACCATGTCGATCGCCTGAGTTCTCACGAACGAAGGAATACAGGAGCCAAGTATCCTGCAACCAAGAGGCTGAACCGAGGAATCGCTGGTGACCCGCTGTAGGACTGCTCCTCTGCACTGCTGTCGCCTTGTGAAACCCTTTTCAGCGGGGACAGCTATTCTCGGCATCTTCACCATCTCCTGCTAGTAAGCCTTCAGAAGTGTCTCTGGGCCATCCAGCAGACTGACCAGCCTACACAGGAGTCTTGCTCTGTAACCGCCGCCAGGTTGTGTAGTATATCGAGTCCTTGTCACTCTCACATGATTTGTACACTTGGCGTTCCCAGGTCTGAAGTGAGTAGTGTACATTTGGCTCAGATACACACCGCCGCTCCGTTGCCCTGCTGTGGTAACAAACTGTGCGGGTTCCTTCGTTTGGGACGTCTTTTACTCAACTCTGCTGCTGCAGACTAAACACGACGACGAGACATCCCCTGCTCTTCTGAACCTGCCAGCGACTGAAACTGACGCGGAGAAGCCTGGGTCT
The DNA here is from genome assembly GCF_040938575.1 of Ambystoma mexicanum. Classification (NCBI taxonomy): domain Eukaryota; kingdom Metazoa; phylum Chordata; class Amphibia; order Caudata; family Ambystomatidae; genus Ambystoma; species Ambystoma mexicanum. The sequence goes on along the minus strand of NC_090939.1, from coordinate 988,736,419 downwards.
GCTTGCATCATGGACCGGTGAGTAGCATAGCTAGGAACTGGTCGCCCTCCTGCAGGAGCCCATAGCTTTTCCCCGCTGTGTCAAAACAGCACGCCTTTCCGTACTCGCGCTCTGCTTCTGCCCACAGTGGAGGCTGCGCTTGAGTCGCGGAACACTGTTCTTCTTCGTTTGTGCACTAAACTGAACTGCCTGATCTACCTCGAAGAGACTCCCCTTTTGCCCGTTGGCACCAGCGTGTGCAGGTACTTTTGAGCACAAGGCTCCACTCTTCGTAGGGCTCGGACTTCCTTTTAGTTAGGTGCCTCTGAAGGCGGACTGGGTCTAAGCATTATTTCGCACTGCCTGTTTTCCTTCCCTTTTAGGTGGACTACACATTTCGTGCATCTAACGCTTGAGACTTGTTTGTATTTGTATATATATTGTATTGGTATGGTATGTGTTGGTTTACTAGAGTTGTATTGTGATTTCTCGCTACGGTCATTGTTTTAAAGGCCTTGGAATAAATGTGTATATATTTTTAATATAGCACCTGTTTGGAGTAGTTTGTAAGTGTCCTTGCTTTGTGTGCTCATTGCGGGCTTTCAGTCACCCTCACCTCTCTTGAGACCTAGTCTTGACCGCCGCGATCGCTACCTTGATTGGTCTGGCTTGTCCAGAGGTTACCCTGTTCCAAGAAATTAGGTTGGCCATCTGAACTTCTGCGCCACCAGGACAGAGTTCAGAAATCCGTCTTAACAATATCCAACTCCTTCCCGTTCCAAACCTGAGACCCTTCCTATAGCATGAGATGTGATATCCAACTCCTTCCCATCCCAATCCTGAGACATTTCCGATTGCAGAGATGTGATATCTCAATGCTTATACCAAACCTGAGACTCTTCCTATAACATGAGATGTGATATCCAACTCCTTCCCGTTCCAAACCTGAGACCCTTCCTATAGCATGAGATGTGATATCCAACACCTTCCCATTCCAATCCTGAGACCCTTATGATAGCATGAGATGTGATATCTCAATGCCTCTAATACCAAACCTGAGATCCTTCCTATAACATGAGATGTGATATCCAAATCCTTCCCCTTCCAAACCTGAGACCCTCCCTTTAGCATGAGATGTGATATCCAACTCCTTCCCATTCCAATCCTGAGACCCTTCTGATAGCATGAGATGTGATATCTCAATGCCTCTAATACCAAACCTGATATCCTACCTCTAACATGAAATGTGATATCCAACTCCTTCCCTTTCCAAACCTGAGACCCTGCCTATAGCATGAGATGTGATATCCAAGTCCTTCCCATTCCAATCCTGAGACCCTTCCTATAGCATGTGATGTGATATCTCAATACTTATACCAAACCTGAGACCCTTCCTATGGCATGAGATGTCATATACAACTCCTTCCCATTCCAATCCTGAGACCCTTCCTATAGCATGTGATGTGATATCTCAATGCTTATACCAAACCTGAGACCCTTCCTATAGCTTGAGATGTGATATCCAACTCCTTTCTATTCCAATCCTGAGACCCTTCCTATAGCATGAGATGTGATATCTCAATACTTCTAATACCAAACCTGAGATCCTTCCGATAACATGAGATGTGATATCCAAATCCTTCCCCTTCCAAACCTGAGACCCTCCCTTTAGCATGAGATGTGATATCCAACTCCTTCCCATTCCAATCCTGAGACCCTTCTGATAGCATGAGATGTGATATCTCAATGCTTCTAATACCAAACCTGAGATCCTTCCGATAGCATGAGATGTGATATCTCAATGCTTCTAATACCAAACCTGAGCTCCTTCTTATAACATGAGATGTGATATCAAAATCCTTCCCCTTCCAAACCTGAGACCCTCCCTTTAGCATGAGATGTGATATCCAACTCCTTCCCATTCCAATCCTGAGACCCTTCTGATAGCATGAGATGTGATATCTCAATGCCTCTAATACCAAACCTGAGATCCTACCTCTAACATGAAATGTGATATCCAACTCTTTCCCCTTCCAAACCTGAGAGCCTTCCTATAGCATGATATGTGATATCCAACTCCTTCCCTTTCCAAACCTGAGACCCTTCCTATAGCATGAGATGTGATATCCAACTCCTTCCCATCCCAATCCTGAGACATTTCCGACTGCAGAGATGTGATATCTCAATGCTTATACCAAACCTGAGACTCTTCCTATAACATGAGATGTGATATCCAACTCCTTCCCGTTCCAAACCTGAGACCCTTCCTATAGCATGAGATGTGATATCCAACTCCTTCCCATTCCAATCCTGAGACCCTTCCGATAGCATGAGATGTGATATCTCAATGCTTCTAATACCAAACCTGAGATCCTTCCTATAACATGTGATGTGATATCCAAATTCTTCCCCTTCCAAACCTGAGACCCTCCCTTTAGCATGAGATGTGATATCCAACTCCTTCCCATTCCAATCCTGAGACCCTTATGATAGCATGAGATGTGATATCTCAATGCCTCTAATACCAAACCTGAGATCCTTCCTATAACATGAGATGTGATATCCAAATCCTTCCCCTTCCAAACCTGAGACCCTCCCTTTAGCATGAGATGTGATATCCAACACCTTCCCATTCCAATCCTGAGACCCTTCTGATAGCATGAGATGTGATATCTCAATGCCTCTAATACCAAACCTGATATCCTACCTCTAACATGAAATGTGATATCCAACTCCTTCCCTTTCCAAACCTGAGACCCTGCCTATAGCATGAGATGTGATATCCAAGTCCTTCCCATTCCAATCCTGAGACCCTTCCTATAGCATGTGATGTGATAACTCAATGCTTATACCAAACCTGAGACCCTTCCTATGGCATGAGATGTCATATACAACACCTTCCCATTCCAATCCTGAGACCCTTCCTATAGCATGTGATGTGATATCTCAATGCTTATACCAAACCTGAGACCCTTCCTATAGCTTGAGATGTGATATCCAACTCCTTCCCATTCCAATCCTGAGACCCTTCCTATAGCATGAGATGTGATATCTCAATACTTCTAATACCAAACCTGAGATCCTTCCGATAACATGAGATGTGATATCCAAATCCTTCCCCTTCCAAACCTGAGACCCTCCCTTTAGCATGAGATGTGATATCCAACTCCTTCCCATTCCAATCCTGAGACCCTTCTGATAGCATGAGATGTGATATCTCAATGCTTCTAATACCAAACCTGAGATCCTTCCGATAGCATGAGATGTGATATCTCAATGCTTCTAATACCAAACCTGAGCTCCTTCTTATAACATGAGATGTGATATCCAAATCCTTCCCCTTCCAAACCTGAGACCCTCCCTTTAGCATGAGATGTGATATCCAACTCCTTCCCATTCCAATCCTGAGACCCTTCTGATAGCATGTGATGTGATATCTCAATGCCTCTAATACCAAACCTGAGATCCTACCTCTAACATGAAATGTGATATCCAACTCTTTCCCCTTCCAAACCTGAGAGCCTTCCTATAGCATGAGATGTGATATCCAAGTCCTTCCCATTCCAATCCTGAGACCCTTCCTATAACATGAGATTTGATATCCAACTCCTTCCCATTCCAACCTGAGACCCTTTCTATAGCATGAGATGGGATATCCAACTCCTTCCAAATCCAATCCTGATACCCTTCCGATAGCATGAGATGTGATATCCCAATGCTTATACCAAACCTGAGACCCATACTATGGCATGAGATGTGATATCAAACTCCTTCCCATTCCAATCCTGAGACCCTTCCTATAGCTTGAGATGTGATATCCAACTCCTTCCCATTCCAATCCTGAGACCCTTCCTATAGCATGAGATGTGATATCTCAATACTTCTAATACCAAACCTGAGATCCTTCCGATAACATGAGATGTGATATCCAAATCCTTCCCCTTCCAAACCTGAGACCCTCCCTTTAGCATGAGATGTGATATCCAACTCCTTCCCATTCCAATCCTGAGACCCTTCTGATAGCATGAGATGTGATATCTCAATGCTTCTAATAACAAACCTGAGATCCTTCCGATAGCATGAGATGTGATATCTCAATGCTTCTAATACCAAACCTGAGCTCCTTCTTATAACATGAGATGTGATATCCAAATCCTTCCCCTTCCAAACCTGAGACCCTCGCTTTAGCATGAGATGTGATATCCAACTCCTTCCCATTCCAATCCTGATACCCTTCTGATAGCATGAGATGTGATATCTCAATGCCTCTAATACCAAACCTGAGATCCTACCTCTAACATGAAATGTGATATCCAACTCTTTCCCCTTCCAAACCTGAGAGCCTTCCTATAGCATGAGATGTGATATCCAAGTCCTTCCCATTCCAATCCTGAGACCCTTCCTATGGCATATGATGTGATAACTCAATGCTTATACCAAACCTGAGACCCTTCCTATGGCATGAGATGTCATATACAACACCTTCCCATTCCAATCCTGAGACCCTTCCTATAGCATGTGATGTGATATCTCAATGCTTATACCAAACCTGAGACCCTTCCTATAGCTTGAGATGTGATATCCAACTCCTTCCCATTCCAATCCTGAGACCCTTCCTATAGCATGAGATGTGATATCTCAATACTTCTAATACCAAACCTGAGATCCTTCCGATAACATGAGATGTGATATCCAAATCCTTCCCCTTCCAAACCTGAGACCCTCCCTTTAGCATGAGATGTGATATCCAACTCCTTCCCATTCCAATCCTGAGACCCTTCTGATAGCATGAGATGTGATATCTCAATGCTTCTAATACCAAACCTGAGATCCTTCCGATAGCATGAGATGTGATATCTCAATGCTTCTAATACCAAACCTGAGCTCCTTCTTATAACATGAGATGTGATATCCAAATCCTTCCCCTTCCAAACCTGAGACCCTCCCTTTAGCATGAGATGTGATATCCAACTCCTTCCCATTCCAATCCTGAGACCCTTCTGATAGCATGTGATGTGATATCTCAATGCCTCTAATACCAAACCTGAGATCCTACCTCTAACATGAAATGTGATATCCAACTCTTTCCCCTTCCAAACCTGAGAGCCTTCCTATAGCATGAGATGTGATATCCAAGTCCTTCCCATTCCAATCCTGAGACCCTTCCTATAACATGAGATTTGATATCCAACTCCTTCCCATTCCAACCTGAGACCCTTTCTATAGCATGAGATGGGATATCCAACTCCTTCCAAATCCAATCCTGATACCCTTCCGATAGCATGAGATGTGATATCCCAATGCTTATACCAAACCTGAGACCCATACTATGGCATGAGATGTGATATCAAACTCCTTCCCATTCCAATCCTGAGACCCTTCCTATAGCTTGAGATGTGATATCCAACTCCTTCCCATTCCAATCCTGAGACCCTTCCTATAGCATGAGATGTGATATCTCAATACTTCTAATACCAAACCTGAGATCCTTCCGATAACATGAGATGTGATATCCAAATCCTTCCCCTTCCAAACCTGAGACCCTCCCTTTAGCATGAGATGTGATATCCAACTCCTTCCCATTCCAATCCTGAGACCCTTCTGATAGCATGAGATGTGATATCTCAATGCTTCTAATAACAAACCTGAGATCCTTCCGATAGCATGAGATGTGATATCTCAATGCTTCTAATACCAAACCTGAGCTCCTTCTTATAACATGAGATGTGATATCCAAATCCTTCCCCTTCCAAACCTGAGACCCTCGCTTTAGCATGAGATGTGATATCCAACTCCTTCCCATTCCAATCCTGATACCCTTCTGATAGCATGAGATGTGATATCTCAATGCCTCTAATACCAAACCTGAGATCCTACCTCTAACATGAAATGTGATATCCAACTCTTTCCCCTTCCAAACCTGAGAGCCTTCCTATAGCATGAGATGTGATATCCAAGTCCTTCCCATTCCAATCCTGAGACCCTTCCTATAACATGAGATTTGATATCCAACTCCTTCCAATTCCAACCTGAGACCCTTTCTATAGCATGAGATGGGATATCCAACTCCTTCCAAATCCAATCCTGATACCCTTCCGATAGCATGAGATGTGATATCCCAATGCTTATACCAAACCTGAGACCCATACTATGGCATGAGATGTGATATCAAACTCCTTCCCATTCCAATCCTGAGACCCTTCCTCTAGCTTGAGATGTGATATCCAACTCCTTCCCATTCCAATTCTGAGACCCTTCCTATACCATGAGACTTGATATCTCAATGCTTCTAATACCAAACTTGAGACCCGCCCTATAACATGAGATGTGATATCCAAATCCTTCCCCTTCCAAACCTTAGACCCTTCCTTTATCATGAGATGTGATATCCAATTCCTTCCCATTCCAATCCTGAGACCCTTCCGATATCATGAGATGTGATATCTCAATGCTTCTAATATCAAACTTGAGACCCTCCCTATAGCATGAGATGTGATATCCAAGTCCTTCCCATTCCTATCCTGAGACCCTTCCTATAGCATGAGATGTGATGTCTCAATGCTTCTAATACCAAACCTGAGACCCTTCCTATAACATGAGATGTGATATCCAACTCCTTCCCATTCCAATCCTGAGACACTTCCTATAGCATGAGATGTGATATCTCACTGCTTATACCAAACCTGAGACCCTTCCTATAGCATGAGATGTGATATCCAACTCCTTCCCATTCCAATCCTGAGACCCTTCCTATAGCATGAGATGTGATATCTCAATGCTTCTAATATCAAACGTGAGACCCTCCCTATAGCATGAGATGTGATATCCAAGTCCTTCCCATTCCAATCCTGAGACACTTCCTATAGCATGAGATGTGATATCTCAATGCTTCTAATACCAAACCTGAGACTCTTCCTATAACATGAGATGGGATATCCAACTCCTTCCCATTCCAATCCTGAGACCTTTCCGATAGCAGAGATGTGATATCTCAATGCTTATACCAAACCTGAGACCCTTCCTACGGATTGAGATGTCATATACAACTCCTTCCCATTCCAATCCTGAGACCCTTCCTATAGCATGAGATGTGATATCTCAATGCTTATACCAAACCAGAGACCCTTCCTATAGCATGAGATGTGATATCCAACCCCTTCCCATTCCAATCCTGAGACCCTTCCTATAGCATGAGATGTTATGTCTCAATGCTTCTAATACCAAACCTGAGATCCTTCCTATAACATGAGATGTGATATCCAACTCCTTCCATTCCAATCCTGAGACGCTTCCTATAGCATGAGATGTGATATCTCAATGCCTCTAATACCAAACCTGAGATCCTTCCTCTAACATGAAATGTGATATCCAACTCCTTCCCTTTCCAAACCTGAGAGCCTATCCATAGCATGAGATGTGATATCCAAGTCCTTCCCATTCCAATCCTTAGACCCTTCCTACAGCATGCAATATGATATCTCAATGATTCTAATAACAATCCTGAGACCCGTCCTATAACATGAGATGGGATATCCAACTCCTTCCCATTCCAATCCTGAGACACTTCCGATAGCAGAGATGTGATATCTCAATGCTTGTACCAAACCTGAGACCCTTCCTATAACATGAGATCGGCTATCCAACTCCTTCCCGTTCCAAACCTGAGACCCTTCCTTTAGCATGAGATGTGATATCCAGCTCCTTCCCATTCCAATCCTGAGACACTTCCGATAGCATGAGATGTGATATCTCAATGCTTCTAATATCAAAACTGAGACCCTCCCTATAGCATGATATGTGATATCTAAGTCCTTCCCATTCCAATCCTGAGACCCTTCCTATAGCATGAGATGTGATATCTCAATGCTTCTACCAAACCTGAGACCCTTCCTTTAGCATGAGATGTGATATCCAACTCCTTCCCATTCCAATCCTGAGACCCTTCCTATAGCATGAGATGTGATATCTCAATACTTCTAATACCAAACCTGAGATCCTTCCTATAACATGAGATGTGATATCCAAATCCTTCCCCTTCCAAACCTGAGACCCTCCCTTTAGCATGAGATGTGATATCCAACTCCTTCCCATTCCAATCCTGAGACCCTTCTGATAGCATGAGATGTGATATCTCATTGCCTCTAATACCAAACCTGAGATCCTACCTCTAACATGAAATGTGATATCCTACTCTTTCCCCTTCCAAACCTGAGAGCCTTCCTATAGCATGAGATGTGATATCCAAGTCCTTCCCATTCCAATCCTGAGACCCTTCCTATAACATGAGATGTGATATCCAACTCCTTCCCATTCCAACCTGAGACCCTTCCTATAGCATGAGATGTGATATCTCAATGCCTCTAATACCAAACCTGAGATCCTTCCTCTAACATGAAATGTGATATCCAACTCCTTCCCTTTCCAAACCTGAGAGCCTATCTATAGCATGAGATGTGATATCCAAGTCCTTCCCATTCCAATCCTTAGACCCTTCCTACAGCATGCAATATGATATCTCAATGATTCTAATAACAAACCTGAGACCCGTCCTATAACATGAGATGGGATATCCAACTCCTTCCCATTCCAATCCTGAGACACTTCCGATAGCATAGATGTGATATCTCAATGCTTATACCAAACCTGAGACATTTCCTATAACATGAGATGTGATATCCAACTCCTTCCCGTTCCAAACCTGAGACCCTTCCTTTAGCATGAGATGTGATATCTCAATGCTTCTAATATCAAAACTGAGACCCTCCCTATAGCATGATATGTGATATCTAAGTCCTTCCCATTCCAATCCTGAGACCCTTCCTATAGCATGAGATGTGATATCTCAATGCTTCTACCAAACCTGAGACCCTTCCTTTAGCATGAGATGTGATATCCAACTCCTTCCCATTCCAATCCTGAGACCCTTCCTATAGCATGAGATGTGATATCTCAATACTTCTAATACCAAACCTGAGATCCTTCCGATAACATGAGATGTGACATCCAAATCCTTCCCCTTCCAAACCTGAAACCCTCCCTTTAGTATGAGATGTGATATCCAACTCCTTCCCATTCCAATCCTGAGACCCTTCTGATAGCATGAGATGTGATATCTCAATGCTTCTAATACCAAACCCGAGATACTTCCTATAACATGAGATGTGATATCCAAATCCTTCCCCTTCCAAACCTGAGACCCTCCCTTTAGCATGAGATGTGATATCCAACTCCTTCCCATTCCAATCCTGAGACCCTTCTGATAGCCTGAGATGTGATATCTCAATGCCTCTAATACCAAACCTGAGATCCTACCTCTAACATGAAATGTGATATCCAACTCTTTCCCCTTCCAAACCTGAGAGCCTTCCTATAGCATGAGATGTGATATCCAAGTCCTTCCCATTCCAATCATGAGACCCTTCCTATAACATGAGATGGGATATCCAACTCCTTCCCATTCCAATCCTGAGACCCTTCCTATAGCAGAGATGTGATATCTCAATGCTTATACCAAACCTGAGACCCTTCCTACGGCATGAGATGTCATATACAACTCCTTCCCATTCCAATCCTGAGACCCTTCCTATAGCATGAGATGTGATGTCTCAATGCTTCTAATACCAAACCTGAGATCCTTCCTATAACATGAGATGTGATATCCAACTCCTTCCCATTCCAATCCTGAGACCCTTCCTATAGCATGAAATGTGATATCTCAATGCTTATACCAAACCTGAGACCCTTCCTATAGCATGAGATGTGATATCCAACTCCTTCCCATTCCAATCCTGAGACCCTTCCTATAGCATGAGATGTGATATCCAACGCCTTCCCTTTCCAAACCTGAGAGCCTACCTATAGCATGAGATGTGATATTCAAGTCCTTCCCATTCCAATCCGTAGACCCTTCCTACACCATGCAATATGATATCTCAATGATTCTAATAACAAACCTGAGACCCGTCCTATAACATGAGATGGGATATCCAACTTCTTCCCATTCCAATCCTGAGACACTTCCGATAGCAGAGATGTGATATCTCAATGCTTATATCAAACCTGAGACGCTTCCTATAACATGAGATGTGATATCCAACTCCTTCCCGTTCCAAACCTGAGACCCTTCCTATAGCATATGTGATATCCAACTCCTTCCCATTCCAAACATGAGACCCTTCCTATAGCAAGAATGTAATATCCAACTCCTTCCCATTCCAATCCTGAGACCATTCCTATAGCATGAGATGTGATATCTCAATGCTTCTAATACCAAACCTGAGATCCTTCCTATGACATGAGATGTGATATCCAATTCCTTCCCATTCCAAACCTGAGACCCTTCCTACAACATGCAATGTGATATCTCAATGCTTCTAATACCAAACCTGAGACCAGTCCTATAACATGAGATGGGATATCCAACTCCTTCCCGTTCGAAACCTGAGACCCTTCCTATAGCATGAGATGTGATATCTCAATGCTTCTAATGCCAAACCTGAGATCCTTCCGATAGCATGAGATGTGATATCTCAATGCTTTTAATACCAAACCTGAGATCCTTCCGATAGCATGAGATGTGATATCTCAATGCTTCTAATACCAATCCTGAGATCCTTCCTATAACATGAGATGTGATATCCAAATCCTTCCCCTTCCAAACCTGAGACCCTCCCTTTAGCATGAGGTCTCAGGTTTGGTATTAGAAGCATTGAGATATCACATCTCATGCTATAGGAAGGGTCTCAGGATTGGAATGGGAAGGACTTGGATGTCACATCTCATGCTATAGGGAGGGTCTCAAGTTTGATATTAGAAGCATTGAGATAACAAATCTCATGATATCGGAAGGGTCTCAGGATTGGAATGGGAAGGAGTTGGATATCACATCTCAAGCTATAGGAAGGGTCTCAGGTTTGGTATAAGCATTGAGATATCACATCTCATGCTATAGGAAGGGTCTCTGGATTGGAATGGGAAGAAGTTGGATATCACATCTCATGCTATAGGAAGGGTCTCAGGTTTGGTATAAGCATTGAGATATCACATCTCATGCTATAGGAAGGGTCTCAGGATTGGAATGGGAAGGAGTTGTATATGACATCTCATGCCATAGCAAGGGTCTCAGGTTTGGTATAAGCATTGAGATATCACATCACATGCTATAGGAAGGGTCTCAGGATTGGAATGGGAAGGACTTGGATATCACATCTCATGCTATAGGCAGGGTCTCAGGTTTGGAAAGGGAAGGAGATGGATATCACATTTCATGTTAGAGGTAGGATCTCAGGTTTGGTATTAGAGGCATTGAGATATCACATCTCATGCTATCAGAAGGGTCTCAGGATTGGAATGGGAAGGAGTTGGATATCACATCTCATGCTAAAGGGAGGGTCTCAGGTTTGGAAGGGGAAGGATTTGGAAATCACATCTCATATTATAGGAAGGATCTCAGGTTTGGTATTAGAAGCATTGAGATATCACATCTCATGCTATCGGAAGGATCTCAGGTTTGGTATAAGAGGCATTGAGATATCACATCTCATGCTATCATAAGGGTCTCAGGATTGGAATGGGAAGGAGTTGGATATCACATCTCATGTTATAGGAAGGATCTCAGGTTTGGTATTAGAAGCATTGAGACATCACATCTCATGCTATAGGAAGGGTCTCAGGATTGGAATGGGAAGGAGTTGTATATGACATCTCAGGCCATAGGAAGGGTCTCAGGTTTGATATAAGCATTGAGATATCACATCTCTGCTATCGGAAGGGTCTCAGGATTGGAATGGGAAGGAGTTGGATATCCCATCTGAGTTGGATATCCCATCTCATGTTATAGGAAGGGTCTCAGGTTTGGTATTAGAAGCATTGAGATATCACATCTCATGCTATAGGAAGGGTCTCAGGATTGGAATGGGGAGGACTTGGATGTCACATCTCATGCTATAGGGAGGGTCTCAAGTTTGATATTAGAAGCATTGAGATAACAAATCTCATGATATCGGAAGGGTCTCAGGATTGGAATGGGAAGGAGTTGGATATCACATCTCATGATAAAGGAAGGGTCTAAGGTTTGGAAGGGGAAGGATTTGGATATCACATCTCATGTTATAGGACGGGTCTCAGGTTTGGTATTAGAAGCATTGAGATATCAAGTCTCATGGTATAGGAAGGGTCTCAGAATTGGAATGTGAAGAAGTTGGATATCACATCTCAAGCTATAGGAAGGGTCTCAGGATTGGAATGGGAAGGAGTTTGGTATCACATCTCATGCCATAGTATGGGTCTCAGATTTGGTAGAAGCATTGGGATATCACATCTCATGCTATCGGAATGGTATCAGTATTGGATTTGGAAGGAGTTGGATATCCCATCTCATGCTATAGGAAAGGTCTCAGGTTGGAATGGGATGGAGTTGGATATCACATTTCATGTTATAGGAAGGGTCTCAGGTTTGGAATGGGAAGGAATTGGATATCACATCTCATGTTATAGGAAGGATCTCTGGTTTGGTATTAGAACCATTGAGATATCACATCTCATGCTATAGGAAGGGTCTCAGGATTGGAATGCGAAGGATTTGGATATCACATCTCATGCTAAAGGAAGGGTCTCAGGTTTGGTAGAAGCGTTGAGATATCACATCTCTGCTATCGGAAGGGTCTCAGGATTGGATTGGGAAGGAGTTGGATATCCCTTCCCATGCTATAGGAAGGGTCTCAGGATTTGAATGGCAAGGAGTTGGATATCACATATCATGCCATAGGAAGGGTCTCAGGTTTGGTATAAGCATTGAGATATCACATCTCTGCTATCGGAAGGGTCTCCGGATTGGATTGGGAAGGAGTTGGATATCCCTTCTCATGCTATAGGAAGTGTCTCAGGTTGGAATGGGAAGGAGTTGGATATCACATCTCATGTTATAGGAAGGGTCTCAGGATTGGAATGGGAAGGATTTGGATATCACATCTCTTGCTATAGGAAGGGTCTCAGGATTGGAATGGGTAGGAGTTGGATATTACATTCTTGCTATAGGAAGGGTCTCATGTTTGGAATGGAAGGAGTTGGATATCACATATGCTATAGGAAGTGTCTCAGGTTTGGAACGGGAAGGAGTTGGATATCACATCTCATGTTAGAAGAAGGATCTCAGGTTTGGTATTAGAGGCCTTGAGATATCACATCTCATGCTATAGGAAGGGTCTCAGGTTTGGTATAAGCATTGAGATATCACATCTCATGCTATAGGAAGGGTCCCAGCATTGGAATGGGAAGGAGTTGTATATGACATCTCATGCCATAAGAAGGGTCTCAGGTTTGGTATAAGCATTGAGATATCACATCACATGCTATAGGAAGGGTCTCAGGATTGGAATGGGAAGGACTTGGATATCACAGCTCATGCTATAGGCAGGGTCTCAGGTTTGGAAAGGGAAGGAGATGGATATCACATTTCATGTTAGAGGTAGGATCTGAGGTTTGGTATTAGAGGCATTGAGATATCACATCTCATGCTATCAGAAGGGTCTCAGGATTGGAATGGGAAGGAGTTGTATATCACATCTCATGCCAAAGGGAGGGTCTTAGGTTTGGAAGGGGAAGGATTTGAATATCACATCACATGTTATAGGAAGGATCTCAGGTTTGGTATTAGAGGCATTGAGATATCACATCTCATGCTATCGGAAGGGTCTCAGGATTGGAATGGGAAGGAGTTGGATATCACATCTCATGCTATAGGAAGGGTCTCAGGTTTGGAACGGGAAGGAGTTGGATATCACATCTCGTGTTATAGGAAGAGTCTCAGGTTTGGTATAAGCATTGAGATATCACATCTCTGCAATTGGAAGTGTCTCAGGATTGGGATGGGAAGGATTTGGATATCACATCTCATGCTATAGGAAGGGTCTCAGGTTTGGAACGGGAAGGAGTTGGATATCACATCTCATGTTATAGGAAGAGTCTCAGGTTTGGTATAAGCATTGAGATATCAAATCTCTGCAATCGGAAGTGTCTCAGGATTGGAACGGGAAGGAGTTGGATATCCCATCTCATGTTATAGGACTGGTCTCAGGTTTGGTATTAGAAGCATTGAGATATCACATCGCATGCTGTAAGAAGGGTCTCAGGTTTGGAATGGGAAGGAATTGGATATCACATCTCATGTCATAGGAAGGATCTCAGGTTTGGTATTAGAAGCATTGAGATATCACATCTCATGCTATAGGAATGGTCTCAGGATTGGAATGGGAAGGAGTTGGATATTACATTCTTGCTATGGGAAGGGTCTCATGTTTGGAATTGGAAGGAGTTGGATATCACATATGCTATAGGAAGGGTCTCAGGTTTGGAATGGGAAGGAGTTGGATATCACATCTCATGTTATAGGAAGGGTCTCAGGTTGGTATACGCATTGAGATATCACATCTCTGCTATCGGAAGGGTCTCAGGATTGGAATGGGAAGGAGTTGGATATCCCATCTCATGTTATAGAAAGGGTCTCAGGTTTGGTATTAGAAGCATTGAGATATCACATCTCATGCTATAGGAAGGGTCTCAGGATTGGAATGGGGAGGACTTGGATGTCACATCTCATGCTATAGGGAGGGTCTCAAGTTTGATATTAGAAGCATTGAGATAACAAATCTCATGATATCGGAAGGGTCTCAGGATTGGAATGGGAAGGAGTTGGATATCACATCTCATGATAAAGGAAGGGTCTAAGGTTTGGAAGGGGGAAGGATTTGGATATCACATCTCATGTTATAGGACGGGTCTCAGGTTTGGTATTAGAAGCATTGAGATATCAAGTCTCATGGTATAGGAAGGGTCTCAGAATTGGAATGGGAAGGAGTTGGATATCACATCTCAAGCTATAGGAAGGGTCTCAGGATTGGAATGGGAAGGAGTTTGATATCACATCTTATGCCATAGTATGGGTCTCAGGTTTGGTAGAAGCATTGGGATATCACATCTCATGCTATTGGAAGGGTATCAGTATTGGATTTGGAAGGAGTTGGATATCCCATCTCATGCTATAGGAAGGGTCTCAGGTTGGAATGGGAAGGATTTGGATATCACATTTCATGTTATAGGAAGGGTCTCAGGATTGGAATGGGAAGGACTTGGATATCATATCTCATGCTATAGGAAGGCTCTCAGGTTTGGAAGGGGAAGGAGTTGGATATCACATTTCATGTTAGAGGAAGGATCTCAGGTTTGGTATTAGAGGCCTTGAGATATCACATCTCATGCTATAGGAAGGGTCTCAGGATTGGAATGGGAAGGAGTTGGATATCACATCTCAAGCTATAGGAAGGGTCTCAGGTTTGGTATAAGCATTGAGATATCACATCTCATGCTATAGGAAGGGTCTCAGGATTGGAATGGGAAGGAGTTGGATATCACATCTCATATTATAGGAAAGATCTCAAGTTTGGTATTAGAAGCATTGAGACATCACATCTCATGTTATAGGAAGGGTCTTAGGATTGGAATGGGAATAAGTTGGATATCACATCTCATGCTATAGGAAGGGTCTCAGGTTTGGTATAAGCATTGAGATATCACATCACATGCTATAGGAAGGGTCTCAGGATTGGAATGGGAAGGAGTTGTATATGACATCTCATGCCATAGGAAGGGTCTCAGGTTTGGTATAAGCATTGAGATATCACATCACATGCTATAGGAAGGGTCTCAGGATTGGAATGGGAAGGACTTGAATATCACATCTCATGCTATAGGCAGGGTCTCAGGTTTGGAAAGGGAAGGAGATGGATATCACATTTCATGTTAGAGGTAGGATCTCAGGTTTGGTATTAGAGGCATTGAGATATCACATCTCATGCTATCAGAAGGGTCTCAGGATTGGAATGGGAAGGAGTTGTATATCACATCTCATGCTAAAGGGATGGTCTCAGGTTTGGAAGGGGAAGGATTTGGAAATCACATCTCATGTTATAGGAAGGATCTCAGGTTTGGTATTAGAAGCATTGAGATATCACATCTCATGCTATCTGAAGTATCTCAGGTTTGGTATTAGAGGCATTGAGATATCACATCTCATGCTATAGGAAGGGTCTCAGGATTGGAATGGGAAGGAGTTGGATATCACATCTCATGTCATAGGAAGGATCTCAGGTTTGGTATTAGAAGCATTGAGATATCACATCTCATGCTATAGGAAGGGTCTCAGGATTGGAATGGGAAGGAGTTGGATATCACATCTCATGCTATAGGAAGGGTCTCAGATTTGGTATAAGCATTGAGATATCACATCTTATGCTATAGGAAGGGTCTCAGGATTGGAATGGGAAGGAGTTGGATATCACATCTCATGCTATAGGAAGGGTCTCAGGTTTGGAACGGGAAGGAGTTAGATATCACATCTCATGTTATAGGAATAGTCTCAGGTTTGGTATAAGCATTGAGATATCACATCTCTGCTATCGGTGGTGTCTCAGGATTGGGATGGGAAGGAATTGGATATCACATCTCATGCTATAGGAAGGGTATCAGGTTTGGAACGGGAAGGAGTTGGATATCCCATCTCATGTTATAGGACAGGTCTCAGGTTTGATATTAGAAGCATTGAGATATCACATCTCATGCTATAGGAAGGGTCTCAGGATTGAAATGGGAAGGACTTGGATATCACATCTCATGTTATAGGAAGGGTCTCAGGTTTGGTATTAGAAGCATTGAGATATCACATCTCATGCTATAGGAAGGGTCTCAGGATTGAAATGGGAAGGACTTGGATATCACATCTCATGTTATGGGAAGGGTCTCAGGTTTGGTATTAGAAGCATTGAGATATCACATCTCATGCTATAGGAAGGGTCTCAGGAATGGAATGGGAAGGACTTGGATATCACATCTCATGATAAAGGAAGGGTCTAAGGTTTGGAAGGGGAAGGATTTGGATATCACATCTCATGTTATTGGACCGGTCTCAGGTTTGGTATTAGAAGCATTGAGATATCAAGTCTCATGGTATAGGACGGGAGTTTGATATCACATCTCACGCCATGGTATGGGTCTCAGGTTTTGTAGAAGCATTGGGATATCACATCTCATGCTATCGGAAGGGTATCAGGATTGGTTTTGGAAGGAGTTGGATATCCCATCTCATGCTATAGGAAGGGTCTCAGGTTGGAATGGGAAGGAGTTGGATATGACATCTCATGTTATAGGAAGGGTCTCAGGATTGGAATGGGAAGGACTTGGATATCACATCTCATGCTGTAGGAAGGCTCGCAGGTTTGGAAAGGGAAGGAGTTGGATATCACATTTCATGTTAGAGGTAGGATCTCAGGTTTGGTATTAGAGGCATTGAGATATCACATCTCATGCTATCAGAAGCGTATCAGGATTGGAATGGGAAGGAGTTGGATATCACATCTCATGCTAATGGGAGGGTCTCAGGTTCGGAAGGGGAAGGATTTGGATATCACATCTCATGTTATAGGAAGGATCTCAGGTTTGGTATTAGAAGCATTGAGATATCACATCTCATGCTATCGGAAGGATCTCAGGTTTGGTATTAGAAGCATTGAGATATCACATCTCATGCTATAGGAAGGGTCTCAGGATTGGAATGGGAAGGAGTTGGATATCACATCTCATGATAAAGGAAGGGTCTAAGGTTTGGAAGGGGAAGGATTTGGATATCACATCTCATGTTATAGGACGGGTCTCAGGTTTGGTATTAGAAGCATTGAGATATCAAGTCTCATGGTATAGGAAGGGTCTCAGAATTGGAATGGGAAGGAGTTGGATATCACATCTCAAGCTATAGGAAGGGTCTCAGGATTGGAATGGGAAGGAGTTTGATGTCACATCTTATGCCATAGTATGGGTCTCAGGTTTGGTAGAAGCATTGGGATATCACATCTCATGCTATTGGAAGGGTATCAGTATTGGATTTGGAAGGAGTTGGATATCCCATCTCATGCTATAGGAAGGGTCTCAGGTTGGAATGGGAAGGAGTTGGATATCACATTTCATGTTATAGGAAGGGTCTCAGGATTGGAATGGGAAGGACTTGGATATCATATCTCATGCTATAGGAAGGCTCTCAGGTTTGGAAGGGGAAGGAGTTGGATATCACATTTCATGTTAGAGGAAGGATCTCAGGTTTGGTATTAGAGGCCTTGAGATATCACATCTCATGCTATAGGAAGGGTCTCAGGATTGGAATGGGAAGGAATTGGATATCACATCTCAAGCTATAGGAAGGGTCTCAGGATTGGTATAAGCATTGAGATATCACATCTCATGCTATAGGAAGGGTCTCAGGATTGGAATGGGAAGGAGTTGGATATCACATCTCATGTTATAGGAAAGATCTCAGGTTTGGTATTAGAAGCATTGAGACATCACATCTCATGTTATAGGAAGGGTTTTAGGATTGGAATGGGAAGAAGTTGGATATCACATCTCATGCTATAGTAAGGGTCTCAGGTTTGGTATAAGCATTGAGATATCACATCTCATGCTATAGGAAGGGTCTCAGGATTGGAATGGGAAGGAATTGTATATGACATCTCATGCCATAGGAAGAGTCTCAGGTTTGGTATAAGCATTGAGATATCACATCACATGCTATATGAAGGGTCTCAGGATTGGAATGGGAAGGACTTGGATATCACATCTCATGCTATAGGCAGGGTCTCAGGTTTGGAAAGGGAAGGAGATGGATATCACATTTCATGTTAGAGGTAGGATCTCAGGTTTGGTATTAGAGGCATTGAGATATCACATCTCATGCTATCAGAAGGGTCTCAGGATTGGAATGGGAAGGAGTTGTATATCATATCTCATGCTAAAGGGAGGGTCTCAGGTTTGGAAGGGGAAGGATTTGTAAATCACATCTCATGTTATAGGAAGGATCTCAGGTTTGGTATTAGAAGCATTGAGATATCACATCTCATGCTATCATAAGGGTCTCAGGATTGGAATGGGAAGGAGTTGGATATCACATCTCTTGTTATAGGAAGGATCTCAGGTTTGGTATTAGAAGCATTGAGATATCACATCTCATGCTATAGGAAGGGTCTCAGGATTGGAATGTGAAGGAGTTGGATATCACATCTCATGCTATAGGAAGGGTCTCAGATTTGGTATAAGCATTGAGATATCACATCACATGCTATAGGAAGGGTCTCAGGATTGGAATGGGAAGGAGTTGGATATCACATCTCATGCTATAGGAAGGGTATCAGGTTTGGAACGGGAAGGAGTTGGATATCCCATCTCATGTTATAGGACAGGTCTCAGGTTTGATATTAGAAGCATTGAGATATCACATCTCTGCTATTGGAAGGGTCTCAGGATTGGAATGGGAAGGACTTGGATATCAGAATTCATGTTATAGGAAGGGTCTCAGGTTTGGTATTAGAAGCATTGAGATATCACATCTCATGCTATAGGAAGGGTCTCAGGAATGGAATGGGAAGGACTTGGATATCACATCTCATGATAAAGGAAGGGTCTAAGGTTTGGAAGGGGAAGGATTTGGATATCACATCTCATGTTATTGGACCGGTCTCAGGTTTGGTATTAGAAGCATTGAGATATCAAGTCTCATGGTATGGGACAGGAGTTTGATATCACATCTCATGCCATGGTATGGGTCTCAGGTTTTGTAGAAGCATTGGGATATCACATCTCATGCTATCGGAAGGGTATCAGGATTGGATTTGGAAGGAGTTGGATATCCCATCTCATGCTATAGGAAGGGTCTCAGGTTGGAATGGGAAGGAGTTGGATATGACATCTCATGTTATAGGAAGGGTCTCAGGATTGGAATGGGAAGGACTTGGATATCACATCTCATGCTGTAGGAAGGCTCTCAGGTTCGGAAGGGGAAGGATTTGGATATCACATCTCATGTTATAGGAAGGATCTCAGGTTTGGTATTAGAAGCATTAAGATATCACATGCTATCGGAAGGATCTCAGGTTTGGTATTAGAAGCATTGAGATATCACATCTCATGCTATAGGAAGGGTCTCAGGATTGGAATGGGAAGGAGTTGGATATCACATCTCATGTTATAGGAAGGATCTCGGGTTTGGTATTAGAAGCATTGAGATATCACATCTCATGCTATAGGACTGGTCTCAGGATTGGAATGGGAAGGAGTTGGATATCACATCTCATGCTAAAGGAAGGGTCTCAGTTTTGGTAGAAGCATTGAGATTTCACATATCATGCTATAGGAAGGGTCTCAGGATTGGAATGGGAAGGAGTTGGATATCACATCTCATGCTATAGGAAGGGTCTCAGGTTTGGTATAAGCATTGAGATATCACATCTCTGCTATCGGAAGGGTCTCAGGATTGGAATGGGAAGGACTTAGATATCACATCTCATGCTATAGGGAGGGTCTCAGTATTGATATTAGAAGCATTGAGATATCACATCTCATGTTATAGGAAGGGTCTATCAGGTCTTAGCATGAGACTCTTCGTATAACATGAGATGGGAATATCCAACTCCTTCCCATTCCAATCCTGAGACCCTTCCTATAGCATGAGATGTGATATCTCAATGCTTATACCAAACCTGAGACCCTTCCTATAGCATGAGATGTGATATCCAACTCCTTCCCATTCCAATCCTGAGACCCTTCCTATAGCATGAGATGTGATGTCTCAATGCTTCTAATACCAAACCTGAGATCCTTCCTATAACATGAGATGTGAAATCCAACTCCTTCCATTCCAATCCTGAGACCCTTCCTATAGCATGAGATGTGATATCTCAATGCTTATACTAAACCTGAGACCCTTCCTTTAGCATGAGATGTGATATCCAACTCCTTCCCATTCCAATCCTGAGACCCTTCCTATAGCATGAGATGTGATATCTCAATGCCTCTAATACCAAACCTGAGATCCTTCCTCTAACATGAAATGTGATATCCAACTCCTTCCCTTTCCAAACCTGAGAGCCTATCCATAGCATGAGATGTGATATCCAAGTCCTTCCCATTCCAATCCTTAGACCCTTCCTACAGCATGCAATATGATATCTCAATGATTCTAATAACAATCCTGAGACCCGTCCTATAACATGAGAGGGGATATCCAACTCCTTCCCATTCCAATCCTGAGACACTTCCGATAGCAGAGATGTGATATCTCAATGCTTATACCAAACCTGAGACCCTTCCTATAGCATGAGATGTGATATCTCAATGATTCTAATAACACTCCTGAGACCCGTCCTATAACATGAGAGGGGATATCCAACTCCTTCCCATTCCAATCCTGAGACCCTTCCTATAGCATGAGATGTGATATCTCAATGCTTATACCAAACCTGAGACCCTTCCTATAGCATGAGATGTGATATCCAACTCCTTCCCATTCCAATCCTGAGACCCTTCCTATAGCATGAGATGTGATGTCTCAATGCTTCTAATACCAAACCTGAGATCCTTCCTATAACATGAGATGTGAAATCCAACTCCTTCCATTCCAATCCTGAGACCCTTCCTATAGCATGAGATGTGATATCTCAATGCTTATACTAAACCTGAGACCCTTCCTTTAGCATGAGATGTGATATCCAACTCCTTCCCATTCCAATCCTGAGACCCTTCCTATAGCATGAGATGTGATATCTCAATGCCTCTAATACCAAACCTGAGATCCTTCCTCTAACATGAAATGTGATATCCAACTCCTTCCCTTTCCAAACCTGAGAGCCTATCCATAGCATGAGATGTGATATCCAAGTCCTTCCCATTCCAATCCTTAGACCCTTCCTACAGCATGCAATATGATATCTCAATGATTCTAATAACAATCCTGAGACCCTTCCTATAACATGAGATCGGATATCCAACTCCTTCCCGTTCCAAACCTGAGACCCTTCCTTTAGCATGAGATGTGATATCCAGCTCCTTCCCATTCCAATCCTGAGACACTTCCGATAGCATGAGACGTGATATCTCAATGCTTCTAATATCAAAAATGAGACCCTCCCTATAGCATGATATGTGATATCTAAGTCCTTCCCATTCCAATCTTGAGACCCTTCCTATAGCATGAGATGTGATATCTCAATGCTTCTACCAAACCTGAGACCGTTCCTTTAGCATGAGATGTGATATCCAACTCCTTCCCATTCCAATCCTGAGACCCTTCCTATAGCATGAGATGTGATATCTCAATACTTCTAATACCAAACCTGAGATCCTTCCGATAACATGAGATGTGATATCCAAATCCTTCCCCTTCCAAACCTGAGACCCTCCCTTTAGCATGAGATGTGATATCCAACTCCTTCCCATTCCAATCCTGAGAACCTTCTGATAGCATGAGATGTGATATCTCAATGCTTCTAATACCAAACCTGAGATCCTTCCTATAACATGAGATGTGATATCCAAATCCTTCCCCTTCCAAACCTGAGACCCTCACTTTAGCATGAGATGTGATATCCAACTCCTTCCCATTCCAATCCTGAGACCCTTCTGATAGCATGAGATGTGATATCTCAATGCCTCTTATACCAAACCTGAGATCCTACCTCTAACATGAAATGTGATATCCAACTCTTTCCCCTTCCAAACCTGAGAGCCTTCCTATAGCATGAGATGTGATATCCAAGTCCTTCCCATTCCAATCCTGAGACCCTTCCTATAACATGAGATGTGATATCCAACTCCTTCCCATTCCAACCTGAGACCCTTCCTATAGCATGAGATGGGATATCCCAATGCTAATACCAAACCTGAGACCCATACTATGGCATGAGATGTGATATCAAACTCCTTCCCATTCCAATCCTGAGACCCTTCCTATAGCTTGAGATGTGATATCCAACTCCTTCCCATTCCAGTTCTGAGACCCTTCCTATACCATGAGACTTGATATCTCAATGCTTCTAATACCAAACCTGAGACCGGTCCTATAACATGAGATGTGATATCCAAATCCTTCCCCTTCCAAACCTTAGACCCTTCTTTTATCATGAGATGTGATATCCAACTCCTTCCTATTCCAATCCTGAGATCCTTCCGATATCATGAGATGTGATATCTCAATGCTTCTAATATCAAACTTGAGACCCTCCCTATAGCATGAGATGTGATATCCAAGTCCTTCCCATTGCAATCCTGAGACCCTTCCTATAGCATGAGATGTGATGTCTCAATGCTTCAAATACCAAACCTGAGACCCTTCCTATAACATGAGATGGGAATATCCAACTCCTTCCCATTCCAATCCTGAGACCCTTCCGATAGCAGAGATGTGATATCTCAATGCTTCTAATATCAAAAATGAGACCCTCCCTATAGCATGATATGTGATATCTAAGTCCTTCCCATTCCAATCTTGAGACCCTTCCTATAGCATGAGATGTGATATCTCAATGCTTCTACCAAACCTGAGACCGTTCCTTTAGCATGAGATGTGTTATCCAACTCCTTCCCATTCCAATCCTGAGACCCTTCCTATAGCTTGAGATGTGATATCTCAATACTTCTAATACCAAACCTGAGATCCTTCCGATAACATGATTTGTCATATCCAAATCCTTCCCCTTCCAAACCTGAGACCCTCCCTTTAGCATGAGATGTGATATCCAACTCCTTCCCATTCCAATCCTGAGAACCTTCTGATAGCATGAGATGTGATATCTCAATGCTTCTAATACCAAACCTGAGATCCTTCCTATAACATGAGATGTGATATCCAAATCCTTCCCCTTCCAAACCTGAGACCCTCACTTTAGCATGAGATGTGATATCCAACTCCTTCCCATTCCAATCCTGAGACCCTTCTGATAGCATGAGATGTGATATCTCAATGCCTCTTATACCAAACCTGAGATCCTACCTCTAACATGAAATGTGATATCCAACTCTTTCCCCTTCCAAACCTGAGAGCCTTCCTATAGCATGAGATGTGATATCCAAGTCCTTCCCATTCCAATCCTGAGACCCTTCCTATAACATGAGATGTGATATCCAACTCCTTCCCATTCCAACCTGAGACCCTTCCTATAGCATGAGATGGGATATCCCAATGCTAATACCAAACCTGAGACCCATACTATGGCATGAGATGTGATATCAAACTCCTTCCCATTCCAATCCTGAGACCCTTCCTATAGCTTGAGATGTGATATCCAACTCCTTCCCATTCCAGTTCTGAGACCCTTCCTATACCATGAGACTTGATATCTCAATGCTTCTAATACCAAACCTGAGACCGGTCCTATAACATGAGATGTGATATCCAAATCCTTCCCCTTCCAAACCTTAGACCCTTCTTTTATCATGAGATGTGATATCCAACTCCTTCCCATTCCAATCCTGAGATCCTTCCGATATCATGAGATGTGATATCTCAATGCTTCTAATATCAAACTTGAGACCCTCCCTATAGCATGAGATGTGATATCCAAGTCCTTCCCATTGCAATCCTGAGACCCTTCCTATAGCATTAGATGTGATGTCTCAATGCTTCAAATACCAAACCTGAGACCCTTCCTATAACATGAGATGGGAATATCCAACTCCTTCCCATTCCAATCCTGAGACCCTTCCGATAGCAGAGATGTGATATCTCAATGCTTATACCAAACCTGAGATCCTTCCTATAACATGAGATGTGATATCCAACTCCTTCCCATTCCAATCCTGAGACACTTCCTATAGCATGAGATGTGATATCTCACTGCTTATACCAAACCTGAGACCCTTCCTATAGCATGAGATGTGATATCCAACTCCTTCCAATTCCAATCCTGAGACCCTTCCTATAGCATGAGATGTGATATCTCAATGCTTCTAAACTCAAACTTGAGACACTCCCTATAGCATGAGATGTGATATCCAAGTCCTTCCCATTCCAATCCTGAGACACTTCCTATAGCATGAGATGTGATGTCTCAATGCTTCTAATACCAAACCTGAGATCCTTCCTATAACATGAGATGTGATATCCAACTCCTTCCATTCCAATCCTGAGACCCTTCCTATAGCATGAGATATGATATCTCAATTCTTATACCAAACCTGAGACCCTTCCTATAACATGAGATGTGATATCCAACTCCTTCCCATTCCAATCCTGAGACCCTTCCTATAGCATGAGATGTGATATCTCAATGCCTCTAATACCAAACCTGAGATCCTTCCTCTAACATGAAATGTGATATCCAACTCCTTCCCTTTCCAAACCTGAGAGCCTATCCATAGCATGAGATGTGATATCCAAGTCCTTCCCATTCCAATCCTTAGACCCTTCCTACAGCATGCAATATGATATCTCAATGATTCTAATAACAATTCTGAGACCCGTCCTATAACATGAGATGGGATATCCAACTCCTTCCCATTCCAATCCTGAGACACTTCCGATAGCAGATTTGTGATATCTCAATGCTTATACCAAACCTGAGAGCCTTCTTATAGCATGAGATGTGATATCCAAGTCCTTCCCATTCCAATCATGAGACCCTTCCTATAACATGAGATGGGATATCCAACTCCTTCCCATTCCAATCCTGAGACACTTCCGATAGCATGAGATGTGATATCTCAATGCTTCTAATATCAAAACTGAGACCCTCCCTATAGCATGATATGTGATATCTAAGTCCTTCCCATTCCAATCCTGAGACCCTTCCTATAGCATGAGATGTGATATCTCAATGCTTCTACCAAACCTGAGACCCTTCCTTTAGCATGAGATGTGATATCCAACTCCTTCCCATTCCAATCCTGAGACCCTTCCTATAGCATGAGATGTGATATCTCAATACTTCTAATACCAAACCTGAGATCCTTCCGATAACATGAGATGTGATATCCAAATCCTTCCCCTTCCAAACCTGAGACCCTCCCTTTAGCATGAGATGGGATATCCAACTCCTTCCCATTCCAATCCTGAGAACCTTCTGATAGCATGAGATGTGATATCTCAATGCTTCTAATACCAAACCTGAGATCCTTCCGATAGCATGAGATGTGATATCTCAATGCTTCTAATACCAAACCTGAGATCCTTCCTATAACATGAGATGTGATATCCAAATCCTTCCCCTTCCAAACCTGAGACCCTCCCTTTA
The DNA here is from genome assembly GCF_040938575.1 of Ambystoma mexicanum. Classification (NCBI taxonomy): domain Eukaryota; kingdom Metazoa; phylum Chordata; class Amphibia; order Caudata; family Ambystomatidae; genus Ambystoma; species Ambystoma mexicanum. The sequence continues at coordinate 988,710,341 of NC_090939.1, read as the reverse complement.
GCATGAGATGTGATATCCAACTCCTTCCCATTCCAATCCTGAGACCCTTCTGATAGCATGAGATGTGATTTCTCATTGCCTCTAATACCAAACCTGAGATCCTACCTCTAACATGAAATGTGATATCCAACTCTTTCCCCTTCCAAACCTGAGAGCCTTCCTATAGCATGAGTTGTGATATCCAAGTCCTTCCCATTCCAATCCTGAGACCCTTCCTATAACATGAGATGTGATATCCAACTCCTTCCAATTCCAACCTGAGACCCTTCCTATAGCATGAGATGTGATATCTCAATGCCTCTAATACCAAACCTGAGATCCTTCCTCTAACATGAAATGTGATATCCAACTCCTTCCCTTTCCAAACCTGAGAGCCTATCTATAGCATGAGATGTGATATCCAAGTCCGTCCCATTCCAATCCTTAGACCCTTCCTACAGCATGCAATATGATATCTCAATGATTCTAATAACAAACCTGAGACCCGTCCTATAACATGAGATGGGATATCCAACTCCTTCCCATTCCAATCCTGAGACACTTCCGATAGCAGAGATGTGATATCTCAATGCTTATACCAACATGAGACCCTTCCTATAACATGAGATGTGATATCCAACTCCTTCCCGTTCCAAACCTGAGACCCTTCCTTTAGCATGAGATGTGATATCCAGCTCCTTCCCATTCCAATCCTGAGACACTTCCGATAGCATGAGATGTGATATCTCAATGCTTCTAATATCAAAACTGAGACCCTCCCTATAGCATGATATGTGATATCTAAGTCCTTCCCATTCCAATCCTGAGACCCTTCCTATAGCATGAGATGTGATATCTCAATGCTTCTACCAAACCTGAGACCCTTCCTTTAGCATGAGATGTGATATCCAACTCGTTCCCATTCCAATCCTGAGACCCTTCCTATAGCATGAGATGTGATATCTCAATACTTGTAATACCAAACCTGAGATCCTTCCTATAACATGAGATGTGATATCCAAATCCTTCCCCTTCCAAACCTGAGACCCTCCCTTTAACATGAGATGTGATATCCAACTCCTTCCCATTCCAATCCTGAGACCCTTCTGATAGCATGAGATGTGATATCTCAATGCCTCTAATACCAAACCTGAGATCCTACCTCTAACATGAAATGTGATATCCAACTCTTTCCCCTTCCAAACCTGAGAGCCTTCCTATAGCATGAGATGTGATATCCAAGTCCTTCCCATTCCAATCATGAGACCCTTCCTACAGCATGCAATATGATATCTCAATGATTCTAATAACAATCCTGAGACCCGTCCTATAACATGAGATGTGATATCCAACTCCTTCCCATTCCAATCCTGAGACCCTTCCTATAGCATGAGATGTGATATCTCAATACTTCTAATACCAAACCTGAGATCCTTCCGATAACATGAGATGTGATATCCAAATCCTTCCCCTTCCAAACCTGAGACCCTCCCTTTAGCATGAGATGGGATATCCAACTCCTTCCCATTCCAATCCTGAGAACCTTCTGATAGCATGAGATGTGATATCTCAATGCTTCTAATACCAAACCTGAGATCCTTCCGATAGCATGAGATGTGATATCTCAATGCTTCTAATACCAAACCTGAGATCCTTCCTATAACATGAGATGTGATATCCAAATCCTTCCCCTTCCAAACCTGAGACCCTCCCTTTAGCATGAGATGTGATATCCAACTCCTTCCCATTCCAATCCTGAGACCCTTCTGATAGCATGAGATGTGATATCTCATTGCCTCTAATACCAAACCTGAGATCCTACCTCTAACATGAAATGTGATATCCAACTCTTTCCCCTTCCAAACCTGAGAGCCTTCCTATAGCATGAGATGTGATATCCAAGTCCTTCCCATTCCAATCCTGAGACCCTTCCTATAGCATGAGATGTGATATCTCAATGCCTCTAATACCAAACCTGAGATCCTTCCTCTAACATGAAATGTGATATCCAACTCCTTCCCTTTCCAAACCTGAGAGCCTATCTATAGCATGAGATATGATATCCAAGTCCTTCCCATTCCAATCCTTAGACCCTTCCTACAGCATGCAATATGATATCTCAATGATTCTAATAACAAACCTGAGACCCGTCCTATAACATGAGATGGGATATCCAACTCCTTCCCATTCCAATCCTGAGACCCTTCCGATAGCAGAGATGTGATATCTCAATGCTTATACCAACCTGAGACCCTTCCTATAACATGAGATGTGATATCCAACTCCTTCCCGTTCCAAACCTGAGACCCTTCCTTTAGCATGAGATGTGATATCCAGCTCCTTCCCATTCCAATCCTGAGACACTTCCGATAGCATGAGATGTGATATCTCAATGCTTCTAATATCAAAACTGAGACCCTCCCTATAGCATGATATGTGATATCTAAGTCCTTCCCATTCCAATCCTGAGACCCTTCCTATAGCATGAGATGTGATATCTCAATGCTTCTACCAAACCTGAGACCCTTCCTTTAGCATGAGATGTGATATCCAACTCGTTCCCATTCCAATCCTGAGACCCTTCCTATAGCATGAGATGTGATATCTCAATACTTCTAATACCAAACCTGAGATCCTTCCGATAACATGAGATGTGATATCCAAATCCTTCCCCTTCCAAACCTGAGACCCTCCCTTTAGCATGAGATGTGATATCCAACTCCTTCCCATTCCTATCCTGAGACCCTTCTGATAGCATGAGATGTGATATCTCAATGCTTCTAATACCAAACCTGAGATCCTTCCTATAACATGAGATGTGATATCCAAATCCTTCCCCTTCCAAACTTGAGACCCTCCCTTTAGCATGAGATGTGATATCCAACTCCTTCCCATTCCAATCCTGAGACCCTTCTGATAGCATGAGATGTGATATCTCAATGCCTCTAATACCAAACCTGAGATCCTACCTCTAACATGAAATGTGATATCCAACTCTTTCCCCTTCCAAACCTGAGAGCCTTCCTATAGCATGAGATGTGATATCCAAGTCCTTCCCATTCCAATCATGAGACCCTTCCTATAACATGAGATGGGATATCCAACTCCTTCCCATTCCAATCCTGAGACCCTTCCGATAGCAGAGATGTGAGATCTCAATGCTTATACCAAACCTGAGACCCTTCCTACGGCATGAGATGTCATATACAACTCCTTCCCAATCCAATCCTGAGACCCTTCCTATAGCATGAGATGTGATGTCTCAATGCTTCTAATACCAAACCTGAGATCCTTCCTATAACATGAGATGTGATATCCAACTCCTTCCCATTCCAATCCTGAGACCCTTCCTATAGCATGAGATGTGATATCTCAATGCTTCTAATACCAAACCTGAGACTCTTCCTATAACATGAGATGGGATATCCAACTCCTTCCCATTCCAATCCTGAGACCCTTACGATAGCAGAGATGTGATATCTCAATGCTTATACCAAACCTGAGACCCTTCCTACGGCATGAGATGACATATACAACTCCTTCCCATTCCAATCCTGAGACCCTTCCTATAGCATGAGATGTGATATCTCAATGCTTATACCAAACCTGAGACCCTTCATATAGCATGAGATGTGATATCCAACTCCTTCCCATTCCAATCCTGAGACCCTTCCTATAGCATGAGATGTGATGTCTCAATGCTTCTAATACCAAACCTGAGATCCTTCCTAAAACATGAGATGTGATATCCAACTCCTTCCCATTCCAATCCTGAGACCCTTCCTATAGCATGAGATGTGATGTCTCAATGCTTCTAATACCAAACCTGAGATCCTTCCTAAAACATGAGATGTGATATCCAAGTCCTTCCCATTCCAATCCTGAGACACTTCCTATAGCATGAGATGTGATATCTCAATGCTTCTAATACCAAACCTGAGACTCTTCCTATAACATGAGATGGGATATCCAACTCCTTCCCATTCCAATCCTGAGACCCTTCCAAAAGCACAGATGTGATATCTCAATGCTTATACCAAACCTGAGACCCTTCCTATGGCATGAGATGTCATATACATATCCTTCCCATTCCAATCCTGAGACCCTTCCTATAGCATGAGATGTGATATCTCAATGCTTATACCAAACCTGAGACCCTTCCTATAGCATGAGATGTGATATCTAACTCCTTCCCATTCCAATCCTGAGACCCTTCCTATAGCATGAGATGTGATATCTCAATGCCTCTAATACCAAACCTGAGATCCTTCCTCTAACATGAAATGTGATATCCAACTCCTTCCCTTTCCAAACCTGAGAGCCTACCTATAGCATGAGATGTGATATCCAAGTCCTTCCAATTCCAATCCTTAGACCCTTCCTATAGCATGCAATATGATATCTCAATGATTCTAATAACAAACCTGAGACCCGTCCTATAACATGAGATGGGATATCCAACTCCTTCCCATTCCAATCCTGAGACCCTTCCGATAGCAGAGATGTGATATCTCAATGCTTATACCAAACCTGAGACCCTTCCTACGGCATGAGATGTCATATACAACTCCTTCCCATTCCAATCCTGAGACCCTTCCTATAGCATGAGATGTGATATCTCAATGCTTATACCAAACGTGAGACCCTTCATATAGCATGAGATGTGATATCCAACTCCTTCCCATTACAATCCTGAGACCCTTCCTTTAGCATGAGATGTGATGTCTCAATGCTTCTAATACCAAACCTGAGATCCTTCCTATAACATGAGATGTGATATCCAACTCCTTCCATTCCAATCCTGAGACCCTTCCTATAGCATGAGATGTGATATCTCAATGCTTCTAATATCAAACTTGAGACCCTCCCTATAGCATGAGATGTGATATCCAATTCCTTCCCATTCCAATCCTGAGACACTTCCTATAGCATGAGATGTGATATCTCAATGCTTCTAATACCAAACCTGAGACTCTTCCTATAACATGAGATGGGATATCCAACTCCTTCCGATTCCAATCCTGAGACCCTTCCAAAAGCAGAGATGTGATATCTCAATGCTTATACCAAACCTGAGACCCTTCCTATGGCATGAGATGTCATATACATATCCTTCCCATTCCAATCCTGAGACCCTTCCTATAGCATGAGATGTGATATCTCAATGCTTATACCAAACCTGAGACCCTTCCTATAGCATGAGATGTGATATCCAACTCCTTCCCATTCCAATCCTGAGACCCTTCCTATAGCATGAGATGTGATATCTCAATGCCTCTAATACCAAACCTGAGATCCTTCCTCTAACATGAAATGTGATATCCAACTCCTTCCCTTTCCAAACCTGAGAGCCTACCTATAGCATGAGATGTGATATCCAAGTCCTTCCCATTCCAATCCTTAGACCCTTCCTATAGCATGCAATATGATATCTCAATGATTCTAATAACAAACCTGAGACCCTTCCTATAACATGAGATGTGATATCCAACTCCTTCCCATTCCAAACCTGAGACCCTTCCTATAGCATATGTGATATCCAACTCCTTCCAATTCCAAACATGAGACCCTTCCCATAGCAAGAATGTAATATCCAACTCCTTCCCATTCCAATCCTGAGACCATTCCTATAGCATGAGATGTGATATCTCAATGCTTCTAATACCAAACCTGAGATCCTTCCTATGACATGAGATGTGATATCCAATTCCTTCCCATTCCAAACCTGAGACCCTTCCTACAGCATGCGATGTGATATCTCAATGCTTCTAATACCAAACCTGAGACCAGTCCTATAACATGAGATGGGATATCCAACTCCTTCCCGTTCCAATCCTGAGACACTTCCGATTGCAGAGATGTGATATCTCAATGCTTATACCAAACCTGAGACCCTTCCTATAACATGAGATGTGATATCCAACTCCTTCCCGTTCCAAACCTGAGACCCTTCCTATAGCATGAGATGTGATATCCAACTCCTTCCCATTCCAATCCTGAGACCCTTCCGATAGCATGAGATGTGATATCTCAAAGCCTCTAATACCAAACCTGAGATCCTTCCTATAACATGTGATGTGATATTCAAATCCTTCCCCTTCCAAACCTGAGACCCTCCCTTTAGCATGAGATGTGATATCCAACTCCTTCCCATTCCAATCCTGAGACCCTTATGATAGCATGAGATGTGATATCTCAATGCCTCTAATACCAAACCTGAGATACTTCTGATAGCATGAGATGTGATATCTCAATGCTTCTAATACCAAACCTGAGATCCTTCCTATAACATGAGATGTGATATCCAAATCCTTCCCCTGCCAAACCTGAGACCCTCCCTTTAGCATGAGATGTGATATCCAACTCCTTCCCATTCCAATCCTGAGACCCTTCGGATAGCATGAGATGTGATATCTCAATGCCTCTAATACCAAACCTGAGATCCTACCTCTAACATGAAATGTGACATCCAACTCCTTCCCTTTCCAAACCTGAGACCCGGCCTATAGCATGAGATGTGATATCCAACTCCTTCCCATTACAATCCTGAGACCCTTCCTATAGCATGAGATGTGATGTCTCAATGCTTCTAATACCAAACCTGAGATCCTTCCTATAACATGAGATGTGATATCCAACTCCTTCCATTCCAATCCTGAGACCCTTCCTATAGCATGAGATGTGATATCTTAATGCTTCTAATATCAAACTTGAGACCCTCCCTATAGCATGAGATGTGATATCCAATTCCTTCCCATTCCAATCCTGAGACACTTCCTATAGCATGAGATGTGATATCTCAATGCTTCTAATACCAAACCTGAGACTCTTCCTATAACATGAGATGGGATATCCAACTCCTTCCGATTCCAATCCTGAGACCCTTCCAAAAGCAGAGATGTGATATCTCAATGCTTATACCAAACCTGAGACCCTTCCTATGGCATGAGATGTCATATACATATCCTTCCCATTCCAATCCTGAGACCCTTCCTATAGCATGAGATGTGATATCTCAATGCTTATACCAAACCTGAGACACTTCCTATAGCATGAGATGTGATATCCAACTCCTTCCCATTCCAATCCTGAGACCCTTCCTATAGCATGAGATGTGATATCTCAATGCCTCTAATACCAAACCTGAGATCCTTCCTCTAACATGAAATGTGATATCCAACTCCTTCCCTTTCCAAACCTGAGAGCCTACCTATAGCATGAGATGTGATATCCAAGTCCTTCCCATTCCAATCCTTAGACCCTTCCTATAGCATGCAATATGATATCTCAATGATTCTAATAACAAACCTGAGACCCGTCCTATAACATGAGATGGGATATCCAACTCCTTCCCATTCCAATCCTGAGACACTTCCGATAGCAGAGATGTGATATCTCAATGCTTATACCAAACCTGAGACCCTTCCTATAACATGAGATGTGATATCCAACTCCTTCCCATTCCAAACCTGAGACCCTTCCTATAGCATATGTGATATCCAACTCCTTCCAATTCCAAACATGAGACCCTTCCCATAGCAAGAATGTAATATCCAACTCCTTCCCATTCCAATCCTGAGACCATTCCTATAGCATGAGATGTGATATCTCAATGCTTCTAATACCAAACCTGAGATCCTTCCTATGACATGAGATGTGATATCCAATTCCTTCCCATTCCAAACCTGAGACCCTTCCTACAGCATGCGATGTGATATCTCAATGCTTCTAATACCAAACCTGAGACCAGTCCTATAACATGAGATGGGATATCCAACTCCTTCCCGTTCCAATCCTGAGACACTTCCGATTGCAGAGATGTGATATCTCAATGCTTATACCAAACCTGAGACCCTTCCTATAACATGAGATGTGATATCCAACTCCTTCCCGTTCCAAACCTGAGACCCTTCCTATAGCATGAGATGTGATATCCAACTCCTTCCCATTCCAATCCTGAGACCCTTCCGATAGCATGAGATGTGATATCTCAAAGCCTCTAATACCAAACCTGAGATCCTTCCTATAACATGTGATGTGATATTCAAATCCTTCCCCTTCCAAACCTGAGACCCTCCCTTTAGCATGAGATGTGATATCCAACTCCTTCCCATTCCAATCCTGAGACCCTTATGATAGCATGAGATGTGATATCTCAATGCCTCTAATACCAAACCTGAGATACTTCCGATAGCATGAGATGTGATATCTCAATGCTTCTAATACCAAACCTGAGATCCTTCCTATAACATGAGATGTGATATCCAAATCCTTCCCCTGCCAAACCTGAGACCCTCCCTTTAGCATGAGATGTGATATCCAACTCCTTCCCATTCCAATCCTGAGACCCTTCGGATAGCATGAGATGTGATATCTCAATGCCTCTAATACCAAACCTGAGATCCTACCTCTAACATGAAATGTGACATCCAACTCCTTCCCTTTCCAAACCTGAGACCCTGCCTATAGCATGAGATGTGATATCCAAATCCTTCCCATTCCAATCCTGAGACCGTTCCTATAGCATGAGATGTGATATCTCAATTCTTCTACCAAACCTGAGACCCTTCCTATAGCATGAGATGTGATATCCAACTTCTTCCCATTCCAATCATGAGACCCGTCCTATAACATGAGATGTGATGTCTCAATGCTTCTAATACCAAACCTGAGATCTTTCCTATAACATGTGATGTGATATTCAAATCCTTCCCCTTCCAAACCTGAGACCCTCCCTTTAGCATGAGATGTGATATCCAACTCCTTCCCATTCCAATCCTGAGACCCTTACGATAGCATGAGATGTGATATCTCAATGCCTCTAATACCAAACCTGAGATACTTCCGATAGCATGAGATGTGATATCTCAATGCTTCTAATACAAAACCTGAGATCCTTCCTATAACATGAGATGTGATATCCAAATCCTTCCCCTTCCAAACCTGAGACCCTCCCTTTAGCATGAGATGTGATATCCAACTCCTTCCCATTCCAATCCTGAGACCCTTCTGATAGCATGAGATGTGATATCTCAATGCCTCTAATACCAAACCTGAGATCCTACCTCTAACATGAAATGTGATATCCAACTCCTTCCCTTTCCAAACCTGAGACCCTGCCTATAGCATGTGATGTGATATCTCAATGCTTCTAATACCAAACCTGAGATCCTTCCTATAACATGTGATGTGATATTCAAATCCTTCCCCTTCCAAACCTGAGACCCTCCCTTTAGCATGAGATGTGATATCCAACTCCTTCCCATTCCAATCCTGAGACCCTTACGATAGCATGAGATGTGATATCTCAATGCCTCTAATACCAAACCTGAGATACTTCCGATAGCATGAGATGTGATATCTCAATGCTTCTAATACAAAACCTGAGATCCTTCCTATAACATGAGATGTGATATCCAAATCCTTCCCCTTCCAAACCTGAGACCCTCCCTTTAGCATGAGATGTGATATCCAACTCCTTCCCATTCCAATCCTGAGACCCTTCTGATAGCATGAGATGTGATATCTCAATGCCTCTAATACCAAACCTGAGATCCTACCTCTAACATGAAATGTGATATCCAACTCCTTCCCTTTCCAAACCTGAGACCCTGCCTATAGCATGTGATGTGATATCTCAATGCTTATACCAAACCTGAGACCCTTCCTATGGCATGAGATGTCATATACAACTCCTTCCCATTCCAATCCTGAGACCCTTCCTATAGCATGAGATGTGAGATCTCAATGCTTATACCAAACTGAGACCCTTCCTATAGCATGAGATGTGATATCCAACTTCTTCCCATTCCAATTCTGAGACCCTTCCTATAACATGAGATGTGATGTCTCAATGCTTCTAATACCAAACCTGAGATCTTTCCTATAACATGAGATGTGATATCCAACGCCTTCCCATCCCAATCCTGAGACACTTCCGATTGCAGTGATGTGATGTCTCAATGCTTCTAATACCAAACCTGAGATCTTTCCTATAACATGAGATGTGATATCCAACTCCTTCCCGTTCCAAACCTGAGACCCTTCCTATAGTATGAGATGTGATATCCAACTCCTTCCCATTCCAATCCTGAGACCATTCCGATAGCATGAGATGTGATATCTCAATGCTTCTAATACCAAACCTGAGATCCTTCCTATAACATGTGATGTGATATTCAAATCCTTCCCCTTCCAAACCTGAGACCCTCCCTTTAGCATGAGATGTGATATCCAACTCCTTCCCATTCCAATCCTGAGACCCTTATGATAGCATGAGATGTAATATTTCAATGCCTCTAATACCAAACCTGAGATACTTCCGATAGCATGAGATGTGATATCTCAATGCTTCTAATACCAAACCTGAGATCCTTCCTATAACATGAGATGTGATATCCAACTCCTTCCCATTCCAATCCTGAGACCCTTCTGATAGCATGAGATGTGATATCCAAGTCCTTCCCATTCCAATCCTGAGACCCTTCCTATAGCATGTGATGTGATATCTCAATGCTTATACCAAACCTGAGACCCTTCCTATGGCATGAGATGTCATATACAACTCCTTCCCATTCCAATCCTGAGACCCTTCCTATAGCATGAGATGTGATATCTCAATGCTTATGCCAAACCTGAGACCCTTCCTATAGCATGAGATGTGATATCCAACTTCTTCCCATTCTAATCCTGAGACCCTTCCTATAACATGAGATGTGATGTCTCAATGCTTCTAATACCAAACCTGAAATCTTTCCTATAACATGAGATGTGATATCCAACTCCTTCCCATTCCAATCCTGAGACCCTTCCTATAGCATGAGATGTGATATCTCAATGCATATACCAAACCTGAGACCCTTCCTATAGCTTGAGATGTGATATCCAACTCCATCCCATTCCAATCCTGAGACCCTTCCTATAGCATGAGATGTGATATCTCAATACTTCTAATACCAAACCTGAGATCCTTCCGATAACATAAGATGTGATATCCAAATCCTTCCCCTTCCAAACCTGAGACCCTCTCTTTAGCATGAGATGTGATATCCAACTTCTTCCCATTCCAATCCTAAGACCCTTCTGATAGCATGAGATGTGATATCTCAATGCTTCTAATACCAAACCTGAGATCCTTCCGATAGCATGAGATGTGATATCTCAATGCTTCTAATACCAAACCTGAGATCCTTCCTATAACATGAGATGTGATATCCAAATCCTTCCCCTTCCAAACCTGAGACCCTCCCTTTAGCATGAGATGTGATATCCAACTCCTTCCCATTCCAATCCTGAGACCCTTCTGATAGCATGAGATGTGATATCTCAATGCCTCTAATACCAAACCTGAGATCCTACCTCTAACATGAAATGTGATATCCAACTCTTTCCCCTTCCAAACCTGAGAGCCTACCTATAGCATGAGATGTGATATCCAAGTCCTTCCCATTCCAATCCTGAGACCCTTCCTATAACATGAGATGTGATATCCAACTCCTTCCCATTCCAACCTGAGACCCTTCCTGTAGCATGAGATGGGATATCCAACTCCTTCCAAATCCAATCCTGATAACCTTCCGATAGCATGAGATGTGATATCCCAATGCTTCTACCAAACCTGAGACCCATACTATGGCATAAGATGTGATATCAAACTCCTTCCCATTCCAATCCTGAGACCCTTCCTATAGAATGAGATGTGATATCCAACTCCTTCCCATTCCAATTCTGAGACCCTTCCTATACCATGAGATTTGATATCTCAATGCTTCTAATACCAAACCTGAGACCCGTCCTATAACATGAGATGTGATATCCAAATCCTTCCCATTCCAATCCTGAGACCCTTCCGATAGCAGAGATGTGATATCTCAATGCTTATACCAAACCTGAGACCCTTCCTACGGCATGAGATGTCATATACAACTCCTTCCCATTCCAATCCTGAGACCCTTCCTATAGCATGAGATGTGATATCTCAATGCTTATACCAAACCTGAGACCCTTCATATAGCATGAGATGTGATATCCAACTCCTTCCCATTCCAATCGTGAGACCCTTCCTATAGCATGAGATGTGATGTCTCAATGCTTCTAATACCAAACCTGAGATCCTTCCTAAAACATGAGATGTGATATCCAACTCCTTCCATTCCAATCCTGAGACCCTTCCTATAGCATGAGATGTGATATCTCAATGCTTCTAATATCAAACTTGAGACCTCCCTATAGCATGAGATGTGATATCCAAGTCCTTCCCATTCCAATCCTGAGACCATTCCTATAGCATGAGATGTGATATCTCAATACTTCTAATACCAAACCTGAGATCCTTACGATAACATGAGATGTGATATCCAAATCCTTCCCCTTCCAAACCTGAGACCCTCCCTTTAGCATGAGATGTGATATCCAACTCCTTCCGATTCCAATCCTGAGACCATTCTGATAGCATGAGATGTGATATCTCAATGCTTCTAATACCAAACCTGAGATCCTTCCGATAGCATGAGATGTAATATCTAAATGCTTCTAATACCAAACCTGAGATCCTTCCTATAGCATGAGATGTGATATCCAAGTCCTTCCCATTCCAATCCTGAGACCCTTCCTATAACATGAGATGTGATATCCAACTCCTTCCCATTCCAACCTGAGACCCTTCCTATAGCATGAGATGGGATATCCAACTCCTTGGAATTCCAATCCCGATACCCTTCCGATAGCATGAGATGTGATATCCCAATGCTTATACCAAACCTGAGACCCATACTATTGCATGAGATGTGATATCAAACTCCTTCCCATTCCAATCCTGAGACCCTTCCTATAGCTTGAGATGTGATATCCAACTCCTTCTCATTCCAATTCTGAGACCCTTCCTATACCATGAGACTTGATATCTCAGTGCTTCTAATACCAAACCTGAGACCCGTCCTATAACATGAGATGTGATATCCAAATCCTTCCCCTTCCCAACCTTAGACCCTTCCTTTATCATGAGATGTGATATCCAACTCCTTCCCATTCCAATCCTGAGACCCTTCCGATATCATGAGATGTGATATCTCAATGCTTCTAATATCAAACTTGAGACCCTCCCTATAGCATGAGATGTGATATCCAAGTCCTTCCCATTCCAATCCTGAGACCCTTCCTATAGCATGAGATGTGATATCTCAATGCTTCTAATACCAAACCTGAGACCCTTCCTATAACATGAGATGGGAATATCCAACTCCTTCCCATTCCAATCCTGAGACCCTTCCGATAGAAGAGATGTGATATCTCAATGCTTATACCAAACCTGAGATCCTTCCTATAGCATGTGATGTGATATCCTACTCCTTCCCATTCCAATCCTGAGACCCTTCCTATAGCATGAGATGTGATATCTCAATGCTTCTAATATCAAACTTGAGACCTTCCCTATAGCATGAGATGTGATATCCAAGTCCTTCCCATTCCAATCCTGAGACACTTCCTATAGCATGAGATGTGATATCTCAATGCTTCTAATACCAAACCTGAGACTCTTCCTATAACATGAGATGGGATATCCAACTCCTTCCCATTCCAATCCTGAGACCCTTCCGATAGCAGAGATGTGATATCTCAAAGCTTATACCAAACCTGAGACCCTTCCTATGGCTTGAGATGTCATATACAACTCCTTCCCATTCCAATCCTGAGACCCTTCCAATAGCATGAGATGTGATATCTCAATGCTTATACCAAACCTGAGACCCTTCCTATAGCATGAGATGTGATATCCAACTCCTTCCCATTCCAATCCTGAGACCCTTCCTATAGCATGAGATGTGATATCTCAATGCTTCTAATACCAAACCTGAGATCCTTCGTTTAACATGAGATGTGATATCCAACTCCTTCCATTCCAATCCTGAGACCCTTCCTATAGCATGAGATGTGATATCTCAATGCTTATGCCAAACCTGAGACCCTTCCTATAGCATGAGATGTGATATCCAACTCCTTCCCATTCCAATCCTGAGACCCTTCCTATACCATGAGACTTGATATCTCAGTGCTTCTAATACCAAACCTGAGACCCGTCCTATAACATGAGATGTGATATCCAAATCCTTCCCCTTCCCAACCTTAGACCCTTCCTTTATCATGAGATGTGATATCCAACTCCTTCCCATTCCAATCCTGAGACCCTTCCGATATCATGAGATGTGATATCTCAATGCTTCTAATATCAAACTTGAGACCCTCCCTATAGCATGAGATGTGATATCCAAGTCCTTCCCATTCCAATCCTGAGACCCTTCCTATAGCATGAGATGTGATATCTCAATGCTTCTAATACCAAACCTGAGACCCTTCCTATAACATGAGATGGGAATATCCAACTCCTTCCCATTCCAATCCTGAGACCCTTCCGATAGAAGAGATGTGATATCTCAATGCTTATACCAAACCTGAGATCCTTCCTATAGCATGTGATGTGATATCCTACTCCTTCCCATTCCAATCCTGAGACCCTTCCTATAGCATGAGATGTGATATCTCAATGCTTCTAATATCAAACTTGAGACCTTCCCTATAGCATGAGATGTGATATCCAAGTCCTTCCCATTCCAATCCTGAGACACTTCCTATAGCATGAGATGTGATATCTCAATGCTTCTAATACCAAACCTGAGACTCTTCCTATAACATGAGATGGGATATCCAACTCCTTCCCATTCCAATCCTGAGACCCTTCCGATAGCAGAGATGTGATATCTCAAAGCTTATACCAAACCTGAGACCCTTCCTATGGCTTGAGATGTCATATACAACTCCTTCCCATTCCAATCCTGAGACCCTTCCAATAGCATGAGATGTGATATCTCAATGCTTATACCAAACCTGAGACCCTTCCTATAGCATGAGATGTGATATCCAACTCCTTCCCATTCCAATCCTGAGACCCTTCCTATAGCATGAGATGTGATATCTCAATGCTTCTAATACCAAACCTGAGATCCTTCGTTTAACATGAGATGTGATATCCAACTCCTTCCATTCCAATCCTGAGACCCTTCCTATAGCATGAGATGTGATATCTCAATGCTTATGCCAAACCTGAGACCCTTCCTATAGCATGAGATGTGATATCCAACTCCTTCCCATTCCAATCCTGAGACCCTTCCTATAGCATGAGATGTGATATCTCAATGCCTCTAATACCAAACCTGAGATCCTTCCTCTAACATGAAATGTGATATCCAACTCCTTCCCTTTCCAAACCTGAGAGCCTATCCATAGCATGAGATGTGATATCCAAGTCCTTCCCATTCCAATCCTTAGACCCTTCCTACAGAATGCAATATGATATCTCAATGATTCTAATAACAATCCTGAGACCCGTCCTATAACATGAGATGGGATATCCAACTCCTTCCCATCCCAATCCTGAGACACTTCCGATTGCAGAGATGTGATATCTCAATGCTTATACCAAACCTGAAACTCTTCCTATAACATGAGATGTGATATCTGTTAGGAAAGATTTAATAATTGTAGGTAATTTTCCTTCCATGTGGCAACCCCTAAACTTTTTGCTGTTGTTTTTCACCTTGTTCTCGACTTTGCCAGAGAAGTGCAGCCTTCTGCCACACTCCTCTGGGATTTCGCTCCTTTCTTACGGGGAAACTGACATGCCCTTAAGACAGTCAGTACCGGGAAACGCTGTTTTCCGTAGTTTCTTTTATCATGTTGCGGCTTTCGTGCAACATGACACAAGAGGGCACTGTAAGCTAAGTTGCTGCTCTCTTGGGATTCTAGCCTTCTACAGGCCCTAGATACTCTTTCAGGATTGTAACTGATCGGTGCAAGTGATTCACGGACGGGAATGGTGGCAGCGATCGTTTCTTGTGTTTTGAGCTCCTTTTGGCGTTCTAAGCACGTTTCTCGCACTTAACCCAAAATGGTGGCCTGGCTCCCAAAATGGCCAGACCACGAGGCTCCTTTGTCCTGTCCGCTGACCGTCTTGCTCCCTTCACCTTCCCCAGGTCGAGCCGACCCGGGGCCTTCCTTATTTGGGCATGTACTTTCCCGCGAAACACGGATGCTTTCGCGGGCTTCTACATGTCTTGTGTGTGCCTCCAGTATGTGGGCTGGGATGTCTGGTCCCGTGTGAATGCCTGGGACCACCGTGGTCCGTGATAGGTCCACGAATGGTGTGAGTGTTGATGAGCGGATCTCCCATTGGGTCCCCACCGTTTTGGCACGAAGGGAACCGTGGATAAGAGGGGGCTGGAAACACCACTACCATGTCGATCTCCTGAGTTCTCACGAACAAAGGAATACAGGAGCCAAGTATCCTGCAACCAAGAGGCTGAACCGAGGAATCGCTGGTGACCCGCTGAAGGACTGCTCCTCTGCACTGCTGTCGCCTTGTGAAACCCTTTTCACCTTTGATCGAACCAGAAGGCCTGTACTAGTACTTCGACCCTTGGAATAGCGGGGACAGCTATTCTCGGCATCTTCACCATCTCCTGCTAGTAAGCCTTCGGAAGCGTCTCTGGGCCATCCAGCAGGCTGACCAGCCTACACAGGAGTCTTGCTCTGTAACCGCCACCAGGTTGTGTAGTATATCGAGTCCTTGTCACTCTCACACGATTCGTACACTTGGCGTTCCCAGGTCTGAAGTGAGTAGTGTACATTTGGCTCAGATACACACGGCCGCTCCGTTGCCCTGCTGTGGTAACAAACTGTGCGGGTTCCTTCGTTTGGGACGTCTTTTACTCAACTCTGCTGCTGCAGACTCAACACGACGACGAGACGTCCCCTGCTCTTCTGAACCTGCCAGCGACTGAAACTGACGCGGAGAAGCCTGGGTCTGCTTGCATCGGGGTCCGGTGAGTAGCATAGCTATGAACTGGTCGCCCTCCTGCAGGAGCCCATAGCTTTTCCCCGCTGTGTCAAAACAGCACGCCTTTCCGTACTCGCGCTCTGCTTCTGCCCACAGTGGAGGCTGCGCTTGAGTCGCGGAACACTGTTGTTCTTCGTTTGTGCACTAAACTGAACTGCCTGATCTCCCTCGAAGAGAATCCCCTTTTGCCCGTTGGCACCAGCGTGTGCAGGTACTTTTGAGCACAAGGCTCCACTCTTCGTAGGGCTCGGACTTCCTTTTAGTTAGGTGCCTCTGAAGGCGGACTGGGTCTAAGCATTATTTCACACTGCCTGTTTTCCTTCCCTTTTAGGTGGACTACACATTTCGTGCATCTAACGCTTGAGACTTGTTTGTATTTGTATATATATTGTATTGGTATGGTATGTGTTGGTTTACTAGAGTTGTATTGTGATTTCTCGCTACGGTCATTGTTTTAAAGGCCTTGGAATAAATGTATATATATTTTTAATATAGCACCTGTTTGGAGTAGTTTGTAAGTGTCCTTGCTTTGTGTGCTCATTGCAGGCTTTCAGTCACCCTCACCCCTCTTGAGACCTAGTCTTGACCGCCGCGATCGCTACCTTGATTGGTCTGGCTTGTCCAGAGGTTACCCTGTTCCAAGTAATTAGGTTGGCCTTCTGAACTTCTGCGCCACCAGGACAGAGTTCAGAAATCCGTCTTAACAAATTGGTGTACAGCGGTGGGATACGACTGAAGGTATCCAGTGTTGCGCACGAACTAAGGCATTTCAAGTTATTCCTACCAGGACATGTAGTGAATTGTTGTAGTATAACTTTAAAAAGGCCATAGTCCTATCTAACAGTATGGAAACAAATACCTTGTTAACTTTAAATGCTTCCAAATCAGAAACATTGAAAAAAATGTGTGCGGAAAGAGGTGTTTCCTCTCAAGGCACGAAATTGGATATGATCAAAAGAATCGTGGCGTGGCAAGAAGCGCAGCTTGACGCTATAACTTCTGAGGACAGTGCGGAAGGAGGTGGGGCTGCTCTCACTGGTAGAACCGACGGTTCTGCCGCTGCACTGATCCACCGCGACCACGAGGACAGGGAGGATGAGATGTCTAATGTTTCCTCTGCCAGTGTTGATGGGGAGGCTATGCTTGAATTCAAGAAGCAAGAGCTGCGGTTTAGGCAGAAGGAGCTTGAATTCAGCATAGCCAAACTAAAAATCGAACAGTCAGAAAAACAGAAAGACAGGGATCACCAGTTGGAACTGGCCAAGCTTCAGGTTGCAAATGGGTCCAAGGGTCCTGGACATGGGTCTGGGGCCTCCTCTCATCCACGGTTTCCGAAAGATCTGGTCATTGCGTATGAGGAAAGGAATGACATTATGGACTGGATGAATGCGTTTGAGTATGCATGCGAAGTTCAACAAGTTGACAATGCTGATAAGATTGCCTGGTTACTCAGCAGACTGCCCCATTCTGGCTGTAGTGCCATTATGGAAATGTCGAAGGCTGAGCAAGCTGATTTCGCAATGTTAAAGCAAACTCTCATTTTAAAGTTTGGGAAGACTCCGGCCCAATATTTGAAACGATTCATAGAGTATAAGAAAAAGGAAGGTGGTACTTGGGTATCTTATGTCACTGAATCCTTGAAAAACTTAACTGGCTGGGTCGAAGGTTATAAGGTTTCTACCTTCGAAGGCATGATACATCTTGTCATGCTGGAACACATTTTTGCATCTTCTTCCCCGGAGCTTAAGCAGCATTTGGCCGATTCGAAGGAGATAGATCCTAAGAAGCTGGCCATTGCAGCAGACTTATGGGTGTCACATCGAGTGTCCCATAAGGACAAAACTCATCCTGGTAAGCAGGAGGAAGGGAAAAAGTCCAAAGATAAGGAGGGTGGAGAATCTGATAAATCTTCTTCTCAAAAGGGCCACAAAAAGAAAAATAAGGGTAAGACACAAGAGAACTCACAGGGTAGTGGAGGTCAGCCTCCGAAACAGAACTCTGGTTACAATAAGCCTCCCTATGTAAACAGACCCAATGGATCTTGTTTTGCTTGTGGAGCAACTGACCACGTGAAGGGGGATCCCCGGTGTAAGGTTTGACCTTTGGGGGTCCACTCCGCTAATCTGGCCTTCTCCTCCTACGAGGAAGAAGAGATTACAGGAGCATCCTTCTCCTCAGACTCATTTCCCAGCGGGATAGAGGCTGAGGTAGTTTTAGTTTCCCTGGGTTCCTGGGATCCTAAAGTCGCAGAGGCTTATGCTAGGATTACAGATAATACCAAGCACTACTTTAAAGACAGTGTGCTGATCAATGGAGTAGATACTCCAGCTCTTAGGGATAGTGGGTGCAGTCGAACTGTAGTGGATTCTACCTTGGTAGACTCAGAGGAAGTTGCCAGAGCTACTCTGATGCCCACTAAGTTGGCTGACGGCCCACTCCGTATGTTCCCAGTAATACCTGTAAATCTTACTTTAAATGGTACAGCAGTCAGGATTCCAGTGAGCATTCAGAGAAACGTCCCGGGAAAGGTCTTGTTAGGTAATGATCTCAGAGCTTTAGGGCTCGTAGGAGACACTGCCGAAAGACCCTACACACGGTCTCAAGCACGGGCAGCATTGGCCAAGACCAATACGCCGCCCCAGCCGAAGGGGAAACCCAAGGCGAAAGGAGTCAACAAGTCAAGACGAGGGAAAGAGAATATTCCCCCGAGCTCGCCTACCACTGCGGTGGAGGAAGTTGGTCAATCGCCCGGGCCTGACGAGGAGGTGGCGATGCCTGAAGTATTTGACCCCAACGACCATCCTGAACTAAAAGACTTGTTAGTTGAAGGAGGTCCTGATAGGGACGAATTCAGTAAAGGCCAACGTGAGTGCCCATCTCTGGAAGGCCTAAGGAGACAGGCCTGCTCCCAGCTTGAGGGTGAACCTCCTGGGACGCATAGGATTTATTGGGAAGGTGGACTCCTGTATAGTGAGCCCACAGAGTCTACAGAAGGAGACCATAGGAGGTTGGTGGTTCCCCTTGCTGTTAGGCCCTTCCTCCTGCAGTTGGCGCATGAAGTGCTCCTTGCTGGTCACCTTGGTATTAAGAGGAGCAAGCAAAGGTTATCCATGCACTTCTACTGGCCCAAGATGGGGGTGCAAGTAGAAAGTCACTGCAGGAGTTGTGCCTCCTGCCAGTTATCTGGTAAGGTTGGCTCGACAATCCAAGCTCCGTTGGTACCGCTCCCAGTTGTGGGGGTACCATTTGAAAGGGTAGGGATCGACATCGTTGGTCCCCTTGACCCGCAAACATCCTCGGGCAATAGGTTTATCCTGGTGCTGGTCGACCATGCAACCAGATATCCTGAGGCCATCCCATTGAAAAATGTAACTGCCAAGTCAGTTGCAAAAGCTTTACTTGGCATATTTACTAGGGTTGGCTTCCCTAAAGAAGTTGTGTCAGATTGTGGCAGCAACTTTATGTCAAAGTATATGCAGGCTATGTGGAAAGAATGTGGGGTCACCTACAAGTTCTCTTCTGCATACCACCCCCAGACCAATGGTCTGGTGGAACGTTTCAACAGAACGTTAAAAAGCATGATTGGGGCTCTGGAGAAGCTTCAGAGAAGACAATGGGATCTTCTTTTACCATGCTTACTGTTTGCCTACCGAGAGGTACCACAGGAGGGTGTTGGCTTCAGCCCCTTCAAACTTCTGTTTGGTCATCCTGTACGGGGACCCTGTTAATAAGTAAATGACCACACTTCACTGCAATCCTTGTCTATAGTGAGGATTTATTTAGTTAGTTCATCCAAGAGAAAGGCCCCAGGCTGCAACATTCCAAGAATTCCTCGCTCGCTTGGTCGACTATTCGTTCACCTGACAGCCGGGTTCCATTCAAAGATAAACAACTGCAAGCCGCAGCCGTGTGTGTAACGGCAAGACAGTGAGTAATTAAGGTAATGGCAATCCAAATAGTGAGTGACCTCAGGTGGGACCTCTGCTGGTGTTGTCAGCGCAGTCTCTCGTAGTTGCAAATAACAAACCACAAATCAACCTCCTCAGTATTCGTGCTCTGCTCCAGGATTCCTTCGTGGTTCACTTCACTCCCAGGCACTGACTTTTTCCTCAAAATTCGTACTCCGCTCCAGGATAACGGCCGTGTTTCTCGCCGGCTATTACACATGTAGTGTGCCGCTCCGTCCGGTTGCATCCAAACTGTAATCAATATTGCTGCTGCTGGGGGCCTTTTCTCCTTGGCCCAATCCTCGTCGCCAATGTTAATAAGTAAATGACCACACTTCACTGCAATCCTTGTCTTTAGTGAGGATTTATTTAGTTAGTTCATCCAAGAGAAAGGCCCCCAGCTGTGGGCTGTCCTCCTGGTCTCAATCCTCTCTCTGCTGCTCGAATCTGGAACCCTTGCTTAATCATAACAACAAAGATTCTTTGGTAACTAGGTTACATGGCAGCAGCTGAAATGATGTAAGTATAAACACATTGATGTAAGTCTAAACACCTCCTAACAGACCCTTAGCCATAGTCAAAGAGGGATGGGAGATGCCCACTCCCCCTGTTACTACCAACGTAGTTGATTATGTGCTAGGGCTCAGAAAATGGATGGTACTTCTGATGGGCTTGGCTAGTGATAAATTGAAGGCAGGACAAGCACTGGTGAAACATTGGTACGACCAGAAAGCTTCCCTCATCAACTTTACACCTGGTCAGCAAGTCCTGATCATGAATCCCATAAGGCCTTGAGCTTTACAGGACAAATGGTCAGGCTCTTACACAGTGGTGGAGCCCCTGGGTGAGGTTAACTATTTAGTGGACCTTGGAAGGCCTGGACAGGCTCCAAAAGTGTTTCACGTGAATAGGCTGAAGGCTTTCATCCCAAGAGTCGAAATCGCAGCACTGTTACTGGCTTCAGATGTTGAGGAAGAGGAGTCTGAACCTCTCCCCGACCTGTTCCAAAGCGGTCCTTCAGATAGCTCCTTTGAGGGAGTCCGAGGGGCCCCTCACCTGACTTCTGATCAGCAGGCTGAGGTGAAAAGTTTGCTTAGGCAGTTTTCCCCCCTGTTTTCACAGTCGCCTGGTTTGACACCTTGGTGCAAACATAACATAGACACAGGAGACAGTGTACCTACCAAAAGTAGGGGATACAGGATGTCAGACAAAGTACGGTCTTATATTAAGACCGAGGTCAACAAGATGTTAGACCTTGGGGTGATTGAACCCTCTAGTAGTCCTTGGTCCAGCCCTGTGGTTTTCGTTCCAAAGGCAGGCACTTCTGAATTGAGGTTCTGGTGGATTACAGGGCTCTGAATGCTGTCACCAAGACAGATGCACACCCCTTGCCTCGAACAGATGAGCTGGTGGATACTTTGGGTGCCTCCAAGTACCTCAGCACGTTTGACCTCACTGCTGGCTATTGGCAAATAGCTTTAGCAGAACATGCCAAGGAGAAGACAGCGTTTTCTACTCCAGACGGCCTTTACCAATTCCGGGTAATGCCGTTCGGGTTGAAGAATGCACCTGCCACTTTCCAGAGGCTTGTGCATCATGTTTTGAATGGGTTGGACGAATTCTGTCTTGCATATCTGGACGATATAGCAGTTTTCAGTGCCACCTGGGAAGACCATGTGAAACACCTCGGGATTGTGCTCCAGGCTCTTCAGAAAGCACACTTGACCATAAAGGCTAGTAAATGCCAGATTGGACAAGGCTCAGTGTTTTACCTTGGACATGAAGTAGGTGGAGGGAGGATACAGCCTCTACCCAGTAAAGTACAAGCAGTACAAGACTGGCCTACCCCCACTACACAAACCCAAGTGAGAGCCTTCTTAGGACTCACAGGGTATTACCGCAATTTTGTGGCAGACTATGGCACCATAGCTGCCCCTCTGACTGCCCTCACAACTCTGAAGAAACCCAAGAAGGTAACTTGGACCGACGAGTGTGAGAAGGCCTTCAATGGCTTAAAAGACTCCTTGTGCCAGGCCCCTGTCCTCAGGGCCCCTGATTATCAAAGACCTTTTATCGTGCAGACGGACGCCTCTGACACTGGGATAGGAGCTGTACTATCGCAAGTAGATGAGAAGGGTAAGGAACACCCTATTGGTTTTATTAGTCACCAGTTTAAGGACAGAGAGCTCAGATGGTCCACGGTAGAGAAAGAATGTTTCTCTGTTGTGTGGGCCCTAAGGAAGCTGAGGCCCTACCTCTATGGGACCCACTTCACTGTGCAAACTGACCATAAGCCCTTAAAGTGGCTAATAAACATGAAGGGGGAGAATCCAAAGTTGCTTAGGTGGTCCATAAGTCTACAAGGCTTCGACTTCACTATTGAGCATAGACCAGGTGTCCAACATAGCAATGCTGATGGGTTGTGCAGAATGTTTAACCGACCTGAACAAGAGACTCATCCAGGGGTGGATTAGTTCCCCCTGTCCATACTCTGGGAGGGGTGAGTGTTAGGAAAGATTTCGTAATTGTAGGTAATTTTCCTTCCATGTGGCAACCCCTAAACTTTTTGCTGTTGTTTTTCACCTTGTTCTCAACTTTGCCAGAGAAGTGCAGCCTTCTGCCGCACTCCTCTGGGCTTTCGCTCCTTTCTTACGGGGAAACTGTCATGCCCTTAAGACAGTCAGTACCAGGAAACGCTCATTTCCGTAGTTTCTTTTATCATGTTGCGGCTTTCGTGCAACATGACACAAGAGGGCACTGTAAGATAAGTTACTGCTCTCTTGGGTCTCTAGCCTTCTACAGGCCCTAGATACTCTTCCAGGATTGTAACTGATCGGTGCAAGTGATTCACGGACGGGAATGGTGGCAGCGATCGTTTATTGTGTTTTGAGCTCCTTTTGGCGTTCTAAGCGCGTTTCTCGCGCTTAACCCAAAATGGTGGCCTAGAGCCCAAAATGGCCAGACCACGAGGCTCCTTTGTCCTGTCCGCTGACCATCTTGCTCCCTTCACCTTCCCCAGGTCGAGCCGACCTGGGGCCTTCCTTATTTGGGCATGTACTTTCCCGCGAAACACAGATGCTTTCGCGGGCTTCTACATGTCTTGTGTGTGCCTCCAGGATGTGGGCTGGGATGTCTGGTCCCAATACACATCCTGGGTGCCAGAGAGTCTAGGGTGGTGTGAATGCCTGGGACCACCGTGGTCCGTGATAGGTCCACGAATGGTGTGTGTTGATGAGCGGATCTCCCATTGGGTCCCCTCCGTTTTGGCGCGAAGGGAACCGTGGATAAGAGGGGGCTGGAAACACCACTACCATGTCGATCTCCTGAGTTCTCACGAACGAAGGAATACAGGAGCCAAGTATCCTGCAACCAAGAGGCTGAACCGAGGAATCGCTGGTGACCCGCTGAAGGACTGCTCCTCTGCACTACTGTCGCCTTGTGAAACCCTTTTCACCTTTGATCGAACCAGAAGGCCTGTACTGGTACTTCGACCCTTGGAATAGCGGGGACAGCTATTCTCGGCATCTTCACCATCTCCTGCTAGTAAGCCTTCGGAAGCGTCTCTGGGCCATCCAGCAGACTGACCAGCCTACACAGGAGTCTTGCTCTGTAACCGCCGCCAGGTTGTGTAGTATATCGAGTCCTTGTCACTCTCACATGATTCGTACACTTGGCGTTCCCAGGTCTGAAGTGAGTAGTGTACATTTGGCTCAGATACACACCGCCGCTCCGTTGCCCTGCTGTGGTAACAAACTGTGCGGGTTCCTTCGTTTGGGACGTCTTTTACTCAACTCTGCTGCTGCAGACTCAATACGACGACGAGACATTGAGATATCACATCTCATGCTATAGGAAGGGTCTCAGGATTGGAATGGGAAGGACTTGGATATCACATCTCATGCTATAGGCAGGGTCTCAGGTTTGGAAAGGGAAGGAGTTGGATATCACATTTCATTTTAGAGGTAGGATCTCAGGTTTGGTATTAGAGGCATTGAGATATCACATCTCATGCTATCAGAAGGGTCTCAGGATTGGAATGGGAAGGAGTTGGATATCACATCTCATGTTATAGGAAGGATCTCAGGTTTGGTATTAGAAGCATTGAGATATCACATCTCATGCTATCGGAAGTATCTCAGGTTTGGTATTAGAGGCATTGAGATATCACATCTCATGCTATCATAAGGGTCTCAGTATTGGAATGGGAAGGAGTTGGATATCACATCTCATGCTAAAGGGAGGGTCTCAGGTTTGGAAGGGGAAGGAATTGAATATCACATCACATGTTATAGGAAGGATCTCAGGTTTGATATTAGAGGCATTGAGATATCACATCTCATGCTATCGGAAGGGTCTCAGGATTGGAATGGGAAGGAGCTGGATATCACATCTCATGCTATAGGAAGGGTCTCAGGTTTGGAACGGGAAGGAGTTGTATATCACATCTCATGTTATAGGAAGAGTCTCAGGTTTGGTATAAGCATTGAGATATCACATCTCTGCAATCGGAAGTGTCTCAGGATTGGAACGGGAAGGAGTTGGATATCCCATCTCATGTTATAGGACTGGTCTCAGGTTTGGTATTAGAAGCATTGAGATATCACATCGCATGCTGTAGGAAGGGTCTCAGGTTTGGAATGGGAAGGAATTGGATATCACATCTCATGTCATAGGAAGGATCTCAGGTTTGGTATTAGAAGCATTGAGATATCACATCTCATGCTATAGGAATGGTCTCAGGATTGGAATGGGAAGGAGTTGGATATTACATTCTTGCTATGGGAAGGGTCTCATGTTTGGAATTGGAAGGAGTTGGATATCACATCTCATGTTATAGGAAGGGTCTCAGGTTTGGTATAAGCATTGAGATATCACATCTCTGCTATCGGAAGTGTCTCAGGATTGGAATGGGAAGGAGTTGGATATCCCATCTCATGTTATAGGACGGGTCTCAGGTTTGTTATTAGAATCATTGAGATATCATATTGCATGCTATAGGAAGGGTCTAAGGATTGGAATGGGAAGGACTTGGATATCACATCTCATGCTATAGGTAGGCTCTCAGGTTTGGAAAGGGAAGGAGTTGGATATCACATTTCATGCTAGAGGTAGGATCTCAGGTTTGGTATTAGAGGCATTGAGATATCACATCTCATGCTATCAGAAGGGTCTCAGGATTGGAATGGGAAGGAGTTGGATATCACATCTCATGTTATAGGAAGAATCTCAGGTTTGGTATTAGAAGCATTGAGATATCACATCTCATGCTATCGGAAGTATCTCAGGTTTGGTATTAGAGGCATTGAGATATCACATCTCATGCTATCATAAGGGTCTCAGGATTGGAATGGGAAGGAGTTGGATATCACATCTCATGCTAAAGGGAGGGTCTCAGGTTTGGAAGGGGAAGGAATTGAATATCACATCACATGTTATAGGAAGGATCTCAGGTTTGGTATTAGAGGCATTGAGATATCACATCTCATGCTATCGGAAGGGTCTCAGGATTGGAATGGGAAGGAGTTGGATATCACATCTCATGCTATAGGAAGGGTCTCAGGTTTGGAACGGGAAGGAGTTGGATATCACATCTCATGTTATAGGAAGAGTCTCAGGTTTGGTATAAGCATTGAGATATCACATCTCTGCAATCGGAAGTGTCTCAGGATTGGAACGGGAAGGAGTTGGATATCCCATCTCATGTTATAGGACTGGTCTCAGGTTTGGTATTAGAAGCATTGAGATATCACATCGCATGCTGTAGGAAGGGTCTCAGGTTTGGAATGGGAAGGAATTGGATATCACATCTCATGTCATAGGAAGGATCTCAGGTTTGGTATTAGAAGCATTGAGATATCACATCTCATGCTATAGGAATGGTCTCGGGATTGGAATGGGAAGGAGTTGGATATTACATTCTTGCTATGGGAAGGGTCTCATGTTTGGAATTGGAAGGAGTTGGATATCACATATGCTATAGGAAGGGTCTCAGGTTTGGAATGGGAAGGAGTTGGATATCACATCTCATGTTATAGGAAGGGTCTCAGGTTTGGTATAAGCATTGAGATATCACATCTCTGCTATCGGAAGTGTCTCAGGATTGGAATGGGAAGGATATGTATATGACATCTCATGACATAAGAAGGGTCTCAGGTTTGGTATAAGCATTGAGATATCACATCTCTGCTTTTGGAAGGGTCTCAGGATTGGAATGGGAAGGAGTTGGATATCCCATCTCATGCTATAGGGAGGGTCTCAAGTTTGATATTAGAAGCATTGAGATATCACATCTCATGCTATAGGAAGGGTCTCAGGATTGGAATGGAAGGAGTTGGATATCACATCTCATGTTATAGGAAGGATCTCAGGTTTGGTATTAGAAGCATTGAGACATCACATCTCATGCTATAGGAAGGGACTCAGGTTTGGTATAAGCATTGAGATATCACATCTCATGCTATGGGAAGGGTCTCAGGATTGGAATGGGAAGGAGTTGCATATGACATCTCATGCCGTAGGAAGGGTCTCAGGTTTGGTATAAGCATTGAGATATCACATCTCTGCTATCGGAAGGGTCTCAGGATTGGAATGGGAAGGAGTTGGATATCACATCTCATGCTATATGAAGGGTCTCAGGTTTGGTATAAGCATTGAGATATCACATCTCATGCTATGGGAAGGGTCTCAGGATTGGAATGGGAAGGAGTTGTATATGACATCTCATGCCGTAGGAAGGGACTCAGGTTTGGTATAAGCATTGAGATATCACATCTCTGCTATCGGAAGGGTCTCAGGATTGGAATGGGAAGGAGTTGGATATCCCATCTCATGTTATAGGACGGGTCTCAGGTTTGTTATTAGAATCATTGAGATATCATATTGCATGCTATAGGAAGGGTCTAAGGATTGGAATGGGAAGGACTTGGATATCACATCTCATGCTATAGGAAGGGTCTCAGGTTTGGTATAAGCACTGAGATATCACATCTCATGCTATAGGAAGGGTCTCAGGATTGGAATGGGAAGGATATGTATATGACATCTCATGCCATAGGAAGGGTCTCAGGTTTGGTATAAGCATTGAGATATCACATATCTGCTTTTGGAAGGGTCTCAGGATTGGAATGGGAAGGAGTTGGATATCCCATCTCATGTTATAGGAAGAGTCTCAGGTTTGGTATTAGATTCATTGAGATATCATATTGCATGCTATAGGAAGGGTCTAAGGATTGAAATGGGAAGGACTTGGATATCACATCTCATGCTATAGGAAGGGTCTCAGGTTTGGTATAAGCATTGAGATATCACATCTCATGCTATAGGAAGGGTCTCAGGATTGGAATGGGAAGGATATGTATATGACATCTCATGCCATAGGAAGGGTCTCAGGTTTGGTATAAGCATTGAGATATCACATCTCTGCTTTTGGAAGGGTCTCAGGATTGGAATGGGAAGGAGTTGGATATCCCATCTCATGTTATAGGAAGAGTCTCAGGTTTGGTATTAGAAGCATTGAGATATCACATCTCATGCTATAGGAAGTGTCTCAGGATTGGAATGGGAAGGACTTGGATATCACATCTCATGCTATAGGGAGGGTTTCAAGATTGATATTAGAAGCATTGAGATATCACATCTCACGCTATAGGAAGGGTCTCAGGATTGGAATGGAAGGAGTTGGATATCACATCTCATGTTATAGGAAGGATCTCAGGTTTGGTATTAGAAGCATTGAGACATCACATCTCATGCTATAGGAAGGGTCTCAGGATTGTAATGGGAAGGAGTTGGATTTCACATCTCATGCTATATGAAGGGTCTCAGGTTTGGTATAAGCATTGAGATATCACATCTCATGCTATAGGAAGGGTCTCAGGATTGGAATGGGAAGGAGTTGGATATCACATCTCATGCTATAGGAAGGGTCTTATGTTTGGTATAAGCAGTGAGATATCACATCTCATGCTATAGGAAGTGTCTCAGGATTGGAATGGGAAGAAGTTGGATATTACATCTCATGTTATAGGAAGGATCTCAGGTTTGGTATAAGCATTGAGATATCACATCTCTGTTATCGGAAGGGTCTCAGGATTGGAATGGGAAGGAGTTGGATATTCCCATCTCATGTTATAGGAAGTGTCTCAGGATTGGAACGGGAAGGAGTTGGATATCCCATCTCATGTTATAGGACTGGTCTCAGGTTTGGTATTAGAAGCATTGAGATATCACATCGCATGCTGTAGGAAGGGTCTCAGGTTTGGAATGGGAAGGAATTGGATATCACATCTCATGTCATAGGAAGGATCTCAGGTTTGGTATTAGAAGCATTGAGATATCACATCTCATGCTATAGGAATGGTCTCGGGATTGGAATGGGAAGGAGTTGGATATTACATTCTTGCTATGGGAAGGGTCTCATGTTTGGAATTGGAAGGAGTTGGATATCACATATGCTATAGGAAGGGTCTCAGGTTTGGAATGGGAAGGAGTTGGATATCACATCTCATGTTATAGGAAGGGTCTCAGGTTTGGTATAAGCATTGAGATATCACATCTCTGCTATCGGAAGTGTCTCAGGATTGGAATGGGAAGGATATGTATATGACATCTCATGACATAAGAAGGGTCTCAGGTTTGGTATAAGCATTGAGATATCACATCTCTGCTTTTGGAAGGGTCTCAGGATTGGAATGGGAAGGAGTTGGATATCCCATCTCATGCTATAGGGAGGGTCTCAAGTTTGATATTAGAAGCATTGAGATATCACATCTCATGCTATAGGAAGGGTCTCAGGATTGGAATGGAAGGAGTTGGATATCACATCTCATGTTATAGGAAGGATCTCAGGTTTGGTATTAGAAGCATTGAGACATCACATCTCATGCTATAGGAAGGGACTCAGGTTTGGTATAAGCATTGAGATATCACATCTCATGCTATGGGAAGGGTCTCAGGATTGGAATGGGAAGGAGTTGTATATGACATCTCATGCCGTAGGAAGGGTCTCAGGTTTGGTATAAGCATTGAGATATCACATCTCTGCTATCGGAAGGGTCTCAGGATTGGAATGGGAAGGAGTTGGATATCACATCTCATGCTATATGAAGGGTCTCAGGTTTGGTATAAGCATTGAGATATCACATCTCATGCTATGGGAAGGGTCTCAGGATTGGAATGGGAAGGAGTTGTATATGACATCTCATGCCGTAGGAAGGGACTCAGGTTTGGTATAAGCATTGAGATATCACATCTCTGCTATCGGAAGGGTCTCAGGATTGGAATGGGAAGGAGTTGGATATCCCATCTCATGTTATAGGACGGGTCTCAGGTTTGTTATTAGAATCATTGAGATATCATATTGCATGCTATAGGAAGGGTCTAAGGATTGGAATGGGAAGGACTTGGATATCACATCTCATGCTATAGGAAGGGTCTCAGGTTTGGTATAAGCACTGAGATATCACATCTCATGCTATAGGAAGGGTTTCAGGATTGGAATGGGAAGGATATGTATATGACATCTCATGCCATAGGAAGGGTCTCAGGTTTGGTATAAGCATTGAGATATCACATATCTGCTTTTGGAAGGGTCTCAGGATTGGAATGGGAAGGAGTTGGATATCCCATCTCATGTTATAGGAAGAGTCTCAGGTTTGGTATTAGAAGCATTGAGATATCACATCTCATGCTATAGGAAGTGTCTCAGGATTGGAATGGGAAGGACTTGGATATCACATCTCATGCTATAGGGAGGGTTTCAAGATTGATATTAGAAGCATTGAGATATCACATCTCACGCTATAGGAAGGGTCTCAGGATTGGAATGGAAGGAGTTGGATATCACATCTCATGTTATAGGAAGGATCTCAGGTTTGGTATTAGAAGCATTGAGACATCACATCTCATGCTATAGGAAGGGTCTCAGGATTGTAATGGGAAGGAGTTGGATTTCACATCTCATGCTATATGAAGGGTCTCAGGTTTGGTATAAGCATTGAGATATCACATCTCATGCTATAGGAAGGGTCTCAGGATTGGAATGGGAAGGAGTTGGATATCACATCTCATGCTATAGGAAGGGTCTCGGGTTTGGTATAAGCAGTGAGATATCACATCTCTACTATCGGAAGGGTCTCAGAATTGGAATGGGAAGGAGTTGGATATCCCATCTCATGTTATAGGAAGAGTCTCAGGTTTGGTATTAGAAGCATTGAGATATCTCATCTCATGCTATAGGAAGGGTCTCAGGATTGGAATGGGAAGGAGTTGGATATCACATCTCATGCTATAGGAAGGGTCTTGTGTTTGGTATAAGCAGTGAGATATCACATCTCATGCTATAGGAAGTGTCTCAGGATTGGAATGGGAAGAAGTTGGATATTACATCTCATGTTATAGGAAGGATCTCAGGTTTGGTATAAGCATTGAGATATCACATCTCTGTTATCGGAAGGGTCTCAGGATTGGAATGGAAAGGAGTTGGATATTCCCATCTCATGTTATAGGAAGGGTCTCATGATTGGAATGGGAAGGACTTGGATATCACATCTCATGCTATAGGGAGGGTCTCAAGTTTGATATTAGAAGCATTGAGATATCACATCTCATGATATCGGAAGGGTCTCAGGATTGGAATGGGAAGGAGTTGGATATCACATCTCATGATAAAGGAAGGGTCTAAGGTTTGGAAGGGGAAGGATTTGGATATCACATCTCATGTTATAGGACGGGTCTCAGGTTTGGTATTAGAAGCATTGAGATATCAAGTCTCATGGTATAGGAAGGGTCTCAGAATTGGAATGGGAAGGAGTTGGATATCACATCTCAAGCTATAGGAAGGGTCTCAGGATTGGAATGGGAAGGAGTTTGATATCACATCTCATGCCATAGTATGGGTCTCAGGTTTGGTAGAAGCATTGGGATATCACATCTCATGCTATCGGAAGGGTATCAGGATTGGATTTGGAAGAAGTTGGATATCACATCTCATGTTATAGGAAGGGTCTCAGGTTTGGTATATGCATTGAGATATCACATCTCTGCTATCGGAAGTGTCTCAGGATTGGAATGGGAAGGAGTTGGATATCCCATCTCATGTTATAGGACGGGTCTCAGGTTTGTTATTAGAATCATTGAGATATCATATTGCATGCTGCAGGAAGGGTCTAAGGATTGGAATGGGAAGGACTTGGATATCACATCTCAAGCTATAGGTAGGCTCTCAGGTTTGGAAAGGGAAGGTGTTGGATATCACATTTCATGTTAGAGGAAGGATCTCAGGTTTGGTATAAGCATTGAAATATCACATCTCATGCTATAGGAAGGGTCTCAGGATTGGAATGGGAAGGATATGTATATGACATCTCATGCCATAGGAAGGGTCTCAGGTTTGGTATAAGCATTGAGATATCACATCTCTGCTTTTGGAAGGGTCTCAGGATTGGAATGGGAAGGAGTTGGATATCCCATCTCATGTTATAGGAAGAGTCTCAGGTTTGGTATTAGAAGCATTGAGATATCACATCTCATGCTATAGGAAGTGTCTCAGGATTGGAATGTGAAGGACTTGGATATCGCATCTCATGCTATAGGGAGGGTCTCAAGTTTGATATTAGAAGCATTGAGATATCACATCTCATGCTATAGGAAGGGACTCAGGATTGGAATGGGAAGGAGTTGGATATCACATCTCATGCTATAGGAAGGGTATCAGGTTTGGTATAAGCAGTGAGATATCACATCTCATGCTATAGGAAGTGTCTCAGGATTGGAATGGGAAGGAGTTGGATATCACACCTCATGTTATAGGAAGGATCTCAGGTTTGGTATAAGCATTGAGATATCACATCTCTGCTATCGGAAGGGTCTCAGGATTGGAATGGGAAGGAGTTGGATATTCCCATCTCATTTTATAGGAAGGGTATATCAAGTCTTAGCATGAGATGTGATATCCAGCTCCTTCCATTCCAATCCTGAGACCCTTCCGATAGCATGAGATGTGATATCTCAATGCTTCTAATATCAATACTGAGACCCTCCCTATAGCATGAGATGTGATATCTAAGTCCTTCCCATTCCAATCCTGAGACCCTTCCGATAGCAGAGATGTGATATCTCAATGCTTATACCAAACCTGAGACCCTTCCTATAGCACGAGATGTGATATCCAACTCCTTCCCATTCCAATCCTGAGACCCTTCCTATAGCATGAGATGTGATATCTCAATGCTTCTACCAAAACTGAGACCCTTCCTTTAGCATGAGATGTGATATCCAACTCCTTCCCATTCCAATCCTGAGACCCTTCCTATAGCATGAGATGTGATATCTCAATGCTTCTAATACCAAACCTGAGATCCTTCCTATAACAGGAGATGTGATATCCAACTCCTTCCCATTCCAATCCTGAGACCCTTCCTATAGCATGAGATGTGATATCTCAATGCTTCTAATACCAAACCTGAGATCCTTCCGATAGCATGAGATGTGATATCTCAATGCTTCTAATACCAAACCTGAGACCCTCCCTTTAGCATGAGATGTGATATCCAATTCCTTCCCATTCCAATCCTGATACCCTTCTGATAGCATGAGATGTGATATCTCAATGCCTCTAATACCAAACCTGAGATCCTACCTCTAACATGAAATGTGATATCCAACTCCTTCCCTTTCCAAACCTGAGAGCCTTCCTACAGCATGAGATGTGATATCCAAGTCCTTCCCATTCCAATCCTGAGACCCTTCCTATAACATGAGATGTGATATCCAACTCCTTCCCATTCCAACCTGAGACCCTTCCTATAGCATGAGATGGGATATCCAACTCCTTCCAAATCTAAACCTGATATCCTTCCGATAGCATGAGATGTGATATCCCAATGCTTCTACAAAACCTGAGACCCATACCATGGCATGAGATGTGATATCAAACTCCCGTCCTATACCATGAGACTTGATATCTCAATGCTTCTAATACCAAACCTGAGACCAGTCCAATAACATGAGATGTGATATCCAAATCCTTCCCCTTCCAAACCTTAGACCCTTCCTTTATCATAAGATGTGATATCCAACTCCTTCCCACTCCACTCCTGAGACCCTTCCTATAGCATGAGATGTGATATCTCAATGCTTCTAATACCAAACCTGAGACCCTTCCTATAACATGAGATGTGATATCCAAGTCCTTCCCATTCCAATCCTGAGACCCTTCCTATAGCATGAGATGTCATATCTCAATGCTTCTAATACCAAACCTGAGACCCTTCCTATAACATGAATTCTGATATCCAAGTCCTTCCCATTCCAATCTTGAGACCTTTCCAATAGCAGAGATGTGATATCTCAATGCTTATACCAAACCTGAGATCCTTCCTATGACATGAGATGTGATATCTAAATCCTTCTCATTCCAAACCTGAGACCCTTCCTACAGCATGTGATGTGATATCTCAATGCTTCTAATATCAAAACTGAGACCCGTCCTATAACGTGAGATGGGATATCCAACTCCTTCCCGTTCCAAACCTGATACCCTTCCTATAGCATGAGATGTGATATCCAATTCCTTCCCATCCCAATCCTGAGACACCTCCGATAGCAGAGATGTGAAATCTCAATGCTTATACCAAACCTGAGACTCTTACTATAACATGAGATGTGATATCTAACTCCTTCCCGTTCCAAACCTGAGACCCTTCCTATAGCATGAGATGCGATATCCAACTCCTTCCCATTCCAATCCTGAGACCCTTCCCATAGCATGAGATGTGATATCTCAATGCTTCTAATACCAAACCTGTGATCCTTCCTATAACAAGAGATGTGATATCCAAATCCTTCCCCTTCCAAATCTGAGACCCTCCCTTTAGCATGAGATGTGATATCTCAATGCCTCTAATACCAAACCTGAGATCCTTCCGATAGCATGAGATGTGATATCTCAATGCTTCTAATACCAAACCTGAGATCCTTCCTATAACATGAGATGTGATATCCAAATACTTCCCCTTCCATTCCTGAGACCCTCCCTTTAGCATGAGATGTGATATCCAACTCCTTCCCATTCCAATCCTGAGACCCTTCTGATAGCATGAGATGTGATATCTCAATGCCTCTAATACCAAACCTGAGATCCTACATCTAACATGAAATGTGATATCCAACTCCTTCCCTTTCCAAACGTGAGACCCTCCCTATAGAATGAGATGTGATATCCAAGTCCTTCCCATTCCAATCCTGAGACCCTTCCTATAGCATGAGATGTGCTATCTCAATGCTTCTAATACCAAACCTGAGACCCTTCCTATAACGTAAGATGGGATATCCAACTCCTTCCCATTCCAATCCTGAGACCCTTCCGATAGCAGAGATGTGATATCTCAATGCTTATACCAAACCTGAGACCCTTCCTGTGGCATGAGATGTCATATACAACTCCTTCCCATTCCAATCCTGAGACCCTTCCTATAGCATGAGATGTGATATCTCAATACTTATACCAAACCTGAGACCCTTCCTATAGCATGAGATGTGATATCCAACTCCTTCCCATTCCAATCCTGAGACCCTTCCTATAACATGAGATGTTATGTCTCAATGCTTCGAATACCAAACCTGAGATCATTCCTATGGCATGAGATGTCATATAAAACTCCTTCCCATTCCAATCCTGAGACCCTTCCCATAGCATGAGATGTGATATCGAACTCCTTCCCATTCCAATCCTGCGACCCTTCCTATAGCATGAGATTTGATATCTCAATGCTTCTAATACCAAACCTGAGATCCTTCCGATAGCATGAGATGTGATATCTGAATGCTTCTAATACCAAACCTGAGATCATTCCTACAACACGAGATGTAATATCCAAATCCTTCCCCTTGCAAACCTGAGACCCTCCCTTTAGCATGAGATGTGATATCCAACTACTTCCCATTCCAATCCTGAGACCCTTCCTATAGCATGAGATGTGATGTCTCAATGCTTCTAATACCAAACCTGAGATCCTTCCTATAACATGAGATGTGATATCCAACTCCTTCCCATTCCAATCCTGAGACACTTCCTATAGCATGAGAAGTGATATCTCCATGCTTATACCAAACCTGAGACCCTTCCTATAGCATGAGATGTGATATCCAAATCCTTCCCATTCCAATCCTGAGACCCTTCCTATAGCATGAGATGTGATATCTCAATGCTTATACCAAACCTGAGAGCCTACCTATAGCATGAGATGTGATATCCAACTCCTTCCCGTTCCAAACCTGAGACCCTTCCTATAGCATATGTGATATCCAACTCCTTCCCATTCCAAACATGAGACCCTTCCTATAGCAAGAGTGTAATATCCAACTCCTACCCATTCCAATCCTGAGACCATTCCTATAGCATGAGATGTGATATCTCAATGCTTCTAATACCAAACCTGAGATACTTCCTATGACATGAGATGTGATATCCAATTCCTTCCCATTCCAAACCTGAGATCCTTCCTACAGCATGCGATGTGATATCTCAATGCTTCTAATACCAAACCTGAGACCCGTCCTATAACATGAGATGGGATATCCAACTCCTTCCCGTTCCAAACCTGATACCCTTCCTATAGCGTGAGATGTGATATCCAACTCCTTCCCATCCCAATCCTGAGACACCTCCGATAGCAGAGATGTGATATCTCAATGCTTATACCAAACCTGAGACTCTTCCTATAACATGAGATATGATATCCAACTCCTTCCCGTTCCAAACCTGAGACCCTTCCTATAGCATGAGATGTGATATCCAACTCCTTCCCATTCCAATCCTGAGACCCTTCTGATAGCATGAGATGTGATATCTCAATGCTTCTAATACCAAACCTGTGATCCTTCCTATAGCATGAGATGTGATATCCAACTCCTTCCAATTCCAATCCTGAGACCCTTCCTACAGCAATAGATGTGATATCTCAATGCTTCTAATACCAAACCTGAGACCCTTCCTATAACATGAGATGGGAATATCCAACTCCTTCCCATTCCAATCCTGAGACCCTTCCGATAGCAGAGATGTGATATCTCAATGCTTATACCAAACCTGAGATCCTTCCTATAACATGAGATGTGATATCCAACTCCTTCCCATTCCAATCCTGAGACCCTTCCTATAGCATGAGATGTGATATCTCACTGCTTATACCAAACCTGAGACCCTTCCTATAGCATGAGATGTGATATCCAACTCCTTCCCATTCCAATCCTGAGACCCTTCCTATAGCATGAGATGTGATATCTCAATGCTTCTAATATCAAACTTGAGACCCTCCCTATAGCATGAGATGTGATATCCAAGTCCTTCCCATTCCAATCCTGAGACACTTCCTATAGCATGAGATGTGATATCTCAATGCTTCTAATACCAAACCTGTGATCCTTCCTATAGCATGAGATGTGATATCCAACTCCTTCCAATTCCAATCCTGAGACCCTTCCTACAGCAATAGATGTGATATCTCAATGCTTCTAATACCAAACCTGAGACCCTTCCTATAACATGAGATGGGAATATCCAACTCCTTCCCATTCCAATCCTGAGACCCTTCCGATAGCAGAGATGTGATATCTCAATGCTTATACCAAACCTGAGATCCTTCCTATAACATGAGATGTGATATCCAACTCCTTCCCATTCCAATCCTGAGACCCTTCCTATAGCATGAGATGTGATATCTCACTGCTTATACCAAACCTGAGACCCTTCCTATAGCATGAGATGTGATATCCAACTCCTTCCCATTCCAATCCTGAGACCCTTCCTATAGCAGAGATGTGATATCTCAATGCTTATACCAAACCTGAGATCCTTCCTATAACATGAGATGTGATATCCAACTCCTTCCCATTCCAATCCTGAGACCCTTCCTATAGCATGAGATGTGATATCTCACTGCTTATACCAAACCTGAGACCCTTCCTATAGCATGAGATGTGATATCTAACTCCTTCCCATTCCAATCCTGAGACCCTTCCGATAGCAGAGATGTGATATCTCAATGCTTATACGAAACCTGAGACCCTTCCTACGGCATGAGATGTCATATACAACTCCTTCCCATTCCAATCCTGAGACCCTTCCTATAGCATGAGATGTGATATCTCAATGCTTATACCAAACCTGAGACCCTTCCTATAGCATGAGATGTGATATCCAACTCCTTCCCATTC
Source organism: Ambystoma mexicanum (assembly GCF_040938575.1). Taxonomy (NCBI): domain Eukaryota; kingdom Metazoa; phylum Chordata; class Amphibia; order Caudata; family Ambystomatidae; genus Ambystoma; species Ambystoma mexicanum. Next base: position 988,672,313 of record NC_090939.1, on the reverse strand, counting down.
CAATCCTGAGACCCTTCCTATAGCATGAGATGTGATGTCTCAATGCTTCTAATACCAAACCTGAGATCCTTCCTATAACATGAGATGTGATATCCAACTCCTTCCATTCCAATCCTGAGACCCTTCCTATAGCATGAGATGTTATATCTCAATACTTATACCAATCCTGAGCCTTCCTATAGCATGAGATGTGATACCCAACTCCTTCCCATTCCAATCCTGAGACGCTTCCTATAGCATGAGATGTGATATCTCAATGCCTCTAATACCAAACCTGAGATCCTTCCTCTAACATGAAATGTGATATCCAACTCCTTCCCTTTCCAAATCTGAGAGCCTATCCATAGCATGAGATGTGATATCCAACTCCTTCCCATTCCAATCCTGAGACACTTCTGATAGCAGAGATGTGATATCTCAATGCTTATACCAAACCTGAGACCCTTCCTATAACATGAGATCGGATATCCAACTCCTTCCCGTTCCAAACCTGAGACCCTTCCTATAGCATATGTGATATCCAACTCCTTCCCATTCCAAACATGAGACCCTTCCTATAGCAAGAATGTAATATCCAACTCCTTCCCATTCCAACCCTGAGACCATTCCTATAGCATGAGATGTGATATCTCAATGCTTCTAATACCAAACCTGAGATCCTTCGTTTGACATGAGATGTGATATCCAATTCCTCCCCATTCCAAACCTGAGAACCTTCCTACAGCATGCAATGTGATATCTCAATGCTTCTAATACCAAACCTGAGACCAGTCCTATAACATGAGATTGGATATCCAACTCCTTCCCCTTCCAAACCTGAGACCCTTCCTATAGCATGAGATGTGATATCCAACTTCTTCCCATTCCAATCCTGAGACCCTTCCTATAACATGAGATGTGATGTCTCAATGCTTCTAATACCAAACCTGAGATCTTTCCTATAACATGAGATGTGATATCCAACTCCTTCCCATTCCAATCCTGAGACCCTTCCTATAGCATGAGATGTGATATCTCAATGCTTATACCAAACCTGAGACCCTTCCTATAGCTTGAGATGTGATATCCAACTCCTTCCCATTCCAATCCTGAGACCCTTCCTATAGCATGAGATGTGATATCTCAAGGCCTCTAATACCACACCTGAGATCCTTCCTCTAACATGAATGTGATATCCAACTCCTTCCCCTTCCAAACCTGAGAGCCTTCCTATAGCATGAGATATGATATCCAAGTCCTTCCCATTCCAATCCTGAGACCCTTCCTATAACATGAAATGTGATATCCAACTCCATCCCATTCCAACCTGAGACCTTTCCTATAGCATGAGATGGGATATCCAACTCCTTCCAAATCCAATACTGATACCATTCCGATAGCATGAGATGTGATATCCCAATGCTTCTACCAAATCTGAGACCCATACTATGGCATAAGATGTGATATCAAACTCCTTCCCATTCCAATCCTGAGACCCTTCCTATAGCTTGAGATGTGATATCCAACTTCTTCCCATTCCAATTCTGAGACCCTTTCTATACCATGAGACTTGATATCTCAATGCTTCTAATACCAAACCTGAGACCCGTCCTATAACATGAGATGTGATATCCAAATCCTTCCCCTTCCAAACCTTAGACCCTTCCTTTATCATGAGATGTGATATCCAACTCCTTCCCATTCCAATCCTGAGACCCTTCCGATATCATGACATTTGTTATCTCAATGTTTCTAATATCAAACTTGAGACCCTCCCTATAGCATGAGATGTGACATCCAAGTCCTCCCCATTCCAATCCTGAGACCCTTCCTATAGCATGAGATGTGATATCTCAATGCTTCTAATACCAAACCTGAGACCCTTCCTATAACATGAGATGGGATATCCAACTCAGATGGGATATCCAACTCCTTCCCATTCCAATCCTGAGACCCTTCCGATAGCAGAGATATGATATCTCAATGCTTATATCAAACCTGAGACCCTTCCTATGGCCTGAGATGTCATATACAACTCCTTCCCATTCCAATCCTGAGACCCTTCCTATAGCATGAGATGTGATATCTCAATGCTTATACCAAATCTGAGACCCTTCCTATAGCATGAGATGTGATATCCAACTCCTTCCCATTCCAATCCTGAGACCCTTCCTATAGCATGAGATGTGATGTCTCAATGCTTCCAATACCAAACCTGAGATCCTTCCTATAACATGAGATGTGATATCCAACTCCTTCCCATTCCAATCCTGAGACCCTTATGATAGCATGAGATGTGATATCTCAATGCCTCTTATACCAAACCTGAGATCCTTCCGATAGCATGAGATGTGATATCTCAATGCTTCTAATACCAAACCTGAGATCCTTCCTATAATATGAGATGTGATTTCCAAATCCTTCCCCTTCCAAACCTGAGACCCTCCCTTTAGCATGAGATGTGATATCCAACTCCTTCCCATTCCAATCCTGAGACCCTTCTGATAGCATGAGATGTGATATCTCAATGCCTCTAATACCAAACCTGAGATCCTACCTCTAACATGAAATGTGATATCCATCTCCTTCCCTTTCCAAACCTGAGACCCTGCCTATAGCATGATATGTGATATCCAAGTCCTTCCCATTCCAATCCTGAGACCCTTCCTATAGCATGTGATGTGATATCTCAATGCTTATACAAAACCTGAGACCCTTCCTATGGCATGAGATGGCATATACAACTCCTTCCCATTCCAATCCTGAGACCCTTCCTATAGCATGAGATGTGATATCTCAATGCTTATACCAAACCTGAGACCCTTCCTATAGCATGTGATGTGATATCCAACTTCTTCCCATTCCAATCCTGAGACCCTTCCTATAGCATGAGATGTGATATCTCAATGCTTATACCAAACCTGAGACCCTTCCTATAGCTTGAGATGTGATATCCAACTCCTTCCCATTCCAATCCTGAGACCCTTCCTATAGCATGAGATGTGATATCTCAAGGCCTCTAATACCAAACCTGAGATCCTTCCTCTAACATGAAATGTGATATCCAACTCCTTCCCCTTCCAAACCTGAGAGCCTTCCTATAGCATGAGATATGATATCCAAGTCCTTCCCATTCCAATCCTGAGACCCTTCCTATAACATGAAATGTGATATCCAACTCCTTCCCATTCCAACCTGAGACCCTTCCTATAGCATGAGATGGGATATCCAACTCCTTCCAAATCCAATACTGATACCCTTCCGATAGCATGAGATGTGATATCCCAATGCTTCTACCAAACCTGAGTCCCATACTATGGCATGAGATGTGATATCAAACTCCTTCCCATTCCAATCCTGAGACCCTTCTTATACCATGAGACTTGATATGTCAATGCTTCTAATACCAAACCTGAGACCCGTCCTATAACATGAGATGTGATATCCAAATCCTTCCCCTTCCAAACCTTAGACCCTTCCTTTATCATGAGATGTGATATCCAACTCCTTCCCATTTCAATCCTGAGACCCTTCCGATATCATGAGATGTGATATCTCAATGCTTATACCAAATCTGAGACCCTTCCTATGGCCTGAGATGTCATATACAACTCCTTCCCATTCCAATCCTGAGACCCTTCCTATAGCATGAGATGTGATATCTCAATGCTTATACCAAATCTGAGACCCTTCCTATAGCATGAGATGTGATATCCAACTCCTTCCCATTCCAATCCTGAGACCCTTCCTATAGCATGAGAAGTGATATCTCCATGCTTATACCAAACCTGAGACCCTTCCTATAGCATAAGATGTGATATCCAAATCCTTCCCATTCCAATCCTGAGACCCTTCCTATAGCATGAGATGTGATATCTCAATGCTTATACCAAACCTGAGACCCTTCCTATAGCATGAGATGTGATATCCAACTCCTTCCCATTCCAATCCTGAGACCCTTCCTATAGCATGAGATGTGATGTCTCAATGCTTCTAATACCAAACCTGAGATCCTTCCTATAACATGAGATGTGATATCCAACTCCTTCCCATTCCAATCCTGAGACCCTTATGATAGCATGAGATGTGATATCTCAATGCTTCTAATACCAAACCTGAGATCCTTCCTATAATATGAGATGTGATTTCCAAATCCTTCCCCTTCCAAACCTGAGACCCTCCCTTTAGCATGAAATGTGATATCCAACTCCTTCCCATTCCAATCCTGAGACCCTTCTGATAGCATGAGATGTGATATCTCAATGCCTCTAATACCAAACCTGAGATCCTACCTCTAACATGAAATGTGATATCCATCTCCTTCCCTTTCCAAACCGGAGACCCTGCCTATAGCATGAGATGTGATATCCAAGTCCTTCCCATTCCAATCCTGAGACCCTTCCTATAGCATGTGATGTGATATCTCAATGCTTATACCAAACCTGAGACCCTTGCTATGGCATGAGATGTCGTATACAACTCCTTCCCATTCCAACCCTGAGACCCTTCCTATAGCATGAGATGTGATATCTCAATGCTTATACCAAACCTGAGACCCTTCCTATAGCATGAGATGTGATATCCAACTTCTTCCCATTCCAATCCTGAGACCCTTCCTATAGCATGAGATGTGATATCTCAATGCTTATACCAAACCCGAGACCCTTCCTATAGCATAACATGTGATATCCAAATCCTTCCCATTCCAATACTGAGACCCTTCCTATAGCATGAGATGTGATATATCAATGCTTATACCAAACCTGAGACCCTTCCTATAGCATGAGATGTGACATCCAACTCCTTCCCATTCCAATCCTGAGACCCTTCCTATAGCATGAGATGTGATGTCTCAATGCTTCTAATACCAAACCTGAGATCCTTCCTATAACATGAGATGTGATATCCAACTCCTTCCCATTCCAATCCTGAGACCCTTCCTATAGCATGAGATGTGATATCCAACTTCTTCCCATTCCAATCCTGAGACCCTTCCTATAGCATGAGATGTGATATCTCAATGCTTATACCAAACCTGAGATCCTTCCTCTAACATGAAATGTGATATCCAACTCCTTCCCCTTCCAAACCTGAGAGCCTTCCTATAGCATGAGATATGATATCCAAGTCCTTCCCATTCCAATCCTGAGACCCTTCCTATAACATGAAATGTGATATCCAACTCCTTCCCATTCTAACATGAGACCCTTCCTATAGCATGAGATGGGATATCCAACTCCTTCCAAATCCAATACTGATACCCTTCCGATAGCATGACATGTGATATCCCAATGCTTCTACCAAACCTGAGACCCATACTATGGCATGAGATGTGATATCAAACTCCTTCCCATTCCAATCCTGAGACGCTTCCTATAGCTTGAGATGTGATATCCAACTCCTTCCCATTCCAATTCTGAGACCCTTCTTATACCATGAGACTTGATATCTCAATGCTTCTAATACCAAACCTGAGACCCGTCCTATAACATGAGATGTGATATCCAAATCCTTCCCCTTCCAAACCTTAGACCCTTCCTATAGCATGAGATGTGATATCTCAATGCTTCTAATACCAAACCTGAGACCCTTCCTATAACATGAGATGGGATATCCAACTCCTTCCCATTCCAATCCTGAGACCCTTCCGATAGCAAAGATGTGATATCTCAGTGCTTATACCAAACCTGAGACCCTTCCTAAGGCCTGAGATGTCATATACAACTCCTTCCCATTCCAATCCTGAGACCCTTCCTATAGCATGAGATGTGATATCTCAATGCTTATACCAAATCTGAGACCCTTCCTATAGCATGAGATGTGATATCCAACACCTTCCCATTCCAATCCTGAGACCCTTCCTATAGCATGAGAAGTGATATCTCCATGCTTATACCAAACCTGAGACCCTTCCTATAGCATGAGATGTGATATCCAAATCCTTCCCATTCCAATCCTGAGACCCTTCCTATAGCATGAGATGTGATATCTCAATGCTTATACCAAACCTGAGAGCCTACCTATAGCATGGGATGTGATATCCAAGTCCATCCCATTCCAATCCTTAGACCCTTCCTACAGCATGCGATGTGATATCTCAATGATTCTAATACCAAACCAGAGACCTGTCCTTTAACATGAGATGGGATATCCAACTCCTTCCCATTCCAATCCTGAGCCACTCCTGATAGCAGAGATGTGATATCTCAATGCTTATACCAAACCTGAGACCCTTCCTATAACATGAGATGTGATATCCAACTCCTTCCCGTTCCAAACCTGAGACACTTCCTATAGCATATGTGATATCCAACTCCTTCCCATTCCAAACATGAGACCCTTCCTATAGCAAGAATGTAATATCCAACTCCTACCCATTCCAATCCTGAGACCATTCCTATAGCATGAGATGTGATATATCAATGCTTCTAATACCAAACCTGAGATCCTTCCTATGACATGAGATGTGATATCCAAATCCTTCCGATTCCAATCCTGAGACCCTTCCTATAGCAAGAGATGTGATATCCAAATCCTTCCCATTCCAATCCTGAGACCCTTCCTATAACATGAGATGTGATATTCAACTCCTTCCCATTCCAACCTGAGACACTTCCTATAGCATGAGAAGGGATATCCAACTCCTTCCCAATCCAATCCTGAGAACCTTCCGATAGCAGAGATGTGATATCTCAATGCGTATACCAAACCTGAGAACCTTCCTATGGCATGAGATGTGATATCCAACTCCTTGCCATTCAAATCCTGAGACCCTTCCTATAGCATGAGATGTGATATCTCAATGCTTCTACCAAACCTGAGACCCTTCCTTTAGCATGAGATGTGATATCCAAATCCTTCACATTCCAATCCTGAGACCCTTCCTATAGCATGAGATGTGATATCTCAATGCTTCTAATACCAAACCTGAGATCCTTCCTATAACATGAGATGTGATATCCAATTCCTTCCCATTCCAAACCTGAGACCCTTCCTATTGGATGAGATGTGATATCCAACTCCTTCCCATTCCAACCCTGAGACCCTTCCAATACCATGAGATGTGATATCTCAATGCTTCTAATACCAAACCTGGGAACCGTCCTATAACATGAGATGTGATATCTCAATGTTTCTAATAAAAAACCTGAGACCCTTCCTATAACATGAGATGTGATATCCAATTCCTTCCCATTCCAAACCTGAGACCCTTCCTATTGGATGAGATGTGATATCCAAATCCTTCCCCTTCCAAACCTGAGACCCTTCCTTTAGCATGAGATGTGATATCCAAATACTTCCCATTCCAATCCTAAAACACTTCCTATAGCATGAGATGTGATATCTCAATGTTTCTAATAAAAAACCTGAGACCCTTCCTATAGCAAGAGATGTGATATCCAAATCCTTCCCATTCCAATCCTGAGACCCTTCCTGTATATAACATGAGATGTGATATCCAACTCCTTCCCATTCCAACCTGAGACCCTTCCTATAGCATGAGATGTGATGTTCAACTCCTTACCATTCAAATCCTGAGACCCTCCCTATAACAAGAGATGTCATATCCAACTCCTTCCCATTCCAAACCTGAGACCCTTCCTATAACATGAGATGTCATATACAACTCCTTCCCATTCCAATCCTGAGACCCTTCCTATAGCATGAGATGTGATATATCAATGCTTATACCAAACCTGAGACCCTTCCTATAGCATGAGATGTGATATCCAACTCCTTCCCATTCCAATCCTGATACCCTTCCTATAGCATGAGATGTGATGTCTCAATGCTTCTAATACCAAACCTGAGATCCTTCCTATAACATGAGATGTGATATCCAACTCCTTCCATTCCAATCCTGAGACCCTTCCTATAGCATGAGATGTTGTATCTCAATACTTATACCAATCCTGAGCCTTCCTATAGCATGAGATGTGATACCCAACTCCTTCCCATTCCAATCCTGAGACGCTTCCTATAGCATGAGATGTGATATCTCAATGCCTCTAATACCAAACCTGAGATCCTTCCTCTAACATGAAATGTGATATCCAACTCCTTCCCTTTCCAAATCTGAGAGCCTATCTATAGCATGAGATGTGATATCCAAGTCCTTCCCATTCCAATCCTTAGACCCTTCCTGCAGCGTGCAATATGATATCTCAATGATTCTAATAACAAACCTGAGACCCGTCCTATAACATGAGATGGGATATCCAACTCCTTCCCATTCCAATCCTGAGACACTTCTGATAGCAGAGATGTGATATCTCAATGCTTATACCAAACCTGAGACCCTTCCTATAACATGAGATCGGATATCCAACTCCTTCCCGTTCCAAACCTGAGACCCTTCCTATAGCATATGTGATATCCAACTCCTTCCCATTCCAAACATGAGACCCTTCCTATAGCAAGAATGTAATATCCAACTCCTTCCCATTCCAACCCTGAGACCATTCCTATAGCATGAGATGTGATATCTCAATGCTTCTAATACCAAACCTGAGATCCTTCGTTTGACATGAGATGTGATATCCAATTCCTCCCCATTCCAAACCTGAGAACCTTCCTACAGCATGCAATGTGATATCTCAATGCTTCTAATACCAAACCTGAGACCAGTCCTATAACATGAGATTGGATATCCAACTCCTTCCCCTTCCAAACCTGAGACCCTTCCTATAGCATGAGATGTGATATCCAACTTCTTCCCATTCCAATCCTGAGACCCTTCCTATAACATGAGATGTGATGTCTCAATGCTTCTAATACCAAACCTGAGATCTTTCCTATAACATGAGATGTGATATCCAACTCCTTCCCATTCCAATCCTGAGACCCTTCCTATAGCATGAGATGTGATATCTCAATGCTTATACCAAACCTGAGACCCTTCCTATAGCTTGAGATGTGATATCCAACTCCTTCCCATTCCAATCCTGAGACCCTTCCTATAGCATGAGATGTGATATCTCAAGGCCTCTAATACCAAACCTGAGATCCTTCCTCTAACATGAATGTGATATCCAACTCCTTCCCCTTCCAAACCTGAGAGCCTTCCTATAGCATGAGATATGATATCCAAGTCCTTCCCATTCCAATCCTGAGACCCTTCCTATAACATGAAATGTGATATCCAACTCCATCCCATTCCAACCTGAGACCTTTCCTATAGCATGAGATGGGATATCCAACTCCTTCCAAATCCAATACTGATACCATTCCGATAGCATGAGATGTGATATCCCAATGCTTCTACCAAATCTGAGACCCATACTATGGCATAAGATGTGATATCAAACTCCTTCCCATTCCAATCCTGAGACCCTTCCTATAGCTTGAGATGTGATATCCAACTTCTTCCCATTCCAATTCTGAGACCCTTTCTATACCATGAGACTTGATATCTCAATGCTTCTAATACCAAACCTGAGACACGTCCTATAACATGAGATGTGATATCCAAATCCTTCCCCTTCCAAACCTTAGACCCTTCCTTTATCATGAGATGTGATATCCAACTCCTTCCCATTCCAATCCTGAGACCCTTCCGATATCATGAAATTTGTTATCTCAATGTTTCTAATATCAAACTTGAGACCCTCCCTATAGCATGAGATGTGACATCCAAGTCCTCCCCATTCCAATCCTGAGACCCTTCCTATAGCATGAGATGTGATATCTCAATGCTTCTAATACCAAACCTGAGACCCTTCCTATAACATGAGATGGGATATCCAACTCAGATGGGATATCCAACTCCTTCCCATTCCAATCCTGAGACCCTTCCGATAGCAGAGATGTGATATCTCAATGCTTATATCAAACCTGAGACCCTTCCTATGGCCTGAGATGTCATATACAACTCCTTCCCATTCCAATCCTGAGACCCTTCCTATAGCATGAGATGTGATATCTCAATGCTTATACCAAATCTGAGACCCTTCCTATAGCATGAGATGTGATATCCAACTCCTTCCCATTCCAATCCTGAGACCCTTCCAATAGCATGAGAAGTGATATCTCCATGCTTATACCAAACCTGAGACCCTTCCTATAGCATAAGATGTGATATCCAAATCCTTCCCATTCCAATCCTGAGACCCTTATGATAGCATGAGATGTGATATCTCAATGCTTCTAATACCAAACCTGAGATCCTTCCTATAATATGAGATGTGATTTCCAAATCCTTCCCCTTCCAAACCTGAGACCCTCCCTTTAGCATGAAATGTGATATCCAACTCCTTCCCATTCCAATCCTGAGACCCTTCTGATAGCATGAGATGTGATATCTCAATGCCTCTAATACCAAACCTGAGATCCTACCTCTAACATGAAATGTGATATCCATCTCCTTCCCTTTCCAAACCTGAGACCCTGCCTATAGCATGAGATGTGATATCCAAGTCCTTCCCATTCCAATCCTGAGACCCTTCCTATAGCATGTGATGTGATATCTCAATGCTTATACCAAACCTGAGACCCTTGCTATGGCATGAGATGTCATATACAACTCCTTCCCATTCCAACCCTGAGACCCTTCCTATAGCATGAGATGTGATATCTCAATGCTTATACCAAACCTGAGACCCTTCCTATAGCATGAGATGTGATATCCAACTTCTTCCCATTCCAATCCTGAGACCCTTCCTATAGCATGAGATGTGATATCTCAATGCTTATACCAAACCTGAGACCCTTCCTATAGCATAAAATGTGATATCCAAATCCTTCCCATTCCAATCCTGAGACCCTTCCTATAGCATGAGATGTGATATCTCAATGCTTATACCAAACCTGAGACCCTTCCTATAGCATGAGATGTGATATCCAACTCCTTCCCATTCCAATCCTGAGACCCTTCCTATAGCATGAGATGTGATGTCTCAATGCTTCTAATACCAAACCTGAGATCCTTCCTATAACATGAGATGTGATATCCAACTCCTTCCCATTCCAATCCTGAGACCCTTCCTATAGCATGAGATGTGATATCCAACTTCTTCCCATTCCAATCCTGAGACCCTTCCTATAGCATGAGATGTGATATCTCAATGCTTATACCAAACCTGAGATCCTTCCTCTAACATGAAATGTGATATCCAACTCCTTCCCCTTCCAAACCTGAGAGCCTTCCTATAGCATGAGATATGATATCCAAGTCCTTCCCATTCCAATCCTGAGACCCTTCCTATAACATGAAATGTGATATCCAACTCCTTCCCATTCTAACATGAGACCCTTCCTATAGCATGAGATGGGATATCCAACTCCTTCCAAATCCAATACTGATACCCTTCCGATAGCATGACATGTGATATCCCAATGCTTCTACCAAACCTGAGACCCATACTATGGCATGAGATGTGATATCAAACTCCTTCCCATTCCAATCCTGAGACGCTTCCTATAGCTTGAGATGTGATATCCAACTCCTTCCCATTCCAATTCTGAGACCCTTCTTATACCATGAGACTTGATATCTCAATGCTTCTAATACCAAACCTGAGACCCGTCCTATAACATGAGATGTGATATCCAAATCCTTCCCCTTCCAAACCTTAGACCCTTCCTATAGCATGAGATGTGATATCTCAATGCTTCTAATACCAAACCTGAGACCCTTCCTATAACATGAGATGGGATATCCAACTCCTTCCCATTCCAATCCTGAGACCCTTCCGATAGCAAAGATGTGATATCTCAGTGCTTATACCAAACCTGAGACCCTTCCTAAGGCCTGAGATGTCATATACAACTCCTTCCCATTCCAATCCTGAGACCCTTCCTATAGCATGAGATGTGATATCTCAATGCTTATACCAAATCTGAGACCCTTCCTATAGCATGAGATGTGATATCCAACACCTTCCCATTCCAATCCTGAGACCCTTCCTATAGCATGAGAAGTGATATCTCCATGCTTATACCAAACCTGAGACCCTTCCTATAGCATGAGATGTGATATCCAAATCCTTCCCATTCCAATCCTGAGACCCTTCCTATAGCATGAGATGTGATATCTCAATGCTTATACCAAACCTGAGAGCCTACCTATAGCATGGGATGTGATATCCAAGTCCATCCCATTCCAATCCTTAGACCCTTCCTACAGCATGCGATGTGATATCTCAATGATTCTAATACCAAACCAGAGACCTGTCCTTTAACATGAGATGGGATATCCAACTCCTTCCCATTCCAATCCTGAGCCACTCCTGATAGCAGAGATGTGATATCCCAATGCTTATACCAAACCTGAGACCCTTCCTATAACATGAGATGTGATATCCAACTCCTTCCCGTTCCAAACCTGAGACACTTCCTATAGCATATGTGATATCCAACTCCTTCCCATTCCAAACATGAGACCCTTCCTATAGCAAGAATGTAATATCCAACTCCTACCCATTCCAATCCTGAGACCATTCCTATAGCATGAGATGTGATATATCAATGCTTCTAATACCAAACCTGAGATCCTTCCTATGACATGAGATGTGATATCCAAATCCTTCCCATTCCAATCCTGAGACCCTTCCTATAGCAAGAGATGTGATATCCAAATCCTTCCCATTCCAATCCTGAGACCCTTCCGATAGCAGAGATGTGATATCTCAATGCGTATACCAAACCTGAGAACCTTCCTATGGCATGAGATGTGATATCCAACTCCTTGCCATTCAAATCCTGAGACCCTTCCTATAGCATGAGATGTGATATCTCAATGCTTCTACCAAACCTGAGACCCTTCCTTTAGCATGAGATGTGATATCCAAATCCTTCACATTCCAATCCTGAGACCCTTCCTATAGCATGAGATGTGATATCTCAATGCTTCTAATACCAAACCTGAGATCCTTCCTATAACATGAGATGTGATATCCAATTCCTTCCCATTCCAAACCTGAGACCCTTCCTATTGGATGAGATGTGATATCCAACTCCTTCCCATTCCAACCCTGAGACCCTTCCTATACCATGAGATGTGATATCTCAATGCTTCTAATACCAAACTGGGAACCGTCCTATAACATGAGATGTGATATCTCAATGTTTCTAATAAAAAACCTGAGACCCTTCCTATAACATGAGATGTGATATCCAATTCCTTCCCATTCCAAACCTGAGACCCTTCCTATTGGATGAGATGTGATATCCAAATCCTTCCCCTTCCAAACCTGAGACCCTTCCTTTAGCATGAGATGTGATATCCAAATACTTCCCATTCCAATCCTAAAACCCTTCCTATAGCATGAGATGTGATATCTCAATGTTTCTAATAAAAAACCTGAGACCCTTCCTATAGCAAGAGATGTGATATCCAAATCCTTCCCATTCCAATACTGAGACCCTTCCTGTATATAACATGAGATGTGATATCCAACTCCTTCCCATTCCAACCTGAGACCCTTCCTATAGCATGAGATGTGATGTTCAACTCCTTACCATTCAAATCCTGAGACCCTCCCTATAACAAGAGATGTCATATCCAACTCCTTCCCATTCCAAACCTGAGACCCTTCCTATAACATGAGATGTCATATACAACTCCTTCCCATTCCAATCCTGAGACCCTTCCTATAGCATGAGATGTGATATCTCAATGCTTATACCAAACCTGAGACCCTTCCTATAGCTTGAGATGTGATATCCAACTCCTTCCCATTCCAATCCTGAGACCCTTCCTATAGCATGAGATGTGATATCTCAAGGCCTCTAATACCAAACCTGAGATCCTTCCTCTAACATGAATGTGATATCCAACTCCTTCCCCTTCCAAACCTGAGAGCCTTCCTATAGCATGAGATATGATATCCAAGTCCTTCCCATTCCAATCCTGAGACCCTTCCTATAACATGAAATGTGATATCCAACTCCATCCCATTCCAACCTGAGACCTTTCCTATAGCATGAGATGGGATATCCAACTCCTTCCAAATCCAATACTGATACCATTCCGATAGCATGAGATGTGATATCCCAATGCTTCTACCAAATCTGAGACCCATACTATGGCATAAGATGTGATATCAAACTCCTTCCCATTCCAATCCTGAGACCCTTCCTATAGCTTGAGATGTGATATCCAACTTCTTCCCATTCCAATTCTGAGACCCTTTCTATACCATGAGACTTGATATCTCAATGCTTCTAATACCAAACCTGAGACACGTCCTATAACATGAGATGTGATATCCAAATCCTTCCCCTTCCAAACCTTAGACCCTTCCTTTATCATGAGATGTGATATCCAACTCCTTCCCATTCCAATCCTGAGACCCTTCCGATATCATGACATTTGTTATCTCAATGTTTCTAATATCAAACTTGAGACCCTCCCTATAGCATGAGATGTGACATCCAAGTCCTCCCCATTCCAATCCTGAGACCCTTCCTATAGCATGAGATGTGATATCTCAATGCTTCTAATACCAAACCTGAGACCCTTCCTATAACATGAGATGGGATATCCAACTCAGATGGGATATCCAACTCCTTCCCATTCCAATCCTGAGACCCTTCCGATAGCAGAGATGTGATATCTCAATGCTTATATCAAACCTGAGACCCTTCCTATGGCCTGAGATGTCATATACAACTCCTTCCCATTCCAATCCTGAGACCCTTCCTATAGCATGAGATGTGATATCTCAATGCTTATACCAAATCTGAGACCCTTCCTATAGCATGAGATGTGATATCCAACTCCTTCCCATTCCAATCCTGAGACCCTTCCAATAGCATGAGAAGTGATATCTCCATGCTTATACCAAACCTGAGACCCTTCCTATAGCATAAGATGTGATATCCAAATCCTTCCCATTCCAATCCTGAGACCCTTCCTATAGCATGAGATGTGATATCTCAATGCTTATACCAAACCTGAGACCCTTCCTATAGCATGAGATGTGATATCCAACTCCTTCCCATTCCAATCCTGAGACCCTTCCTATAGCATGAGATGTGATGTCTCAATGCTTCTAATACCAAACCTGAGATCCTTCCTATAACATGAGATGTGATATCCAACTCCTTCCCATTCCAATCCTGAGACCCTTATGATAGCATGAGATGTGATATCTCAATGCTTCTAATACCAAACCTGAGATCCTTCCTATAATATGAGATGTGATTTCCAAATCCTTCCCCTTCCAAACCTGAGACCCTCCCTTTAGCATGAAATGTGATATCCAACTCCTTCCCATTCCAATCCTGAGACCCTTCTGATAGCATGAGATGTGATATCTCAATGCCTCTAATACCAAACCTGAGATCCTACCTCTAACATGAAATGTGATATCCATCTCCTTCCCTTTCCAAACCTGAGACCCTGCCTATAGCATGAGATGTGATATCCAAGTCCTTCCCATTCCAATCCTGAGACCCTTCCTATAGCATGTGATGTGATATCTCAATGCTTATACCAAACCTGAGACCCTTGCTATGGCATGAGATGTCATATACAACTCCTTCCCATTCCAACCCTGAGACCCTTCCTATAGCATGAGATGTGATATCTCAATGCTTATACCAAACCTGAGACCCTTCCTATAGCATGAGATGTGATATCCAACTTCTTCCCATTCCAATCCTGAGACCCTTCCTATAGCATGAGATGTGATATCTCAATGCTTATACCAAACCTGAGACCCTTCCTATAGCATAAAATGTGATATCCAAATCCTTCCCATTCCAATCCTGAGACCCTTCCTATAGCATGAGATGTGATATCTCAATGCTTATACCAAACCTGAGACCCTTCCTATAGCATGAGATGTGATATCCAACTCCTTCCCATTCCAATCCTGAGACCCTTCCTATAGCATGAGATGTGATGTCTCAATGCTTCTAATACCAAACCTGAGATCCTTCCTATAACATGAGATGTGATATCCAACTCCTTCCCATTCCAATCCTGAGACCCTTCCTATAGCATGAGATGTGATATCCAACTTCTTCCCATTCCAATCCTGAGACCCTTCCTATAGCATGAGATGTGATATCTCAATGCTTATACCAAACCTGAGATCCTTCCTCTAACATGAAATGTGATATCCAACTCCTTCCCCTTCCAAACCTGAGAGCCTTCCTATAGCATGAGATATGATATCCAAGTCCTTCCCATTCCAATCCTGAGACCCTTCCTATAACATGAAATGTGATATCCAAATCCTTCCCATTCTAACATGAGACCCTTCCTATAGCATGAGATGGGATATCCAACTCCTTCCAAATCCAATACTGATACCCTTCCGATAGCATGACATGTGATATCCCAATGCTTCTACCAAACCTGAGACCCATACTATGGCATGAGATGTGATATCAAACTCCTTCCCATTCCAATCCTGAGACGCTTCCTATAGCTTGAGATGTGATATCCAACTCCTTCCCATTCCAATTCTGAGACCCTTCTTATACCATGAGACTTGATATCTCAATGCTTCTAATACCAAACCTGAGACCCGTCCTATAACATGAGATGTGATATCCAAATCCTTCCCCTTCCAAACCTTAGACCCTTCCTATAGCATGAGATGTGATATCTCAATGCTTCTAATACCAAACCTGAGACCCTTCCTATAACATGAGATGGGATATCCAACTCCTTCCCATTCCAATCCTGAGACCCTTCCGATAGCAAAGATGTGATATCTCAGTGCTTATACCAAACCTGAGACCCTTCCTAAGGCCTGAGATGTCATATACAACTCCTTCCCATTCCAATCCTGAGACCCTTCCTATAGCATGAGATGTGATATCTCAATGCTTATACCAAATCTGAGACCCTTCCTATAGCATGAGATGTGATATCCAACACCTTCCCATTCCAATCCTGAGACCCTTCCTATAGCATGAGAAGTGATATCTCCATGCTTATACCAAACCTGAGACCCTTCCTATAGCATGAGATGTGATATCCAAATCCTTCCCATTCCAATCCTGAGACCCTTCCTATAGCATGAGATGTGATATCTCAATGCTTATACCAAACCTGAGAGCCTACCTATAGCATGGGATGTGATATCCAAGTCCATCCCATTCCAATCCTTAGACCCTTCCTACAGCATGCGATGTGATATCTCAATGATTCTAATACCAAACCAGAGACCTGTCCTTTAACATGAGATGGGATATCCAACTCCTTCCCATTCCAATCCTGAGCCACTCCTGATAGCAGAGATGTGATATCCCAATGCTTATACCAAACCTGAGACCCTTCCTATAACATGAGATGTGATATCCAACTCCTTCCCGTTCCAAACCTGAGACACTTCCTATAGCATATGTGATATCCAACTCCTTCCCATTCCAAACATGAGACCCTTCCTATAGCAAGAATGTAATATCCAACTCCTACCCATTCCAATCCTGAGACCATTCCTATAGCATGAGATGTGATATATCAATGCTTCTAATACCAAACCTGAGATCCTTCCTATGACATGAGATGTGATATCCAAATCCTTCCCATTCCAATCCTGAGACCCTTCCTATAGCAAGAGATGTGATATCCAAATCCTTCCCATTCCAATCCTGAGACCCTTCCGATAGCAGAGATGTGATATCTCAATGCGTATACCAAACCTGAGAACCTTCCTATGGCATGAGATGTGATATCCAACTCCTTGCCATTCAAATCCTGAGACCCTTCCTATAGCATGAGATGTGATATCTCAATGCTTCTACCAAACCTGAGACCCTTCCTTTAGCATGAGATGTGATATCCAAATCCTTCACATTCCAATCCTGAGACCCCTCCTATAGCATGAGATGTGATATCTCAATGCTTCTAATACCAAACCTGAGATCCTTCCTATAACATGAGATGTGATATCCAATTCCTTCCCATTCCAAACCTGAGACCCTTCCTATTGGATGAGATGTGATATCCAACTCCTTCCCATTCCAACCCTGAGACCCTTCCTATACCATGAGATGTGATATCTCAATGCTTCTAATACCAAACTGGGAACCGTCCTATAACATGAGATGTGATATCTCAATGTTTCTAATAAAAAACCTGAGACCCTTCCTATAACATGAGATGTGATATCCAATTCCTTCCCATTCCAAACCTGAGACCCTTCCTATTGGATGAGATGTGATATCCAAATCCTTCCCCTTCCAAACCTGAGACCCTTCCTTTAGCATGAGATGTGATATCCAAATACTTCCCATTCCAATCCTAAAACCCTTCCTATAGCATGAGATGTGATATCTCAATGTTTCTAATAAAAAACCTGAGACCCTTCCTATAGCAAGAGATGTGATATCCAAATCCTTCCCATTCCAATACTGAGACCCTTCCTGTATATAACATGAGATGTGATATCCAACTCCTTCCCATTCCAACCTGAGACCCTTCCTATAGCATGAGATGTGATGTTCAACTCCTTACCATTCAAATCTTGAGACCCTCCCTATAACAAGAGATGTCATATCCAACTCCTTCCCATTCCAAACCTGAGACCCTTCCTATAACATGAGATGTCATATACAACTCCTTCCCATTCCAATCCTGAGACCCTTCCTATAGCATGAGATGTGATATCTCAATGCTTATACCAAACCTGAGACCCTTCCTATAGCTTGAGATGTGATATCCAACTCCTTCCCATTCCAATCCTGAGACCCTTCCTATAGCATGAGATGTGATATCTCAAGGCCTCTAATACCAAACCTGAGATCCTTCCTCTAACATGAATGTGATATCCAACTCCTTCCCCTTCCAAACCTGAGAGCCTTCCTATAGCATGAGATATGATATCCAAGTCCTTCCCATTCCAATCCTGAGACTCTTCCTATAACATGAAATGTGATATCCAACTCCATCCCATTCCAACCTGAGACCTTTCCTATAGCATGAGATGGGATATCCAACTCCTTCCAAATCCAATACTGATACCATTCCGATAGCATGAGATGTGATATCCCAATGCTTCTACCAAATCTGAGACCCATACTATGGCATAAGATGTGATATCAAACTCCTTCCCATTCCAATCCTGAGACCCTTCCTATAGCTTGAGATGTGATATCCAACTTCTTCCCATTCCAATTCTGAGACCCTTTCTATACCATGAGACTTGATATCTCAATGCTTCTAATACCAAACCTGAGACACGTCCTATAACATGAGATGTGATATCCAAATCCTTCCCCTTCCAAACCTTAGACCCTTCCTTTATCATGAGATGTGATATCCAACTCCTTCCCATTCCAATCCTGAGACCCTTCCGATATCATGACATTTGTTATCTCAATGTTTCTAATATCAAACTTGAGACCCTCCCTATAGCATGAGATGTGACATCCAAGTCCTCCCCATTCCAATCCTGAGACCCTTCCTATAGCATGAGATGTGATATCTCAATGCTTCTAATACCAAACCTGAGACCCTTCCTATAACATGAGATGGGATATCCAACTCAGATGGGATATCCAACTCCTTCCCATTCCAATCCTGAGACCCTTCCGATAGCAGAGATGTGATATCTCAATGCTTATATCAAACCTGAGACCCTTCCTATGGCCTGAGATGTCATATACAACTCCTTCCCATTCCAATCCTGAGACCCTTCCTATAGCATGAGATGTGATATCTCAATGCTTATACCAAATCTGAGACCCTTCCTATAGCATGAGATGTGATATCCAACTCCTTCCCATTCCAATCCTGAGACCCTTCCAATAGCATGAGAAGTGATATCTCCATGCTTATACCAAACCTGAGACCCTTCCTATAGCATAAGATGTGATATCCAAATCCTTCCCATTCCAATCCTGAGACCCTTCCTATAGCATGAGATGTGATATCTCAATGCTTATACCAAACCTGAGACCCTTCCTATAGCATGAGATGTGATATCCAACTCCTTCCCATTCCAATCCTGAGACCCTTCCTATAGCATGAGATGTGATGTCTCAATGCTTCTAATACCAAACCTGAGATCCTTCCTATAACATGAGATGTGATATCCAACTCCTTCCCATTCCAATCCTGAGACCCTTATGATAGCATGAGATGTGATATCTCAATGCTTCTAATACCAAACCTGAGATCCTTCCTATAATATGAGATGTGATTTCCAAATCCTTCCCCTTCCAAACCTGAGACCCTCCCTTTAGCATGAAATGTGATATCCAACTCCTTCCCATTCCAATCCTGAGACCCTTCTGATAGCATGAGATGTGATATCTCAATGCCTCTAATACCAAACCTGAGATCCTACCTCTAACATGAAATGTGATATCCATCTCCTTCCCTTTCCAAACCTGAGACCCTGCCTATAGCATGAGATGTGATATCCAAGTCCTTCCCATTCCAATCCTGAGACCCTTCCTATAGCATGTGATGTGATATCTCAATGCTTATACCAAACCTGAGACCCTTGCTATGGCATGAGATGTCATATACAACTCCTTCCCATTCCAACCCTGAGACCCTTCCTATAGCATGAGATGTGATATCTCAATGCTTATACCAAACCTGAGACCCTTCCTATAGCATGAGATGTGATATCCAACTTCTTCCCATTCCAATCCTGAGACCCTTCCTATAGCATGAGATGTGATATCTCAATGCTTATACCAAACCTGAGACCCTTCCTATAGCATAAAATGTGATATCCAAATCCTTCCCATTCCAATCCTGAGACCCTTCCTATAGCATGAGATGTGATATCTCAATGCTTATACCAAACCTGAGACCCTTCCTATAGCATGAGATGTGATATCCAACTCCTTCCCATTCCAATCCTGAGACCCTTCCTATAGCATGAGATGTGATGTCTCAATGCTTCTAATACCAAACCTGAGATCCTTCCTATAACATGAGATGTGATATCCAACTCCTTCCCATTCCAATCCTGAGACCCTTCCTATAGCATGAGATGTGATATCCAACTTCTTCCCATTCCAATCCTGAGACCCTTCCTATAGCATGAGATGTGATATCTCAATGCTTATACCAAACCTGAGATCCTTCCTCTAACATGAAATGTGATATCCAACTCCTTCCCCTTCCAAACCTGAGAGCCTTCCTATAGCATGAGATATGATATCCAAGTCCTTCCCATTCCAATCCTGAGACCCTTCCTATAACATGAAATGTGATATCCAACTCCTTCCCATTCTAACATGAGACCCTTCCTATAGCATGAGATGGGATATCCAACTCCTTCCAAATCCAATACTGATACCCTTCCGATAGCATGACATGTGATATCCCAATGCTTCTACCAAACCTGAGACCCATACTATGGCATGAGATGTGATATCAAACTCCTTCCCATTCCAATCCTGAGACGCTTCCTATAGCTTGAGATGTGATATCCAACTCCTTCCCATTCCAATTCTGAGACCCTTCTTATACCATGAGACTTGATATCTCAATGCTTCTAATACCAAACCTGAGACCCGTCCTATAACATGAGATGTGATATCCAAATCCTTCCCCTTCCAAACCTTAGACCCTTCCTATAGCATGAGATGTGATATCTCAATGCTTCTAATACCAAACCTGAGACCCTTCCTATAACATGAGATGGGATATCCAACTCCTTCCCATTCCAATCCTGAGACCCTTCCGATAGCAAAGATGTGATATCTCAGTGCTTATACCAAACCTGAGACCCTTCCTAAGGCCTGAGATGTCATATACAACTCCTTCCCATTCCAATCCTGAGACCCTTCCTATAGCATGAGATGTGATATCTCAATGCTTATACCAAATCTGAGACCCTTCCTATAGCATGAGATGTGATATCCAAATCCTTCCCATTCCAATCCTGAGACCCTTCCTATAGCATGAGATGTGATATCTCAATGCTTATACCAAACCTGAGAGCCTACCTATAGCATGGGATGTGATATCCAAGTCCATCCCATTCCAATCCTTAGACCCTTCCTAAAGCATGCGATGTGATATCTCAATGATTCTAATACCAAACCAGAGACCTGTCCTTTAACATGAGATGGGATATCCAACTCCTTCCCATTCCAATCCTGAGCCACTCCTGATAGCAGAGATGTGATATCCCAATGCTTATACCAAACCTGAGACCCTTCCTATAACATGAGATGTGATATCCAACTCCTTCCCGTTCCAAACCTGAGACACTTCCTATAGCATATGTGATATCCAACTCCTTCCCATTCCAAACATGAGACCCTTCCTATAGCAAGAATGTAATATCCAACTCCTACCCATTCCAATCCTGAGACCATTCCTATAGCATGAGATGTGATATATCAATGCTTCTAATACCAAACCTGAGATCCTTCCTATGACATGAGATGTGATATCCAAATCCTTCCCATTCCAATCCTGAGACCCTTCCTATAGCAAGAGATGTGATATCCAAATCCTTCCCATTCCAATCCTGAGACCCTTCCGATAGCAGAGATGTGATATCTCAATGCGTATACCAAACCTGAGAACCTTCCTATGGCATGAGATGTGATATCCAACTCCTTGCCATTCAAATCCTGAGACCCTTCCTATAGCATGAGATGTGATATCTCAATGCTTCTACCAAACCTGAGACCCTTCCTTTAGCATGAGATGTGATATCCAAATCCTTCACATTCCAATCCTGAGACCCTTCCTATAGCATGAGATGTGATATCTCAATGCTTCTAATACCAAACCTGAGATCCTTCCTATAACATGAGATGTGATATCCAATTCCTTCCCATTCCAAACCTGAGACCCTTCCTATTGGATGAGATGTGATATCCAACTCCTTCCCATTCCAACCCTGAGACCCTTCCTATACCATGAGATGTGATATCTCAATGCTTCTAATACCAAACTGGGAACCGTCCTATAACATGAGATGTGATATCTCAATGTTTCTAATAAAAAACCTGAGACCCTTCCTATAACATGAGATGTGATATCCAATTCCTTCCCATTCCAAACCTGAGACCCTTCCTATTGGATGAGATGTGATATCCAAATCCTTCCCCTTCCAAACCTGAGACCCTTCCTTTAGCATGAGATGTGATATCCAAATACTTCCCATTCCAATCCTAAAACCCTTCCTATAGCATGAGATGTGATATCTCAATGTTTCTAATAAAAAACCTGAGACCCTTCCTATAGCAAGAGATGTGATATCCAAATCCTTCCCATTCCAATACTGAGACCCTTCCTGTATATAACATGAGATGTGATATCCAACTCCTTCCCATTCCAACCTGAGACCCTTCCTATAGCATGAGATGTGATGTTCAACTCCTTACCATTCAAATCCTGAGACCCTCCCTATAACAAGAGATGTCATATCCAACTCCTTCCCATTCCAAACCTGAGACCCTTCCTATAACATGAG
This sequence comes from Ambystoma mexicanum, assembly GCF_040938575.1. Lineage (NCBI taxonomy): Eukaryota > Metazoa > Chordata > Amphibia > Caudata > Ambystomatidae > Ambystoma > Ambystoma mexicanum. Next base: position 988,648,980 of record NC_090939.1, on the reverse strand, counting down.
ATGTCATATACAACTCCTTCCCATTCCAATCCTGAGACCCTTCCTATAGCATGAGATGTGATATCTCAATGCTTATACCAAACCTGAGACCCTTCCTATAGCATGAGATGTGATATCCAACTCCTTCCCATTCCAATCCTGATACCCTTCCTATAGCATGAGATGTGATGTCTCAATGCTTCTAATACCAAACCTGAGATCCTTCCTATAACCTGAGATGTGATATCCAACTCCTTCCATTCCAATCCTGAGACCCTTCCTATAGCATGAGATGTTATATCTCAATACTTATACCAATCCTGAGCCTTCCTATAGCATGAGATGTGATACCCAACTCCTTCCCATTCCAATCCTGAGACGCTTCCTATAGCATGAGTTAGAGGTAGGATCTCAGGTTTGGTATTAGAGGCAATGAGATATCACATCTCATGCTATCAGAAGGGTCTCAGGATTGGAATGGGAAGGAGTTGGATATCACATCTCATGCTAAAGGGAGGGTCTCAGGTTTGGAAGGGGAAGGATTTGGATATCACATCTCATGTTATAGGAAGGATCTCAGGTTTGGTATTAGAAGCATTGAGATATCACATCTCATGCTATCGGAAGGATCTCAGGTTTGGTATTAGAAGCATTGAGATATCACATCTCATGCTATCAGAAGGTTCTCAGGATTGGAATGGGAAGGAGTTGGATATCACATCTCATGCTAAAGGGAGGGTCTCAGGTTTGGAAGGGGAAGGATTTGGATATCACATCTCATGTTATCGGAAGGATCTCAGGTTTGGTATTAGAAGTATTGAGATATCACATCTCATGCTATAGGAAGGGTCTCAGGATTGGAATGGGAAGGAGTTGGATATCACATCTCATGCTAAAGGAAGGGTCTCAGGTTTGGTAGAAGCATTGAGATATCACATCTCATGCTATAGGAAGGGTCTCAGGATTGGAATGGGAAGGACTTAGATATCACATATCATGCTATAGGGAGGGTCTCAGTTTTGATATTAGAAGCATTGAGATATCACATCTCATGCTATCGGAAGTGTCTCAGGATTGGAATGGGAAGGAGCTGGATATCACATCTCATGCTAAAGGAAGGGTCTCAGGTTTGGAACGGGAAGGAGTTGGATAGCCGATCTCATGTTATAGGAAGGGTCTCAGGTTTGGTACAAGCATTGAGATATCACATCTCTGCTATCGGAAGTGTCTCAGGATTGGAATGGGAAGGAGTTGGATATCCCATCTCATGCTAAAGGAAGGGTCTCAGGTTTGGTAGAAGCATTGAGATATCACATCTCATGCTATAGGAAGGGTCTCAGGATTGGAATGGGAAGGACTTAGATATCACATATCATGCTATAGGGAGGGTCTCAGTTTTGATATTAGAAGCATTAAGATATCACATCTCATGCTAAAGGAAGGGTCTCAGGTTTGGAACGGGAAGGAGTTGGATATCACATCTCATGTTATAGGAAGGGTCTCAGGTAGCATTGAGATATCACATCTCTGCTATCGGAAGTGTCTCAGGATTGGAATGGGAAGGAGTTGGATATCCCATCTCATGTTATAGGACGGGTCTCAGGTTTGTTATTAGAATCATTGAGATATCATATTGCATGCTGTAGGAAGGGTCTAAGGATTGGAATGGGAAGGACTTGGATATCACATCTCATGCTATAGATAGGCTCTCAGGTTTGGAAAGGGAAGGAGTTGGATATCACATTTCATGTTAGAGGAAGGATCTCAGGTTTGGTATTAGAGGCATTGAGATATCACATCTCATGCTATAGGAAGGGTCTCAGGTTGGAATGGGAAGGAGTTGGATATCACATCTCATGTTATAGGAAGGGTCTCAGGATTGGAATGGGAAGGACTTGGATATCACATCTCATGCTATAGGAAGGCTCTCAGGTTTGGAAGGGGAAAGAGTTGGATATCACATTTCATGTTAGAGGTAGGATCTCAGGTTTGGTATTAGAGGCAATGAGATATCACATCTCATGCTATCAGAAGGGTCTCAGGATTGGAATGGGAAGGAGTTGGATATCACATCTCATGCTAAAGGGAGGGTCTCAGGTTTGGAAGGGGAAGGATTTGGATATCACATCTCATGTTATAGGAAGGATCTCAGGTTTGGTATTAGAAGCATTGAGATATCACATCTCATGCTATCGGAAGGATCTCAGGTTTGGTATTAGAAGCATTGAGATATCACATCTCATGCTATCAGAAGGTTCTCAGGATTGGAATGGGAAGGAGTTGGATATCACATCTCATGCTAAAGGGAGGGTCTCAGGTTTGGAAGGGGAAGGATTTGGATATCACATCTCATGTTATCGGAAGGATCTCAGGTTTGGTATTAGAAGTATTGAGATATCACATCTCATGCTATAGGAAGGGTCTCAGGATTGGAATGGGAAGGAGTTGGATATCACATCTCATGCTAAAGGAAGGGTCTCAGGTTTGGTAGAAGCATTGAGATATCACATCTCATGCTATAGGAAGGGTCTCAGGATTGGAATGGGAAGGACTTAGATATCACATATCATGCTATAGGGAGGGTCTCAGTTTTGATATTAGAAGCATTGAGATATCACATCTCATGCTATCGGAAGTGTCTCAGGATTGGAATGGGAAGGAGCTGGATATCACATCTCATGCTAAAGGAAGGGTCTCAGGTTTGGAACGGGAAGGAGTTGGATAGCCGATCTCATGTTATAGGAAGGGTCTCAGGTTTGGTACAAGCATTGAGATATCACATCTCTGCTATCGGAAGTGTCTCAGGATTGGAATGGGAAGGAGTTGGATATCCCATCTCATGTTATAGGACGTGTCTCAGGATTGTTATTAGAATCATTGAGATATCATATTGCATGCTGTAGGAAGGGTCTAAGGATTGGAATGGGAAGGACTTGGATATCACATCTCATGCTATGGATAGGCTCTCAGGTTTGGAAAGGGAAGGAGTTGGATATCACATTTCATGTTAGAGGAAGGATCTCAGGTTTGGTATTAGAGGCATTGAGATATCACATCTCATGCTATAGGAAGCGTCTCAGGATTGGAATGGAAGGAGTTGGATATCACATCTCATGTTATAGGAAGGATCTCAGGTTTGGTATTAGAAGCATTGAGACATAACATCTCATGCTATAGGAAGGGTCTCAGGATTGGAATGGGAAGGAGTTGGATATCACATCTCATGCTATAGGAAGGGTCTCTGGTTTGGTATAAGCATTGAGATATCACATCTCATGCTATAGGAAGGGTCTCAGGATTGGAATGGGAAGGAGTTGTATATGACATCTCAATCCGTAGGAAGGGTCTCAGGTTTGGTATAAGCATTGAGATATCACATCTCTGCTATCGGAAAGGTCTCAGGATTGGAATGGGAAGGAGTTGGATATCCCATCTCATGTTATAGGAAGAGTCTCAGGTTTGGTATTAGAAGCATTGAGATATCACATCTCATGCTATAGGAAGTGTCTCAGGATTGGAATGGGAAGGACTTGGATATCACATCTCATGCTATAGGGAGGGTCTCACGTTTGATATTAGAAGCATTGAGATATCACATCTCATGCTATAGGAAGGGTCTCAGGATTGGAATGGGAAGGAGTTGGATATCACATCTCATGCTATAGGAAGGGTCTCAGGTTTGGTATAAGCAGTGAGATATCACATCTCATGCTATAGGAAGTGTCTCAGGATTGGAATGGGAAGGAGTTGGATATCTCATCTCATGTTATAGGAAGGGTCTCAGGTTTGGTATTAGAAGCATTGAGACATCACATCTCATGCTATAGGAAGGGTCTCAGGATAGGAATGGGAAGGACTTGGATATCATATCTCATGCTATAGGGAGGGTCTCAAGTTTGATATTAGAAGCATTGAGATATCACATCTCATGATATCGGAAGGGTCTCAGGATTGGAATGGGAAGGAATTGGATATCACATCTCATGATAAAGGAAGGGTCTAAGGTTTGGAAGGGGAAGGATTTGGATATCACATCTCATGTTATAGGGCGGGTCTCAAGTTTGGTATTAGAAGCATTGAGATATCAAGTCTCATGGTATAGGAAGGGTCTCAGAATTGGAATGGGAAGGAGTTGGATATCACATCTCAAGCTAGAGGAAGGGTCTCAGGATTGGAATGGGAAGGAGTTTGATATCACATCTCATGCCATAGTATGGGTCTCAGGTTTGGTATAAGCATTGGGATATCACATCTCATGCTATCGGAAGGGTATCAGGATTGGATTTGGAAGGAGTTGGATATCCCATCTCATGCTATAGAAAGGGTCTCAGGTTGGAATGGGAAGGAGTTGGATATCAAATCTCATGTTATAGGAAGGGTCTCAGGATTGGAATGGGAAGGACTTGGATATCACATCTCATGCTATAGGAAGGCTCTCAGGTTTGGAAGGGGAAAGAGTTGGATATCACATTTCATGTTAGAGGTAGGATCTCAGGTTTGGTATTAGAGGCATTGAGATATCACATCTCATGCTATCAGAAGGGTCTCAGGATTGGAATGGGAAGGAGTTGGATATCACATCTCATGCTAAAGCGAGGGTCTCAGGTTTGGAAGGGGAAGGATTTGGATATCACATCTCATGTTATAAGAAGGAGCTCAGGTTTGGTATTAGAAGCATTGAGATATCACATCTCATGCTATCGGAAGGATCTCAGGTTTGTTATTAGAAGCATTGAGATATCACATCTCATGCTATCAGAAGGGTCTCAGGATTGGAATGGGAAGGAGTTGGATATCACATCTCATGCTAAAGGGAGGGTCTCAGGTTTGGAAGGGGAAGGATTTGGATATCACACCTCATGTTATCGGAAGGATCTCAGGTTTGGTATTAGAAGTATTGAGATATCACATCTCATGCTATAGGAAGGGTCTCAGGATTGGAATGGGAAGGAGTTGGATATCACATCTCAAGCTATAGGAAGGGTCTCAGGATTGGAATGGGAAGGAGTTTGATATCACATCTCATGCCATAGTATGGGTCTCAGGTTTGGTATAAGCATTGGGATATCACATCTCATGCTATCGGAAGGGTATCAGGATTGGATTTGGAAGGAGTTGGATATCCCATCTCATGCTATAGAAAGGGTGTCAGGTTGGAATGGGAAGGAGTTGGATATCAAATCTCATGTTATAGGAAGGGTCTCAGGATTGGAATGGGAAGGACTTGGATATCACATCTCATGCTATAGGAAGGCTCTCAGGTTTGGAAGGGGAAAGAGTTGGATATCACATTTCATGTTAGAGGTAGGATCTCAGGTTTGGTATTAGAGGCATTGAGATATCACATCTCATGCTATCAGAAGGGTCTCAGGATTGGAATGGGAAGGAGTTGGATATCACATCTCATGCTAAAGGGAGGGTCTCAGGTTTGGAAGGGGAAGGATTTGGATATCACATCTCATGTTATAAGAAGGAGCTCAGGTTTGGTATTAGAAGCATTGAGATATCACATCTCATGCTATCGGAAGGATCTCAGGTTTGGTATTAGAAGCATTGAGATATCACATCTCATGCTATCAGAAGGGTCTCAGGATTGGAATGGGAAGGAGTTGGATATCACATCTCATGCTAAAGGGAGGGTCTCAGGTTTGGAAGGGGAAGGATTTGGATATCACATCTCATGTTATCGGAAGGATCTCAGGTTTGGTATTAGAAGTATTGAGATATCACATCTCATGCTATAGGAAGGGTCTCAGGATTGGAATGGGAAGGATTTGGATATCACATCTCAAGCTATAGGAAGGGTCTCAGGTTTGGTATAAGCATTGAGATATCACATCACATGCTATAGGAAGGGTCTCAGGATTGGAATGGGAAGGTGTTGTATATGACATCTCATGCCATAGGAAGGGTCTCAGGTTTGGTATAAGCATTGAGTTATCACATCACATGCTATAGGAAGGGTCTCAGGATTGGAATGGGAAGGACTTGGATATCACATCTCATGCTATAGGCAGGGTCTCAGGTTTGGAAAGGGAAGGAGTTGGATATCACATTTCATGTTAGAGGTAGGATATCAGGTTTGGTATTAGAGGCATTGAGATATCACATCTCATGCTATCAGAAGGGTCTCAGGATTGGAATGGGAAGGAGTTGGATATCACATCTCATGCTAAAGGAAGGGTCTCAGGTTTGGTAGAAGCATTGAGATATCACATCTCATGCTATAGGAAGGGTCTCAGGATTGGAATGGGAAGGACTTAGATATCACATATCATGCTATAGGGAGGGTCTCAGTTTTGATATTAGAAGCATTGAGATATCACATCTCATGCTAAAGGAAGGGTCTCAGGTTTGGAACGGGAAGGAGTTGGATATCACATCTCATGTTATAGGAAGGGTCTCAGGTTTGGTATAAGCATTGAGATATCACATCTCTGCTATCGGAAGTGTCTCAGGATTGGAATGGGAAGGAGTTGGATATCCCATCTCATGTTATAGGACGGGTCTCAGGTTTGTTATTAGAATCATTGAGATATCATATTGCATGCTGTAGGAAGGGTCTAAGGATTGGAATGGGAAGGACTTGGATATCACATCTCATGCTATAGATAGGCTCTCAGGTTTGGAAAGGGAAGGAGTTGGATATCACATTTCATGTTAGAGGAAGGATCTCAGGTTTGGTATTAGAGGCATTGAGATATCACATCTCATGCTATAGGAAGGGTCTCAGGTTGGAATGGGAAGGAGTTGGATATCACATCTCATGTTATAGGAAGGGTCTCAGGATTGGAATGGGAAGGACTTGGATATAACATCTCATGCTATAGGAAGGCTCTCAGGTTTGGAAGGGGAAAGAGTTGGATATCACATTTCATGTTAGAGGTAGGATCTCAGGTTTGGTATTAGAGGCAATGAGATATCACATCTCATGCTATCAGAAGGGTCTCAGGATTGGAATGGGAAGGAGTTGGATATCACATCTCATGCTAAAGGGAGGGTCTCAGGTTTGGAAGGGGAAGGATTTGGATATCACATCTCATGTTATAGGAAGGATCTCAGGTTTGGTATTAGAAGCATTGAGATATCACATCTCATGCTATCGGAAGGATCTCAGGTTTGGTATTAGAAGCATTGAGATATCACATCTCATGCTATCAGAAGGTTCTCAGGATTGGAAGGGGAAGGATTTGGATATCACATCTCATGTTATCGGAAGGATCTCAGGTTTGGTATTAGAAGTATTGAGATATCACATCTCATGCTATAGGAAGGGTCTCAGGATTGGAATGGGAAGGAGTTGGATATCACATCTCATGCTAAAGGAAGGGTCTCAGGTTTGGTAGAAGCATTGAGATATCACATCTCATGCCATAGGAAGGGTCTCAGGATTGGAATGGGAAGGACTTAGATATCACATATCATGCTATAGGGAGGGTCTCAGTTTTGATATTAGAAGCATTGAGATATCACATCTCATGCTATCGGAAGTGTCTCAGGATTGGAATGGGAAGGAGCTGGATATCACATCTCATGCTAAAGGAAGGGTCTCAGGTTTGGAACGGGAAGGAGTTGGATAGCCGATCTCATGTTATAGGAAGGGTCTCAGGTTTGGTACAAGCATTGAGATATCACATCTCTGCTATCGGAAGTGTCTCAGGATTGGAATGGGAAGGAGTTGGATATCCCATCTCATGTTATAGGACGGGTCTCAGGATTGTTATTAGAATCATTGAGATATCATATTGCATGCTGTAGGAAGGGTCTAAGGATTGGAATGGGAAGGACTTGGATATCACATCTCATGCTATGGATAGGCTCTCAGGTTTGGAAAGGGAAGGAGTTGGATATCACATTTCATGTTAGAGGAAGGATCTCAGGTTTGGTATTAGAGGCATTGAGATATCACATCTCATGCTATAGGAAGCGTCTCAGGATTGGAATGGAAGGAGTTGGATATCACATCTCATGTTATAGGAAGGATCTCAGGTTTGGTATTAGAAGCATTGAGACATAACATCTCATGCTATAGGAAGGGTCTCAGGATTGGAATGGGAAGGAGTTGGATATCACATCTCATGCTATAGGAAGGGTCTCTGGTTTGGTATAAGCATTGAGATATCACATCTCATGCTATAGGAAGGGTCTCAGGATTGGAATGGGAAGGAGTTGTATATGACATCTCAATCCGTAGGAAGGGTCTCAGGTTTGGTATAAGCATTGAGATATCACATCTCTGCTATCGGAAAGGTCTCAGGATTGGAATGGGAAGGAGTTGGATATCCCATCTCATGTTATAGGAAGAGTCTCAGGTTTGGTATTAGAAGCATTGAGATATCACATCTCATGCTATAGGAAGTGTCTCAGGATTGGAATGGGAAGGACTTGGATATCACATCTCATGCTATAGGGAGGGTCTCACGTTTGATATTAGAAGCATTGAGATATCACATCTCATGCTATAGGAAGGGTCTCAGGATTGGAATGGGAAGGAGTTGGATATCACATCTCATGCTATAGGAAGGGTCTCAGGTTTGGTATAAGCAGTGAGATATCACATCTCATGCTATAGGAAGTGTCTCAGGATTGGAATGGGAAGGAGTTGGATATCACATCTCATGTTATAGGAAGGGTCTCAGGTTTGGTATTAGAAGCATTGAGACATCACATCTCATGCTATAGGAAGGGTCTCAGGATAGGAATGGGAAGGACTTGGATATCACATCTCATGCTATAGGGAGGGTCTCAAGTTTGATATTAGAAGCATTGAGATATCACATCTCATGATATCGGAAGGGTCTCAGGATTGGAATGGGAAGGAATTGGATATCACATCTCATGATAAAGGAAGGGTCTAAGGTTTGGAAGGGGAAGGATTTGGATATCACATCTCATGTTATAGGGCGGGTCTCAAGTTTGGTATTAGAAGCATTGAGATATCAAGTCTCATGGTATAGGAAGGGTCTCAGAATTGGAATGGGAAGGAGTTGGATATCACATCTCAAGCTAGAGGAAGGGTCTCAGGATTGGAATGGGAAGGAGTTTGATATCACATCTCATGCCATAGTATGGGTCTCAGGTTTGGTATAAGCATTGGGATATCACATCTCATGCTATCGGAAGGGTATCAGGATTGGATTTGGAAGGAGTTGGATATCCCATCTCATGCTATAGAAAGGGTCTCAGGTTGGAATGGGAAGGAGTTGGATATCAAATCTCATGTTATAGGAAGGGTCTCAGGATTGGAATGGGAAGGACTTGGATATCACATCTCATGCTATAGGAAGGCTCTCAGGTTTGGAAGGGGAAAGAGTTGGATATCACATTTCATGTTAGAGGTAGGATCTCAGGTTTGGTATTAGAGGCATTGAGATATCACATCTCATGCTATCAGAAGGGTCTCAGGATTGGAATGGGAAGGAGTTGGATATCACATCTCATGCTAAAGCGAGGGTCTCAGGTTTGGAAGGGGAAGGATTTGGATATCACATCTCATGTTATAAGAAGGAGCTCAGGTTTGGTATTAGAAGCATTGAGATATCACATCTCATGCTATCGGAAGGATCTCAGGTTTGTTATTAGAAGCATTGAGATATCACATCTCGTGCTATCAGAAGGGTCTCAGGATTGGAATGGGAAGGAGTTGGATATCACATCTCATGCTAAAGGGAGGGTCTCAGGTTTGGAAGGGGAAGGATTTGGATATCACATCTCATGTTATCGGAAGGATCTCAGGTTTGGTATTAGAAGTATTGAGATATCACATCTCATGCTATAGGAAGGGTCTCAGGATTGGAATGGGAAGGAGTTGGATATCACATCTCAAGCTATAGGAAGGGTCTCAGGATTGGAATGGGAAGGAGTTTGATATCACATCTCATGCCATAGTATGGGTCTCAGGTTTGGTATAAGCATTGGGATATCACATCTCATGCTATCGGAAGGGTATCAGGATTGGATTTGGAAGGAGTTGGATATCCCATCTCATGCTATAGAAAGGGTCTCAGGTTGGAATGGGAAGGAGTTGGATATCAAATCTCATGTTATAGGAAGGGTCTCAGGATTGGAATGGGAAGGACTTGGATATCACATCTCATGCTATAGGAAGGCTCTCAGGTTTGGAAGGGGAAAGAGTTGGATATCACATTTCATGTTAGAGGTAGGATCTCAGGTTTGGTATTAGAGGCATTGAGATATCACATCTCATGCTATCAGAAGGGTCTCAGGATTGGAATGGGAAGGAGTTGGATATCACATCTCATGCTAAAGGGAGGGTCTCAGGTTTGGAAGGGGAAGGATTTGGATATCACATCTCATGTTATAAGAAGGAGCTCAGGTTTGGTATTAGAAGCATTGAGATATCACATCTCATGCTATCAGAAGGATCTCAGGTTTGGTATTAGAAGCATTGAGATATCACATCTCATGCTATCAGAAGGGTCTCAGGATTGGAATGGGAAGGAGTTGGATATCACATCTCATGCTAAAGGGAGGGTCTCAGGTTTGGAAGGGGAAGGTTTTGGATATCACATCTCATGTTATCGGAAGGATCTCAGGTTTGGTATTAGAAGTATTGAGATATCACATCTCATGCTATAGGAAGGGTCTCAGGATTGGAATGGGAAGGAGTTGGATATCACATCTCAAGCTATAGGAAGGGTCTCAGGTTTGGTATAAGCATTGAGATATCACATCACATGCTATAGGAAGGGTCTCAGGATTGGAATGGGAAGGTGTTGTATATGACATCTCATGCCATAGGAAGGGTCTCAGGTTTGGTATAAGCATTGAGTTATCACATCACATGCTATAGGAAGGGTCTCAGGATTGGAATGGGAAGGACTTGGATATCACATCTCATGCTATAGGCAGGGTCTCAGGTTTGGAAAGGGAAGGAGTTGGATATCACATTTCATGTTAGAGGTAGGATATCAGGTTTGGTATTAGAGGCATTGAGATATCACATCTCATGCTATCAGAAGGGTCTCAGGATTGGAATGGGAAGGAGTTGGATATCACATCTCATGCTAAAGGGAGGGTCTCAGGTTTGGAAGGGGAAGGATTTGGATATCACATCTCATGTTATAGGACGGATCTCAGGTTTGGTATTAGAGGCATTGAGATATCACATCTCATGCTATCATAAGGGTCTCAGGATTGGAATGGGAAGGAGTTGGATATCACATCTCATGCTAAAGGGAGGGTCTCAGGTTTGGAAGGGGAAGAATTTGGATATCACATCAAATGTTATAGGAAGGATCTCAGGTTTGGTATTAGAAGCATTGAGATATCACATCTCATGCTATCGGAAGGGTCTCAGGATTGGAATGGGAAGGAGTTGGATATCACATCTCATGCTATAGGAAGGGTCTCAGGTTTGGAACGGGAAGGAGTTGGATATCACATCTCATGTTATAGGAAGAGTCTCAGGTTTGGTATAAGCATTGAGATATCACATCTCTGCAGTCGGAAATGTCTCAGGATTGGGATGGGAAGGAGTTGGATATCACATCTCATGCTATAGGAAGGGTCTCAGGTTTGGAAAGGGAAGGAGTTGGATATCACATATCATGCTATAGGAAGGCTCTCAGGTTTGGAAGGGGAAAGAGTTGGATATCACATTTCATGTTAGAGGTAGGATCTCAGGTTTGGTATTAGAGGCATTGAGATATCACATCTCATGCTATCAGAAGGGTCTCAGGATTGGAATGGGAAGGAGTTGGATATCACATCTCATGCTAAAGGGAGGGTCTCAGGTTTGGAAGGGGAAGGATTTTGATATCACATCTCATGTTATAAGAAGGAGCTCAGGTTTGGTATTAGAAGCATTGAGATATCACATCTCATGCTATCGGAAGGATCTCAGGTTTGGTATTAGAAGCATTGAGATATCACATCTCATGCTATCAGAAGGGTCTCAGGATTGGAATGGGAAGGAGTTGGATATCACATCTCATGCTAAAGGGAGGGTCTCAGGTTTGGAAGGGGAAGGATTTGGATATCACATCTCATGTTATCGGAAGGATCTCAGGTTTGGTATTAGAAGTATTGAGATATCACATCTCATGCTATAGGAAGGGTCTCAGGATTGGAATGGGAAGGAGTTGGATATCACATCTCAAGCTATAGGAAGGGTCTCAGGTTTGGTATAAGCATTGAGATATCACATCACATGCTATAGGAAGGGTCTCAGGATTGGAATGGGAAGGAGTTGTATATGACATCTCATGCCATAGGAAGGGTCTCAGGTTTGGTATAAGTATTGAGATATCACATCACATGCTATAGGAAGGGTCTCAGGATTGGAATGGGAAGGACTTGGATATCACATCTCATGCTATAGGCAGGGTCTCAGGTTTGGAAAGGGAAGGAGTTGGATATCACATTTCATGTTAGAGGTAGGATATCAGGTTTGGTATTAGAGGCATTGAGATATCACATCTCATGCTATCAGAAGGGTCTCAGGATTGGAATGGGAAGGAGTTGGATATCACATCTCATGCTAAAGGGAGGGTCTCAGGTTTGGAAGGGGAAGGATTTGGATATCACATCTCATGTTATAGGAAGGATCTCAGGTTTGGTATTAGAGGCATTGAGATATCACATCTCATGCTATCATAAGGGTCTCAGGATTGGAATGGGAAGGTGTTGGATATCACATCTCATGCTATAGGAAGGGTCTCAGGTTTGGAACGGGAAGGAGTTGGATATCACATCTCATGTTATAGGAAGAGTCTCAGGTTTGGTATAAGCATTGAGATATCACATCTCTGCAATCGGAAATGTCTCAGGATTGGGATGGGAAGGAGTTGGATATCACATCTCATGCTATAGGAAGGGTCTCAGGTTTGGAACGGGAAGGAGTTGGATATTGTTAAGACGGATTTCTGAACTCTGTCCTGGTGGCGCAGAAGTTCAGATGGCCAACCTAATTTCTTGGAACAGGGTAACCTCTGGAGAAGCCAGACCAATCAAGGTAGCGATCGCGGCGGTCAAGACTAGGTCTCAAGAGAGGTGAGGGTGACTGAAAGCCCGCAATGAGCACACAAAGCAAGGACACTTACAAACTACTCCAAACAGGTGCTATATTAAAAATATATACACATTTATTCCAAGGCCTTTAAAACAATGACCGTAGCGAGAAATCACAATACAACTCTAGTAAACCAACACATACCATACCAATACAATATATATACAAATACAAACAAGTCTCAAGCGTTAGATGCACGAAATGTGTAGTCCACCTAAAAGGGAAGGAAAACAGGCAGTGCGAAATAATGCTTAGACCCAGTCCGCCTTCAGAGGCAACTAACTAAAAGGAAGTCCGAGCCCTACGAAGAGTGGAGCCTTGTGCTCAAAAGTACCTGCACACGCTGGTGCCAACGGGCAAAAGGGGAGTCTCTTCGAGGTAGATCAGGCAGTTCAGTTTAGTGCACAAACGAAGAAGAACAGTGTTCCGCGACTCAAGCGCAGCCTCCACTGTGGGCAGAAGCAGAGCGCGAGTACGGAAAGGCGTGCTGTTTTGACACAGCGGGGAAAAGCTATGGGCTCCTGCAGGAGGGCGACCAGTTCCTAGCTATGCTACTCACCGGTCCATGATGCAAGCAGACCCAGGCTTCTCCGCGTCAGTTTCAGTCGCTGGCAGGTTCAGAAGAGCAGGGGATGTCTCGTCGTCGTGTTTAGTCTGCAGCAGCAGAGTTGAGTAAAAGACGTCCCAAACGAAGGAACCCGCACAGTTTGTTACCACAGCAGGGCAACGGAGCGGCGGTGTGTATCTGAGCCAAATGTACACTACTCACTTCAGACCTGGGAACGCCAAGTGTACGAATCATGTGAGAGTGACAAGGACTCGATATACTACACAACCTGGCGGCGGTTACAGAGCAAGACTCCTGTGTAGGCTGGTCAGTCTGCTGGATGGCCCAGAGACGCTTCCGAAGGCTTACTAGCAGGAGATGGTGAAGATGCCGAGAATAGCTGTCCCCGCTGAAAAGGGTTTCACAAGGCGACAGCAGTGCAGAGGAGCAGTCCTACAGCGGGTCACCAGCGATTCCTCGGTTCAGCCTCTTGGTTGCAGGATACTTGGCTCCTGTATTCCTTCGTTCGTGAGAACTCAGGCGATCGACATGGTAGTGGTGTTGCCAGCCCCCTCTTATCCACGGTTCCCTTCGCGCCAAAACGGAGGGGACCCAATGGGAGATCCGCTCATCAACACTCACACCATTCGTGGACCTATCACGGACCACGGTGGTCCCAGGCATTCACACCACCTTAGACTCTCTGGCACCCAGGATGTGTTTTGGGACCAGACATCCCAGCCCACATCCTGGAGGCACACACAAGACATGTAGAAGCCTGCGAAAGCATCTGTGTTTCGCGGGAAAGCACATGCCCAAATAAGGAAGGCCCCAGGTCGGCTCGACCTGGGGAAGGTGAAGGGAGCAAGACGGTCAGCGGACAGGACAAAGGAGCCTCGTGGTCTGGCCATTTTGGGATCTAGGCCACCATTTTGGGTTAAGCGCGAGAAACGCGCTTAGAACGCCAAAAGGAGCTCAAAACACAAGAAACGATAGCTGCCACCATTCCCGTCCGTGAATCACTTGCACCAATCAGTTACAATCCTGAAAGAGTATCTAGGGCCTGTAGAAGGCTAGAGACCCAAGAGAGCAGTAACTTAGCTTACAGTGCCCTCTTGTGTCATGTTGCACGAAAGCCGCAACATGATACAAGAAACTACGGAAACCAGCGTTTCCTGGTACTGACTGTCTTAAGGGCATGACAGTTTCCCCGTAAGAAAGGAGCGAAAGCCCAGAGGAGTGCGGCAGAAGGCTGCACTTCTCGGGCAAAGTCGAGAACAAGGTGAAAAACAACAGCAAAAAGTTTAGGGGTTGCCACATGGAAGGAAAATTACCTACAATTACGAAATCTTTCCTAACACTCGCCCCTCCCAGACTATGGACAGGGGGAACTAATCCACCCCTGGATGAGTCTCTTGTTCAGGTCGGTTAAACATTCTGCACAACCCATCAGCATTGCTATGTTGGACACCTGGCCTATGCTCAATAGTGAAGTCGAAGCCTTGTAGACTTATGGACCACCTAAGCAACTTTGGATTCTCCCCCTTCATGTTTATTAGCCACTTTAAGGGCTTATGGTCAGTTTGCACAGTGAAGTGGGTCCCATAGAGGTAGGGCCTCAGCTTCCTTAGGGCCCACACAACAGAGAAACATTCTTTCTCTACCGTGGACCATCTGAGCTCTCTGTCCTTAAACTGGCGACTAATAAAACCAATAGGGTGTTCCTTACCCTTCTCATCTACTTGCGATAGTACAGCTCCTATCCCAGTGTCAGAGGCGTCTGTCTGCACGATAAAAGGTCTTTGATAATCAGGGGCCCTGAGGACAGGGGCCTGGCACAAGGAGTCTTTTAAGCCATTGAAGGCCTTCTCACACTCGTCGGTCCAAGTTACCTTCTTGGGTTTCTTCAGAGTTGTGAGGGCAGTCAGAGGAGCAGCTATGGTGCCATAGTCTGCCACAAAATTGCGGTAATACCCCGTGAGTCCTAAGAAGGCTCTCACTTGGGTTTGTGTAGTGGGGGTAGGCCAGTCTTGTACTGCTTGTACTTTACTGGGTAGAGGCTGTATCCTCCCTCCACCTACTTCATGTCCAAGGTAAAACACTGAGCCTTGTCCAATCTGGCGTTTACTAGCCTTTATGGTCAAGTGTGCTTTCTGAAGAGCCTGGAGCACAATCCCGAGGTGTTTCACATGGTCTTCCCAGGTGGCACTGAAAACTGCTATATCGTCCAGATATGCAAGACAGAATTCGTCCAACCCATTCAAAACATGATGCACAAGCCTCTGAAAAGTGGCAGGTGCATTCTTCAACCCGAACGGCATTACCCGGAATTGGTAAAGGCCGTCTGGAGTAGAAAACGCTGTCTTCTCCTTGGCATGTTCTGCTAAAGCTATTTGCCAATAGCCAGCAGTGAGGTGAAACGTGCTGAGGTACTTGGAGGCACCCAAAGTATCCACCAGCTCATCTGTTCGAGGCAAGGGGTGTGCATCTGTCTTGGTGACAGCATTCAGAGCCCTGTAATCCACGCAGAACCTCAATTCAGAAGTGCCTGCCTTAGGAACGAAAACCACAGGGCTGGACCAAGGACTACTAGAGGGTTCAATCACCCCAAGGTCTAACATCTTGTTGACCTCGGTCTTAATATAAGACCGTACTTTGTCTGACATCCTGTATCCCCTACTTTTGGTAGGTACACTGTCTCCTGTGTCTATGTTATGTTTGCACCAAGGTGTCAAACCAGGCGACTGTGAAAACAGGGGGGAAAACTGCCTAAGCAAACTTTTCACCTCAGCCTGCTGATCAGAAGTCAGGTGAGGGGCCACTCGGACACCCTCAAAGGAGCTATCTGAAGGACCGCTTTGGAACAGGTCGGGGAGAGGTTCAGACTCCTCTTCCTCAACATCTGAAGCCAGTAACAGTGCTGCGATTTCGACTCTTGGGACGAAAGCCTTCAGCCTATTCACGTGAAACACTTTTGGAGCCTGTCCAGGCCTTCCAAGGTCCACTAAATAGTTAATCTCACCCAGGAGCTCCACCACTGTGTAAGGGCCTGACCATTTGTCCTGTAAAGCTCAAGGCCTTATGGGATTCATGATCAGGACTTGCTGACCAGGTGTAAAGTTGATGAGGGAAGCTTTCTGGTCGTACCAATGTTTCACCAGCGCTTGTACTGCCTTCAATTTATCACTAGCCAAGCCCATCAGAAGTACCATCCGTTTTCTGAGCCCTAGCACATAATCAACTACGTTGGTAGTAACAGGGGGAGTGGGCATCTCCCATCCCTCTTTGACTATGGCTAAGTGTCCCCGTACAGGATGACCAAACAGAAGTTTGAAGGGGCTGAAGCCAACACCCTCCTGTGGTACCTCTCGGTAGGCAAACAGTAAGCATGGTAAAAGAAGATCCCATTGTCTTCTCTGAAGCTTCTCCAGAGCCCCAATCATGCTTTTTAACGTTCTGTTGAAACGTTCCACCAGACCATTGGTCTGGGGGTGGTATGCAGAAGAGAACTTGTAGGTGACCCCACATTCTTTCCACATAGCCTGCATATACTTCGACATAAAGTTGCTGCCACGATCTGACACAACTTCTTTAGGGAAGCCAACCCTAGTAAATATGCCAAGTAAAGCTTTTGCAACTGACTTGGCAGTTACAGTTTTCAATAGGATGGCCTCAGGATATCTGGTTGCATGGTCGACCAGCACCAGGATAAACCTATTGCCCGAGGATGTTTGCGGGTCAAGGGGACCAACGATGTCGATCCCTACCCTTTCAAATGGTACCCCCACAACTGGGAGCGGTACCAACGGAGCTTGGATTGTCGAGCCAACCTTACCAGATAACTGGCAGGAGGCACAACTCCTGCAGTGACTTTCTACTTGCACCCCCATCTTGGGCCAGTAGAAGTGCATGGATAACCTTTGCTTGGTCCTCTTAATACCAAGGTGACCAGCAAGGAGCACTTCATGTGCCAACTGCAGGAGGAAGGGCCTAACAGCAAGGGGAACCACCAACCTCCTATGGTCTCCTTCTGTAGACTCTGTGGGCTCACTATACAGGAGTCCACCTTCCCAATAAATCCTATGCGTCCCAGGAGGTTCACCCTCAAGCTGGGAGCAGGCCTGTCTCCTTAGGCCTTCCAGAGATGGGCACTCACGTTGGCCTTTACTGAATTCGTCCCTATCAGGACTTCCTTCAACTAACAAGTCTTTTAGTTCAGGATGGTCGTTGGGGTCAAATACTTCAGGCATCGCCACCTCCTCGTCAGGCCCGGGCGATTGACCAACTTCCTCCACCGCAGTGGTAGGCGAGCTCGGGGGAATATTCTCTTTCCCTCGTCTTGACTTGTTGACTCCTTTCGCCTTGGGTTTCCCCTTCGGCTGGGGCGGCGTATTGGTCTTGGCCAATGCTGCCCGTGCTTGAGACCGTGTGTAGGGTCTTTCGGCAGTGTCTCCTACGAGCCCTAAAGCTCTGAGATCATTACCTAACAACCCCTTTCCCGGGACGTTTCTCTGAATGCTCACTGGAATCCTGACTGCTGTACCATTTAAAGTAAGATTTACAGGTATTACTGGGAACATACGGAGTGGGCCGTCAGCCAATTTAGTGGGCATCAGAGTAGCTCTGGCAACTTCCTCTGAGTCTACCAAGGTAGAATCCACTACAGTTCGACTGCACCCACTATCCCTAAGAGCTGGAGTATCTACTCCATTGATCAGCACACTGTCTTTAAAGTAGTGCTTGGTATTATCTGGAATCCTAGCATAAGCCTCTGCGACTTTAGGCTCCCAGGAACCCAGGGAAACTAAAACTACCTCAGCCTCTATCCCGCTGGGAAATGAGTCTGAGGAGAAGGATGCTCCTGTAATCTCTTCTTCCTCGTAGGAGGAGAAGGCCAGATTAGCGGAGTGGACCCCCAAAGGTCTAACCTTACACCGGGGATCCGCCTTCACGTGGTCAGTTGCTCCACAAGCAAAACAAGATCCATTGGGTCTGTTTACATAGGGAGGCTTATTGTAACCAGAGTTCTGTTTCGGAGGCTGACCTCCACTACCCTGTGAGTTCTCTTGTGTCTTACCCTTATTTTTCTTTTTGTGGCCCTTTTGAGAAGAAGATTTATCAGATTCTCCACCCTCCTTATCTTTGGACTTTTTCCCTTCCTCCTGCTTACCAGGATGAGTTTTGACCTTATGGGACACTCGATGTGACACCCATAAGTCTGCTGCAATGGCCAGCTTCTTAGGATCTATCTCCTTCGAATCGGCCAAATGCTGCTTAAGCTCCGGGGAAGAAGATGCAAAAATGTGTTCCAGCATGACAAGATTTATCATGCCTTCGAAGGTAGAAACCTTATAACCTTCGACCCAGCCAGTTAAGTTTTTCAAGGATTCAGTGACATAAGATACCCAAGTAACACCTTCCTTTTTCTTATACTCTATGAATCGTTTCAAATATTGGGCCGGAGTCTTCCCAAACTTTAAAATGAGAGTTTGCTTTAACATTGCGAAATCAGCTCGCTCAGCCTTCGACATTTCCATAATGGCACTACAGCCAGAATGGGGCAGTCTGCTGAGTAACCAGGCAATCTTATCAGCATTGTCAACTTGTTGAACTTCGCATGCATACTCAAACGCATTCAGCCAGTCCATAATGTCATTCCTTTCCTCATACACACTGACCAGATCTTTCAGAAACCGTGGATGAGAGGAGGCCCCAGACCCATGTCCAGGACCCTTGGACCCATTTGCAACCTGAAGCTTGGCCAGTTCCAACTGGTGATCCCTGTCTTTCTGTTTTTCTGACTGTTCGATTTTTAGTTTGGCTATGCTGAATTCAAGCTCCTTCTGCCTAAACCGCAGCTCTTGCTTCTTGAATTCAAGCATAGCCTCCCATCAACACTGGCAGAGGAAACATTAGACATCTCATCCTCCCTGTCCTCGTGGTCGCGGTGGATCAGTGCAGCGGCAGAACCGTCGGTTCTACCAGTGAGAGCAGCCCCACCTCCTTCCGCACTGTCCTCAGAAGTTATAGCGTCAAGCTGCGCTTCTTGCCACGCCACGATTCTTTGGATCATATCCAATTTCGTGCCTTGAGAGGAAACACCTCTCTCCGCACACATCTTTTTCAATGTTTCTGATTTGGAAGCATTTAAAGTTAACAAGGTATTTGTTTCCATACTGTTAGATAGGACTATGGCCTTTTGAAAGTTATACTACAACAATTCACTACGTGTCCTGGAAGGAATAACTTGAAATGCCTTAGTTCGTGCGCAACACTGGATACCTTCAGTGGTATCCCACCGCTGTACACCAATTTGTTAAGACGGATTTCTGAACTCTGTCCTGGTGGCGCAGAAGTTCAGAAGGCCAACCTAATTACTTGGAACAGGGTAACCTCTGGACAAGCCAGACCAATCAAGGTAGCGATCGCGGCGGTCAAGACTAGGTCTCAAGAGGGGTGAGGGTGACTGAAAGCCTGCAATGAGCACACAAAGCAAGGACACTTACAAACTACTCCAAACAGGTGCTATATTAAAAATATATACACATTTATTCCAAGGCCTTTAAAACAATGACCGTAGCGAGAAATCACAATCCAACTCTAGTAAACCAACACATACGGGCAAAAGGGGAGTCTCTTCGAGGGAGATCAGGCAGTTCAGTTTAGTGCACAAACGAAGAAGAACAGTGTTCCGCGACTCAAGCCCAGCCTCCACTGTGGGCAGAAGCAGAGCGCGAGTCCGGAAAGGCGTGCTGTTTTGACACAGCGGGGAAAAGCTATGGGCTCCTGCAGGAGGGCGACCAGTTCCTAGCTATGCTACTCACCGGTCCCCGATGCAAGCAGACCCAGGCTTCTCCGCGTCAGTTTCAGTCGCTGGCAGGTTCAGAAGAGCAGGGGACGTCTCGTCGTCGTGTTGAGTCTGCAGCAGCAGAGTTGAGTAAAAGACGTCCCAAACGAAGGAACCCGCACAGTTTGTTACCACAGCAGGGCAACGGAGCGGCCGTGTGTATCTGAGCCAAATGTACACTACTCACTTCAGACCTGGGAACGCCAAGTGTACGAATCGTGTGAGAGTGACAAGGACTCGATATACTACACAACCTGGTGGCAGTTACAGAGCAAGACTCCTGTGTAGGCTGGTCAGTCTGCTGGATGGCCCAGAGACGCTTCCGAAGGCTTACTAGCAGGAGCTGGTGAAGATGCCGAGAATAGCTGTCCCCGCTATTCCAAGGGTCGAAGTACTAGTACAGGCCTTCTGGTTCGATCAAAGGTGAAAAGGGTTTCACAAGGCGACAGCAGTGCAGAGGAGCAGTCCTTCAGCGGGTCACCAGCGATTCCTCGGTTCAGCCTCTTGGTTGCAGGATACTTGGCTCCTGTATTCCTTCGTTCGTGAGAACTCAGGAGATCGACATGGTAGTGGTGTTTCCAGCCCCCTCTTATCCACGGTTCCCTTCGTGCCAAAACGGTGGGGACCCAATGGGAGATCCGCTCATCAACACTCACACCATTCATGGACCTATCACGGACCACGGTGGTCCCAGGCATTCACATGGGACCAGACATCCCAGCCCACATCCTGGAGGCACACACAAGACATGTAGAAGCCCGCGAAAGCATCCGTGTTTCGCGGGAAAGTACATGCCCAAATAAGGAAGGCCCCGGCTCGGCTCGACCTGGGGAAGGTGAAGGGAGCAAGACGGTCAGCGGACAGGACAAAGGAGCCTCGTGGTCTGGCCATTTTGGGAGCCAGGCCACCATTTTGGGTTAAGTGCGAGAAACGCGCTTAGAACGCCAAAAGGAGCTCAAAACACAAGAAACGATCTCTGCCACCATTCCCGTCCGTGAATCACTTGCACCGATCAGTTACAATCCTGAAAGAGTATCTAGGTCCTGTAGAAGGCTAGAATCCCAAGAGAGCAGTAACTTAGCTTACAGTGCCCTCTTGTGTCATGTTGCACGAAAGCCGCAACATGATAAAAGAAACTACGGAAAACAGCGTTTCCCGGTACTGACTGTCTTAAGGCCATGTCAGTTTCCCCGTAAGAAAGGAGCGAAAGCCCAGAGGAGTGCGGCAGAAGGCTGCACTTCTCTGGCAAAGTCGAGAACAAGGTGAAAAACAACAGCAAAAAGTTTAGGGGTTGCCACATGGAAGGAAAATTACCTACAATTACGAAATCTTTCCTAACAAATATCACATCTCATGTTATAGGAAGAGTCTCAGGTTTGGTATAAGCATTGAGATATCACATCTCTGCAATCGGAAGTGTCTCAGGATTGCGATGGGAAGGAGTTGGATATCCCATCTCATGTTATAGGACGGGTCTCAGGATTGTTATTAGAATCATTGAGATATCATATATATTGCATGCTGTAGGAAGGGTCTAAGGATTGGAATGGGAAGGACTTGGATATCACATCTCATGCTATGGATAGGCTCTCAGGTTTGGAAAGGGAAGGAGTTGGATATCACATTTCATGTTAGAGGAAGGATCTCAGGTTTGGTATTAGAGGCATTGAGATATCACATCTCATGCTATAGGAAGGGTCTCAGGATTGGAATGGGAAGGAGTTGGATATCACATCTCATGCTATAGGAAGGGTCTCAGGTTTGGTATAAGCATTGAGATATCACATCTCATGCTATAGGAAGGGTCTCAGGATTGGAATGGAAAGAGTTGGATATCACATCTCATGTTAAACGAAGGATCTCAGGTTTGGTATTAGAAGCATAGAGACATCACATCTCATGCTATAGGAAGGGTCTCAGGATTGGAATGGGAAGGAGTTGGATATCACATCTCATGCTATAGGAAGGGTCTCAGGTTTGGTATAAGCATTGAGATATCACATCTCATGCTATCGGAAGGGTCTCAGGATTGGAATGGGAAGGAGTTGTATATGACATCTCAAGCCATACGAAGGGTCTTAGGTTTGGTATAAGCTTTGAGATATCACATCTCTGCTATCGGAAGGGTCTCATGATTGGAATGGGAAGGAGTTGGATATCCCATCTCATGTTATAGGAAGAGTCTCAGGTTTGGTATTAGAAGCATTGAGATATCACATCTCATGCTATAGGAAGTGTCTCAGGATTGGAATGGGAAGGATTTGGATATCACATCTCTTGCTATAGGAAGGGTCTCAGGTTTGGAATGGGTAGGAGTTGGATATTACTTTCTTGCTATAGGAAGGGTCTCATGTTTGGAATGGGAAGGAGTTGGATATCACATATGCTATAGTTAGTGTCTCAGGTTTGGAACGGGAAGGAGTTGGATATCACATCTCATGTTATAGGAAGGGTCTCAGGTTTGGTATAAGCATTGAGATATCACATCTCTGCTATCGGAAGCGGCTCAGGATTGGAATGGGAAGGAGTTGGATATCCCATCTCATGTTATAGGAAGAGTCTCTGGTTTGGTATTAGAATCATTGAGATATCACATCGCATGCTGTAGGAAGGGTCTAAGGATTGGAATGGGATGGACTTGGATATCACATCTCATGCTGTAGGTAGGGTCTCAGGTTTGGTATAAGCATTGAGATATCACATCTCTTCTATCGGAAGGGTCTCAGGATTGGAATGGGAAGGAGTTGGATATTCCCATCTCATGTTATAGGAAGGGTCTCAGGTTTGGTATTAGAAGCATTGAGATATCACATCTCATGCTATAGGGAGGGTCTCAAGTTTGATATTAGAAGCATTGAGATATCACATCTTATGCTATAGGAAGGGTCTCAGGATTGGAATGGGAAGGAGTAGGATATCACATCTCATGCTATAGGAAGGATCTCAGGTTTGGTATAAGCATTGAGATATCACATCTCTTCTATCGGAAGGGTCTCAGGATTGGAATGGGAAGGAGTTGGATATTCCCATCTCATGTTATAGGAAGGGTCTCAGGTTTGGTATTAGAAGCATTGAGATATCACATCTCATGCTATAGGAAGGGTCTCAGGATTGGAATGGGAAGGACTTGGATATCACATCTCATGCTATAGGGAGGGTCTCAAGTTTGATATTAGAAGCATTGAGATATCACATCTCACGATATCGGAAGGGTCTCAGGATTGGAATGGGAAGGAGTTGGATATCACATCTCATGATAAAGGAAGGGTCTAAGGTTTGGAAGGGGAAGGATTTGGATATCACATCTCATGTTATAGGACGGGTCTCAGGTTTGATATTAGAAGCACTGAGATATCAAGTCTCATGGTATAGGAAGGGTCTCAGAATTGGAATGAGAAGGAGTTGGATATCACATCTCAAGATATAGGAAGGGTCTCAGGATTGGAATGGGAAGGAGTTTGATATCACATCTCATGCAATAGTATGGGTCTCAGGTTTGGTATAAGCATTGGGATATCACATCTCATGTTATCGGAAGGGTATCAGGATTGGATTTGGAAGGAGCTGGATATCCCATCTCATGCTATAGGAAGGGTCTCAGGTTGGAATGGGAAGGAGTTGGATATCACATCTCATGTTATAGGAAGGGTCTCAGGATTGGAATGGGAAGGGCTTGGATATCACATCTCATGCTATAGGAAGGCTCTCAGGTTTGGAAGGGGAAAGAGTTGGATATCACATTTCATGTTAGAGGTAGGATCTCAGGTTTGGTATTAGAGGCATTGAGATATCACATCTCATGCTATCAGAAGGGTCTCAGGATTGGAATGGGAAGGAGTTGGATATCACATCTCATGCTAAAGGGAGGGTCTCAGGTTTGGAAGGGGAAGGATTTGGATATCACATCTCATGTTATAGGAAGGATCTCAGGTTTGGTATTAGAAGCATTGAGATATCACATCTCATGCTATCGGAAGGATCTCAGGTTTGGTATTAGAAGCATTGAGATATCACATCTCATGCTATCAGAATGGTCTCAGGATTGGAATCGGAAGGAGTTGGATATCACATCTCATGCTAAAGGGAGGGTCTCAGGTTTGGAAGGGGAAGGATTTGGATATCACATCTCATGTTATCAGAAGGATCTCAGGTTTGGTATTAGAAGTATTGGGATATCACATCTCATGCTATAGGAAGGGTCTCAGGATTGGAATGGGAAGGAGTTGGATATCACATCTCAAGCTATAGGAAGGGTCTCAGGTTTGGTATAAGCATTGAGATATCACATCACATGCTACAGGAAGGGTCTCAGGATTGGAATGGGAAGGAGTTGGATATCACATCTCATGTTATAGGAAAGATCTCAGGTTTGGTATTAGAAGCATTGAGACATCACATCTCATGTTATAGGAAGGGTCTCAGGATTGGAATGGGAAGAAGTTGGATATCACATCTCATGCGATAGGAAGAGTCTCAGGTTTGGTATAAGCATTGAGATATCACATCTCATGATATAGGAAGGGCTCAGGATTGGAATGGGAAGGAGTTGTATATGACATCTCATGCCATAGGAAGGGTCTCAGGTTTGGTATAAGCATTGAGATATCACATCACATGCTATAGGAAGGGTCTCAGGATTGGAATGGGAAGGACATGGATATCACATCTCATGCTAAAGGGAGGGTCTCAGGTTTGGAAGGGGAAAGATTTGGATATCACATCTCATGTTATAGGAAGGATCTCAGGTTTGGTATAAGAAGCATTGAGATATCACATATCATGCTATCGGAAGAATCTCAGATTTCCAAACCTGAGAGCCTTCCTACAGCATGAGATGTGATATCCAAGTCATTCCCATTCCAATCCTGAGACCCTTCCTATAACATGAGATGTCATATCCAACTCCTTCCCATTCCAACCTGAGACCCTTCCTATAGCATGAGATGGGATATCCAACTCCTTCCAAATCCAATCCTGATACCCTTCCGATAGCATGAGATGTGATATCCCAATGCTTCTACAAAACCTGAGACCCATACCATGGCATGAGATGTGATATCAAACTCCCGTCCTATACCATGAGACTTGACATCTCAATGCTTCAAATACCAAACCTGAGACCGGTCCAATAACATGAGATGTGATATCCAAATCCTTCCCCTTCCAAACCTTAGACCTTTCCTTTATCATGAGATGTGATATCCAAGTCCTTCCCATTCCATTCCTGAGACCCTTCCTATAGCATGAGATGTGATATCTCAATGCTTCTAATACCAAACCTGAGACCCTTCCTATAACATGAGATGTGATATCCAAGTCCTTCCCATTTCAATCCTGAGACCCTTCCTATAGCATGAGATGTGATATCTCAATGCTTCTAATACCAAACCTGAGACCCTTCCTATAACATGAATTCTGATATCCAAGTCCTTCCCATTCCAATCCTGAGACCCTTCCAATAGCAGAGATGTGATATCTCAATGCTTCTAATATCAAACCTGAGACCTGTCCTATAACATGAGATGGGATATCCAACTCCTTCCCGTTCCAAACCTGATACCCTTCCTATAGCATGAGATGTGATATCCAATTCCTTCCCATCCCAATCCTGAGACACCTCCGATAGCAGAGATGTGATATCTCAATGCTTATACCAAACCTGAGACTCTTCCTATAACATGAGATGTGATATCTAACTCCTTCCCGTTCCAAACCTGAGACCCTTCCTATAGCATGAGATGTGATATCCAACTCCTTCCCATTCCAATCCTGAGACCCTTCCTATAGCATGAGATGTGATATCTCAATGCTTATACCAAATCTGAGACCCTTCCTATAGCATAAGATGTGATATCCAACTCCTTCCCATTCCAATCCTGAGACCCTTCCTATAGCATGAGATGTGATATCTCAATGCTTCTAATACCAAACCTGAGATCCTTCCTATAACATGAGATGTGATATCCAACTCCTTCCCATTCCAATCCTGAGACCCTCATGATAGCATGAGATGTGATATCTCAATGCCTCTAATACCAAACCTGAGATACTTCCGATAGCATGAGATGTGATATCTCAATGCTTTTAATACCAAACCTGAGATCCTTCCTATAACATGAGATGTGATTTCCAAATCCTTCCCCTTCCACACCTGAGACCCTCCCTTTAGCATGAGATGTGATATACAACTCCTTCCCATCCTGAGACCCTTCTGATAGCATGAGATGTGATATCTCAATGCCTCTAATACCAAACCTGAGATCCTACCTCTAACATGAAATGTGATATCCATCTCCTTCCCTTTCCAAACTTGAGACCCTGCCTATAGCATGAGATGTGATATTCAAGTCCTTCCCATTCCAATCCTGAGACCCTTCCTATAGCATGTGATGTGATATCTCAATGCGTATACCAAACCTGAGACCCTTCCTATGGCATGAGATGTCATATACAACTCCTTCCCATTCCAATCCTGAGACCCTTCCTATAGCATGAGATGTGATATCTCAATGCTTATACCAAACCTGAGACCCTTCCTATAGCATGAGATGTGATATCCAACTTCTTCCCATTCCAATCCTAAGACCCTTCCTATAACATGAGATGTGATGTCTCAATGCTTCTAATACCAAACCTGAGATCTTTCCTATACCATGAGATGTGATATCCAACTCCTTCCCATTCCAATCCTGAGACCCTTCTTATAGCATGAGATGTGATATCTCAATGCTTATACCAAACCTGAGACCCTTCCTATAGCTTGAGATGTGATATCCAACTCCTTCCCATTCCAATCCTGAGACCCTTCCTATAGCATGAGATGTGATATCTCAAGGCCTCTAATACCAAACCTGAGATCCTTCCTCTAACATGAAATGTGATATCCAACTCCTTCCCCTTCCTAACCTGAGACCCTTCCTATAGCATGAGATGTGATATCCAACTCCTTCCCATTCCAATCCTGAGACCCTTCCGATAGCTTGAGATGTGATATCTCAATGCTTCTAATATCAATACTGAGACCCTCCCTATAGCATGAGATGTGATATCTAAGTCCTTCCCATTCCAATCCTGAGACCCTTCCGATAGCAGAGATGTGATATCTCAATGCTTATACCAAACCTGAGACCCTTCCTATAGCATGAGATGTGATATCCAACTCCTTCCCATTCCAATCCTGAGACCCTTCCTATAGCATGATATGTGAAATCTCAATGCTTCTACCAAAACTGAGACCCTTCCTTTAGCATGAGATGTGATATCCAACTCCTTCCCATTCCAATCCTGAGACCAGTCCTATAGCATGAGATGTGATATCTCAATGCTTCTAATACCAAACCTGAGATCCTTCCTATAACATGAGATGTGATATCCAACTCCTTCCCATTCCAATTGTGAGACCCTTCCTATAGCATGAGATGTGATATCTCAATGCTTCTAATACCAAACCTGAGATCCTTCCGATAGCATGAGATGTGATATCTCAATGCTTCTAATACCAAACCTGAGATCCTTCCTATAACATGAGATGTGATATCCAAATCCTTCCCCTTCCGAACCCGAGACCCTCCCTTTAGCATGAGATGTGATATCCAACTCCTTCCCATTCCAATCCTGATACCCTTCTGATAGCATGAGATGTGATATCTCAATGCCTCTAATACCAAACCTGAGATCCTACCTCTAACATGAAATGTGATATCCAACTCCTTCCCTTTCCAAACCTGAGAGCCTTCCTACAGCATGAGATGTGATATCCAAGTCCTTCCCATTCCAATCCTGAGACCCTTCCTATAACATGAGATGTCATATCCAACTCCTTCCCATTCCAACCTGAGACCCTTCCTATAGCATGAGATGGGATATCCAACTCCTTCTTATGCCAAACCTGAGACCCTTCCTATGGCATGATATGTGATATCCAACTCCTTGCCATTCAAATCCTGAGACCCTTCCTATAGCATGAGAAGGGATATGAACTCCTTCCCAATCCAATCCTGAGACCATTCCGATAGCAGAGATGTGATATCTCAACGCTTCTACCAAACCTGAGAACCTTCCTATAACATGAGATGTGATATCCAATTCCTACCCATTCCAAACCTGAGACCCTTCCTATTGGATGAGATGTGATATCCAACTCCTTCCCATTCCAACCCTGAGACCCTTCCTATACCATGAGATGTGATATCTCAATGCTTCTAATACCAAACCTGGGTCCCGTCCTATAACATGAGATATGATATCCAAATCCTTCCCCTTCCAAACTTTAGACCCTTCCTTTAGCATGAGATGTGATATCCAAATACTTCCCATTCCAATACTAAAACCCTTCCTATAGCATGAGATGTGATATCTCAATGTTTCTAATAAAAAACCTGAGATCCTTCCTATAGCAAGAGATGCGATATCCAAATCCTTCCCATTCCAATACTGAGACCCTTCCTATAACATGAGATGTGATATCCAACTCCTTCCCATTCCAACCTGAGACCCTTCCTATAGCATGAGAAGGGATATCCAACTCCTTCCCAATCCAATCCTGAGACCCTTCCGATAGCAGAGATGTGATATCTCAATGCTTATACCAAACCTGAGACCCTTCCTATGGCATGAGATGTGATATCCAACTCCTTGCCATTCAAATCCTGAGACCCTCCCTATAACAAGAGATGTCATATCCAACTCCTTCCCATTCCAAACCTGAGACCCTTCCTTTAGCATGAGATGTAATATCCAAATCCTTCACATTCCAATCCGGAGACCCTTCCTATAGCATGAGATGTGATATCTCAATGCTTCTAATACCAAACATGAGATCCTTCCTATAACATGAGATGTGATATCCAACTCCTTCCCATTCCAAACCTGAGACCCTTCCGATAGCATGAGATGTGATATCTCAATGCTTCAAAAACCAAACATGAGAACCATCCTATAACATGAGATGTGAAATCCAAATCCTTCCCTTCCCAAACCTGAGACTCTTCCTATAGCATGAGATGTGATATCTCAATGCTTCTACCAAACCTGAAACCCTTCCTATAGCATGAGATGTGATATCCAACTCCTTCCCATTCCAATCCTGAGACACTTCCTATAGCATGAGATGTGATATCACAATGCTTCTAATACCAAACCTGAGACCCGTCCTATAACATGAGATGTGATATCCAAATCCTTCCCCTTCCAAACCTTAGACCCTTCCTTTATCATGAGATGTGATATCCAAGTCCTTCCCATTCCATTCCTGAGACCCTTCCTATAGCATGAGATGTGATATCTCAATGCTTCTAATACCAAACCTGAGACCCTTCCTATAACATGAGATGTGATATCCAAGTCCTTCCCATTCCAATCCTGAGACCCTTCCTATAGCATGAGATGTGATATCCTAGTCCTTCCCATTCCAATCCTGAGACCATTCCGATAGCAGAGATGTGATATCTCAATGCTTATACCAAACCTGAGACCCTTCCTATGGCATGAGATGTCATATACAACTCCTTCCCATTCCAATCCTGAGACCCTTCCTATAGCATGAGATGTGATATCTCAATGCTTATACCAAACCTGAGACCCTTCCTATAGCATGAGATGTGATATCCAACTCCTTCCCATTCCAATCCTGATACCCTTCCTATAACATGAGATGTGATGTCTCAATGCTTCTAATACCAAACATGAGATCCTTCCTATGGCATGAGATGTCATATAAAACTCCTTCCCATTCCATTCCTGAGACCCTTCCTATAGCATGAGATATGATATCCAACTCCTTCCCATTCCAATCCTGAGACCCTTCCTATAGCATGAGATGTGATATCTCAATGCTTCTAATAACAAACCTGAGATCCTTCCTATAACATGAGATGTGATATCCAAATCCTTCCCCTTCCAAACCAGAGACCCTCCCTTTAGCATGAGATGTGATATCCAACTCCTTCCCATTCCAATCCTGAGACCGTTCTGATAGCATGAGATGTGATATCTCAATGCTTCTAATACCAAACCTGAGATCCTTCCGATAGCATGAGATGTGATATTTCAATTCTTCTAATACCAAACCTGAGATCCTTCCTATAACACGAGATGTGATTTTCAAATCCTTCCCCTTCCAAACCTGAGACCCTCCCTTTAGCATGAGATGTGATATCCAACTCCTTCCCATTCCAATCCTGAGACCCTTCTGATAGCATGAGATGTTATATCTCAATGCCTCTAATACCAAACCTGAGATTCTACCTCTAACATGAAATGTGATATCCAACTCCTTCCCCTTCCAAACCTGGGAGCCTTCCTATAACGTGAGATGTGATATCGAAGTCCTTCCCATTCCAATCCTGAGACCCTTCCTATAACATGAGATGTGATATCCAACTCCTTCCCATTCCAATCCTGAGACCCTTCCTATAGCATGAGATGTGATGTCTCAATGCTTCTAATACCAAATCTGAGATCCTTCCTATAACATGAGATGTGATATCCAACTCCTTCCATTCCAATCCTGAGACCCTTCCTATAGCATGGGATGTGATATCCAAATCCTTCCCATTCCAATCGTGAGACCCTTCCTATAGCATGAGATGTGATATCTCAATGCCTCTAATACCAAACCTGAGATCCTTCCTCTAACATGAAATGTGATATCCAAATCCTTCCCCTTCCAAACCTGAGAGCCTACCTATAGCATGAGATGTGATATCCAACTCCTCCCCATTCCAATCCTGAGACCCTTCCTATAGCATGAGATGTGATATCTCAATGCTTATACCAAACCTGAGACCCTTCCTATAGCATGAGATGTGATATCCAAATCCTTCCCATTCCAATCCTGAGACCCTTCCTATAGCATGAGATGTGATATCTCAATGCCTCTAATACCAAACCTGAGATCCTTCCTTGAACATGAAATGTGATATCCCACTGTTTCCCTTTCCAAACCTGAGAGTCTACCTATAGCATGAGATGTGATATCCAAGTCCTTCCCATTCCAATCCTTAGACACTTCCTACAGCATGAGATGTGATATCTCAATGATTCTATTACCAAACCTGAGACCCGTCCTATAACATGAGATAGGATATCCAACTCCTTCCCATTTCAATCCTGAGAAACTTCCGATAGCAGAGATGTGATATCTCAATGCTTAGACCAAACCTGAGACCCTTCCTATAACATGAGATGTGATATCCAACTCCTTCCCGTTCCAAACCTGAGACCCTTTCTATAGCAAGAATCTAATATCCAACTCCTTCCCATTCCAATCCTGAGACCATTCCTATAGCATGAGATGTGATATCTCAATGCTTCTAATACCAAACCTGAGATCCTTCCTATGACATGAGATGTGATATCCAATTCCTTCCCATTCCAAACCTGAGACCCTTCCTATAGCATGAGACGTGATATCTCAATGCTTCTAATACCAAACCTGAGATCCTTCCTATAACATGAGATGTGATATCCAAATCCTTCCCCTTCCAAACCAGAGACCCTCCCTTTAGCATGAGATGTGATATCCAACTCCTTCCCATTCCAATCCTGAGACATTTCTGATAGCATGAGATGTGATATCTCAATGCCTCTAATACCAAACCTGAGATCCTACCTCTAACATGAAATGTAATATCCAACTCCTTCCCCTTGCAAACCTGAGAGCCTTCCTATAGCATGAGATGTGATATCGAAGTATTTCCCATTCCAATCCTGAGACCCTTCCTATAACATGAGATGTGATATCCAACTCCTTCCCATTCCAACCTGAGACCCTTCCTATAGCATGAGATGGGATATCCAACTACTTCCAAATCCAATCCTGATACCCTTCCGATAGCATGAGATGTGATATCTCAATCCCTCTAATACCAAACCTGAGATCCTTCCTATAACATGAGATGTGATATCAAAATCCTTCCCCTTCCAAATCTGAGACCCTCACTTTAGCATGAGATGTGATATCCAACTCCTTCCCATTCCAATCCTGAGACCCTTCTGATAGCATGAGATGTGATATTCAATGCCTCTAATAAAAAACCTGAGATCCTACCTCTAACATGAAATGTGATATCCAACTCCTTCCCTTTCCAAACGTGAGAGCCTCCCTATAGCATGAGATGGGATATTCAAGTCCTTCCCATTCCAATCCTGAGACCCTTCCTATAGCATGAGATGGGATATCCAACTCCTTCCCATTCCAATCCTGAGACCCTTCCGATAGCAGAGATGTGATATCTCAATGCTGATACCAAACCTGAGACCCTTCCTATGGCATGAGATGTCATATACAACTCCTTCCCATTCCAATCCTGAGACCCTTCCTATAGCATGAGATGTGATATCTCAATGCTTATACCAAACCTGAGACCCTTCCTATAGCATGAGATGTGATATCCAACTCCTTCCCATTCCAATCCTGAGACCCTTCCTATAGCATGAGATGTGATATCTCAATGCTTATACCAAACCTGAGACCCTTCCTATAGCATGAGATGTGATATCCAACTCCTTCCCATTCCAATCCTGAGACCCTTCCTATAACATGAGATGTGATATCTCAATGCTTCTAATACCAAACCTGAGACCCTTCCTATTGCATAAGATGGGATATCCAACTCCTTCCCATTCCAATCCTGAGACCCTTCCGATAGCAGAGATGTGATATCTCAATGCTGATACCAAACCTGAGACCCTTCCTATGGCATGAGATGTCATATACAACTCCTTCCCATTCCAATCCTGAGACCCTTCCTATAGCATGAGATGTGATATCTCAATGCTTATACCAAACCTGAGACCCTTCCTATAGCATGAGATGTGATATCCAACTCCTTCCCATTCCAATCCTGAGACCCTTCCTATAACATGAGATGTGATGTCTCAATGCTTCTAATACCAAACCTGAGATCCTTCCTATGGCATGAGATGTCATATAAAACTCCTTCCCATTCCATTCCTGAGACCCTTCCTATAGCATGAGATGTGATATCCAACTCCTTCCCATTCCAATCCTGAGACCCTTCCTATAGCATGAGATGTGATATCCAAATCCTTCCCATTCCAATTGTGAGACCCTTCCTATAGCATGAGATGTGATATCCAACTCCTTCCCATTCCAATCCTGAGACCCTTCCTATAGCATGAGATGTGATATCTCAATGCTTATACCAAACCTGAGACCCTTCCTATAGCATGAGATGTGATATCCAAATCCTTCCCATTCCAATCCTGAGACCCTTCCTATAGCATGAGATGTGATATCCAAATCCTTCCCCTTCCAAACGTGAGACCCTCCCTTTAGCATGAGATGTGATATCCAACTCCTTCCCATTCCAATCCTGAGACCCTTCTGATAGCATGAGATGTTATATCTCAATGCCTCTAATACCAAACCTGAGATCCTACCTCTAACATGAAATGTGATATCCAACTCCTTCCCCTTCTAAACCTGGAAGCCTTCCTATAACATGAGATGTGATATCGAAGTGCTTCCCATTCCAATCCTGAGACCCTTCCTATAACATGAGATGTGATATCCAACTCCTTCCCATTCCAATCCTGAGACCCTTCCTATAGCATGAGATGTGATATCCAAGTCCTTCCCATTCCAATCCTGATACCCTTCCTATAACATGAGATGTGATATCCAACTCCTTCCCATTCCAACCTGAGACCCTTCCTATAGCATGAGATGGGATATCCAACTCCTTCCAAATCCAATCCTGATACCCTTCCGATAGCATGAGATGTGATATCCCAATGCTTCTACAAAACCTGAGACCCATACCATGGCATGAGATGTGATATCAAACTCCTTCCCATTCCAATCCTGACACCCTTCCTATAGCTTGAGATGTGATATCCAACTCCTTCCCATTACAATTCTGAGACCCGTCCTATACCATGGGACTTGATATCTCAATGCTTCTAATACCAAACCTGAGACCGGTCCTATAACATGAGATGTGATATCCAAATCCTTCCCCTTCCAAACCTTAGACCCTTCCTTTATCATGAGATGTGATATCCAAGTCGTTCCCATTCCAATCCTGAGACCCTTCCTATAGCATGAGATGTGATATCTCAATGCTTCTAATACCAAACCTGAGACCCTTGCTATAATGAGATGGGATATCCAACTCCTTCCCATTCCAATCCTGAGACCCTTCCGATAGCAGAGATGTGATATCTCAATGCTTATACCA
Organism: Ambystoma mexicanum; assembly: GCF_040938575.1. NCBI lineage: Eukaryota > Metazoa > Chordata > Amphibia > Caudata > Ambystomatidae > Ambystoma > Ambystoma mexicanum. The sequence continues at coordinate 988,614,370 of NC_090939.1, read as the reverse complement.
AACCTGAGACCCTTCCTATGGCATGAGATGTCAAATACAACTCCTTCCGATTCCAATCCTGAGACCCTTCCTATAGCATGAGATGTGATATCTCAATGCTTCTAATAATAAACCTGAGATCCTTCCTATAACATGAGATGTGATATCCAACTCCTTCCCATTCCAAACCTGAGACCCTTCCGATTGCATGAGATGTGATATCAAACTCCTTCCCATTCCAATCCTGAGACCCTTCCTATACCATGAGATGTGATATCTCAATGCTTCTAATACCAAACCTGACACCCGTTCTAAAACATGAGATGTGATGTCCAAATCCTTCCCCTTCCAAACCTGAGATCTTTCCTTTAGCATGAGATGTGATATCCAACTCCTTCCCATTCCAATCCTGAGACCCTTCCTATACCATGAGATGTGATATCTCAATGCTTCTAATACCAAACCTGACACCCGTCCTAAAACATGAGATGTGATGTCCAAATCCTTCCCCTTCCAAACCTGAGATCTTTCCTTTAGCATGAGATGTGATATCCAACTCCTTCCCATTCCAATCCTGAGACCCTTCCTATACCATGAGATGTGATATCTCAATGCTTCTAATACCAAACCTGACACCCGTCCTAAAACATGAGATGTGATGTCCAAATCCTTCCCCTTCCAAACCTGAGATCTTTCCTATAACATAAGATGGGATATCCAACTCCTTCCCATTCCAATCCTGAGACCCTTCCGATAGCAGAGATGTGATATCTCAATGCTTATACCAAACCTGAGACCCTTCCTGTGGCATGAGATGTCATATCCAACTCCTTCCCATTCCAATCCTGAGACCCTTCCTATAGCATGATATGTGATATCACAATTTTTCTAATACCAAACCTGAGATCCTTCCTATAACATGAGATGTGTATCCAACTCCTTCCCATTCCAAAACCTGAGACCCTTCCTATAGCATGAGATGTGATATCCAACTCCTTCCCATTCCAATCCTGAGACCCTTCCTATAGCATGAGATGTGATATCCAAATCCTTCCCATTCCAATTGTGAGACCCTTCCTATAGCATGAGATGTGATATCCAAAACCTTCCCTTTCCAAAACTGAGAGCCTACCTATAGCATGAGATGTGATATCCAACTCCTTCCCATTCCAATCCTGAGACCCTTCCTATAGCATGAGATGTGATATCTCAATGCTTATACCAAACCTGAGACCCTTCCTATAGCATGAGATGTGATATCCAAATCCTTCCCATTCCAATCCTGAGACCCTTCCTATAGCATGAGATGTGATATCCAAATCCTTCCCCTTCCAAACCTGAGACCTTCCCTTTAGCATGAGATGTGATATCCAACTCCTTCCCATTCCAATCCTGAGACCCTTCTGATAGCATGAGATGTTATATCTCAATGCCTCTAATACCAAACCTGAGATCCTACCTCTAACATGAAATGTGATATCCAACTCCTTCCCCTTCTAAACCTGGAAGCCTTCTTATAACATGAGATGTGATATCGAAGTGCTTCCCATTCCAATCCTGAGACCCTTCCTATAACATGAGATGTGATATCCAACACCTTCCCATTCCAATCCTGAGACCCTTCCTATAGCATGAGATGTGATGTCTCAATGCTTCTAATACCAAATCTGAGATCCTTCCTATAACATCAGATGTGATATCCAACTCCTTCCCATTGCAATCTTGAGACCGTTTCTATAGTATGAGATGTGATATCTCAATGCTTATACCAAACCTGAGACCCTTCCTATAGCATGAGATGTGATATCCAAATCCTTCCCCTTCCAAACCTGATAGCCTTCCTATAGCATGAGATGTGATATCCAAGTCCTTCCCATTCCAATCCTGATACCCTTCCTATAACATGAGATGTGATATCCAACTCCTTCCCATTCCAACCTGAGACCCTTCCTATAGCATGAGATGGGATATCCAACTCCTTCCAAATCCAATCCTGATACCCTTCTGATAGCATGAGATGTGATATCCCAATGCTTCTACAAAACCTGAGACCCATACCATGGCATGAGATGTGATATCAAACTCCTTCCCATTCCAATCCTGACACCCTTCCTATAGCTTGAGATGTGATATCCAACTCCGTCCCATTCCAATTCTGAGACCCGTCCTATACCATGGGACTTGATATCTCAATGCTTCTAATACCAAACCTGAGACCGGTCCTATAACATGAGATGTGATATCCAAATCCTTCCCCTTCCAAACCTTAGACCCTTCCTTTATCATGAGATGTGATATCCAAGTCGTTCCCATTCCAATCCTGAGACCCTTCCTATAGCATGAGATGTGATATCTCAATGCTTCTAATACCAAACCTGAGACCCTTGCTATAATGAGATGGGATATCCAACTCCTTCCCATTCCAATCCTGAGACCCTTCCGATAGCAGAGATGTGATATCTCAATGCTTATACCAAACCTGAGACCCTTCCTATGGCATGAGATGTCAAATACAACTCCTTCCGATTCCAATCCTGAGACCCTTCCTATAGCATGAGATGTGATATCTCAATGCTTCTAATAATAAACCTGAGATCCTTCCTATAACATGAGATGTGATATCCAACTCCTTCCCATTCCAAACCTGAGACACTTCCGATTGCATGAGATGTGATATCAAACTCCTTCCCATTCCAATCCTGAGACCCTTCCTATACCATGAGATGTGATATCTCAATGCTTCTAATACCAAACCTGACACCCGTTCTAAAACATGAGATGTGATGTCCAAATCCTTCCCCTTCCAAACCTGAGATCTTTCCTTTAGCATGAGATGTGATATCCAACTCCTTCCCATTCCAATCCTGAGACCCTTCCTATAACATGAGATGTGATATCTCAATGTTTCTAATACCAAACCTGACACCCGTCCTAAAACATGAGATGTGATGTCCAAATCCTTCCCCTTCCAAACCTGAGATCTTTCCTATAACATAAGATGGGATATCCAACTCCTTCCCATTCCAATCCTGAGACCCTTCCGATAGCAGAGATGTGATATCTCAATGCTTATACCAAACCTGAGACCCTTCCTGTGGCATGAGATGTCATATCCAACTCCTTCCCATTCCAATCCTGAGACCCTTCCTATAGCATGATATGTGATATCACAATTTTTCTAATACCAAACCTGAGATCCTTCCTATAACATGAGATTTGTATCCAACTCCTTCCCATTCCAAAACCTGAGACCCTTCCTATAGCATGAGATGTGATATCTTAATGCTTCTAAAACCAAACCTGAGAACCATCCAATAACATATGTGAAATCCAAATCCTTCCCTTTCCAAACCTGAGACCCTTCCGATAGCATTAGATGTGATATCTCAATGCTTCTAAAACCAAACATGAGAACCATCCTATAACATGAGATGTGAAATCCAAATCCTTCCCTTTCCAAACCTGAGACCCTTCCTATAGCTTGAGATGTGATATCAAACTCCTTCCCATTCCAATCCTGTGATAGCTTGAGATGTGATATCCAACTCCTTCCCATTCCAATCCTGAGACCCTTCCTATACCATGAGATGTGATATCTCAATGCTTCTAATACCAAACCTGAGACCCGTCCTAAAACATGAGATGTGAGATCCAAATCCTTCCCCCTCCAAACCTGAGAACCTTCCTATAGCTTGAGATGTGATATCAAACTCCTTCCCAATCCAATCCTGAGATAGCTTGAGATGTGATATCCAACTCCTTCCCATTCCTATCCTGAGACCCTTCCGATAGCAGAGATGTGATATCTCAATGCTTGTACCAAACCTGAGACCCTTCCTATGGCATGAGATGTGATATCCAACTCCTTCCCATTCCAATCCTGAGACCCTTCCTATAGCATGAGATGTGATATCTCAATGCTTATACCAAACCTGAGACCCTTCCTATAGCATGAGATGTGATATCCAAATCCTTCCCATTCCAATCCTGAGACCCTTCCTATAGCATGAGATGTGATATCTCAATGCCTCTAATACCAAACCTGAGATCCTTCCTTGAACATGAAATGTGATATCCCACTCCTTCCCTTTCCAAACCTGAGAGTCTACCTATAGCATGAGATGTGATATCCAAGTCCTTCCCATTCCAATCCTTAGACACTTCCTACAGCATGAGATGTGATATCTCAATGATTCTATTACCAAACCTGAGACCCGTCCTATAACATGAGATGGGATATCCAACTCCTTCCCATTTCAATCCTGAGAAACTTCTGATAGCAGAGATGTGATATCTCAATGCTTAGACCAAACCTGAGACCCTTCCTATAACATGAGATGTGATATCCAACTCCTTCCCGTTCCAAACCTGAGACCCTTTCTATAGCAAGAATCTAATATCCAACTCCTTCCCATTCCAATCCTGAGACCATTCCTATAGCATGAGATGTGATATCTCAATGCTTCTAATACCAAACCTGAGATCCTTCCTATGACATGAGATGTGATATCCAATTCCTTCCCATTCCAAACCTGAGACCCTTCCTATAGCATGAGATGTGATATCTCAATGCTTCTAATACCAAACCTGAGATCCTTCCTATAACATGAGATGTGATATCCAAATCCTTCCCCTTCCAAACCAGAGACCCTCCCTTTAGCATGAGATGTGATATCCAACTCCTTCCCATTCCAATCCTGAGACATTTCTGATAGCATGAGATGTGATATCTCAATGCCTCTAATACCAAACCTGAGATCCTACCTCTAACATGAAATGTGATATCCAACTCCTTCCCCTTGCAAACCTGAGAGCCTTCCTATAGCATGAGATGTGATATCGAAGTATTTCCCATTCCAATCCTGAGACCCTTCCTATAACATGAGATGTGATATCCAATTCCTTCCCATTCCAACCTGAGACCCTTCCTATAGCATGAGATGGGATATCCAACTACTTCCAAATCCAATCCTGATACCCTTCCGATAGCATGAGATGTGATATCTCAATCCCTCTAATACCAAACCTGAGATCCTTCCTATAACATGAGATGTGATATCAAAATCCTTCCCCTTCCAAACCTGAGACCCTCCCTTTAGCATGAGATGTGATATCCAACTCCTTCCCATTCCAATCCTGAGACCCTTCTGATAGCATGAGATGTGATATTCAATGCCTCTAATACCAAACCTGAGATCCTACCTCTAACATGAAATGTGATATCCAACTCCTTCCCTTTCCAAACGTGAGAGCCTCCCTATAGCATGAGATGGGATATTCAAGTCCTTCCCATTCCAATCCTGAGACCCTTCCTATAGCATGAGATGTGATATCTCAATGCTTCTAATACCAAACCTGAGACCCTTCCTATAACATAAGATGGGATATCCAACTCCTTCCCATTCCAATCCTGAGACCCTTCCGATAGCAGAGATGTGATATCTCAATGCTGATACCAAACCTGAGACCCTTCCTATGGCATGAGATGTCATATACAACTCCTTCCCATTCCAATCCTGAGACCCTTCCTATAGCATGAGATGTGATATCTCAATGCTTATACCAAACCTGAGACCCTTCCTATAGCATGAGATGTGATATCCAACTCCTTCCCATTCCAATCCTGAGACCCTTCCTATAACATGAGATGTGATGTCTCAATGCTTCTAATACCAAACCTGAGATCCTTCCTATGGCATGAGATGTCATATAAAACTCCTTCCCATTCCATTCCTGAGACCCTTCCTATAGCATGAGATGTGATATCCAACTCCTTCCCATTCCAATCCTGAGACCCTTCCTATAGCATGAGATGTGATATCCAAATCCTTCCCATTCCAATAGTGAGACTCTTCCTATAGCATGAGATGTGATATCCAAAACCTTCCCTTTCCAAAACTGAGAGCCTACCTATAGCATGAAATGTGATATCCAACTCCTTCCCATTCCAATCCTGAGACCCTTCCTATAGCATGAGATGTGATATCTCAATGCTTATACCAAACCTGAGACCCTTCCTATAGCATGAGATGTGATATCCAAATCCTTCCCATTCCAATCCTGAGACCCTTCCTATAGCATGAGATGTGATATCCAAATCCTTCCCCTTCCAAACCTGAGACCCTCCCTTTAGCATGAGATGTGATATCCAACTCCTTCCCATTCCAATCCTGAGACCCTTCTGATAGCATGAGATGTTATATCTCAATGCCTCTAATACCAAACCTGAGATCCTACCTCTAACATGAAATGTGATATCCAACTCCTTCCCCTTCTAAACCTGGGAGCCTTCCTATAACATGAGATGTGATATCGAAGTGCTTCCCATTCCAATCCTGAGACCCTTCCTATAACATGAGATGTGATATCCAACTCCTTCCCATTCCAATCCTGAGACCCTTCCTATAGCATGAGATGTGATGTCTCAATGCTTCTAATACCAAATCTGAGATCCTTCCTATAACATGAGATGTGATATCCAACTCCTTCCCATTGCAATCTTGAGACCGTTTCTATAGCATGAGATGTGATATCTCAATGCTTATACCAAACCTGAGACCCTTCCTATAGCATGAGATGTGATATCCAAGTCCTTCCCATTCCAATCCTTAGACACTTCCTACAGCATGAGATGTGATATCTCAATGATTCTATTACCAAACCTGAGACCCGTCCTATAACATGAGATGGGATATCCAACTCCTTCCCATTTCAATCCTGAGAAACTTCTGATAGCAGAGATGTGATATCTCAATGCTTAGACCAAACCTGAGACCCTTCCTATAACATGAGATGTGATATCCAACTCCTTCCCGTTCCAAACCTGAGACCCTTTCTATAGCAAGAATCTAATATCCAACTCCTTCCCATTCCAATCCTGAGACCATTCCTATAGCATGAGATGTGATATCTCAATGCTTCTAATACCAAACCTGAGATCCTTCCTATGACATGAGATGTGATATCCAATTCCTTCCCATTCCAAACCTGAGACCCTTCCTATAGCATGAGATGTGATATCTCAATGCTTCTAATACCAAACCTGAGATCCTTCCTATAACATGAGATGTGATATCCAAATCCTTCCCCTTCCAAACCAGAGACCCTCCCTTTAGCATGAGATGTGATATCCAACTCCTTCCCATTCCAATCCTGAGACATTTCTGATAGCATGAGATGTGATATCTCAATGCCTCTAATACCAAACCTGAGATCCTACCTCTAACATGAAATGTGATATCCAACTCCTTCCCCTTGCAAACCTGAGAGCCTTCCTATAGCATGAGATGTGATATCGAAGTATTTCCCATTCCAATCCTGAGACCCTTCCTATAACATGAGATGTGATATCCAATTCCTTCCCATTCCAACCTGAGACCCTTCCTATAGCATGAGATGGGATATCCAACTACTTCCAAATCCAATCCTGATACCCTTCCGATAGCATGAGATGTGATATCTCAATCCCTCTAATACCAAACCTGAGATCCTTCCTATAACATGAGATGTGATATCAAAATCCTTCCCCTTCCAAACCTGAGACCCTCCCTTTAGCATGAGATGTGATATCCAACTCCTTCCCATTCCAATCCTGAGACCCTTCTGATAGCATGAGATGTGATATTCAATGCCTCTAATACCAAACCTGAGATCCTACCTCTAACATGAAATGTGATATCCAACTCCTTCCCTTTCCAAACGTGAGAGCCTCCCTATAGCATGAGATGGGATATTCAAGTCCTTCCCATTCCAATCCTGAGACCCTTCCTATAGCATGAGATGTGATATCTCAATGCTTCTAATACCAAACCTGAGACCCTTCCTATAACATAAGATGGGATATCCAACTCCTTCCCATTCCAATCCTGAGACCCTTCCGATAGCAGAGATGTGATATCTCAATGCTGATACCAAACCTGAGACCCTTCCTATGGCATGAGATGTCATATACAACTCCTTCCCATTCCAATCCTGAGACCCTTCCTATAGCATGAGATGTGATATCTCAATGCTTATACCAAACCTGAGACCCTTCCTATAGCATGAGATGTGATATCCAACTCCTTCCCATTCCAATCCTGAGACCCTTCCTATAACATGAGATGTGATGTCTCAATGCTTCTAATACCAAACCTGAGATCCTTCCTATGGCATGAGATGTCATATAAAACTCCTTCCCATTCCATTCCTGAGACCCTTCCTATAGCATGAGATGTGATATCCAACTCCTTCCCATTCCAATCCTGAGACCCTTCCTATAGCATGAGATGTGATATCCAAATCCTTCCCATTCCAATAGTGAGACTCTTCCTATAGCATGAGATGTGATATCCAAAACCTTCCCTTTCCAAAACTGAGAGCCTACCTATAGCATGAAATGTGATATCCAACTCCTTCCCATTCCAATCCTGAGACCCTTCCTATAGCATGAGATGTGATATCTCAATGCTTATACCAAACCTGAGACCCTTCCTATAGCATGAGATGTGATATCCAAATCCTTCCCATTCCAATCCTGAGACCCTTCCTATAGCATGAGATGTGATATCCAAATCCTTCCCCTTCCAAACCTGAGACCCTCCCTTTAGCATGAGATGTGATATCCAACTCCTTCCCATTCCAATCCTGAGACCCTTCTGATAGCATGAGATGTTATATCTCAATGCCTCTAATACCAAACCTGAGATCCTACCTCTAACATGAAATGTGATATCCAACTCCTTCCCCTTCTAAACCTGGGAGCCTTCCTATAACATGAGATGTGATATCGAAGTGCTTCCCATTCCAATCCTGAGACCCTTCCTATAACATGAGATGTGATATCCAACTCCTTCCCATTCCAATCCTGAGACCCTTCCTATAGCATGAGATGTGATGTCTCAATGCTTCTAATACCAAATCTGAGATCCTTCCTATAACATGAGATGTGATATCCAACTCCTTCCCATTGCAATCTTGAGACCGTTTCTATAGCATGAGATGTGATATCTCAATGCTTATACCAAACCTGAGACCCTTCCTATAGCATGAGATGTGATATCCAAATCCTTCCCATTCCAATCGTGAGACCCTTTCTATAGCATGAGATGTGATATCTCAATGCCTCTAATACCAAACCTGAGATCCTACCTCTAAAATGAAATTTGATATGCAACTCCTTCCCCTTCCAAACCTGATAGCCTTCCTATAGCATGAGATGTGATATCCAAGTCCTTCCCATTCCAATCCTGATACCCTTCCTATAACGTGAGATGTGATATCCAATTCCTTCCCATTCCAACCTGAGACCCTTCCTATAGCATGAGATGGGATATCCAACTCCTTCCAAATCCAATCCTGATACCCTTCCGATAGCATGAGATGTGATATCCCAATGCTTCTACAAAACCTGAGACCCATACCATGGCATGAGATGTGATATCAAACTCCTTCCCATTCCAATCCTGACACCCTTCCTATAGCTTGAGATGTGATATCCAACTCCTTCCCATTCCAATTCTGAGACCCGTCCTATACCATGGGACTTGATATCTCAATGCTTCTAATACCAAACCTGAGACCGGTCCTATAACATGAGATGTGATATCCAAATCCTTCCCATTCCAATCCTGAGACCCTTCTGATAGCATGAGATGTTATATCTCAATGCCTCTAATACCAAACCTGAGATCCTACCTCTAACATGAAATGTGATATCCAACTCCTTCCCCTTCTAAACCTGGGAGCCTTCCTATAACATGAGATGTGATATCGAAGTGCTTCCCATTCCAATCCTGAGACCCTTCCTATAACATGAGATGTGATATCCAACTCCTTCCCATTCCAATCCTGAGACCCTTCCTATAGCATGAGATGTGATGTCTCAATGCTTCTAATACCAAATCTGAGATCCTTCCTATAACATGAGATGTGATATCCAACTCCTTCCCATTGCAATCTTGAGACCGTTTCTATAGCATGAGATGTGATATCTCAATGCTTATACCAAACCTGAGACCCTTCCTATAGCATGAGATGTGATATCCAAATCCTTCCCATTCCAATCGTGAGACCCTTCCTATAGCATGAGATGTGATATCTCAATGCCTCTAATACCAAACCTGAGATCCTACCTCTAAAATGAAATTTGATATGCAACTCCTTCCCCTTCCAAACCTGATAGCCTTCCTATAGCATGAGATGTGATATCCAAGTCCTTCCCATTCCAATCCTGATACCCTTCCTATAACATGAGATGTGATATCCAATTCCTTCCCATTCCAACCTGAGACCCTTCCTATAGCATGAGATGGGATATCCAACTCCTTCCAAATCCAATCCTGATACCCTTCCGATAGCATGAGATGTGATATCCCAATACTTCTACAAAACCTGAGACCCATACCATGGCATGAGATGTGATATCAAACTCCTTCCCATTCCAATCCTGACACCCTTCCTATAGCTTGAGATGTGATATCCAACTCCTTCCCATTCCAATTCTGAGACCCGTCCTATACCATGGGACTTGATATCTCAATGCTTCTAATACCAAACCTGAGACCGGTCCTATAACATGAGATGTGATATCCAAATCCTTCCCCTTCCAAACCTTAGACCCTTCCTTTATCATGAGATGTGATATCCAAGTCGTTCCCATTCCAATCCTGAGACCCTTCCTATAGCATGAGATGTGATATCTCAATGCTTCTAATACCAAACCTGAGACCCTTCCTATAACATGAGATGTGATATCCAAGTCCTTCCCATTCCAACCTGAGACCCTTCCTATAGCATGAGATGGGATATCCAACTACTTCCAAATCCAATCCTGATACCCTTCCGATAGCATGAGATGTGATATCTCAATCCCTCTAATACCAAACCTGAGATCCTTCCTATAACATGAGATGTGATATCAAAATCCTTCCCCTTCCAAACCTGAGACCCTCCCTTTAGCATGAGATGTGATATCCAACTCCTTCCCATTCCAATCCTGAGACCCTTCTGATAGCATGAGATGTGATATTCAATGCCTCTAATACCAAACCTGAGATCCTACCTCTAACATGAAATGTGATATCCAACTCCTTCCCTTTCCAAACGTGAGAGCCTCCCTATAGCATGAGATGGGATATTCAAGTCCTTCCCATTCCAATCCTGAGACCCTTCCTATAGCATGAGATGTGATATCTCAATGCTTCTAATACCAAACCTGAGACCCTTCCTATAACATAAGATGGGATATCCAACTCCTTCCCATTCCAATCCTGAGACCCTTCCGATAGCAGAGATGTGATATCTCAATGCTGATACCAAACCTGAGACCCTTCCTATGGCATGAGATGTCATATACGACTCCTTCCCATTCCAATCCTGAGACCCTTCCTATAGCATGAGATGTGATATCTCAATGCTTATACCAAACCTGAGACCCTTCCTATAGCATGAGATGTGATATCCAACTCCTTCCCATTCCAATCCTGAGACCCTTCCTATAACATGAGATGTGATGTCTCAATGCTTCTAATACCAAACCTGAGATCCTTCCTATGGCATGAGATGTCATATAAAACTCCTTCCCATTCCATTCCTGAGACCCTTCCTATAGCATGAGATGTGATATCCAACTCCTTCCCATTCCAATCCTGAGACCCTTCCTATAGCATGAGATGTGATATCCAAATCCTTCCCATTCCAATAGTGAGACTCTTCCTATAGCATGAGATGTGATATCCAAAACCTTCCCTTTCCAAAACTGAGAGCCTACCTATAGCATGAAATGTGATATCCAACTCCTTCCCATTCCAATCCTGAGACCCTTCCTATAGCATGAGATGTGATATCTCAATGCTTATACCAAACCTGAGACCCTTCCTATAGCATGAGATGTGATATCCAAATCCTTCCCATTCCAATCCTGAGACCCTTCCTATAGCATGAGATGTGATATCCAAATCCTTCCCCTTCCAAACCTGAGACCCTCCCTTTAGCATGAGATGTGATATCCAACTCCTTCCCATTCCAATCCTGAGACCCTTCTGATAGCATGAGATGTTATATCTCAATGCCTCTAATACCAAACCTGAGATCCTACCTCTAACATGAAATGTGATATCCAACTCCTTCCCCTTCTAAACCTGGGAGCCTTCCTATAACATGAGATGTGATATCGAAGTGCTTCCCATTCCAATCCTGAGACCCTTCCTATAACATGAGATGTGATATCCAACTCCTTCCCATTCCAATCCTGAGACCCTTCCTATAGCATGAGATGTGATGTCTCAATGCTTCTAATACCAAATCTGAGATCCTTCCTATAACATGAGATGTGATATCCAACTCCTTCCCATTGCAATCTTGAGACCGTTTCTATAGCATGAGATGTGATATCTCAATGCTTATACCAAACCTGAGACCCTTCCTATAGCATGAGATGTGATATCCAAATCCTTCCCATTCCAATCGTGAGACCCTTTCTATAGCATGAGATGTGATATCTCAATGCCTCTAATACCAAACCTGAGATCCTACCTCTAAAATGAAATTTGATATGCAACTCCTTCCCCTTCCAAACCTGATAGCCTTCCTATAGCATGAGATGTGATATCCAAGTCCTTCCCATTCCAATCCTGATACCCTTCCTATAACGTGAGATGTGATATCCAATTCCTTCCCATTCCAACCTGAGACCCTTCCTATAGCATGAGATGGGATATCCAACTCCTTCCAAATCCAATCCTGATACCCTTCCGATAGCATGAGATGTGATATCCCAATGCTTCTACAAAACCTGAGACCCATACCATGGCATGAGATGTGATATCAAACTCCTTCCCATTCCAATCCTGACACCCTTCCTATAGCTTGAGATGTGATATCCAACTCCTTCCCATTCCAATTCTGAGACCCGTCCTATACCATGGGACTTGATATCTCAATGCTTCTAATACCAAACCTGAGACCGGTCCTATAACATGAGATGTGATATCCAAATCCTTCCCATTCCAATCCTGAGACCCTTCTGATAGCATGAGATGTTATATCTCAATGCCTCTAATACCAAACCTGAGATCCTACCTCTAACATGAAATGTGATATCCAACTCCTTCCCCTTCTAAACCTGGGAGCCTTCCTATAACATGAGATGTGATATCGAAGTGCTTCCCATTCCAATCCTGAGACCCTTCCTATAACATGAGATGTGATATCCAACTCCTTCCCATTCCAATCCTGAGACCCTTCCTATAGCATGAGATGTGATGTCTCAATGCTTCTAATACCAAATCTGAGATCCTTCCTATAACATGAGATGTGATATCCAACTCCTTCCCATTGCAATCTTGAGACCGTTTCTATAGCATGAGATGTGATATCTCAATGCTTATACCAAACCTGAGACCCTTCCTATAGCATGAGATGTGATATCCAAATCCTTCCCATTCCAATCGTGAGACCCTTCCTATAGCATGAGATGTGATATCTCAATGCCTCTAATACCAAACCTGAGATCCTACCTCTAAAATGAAATTTGATATGCAACTCCTTCCCCTTCCAAACCTGATAGCCTTCCTATAGCATGAGATGTGATATCCAAGTCCTTCCCATTCCAATCCTGATACCCTTCCTATAACATGAGATGTGATATCCAATTCCTTCCCATTCCAACCTGAGACCCTTCCTATAGCATGAGATGGGATATCCAACTCCTTCCAAATCCAATCCTGATACCCTTCCGATAGCATGAGATGTGATATCCCAATACTTCTACAAAACCTGAGACCCATACCATGGCATGAGATGTGATATCAAACTCCTTCCCATTCCAATCCTGACACCCTTCCTATAGCTTGAGATGTGATATCCAACTCCTTCCCATTCCAATTCTGAGACCCGTCCTATACCATGGGACTTGATATCTCAATGCTTCTAATACCAAACCTGAGACCGGTCCTATAACATGAGATGTGATATCCAAATCCTTCCCCTTCCAAACCTTAGACCCTTCCTTTATCATGAGATGTGATATCCAAGTCGTTCCCATTCCAATCCTGAGACCCTTCCTATAGCATGAGATGTGATATCTCAATGCTTCTAATACCAAACCTGAGACCCTTGCTATAACATGAGATGTGATATTCAAGTCCTTCCCATTCCAATCCTGAGACCCTTCCTATAGCATGAGATGTGATATCTCAATGCTTCTAATACCAAACCTGAGACCCTTCCTATAATGAGATGGGATATCCAACTCCTTCCCATTCCAATCCTGAGACCCTTCCGATAGCAGAGATGTGATATCTCAATGCTTATACCAAACCTGAGACCCTTCCTATGGCATGAGATGTCAAATACAACTCCTTCCGATTCCAATCTTGAGACCCTTCCTATAGCATGAGATGTGATATCTCAATGCTTCTAATAATAAACCTGAGATCCTTCCTATAACATGAGATGTGATATCCAACTCCTTCCCATTCCAAACCTGAGACCCTTCCGATTGCATGAGATGTGATATCAAACTCCTTCCCATTCCAATCCTGAGATAGCTTGAGATGTGATATCCAACTCCTTCCCATTCCAATCCTGAGACCCTTCCTATACCATGAGGTGTGATATCTCAATGCTTCTAATAAATGTGATATCAAACTCCTTCCCATTCCATCCTGAGACCCTTCCGATAGAATGAGATGGGATATCCAACTTCTTCCAAATCCAATACTGATACCCTTCCGATAGCATGAGATGTGATATCCCAATGCTTCTACCAAACCTGAGACCCATACTATGGCATGAGATGTGATATCAAACTCCTTCCCATTCCAATCCTGAGACCCTTCCTATAGCTTGAGGTGTGATAGCCAACTCCTTCCCATTCCAATTCTGAGACCCTTCTTATACCATGAGACTTGATATCTCAATGCTTCTAATACCAAACCTGAGACCCGTCCTATAACATGAGATGTGATATCCAAATCCTTCCCCTTCCAAACCTTAGACCCTTCCTTTATCATGAGATGTGGTATCCAACTCCTTCCCATTCCAATCCTGAGACCCTTCTGATATCATGAGATTTGTTATCTCAATGCTTCTAATATCAAACTTGAGACCCTCCCTATAGCATGAGATATGACATCCAAGTCCTTCCCATTCCAATCCTGAGACCCTTCCTATAGCATGAGATGTGATATCTCTATGCTTCTAATATCAAACCTGAGACCCTTCCTATAACATGAGATGGGATATCCAACTCCTTCCCATTCCAATCCTGAGACCCTTCCGATAGCAGAGATGTGATATCTCAATGCTTATACCAAACCTGAGACCCTTCCTATGGCCTGAGATGTCATATACAACTCCTTCCCATTCCAATCCTGAGACCCTTATTTTAGCATGAGATGTGATATCTCAATGCTTATACCAAATCTGAGACCCTTCCTATAGCATGAGATGTGATATCCAAATCCTTCCCATTCCAATCCTGAGACCCTTCCTATAGCATGAGATGTGATATCTCAATGCTTATACCAAACCTGAGAGCCTACCTATAGCATGAGATGTGATATCCAACTCCATCCCATTCCAATCCTGAGCCGCTTCCGATAGCAGAGATGTGACATCTCAATGCTTATACCAAACCTGAGACCCTTCCTATAACATGAGATGTGATATCCAACTCCTTCCCGTTCCAAACCTGAGACACTAACTATAGCATATGTGATATCCAACTCCTTCCCATTCCAAACATGAGACCCTTCCTATAGCAAGAAAGTAATATCCAACTCCTACCCATTCCAATCCTGAGACCCTTCCTATAGCAAGAGATGTGATATCCAAATCCTTCCCATTCCAATCCTGAGACCCTTCCTATAACATGAGATGTGATATCCAACTCCTTCCCATTCCAACCTGAGACACTTCCTATAGCTTGAGAAGGGATATCCAACTCCTTCCCAATCCAATCCTGAGACCCTTCCGATAGCATAGATGTGATATCTCAATGCTTATACAAAACATGAGACCCTTCCTATGGCATTAGATGTGATATCCAACTCCTTGCCATTCAAATCCTGAGACCCTTCCTATAGCATGAGAAGGGATATCCAACTCCTTCCCAATCCAATCCTGAGACCCTTCCGATAGCAGAGACGTGATATCTCAATGCTTCTACCAAACCTGAGACCCTTCCTTTAGCATGAGATGTGATATCCAAATCCTTCACATTCCAATCCTGAGACCCTTCCTATAGCATGAGATGTGATATCTCAATGCTTCTAATACCAAACCTGAGATCCTTCCTATAACATGAGATGTGATATCCAATTCCTTCCCATTCCAAACCTGAGACCCTTCCTATTGGATGAGATGTGATATCCAACTCCTTCCCATTCCAACCCTGAGACCCTTCCTATAGCATGAGATGTGATGTCTCAATGCTTCTAATACCAAACCTGAGATCCTTCCTATAACATGAGATGTGATATCCAACTCCTTCCATTCGCATCCTGAGACCCGTCCTATAGCATGAGATGTGATATCTCAATGCTTATACCAAACCTGAGACCCTTCCTATAGCATGAGATGTGATATCCAACTACTTCCCATTCCAATCCTGAGACCCTTCCTATAGCATGAGATGTGATATCTCAATGCTTCTAATACCAAACCTGAGATCCTTCCTCTAACATGAAATGTGATATCCAACTCCTTCCCTTTCCAAACCTAAGAGCCTATCTATAGCAAGAGATGTGATATCCAAGTCCTTCCCATTCCAACCCTTAGACCCTTCCTACAGCATGCAATATGATATCTCAATGATTCTAATAACAAACCTGAGACCCGTCCTATAACATGAGATGGGATATCCAACTCCTTCCCATTCCAATACTGAGACACTTCCGATAGCAGAGATGTGATATCTCAATGCTTATACCAAACCTGAGACCCTTCCTATAACATGAGATGTGATATCCAAATCCTTCCCGTTCCAAACCTGAGACCCTTCCTTTTGCATGAGATGTGATATCCAAATCCTTCCCGTTCCAAACCTGAGACCCTTCCTTTAGCATGAGATGTGATATCCAGCTCCTTCCCATTCCAATCCTGAGACACTTCCGATAGCATGAGATGTGATATCTCAATGCTTCTAATATCAAAACTGAGACCCTCCCTATAGCATGATATGTGATATCTAAGTCCTTCCCATTCCAATCCTGAGACACTCCCTATAGCATGAGATGTGATATCCAACTCTTTCCCATTCCAATCCTGAGACCCTTCCTATAGCACGAGATATGATATCTCAATACTTCTAATACCAAACGTGAGATCCTTCCGATAACATGAGATGTGATATCCAAATCCTTCCCCTTCCAAACCTGAGACCCTCCCTTTAGCATGAGATGTGATATCCAACTCCTTCCCATTCCAATCCTGAGACCCTTCTGATAGCATGAGATGTGATATCTCAATGCTTCTAATACCAAACCTGAGATCCTTCCGATAGCATGAGATGTGATATCTCAATGCTTCTAATACCAAACCTGAGATCCTTCCTATAACATGAGATGTGATATCCAAATCCTTCCCCTTCCAAACCTGAGACCCTCCCTTTAGCATGAGATGTGATATCCAACTCCTTCCCATTCCATTCCTGACACCCTTCTGATAGCATGAGATGTGATATCTCAATGCCTCTAATACCAAACCTGAGATCCTACCTCTAACATGAAATGTGATATCCAACTCTTTCCCCTTCCAAACCTGAGAGCCTTCCTATAGCATGAGATGTGATATCCAAGTCCTTCCCATTCCAATCCTGAGACCCTTCCTATAGCTTGAGATGTGATATCCAACTCCTTCCCATTCCAATTCTGAGACCCTTCCTATACTCTGAGACTTGATATCTCAATGCTTCTAATACCAAACCTGAGACCCGTAATATAACATGAGATGTGATATCCAAATCCTTCCCCTTCCAACCTTAGACCCTTCCTTTATCATGAGATGTGATATCCAACTCCTTCCCATTCCAATCCTGAGACCCTTCCGATATCATGAGATGTGATATCTCAAAGCTTCTAATATCAAACTTGAGACCCTCCCTATAGCATGAGATGTGATATCCAAGTCCTTCCCATTCCAATCCTGAGACCCTTCCTATAGCATGAGATGTGATATCTCAATGCTTCTAATACCAAACCTGAGACCCTTCCTATAACATGAGATGGGAATATCCAACTCATTCCCATTCCAATCCTGAGACCCTTCCGATAGCAGAGATGTGATATCTCAATGCTTATACCAAACCTGAGACCCTTCCTATGGCATGAGATGTGATATCCAACTCCTTGCCATTCAAATCCTGAGACCCTTCCTATAGCATGAGAAGGGATATCCAACTCCTTCCCAATCCAATCCTGAGACCCTTCCGATAGCAGAGACGTGATATCTCAATGCTCCTACCAAACCTGAGACCCTTCCTTTAGCATGAGATGTGATATCCAAATCCTTCACATTCCAATCCTGAGTTCCTTCCTATAACATGAGATGTGATATCCAATTCCTTCCCATTCCAAACCTGAGACCCTTCCTATTGGATGAGATGTGATATCCAACTCCTTCCCATTCCAACCCTGAGACCCTTCCTATAGCATGAGATGTGATGTCTCAATGCTTCTAATACCAAACCTGAGATCCTTCCTATAACATGAGATGTGATATCCAACTCCTTCCATTCCAATCCTAAGACCCGTCCTATAGCATGAGATGTGATATCTCAATGCTTATACCAAACCTGAGACCCTTCCTATAGCATGAGATGTGATATCCAACTACTTCCCATTCCAATCCTGGGACCCTTCCTATAGCATGAGATGTGATATCTCAATGCTTCTAATACCAAACCTGAGATCCTTCCTATAACATGAAATGTGATATCCAACTCCTTCCCTTTCCAAACCTAAGAGCCTATCTATAGCATGAGATGTGATATCCAAGTCCTTCCCATTCCAATCCTTAGACCCTTCCTACAGCATGCAATATGATATCTCAATGATTCTAATAACAAACCTGAGACCCGTCCTATAGCATGAGATATGATATCCAAGTCCTTCCCATTCCAATCCTGAGACCCTTCCTATAACATGAAATGTGATATCCAACTCCTTCCCCTTCCAAACCTTAGACCCTTCGTTTATCATGAGATGTGATATCCAACTCCTTCCCATTCCAATCCTGAGACCCTTCCGATATCATGAGATTTGTTATCTCAATGCTTCTAATATCAAACTTGAGACCCTCCCTATAGCATGAGATGTGACATCCAAGTCCTTCCCATTCCAATCCTGAGACCCTTCCTATAGCATGAGATGTGATATCTCTATGCTTCTAATACCAAACCTGAGACCCTTCCTATAACATGAGATGGGATATCCAACCCCTTCCCATTCCAATCCTGAGACCCTTCCGATAGCAGAGATGTGATATCTCAATGCTTATACCAAACCTGAGAACCTTCCTATGGCCTGAGATGTCATATACAACTCCTTCCCATTCCAATCCTGAGACCCTTCCTTTAGCATGAGATGTGATATCTCAATGCTTATACCAAATCTGAGACCCTTCCTATAGCATGAGATGTGATATCCAATTCCTTCCCATTGCAATCCTGAGACCCTTCCTATAGCATGAGATGTGATATCTCAATGCTTATACCAAACCTGAGACCCTACCTATAGCATGAGATGTGATATCCAAGTCCATCCCATTCCAATCCTTAGACCCTTCCTACAGCATGCGATGTGATATCTCAATGATTCTAATACCAAACCAGAGACTCTTCCTATAACATGAGATGGGATATCCAACTCCTTCCCATTCCAATCCTGAGCCGCTTCCGATAGCAGAGATGTGATATCTCAATGCTTATACCAAACCTGAGACCCTTCCTATAACATGAGATGTGATATCCAACTCCTTCCCGTTCCAAACCTGAGACACTAACTATAGCATATGTGATATCCAACTCCTTCCCATTCCAAACATGAGACCCTTCCTATAGCAAGAAAGTAATATCCAACTCCTACCCATTCCAAACCTGAGACCCTTCCTATAGCAAGAGATGTGATATCCAAATCCTTCCCATTCCAATCCTGAGACCCTTCCTATAACATGAGATGTGATATCCAACTCCTTCCCATTCCAACCTGAGACACTTCCTATCGCATGAGAAGGGATATCCAACTCCTTCCCAATCCAATCCTGAGACCCTTCCGATAGCAGAGATGTGATATCTCAATGCTTATACCAAACCTGAGACCCTTCCTATGGCATGAGATGTGATATTCAACTCCTTGCCATTCAAATCCTAAGACCCTTCCTATAGCATGAGATGTGATATCTCTATGCTTCTAATACCAAACCTGAGACCCTTCCTATAACATGAGATGGGATATCCAACTCCTTCCCATTCCAATCCTGAGACCCTTCCGATAGCAGAGATGTGATATCTCAATGCTTATACCAAACCTGAGAACCTTCCTATGGCCTGAGATGTCATATACAACTCCTTCCCATTCCAATCCTGAGACCCTTCCTTTAGCATGAGATGTGATATCTCAATGCTTATACCAAATCTGAGACCCTTCCTACAGCATGAGATGTGATATCCAATTCCTTCCCATTCCAATTCTGAGACCCTTCCTATAGCATGAGATGTGATATCTCAATGCTTATACCAAACCTGAGAGCCTACCTATAGCATGAGATGTGATCTCCAACTCCTTCCCATTCCAATCCTGAGACCCTTCCTATAGCATGAGATATGATATCTCAATACTTCTAATACCAAACGTGAGACCCTTCCGATAACATGAGATGTGATATCCAAATCCTTCCCTTTCCAAACCTGAGACCCTCCCTTTAGCATGAGATGTGATATCCAACTCCTTCCTATTCCAATCCTGAGACTCTTCTGATAGCATGAGATGTGATATCTCAATGCTTCTAATACCAAACCTGAGATCCTTCCGATAGCATAAGATGTGATATCTCAATGCTTCTAATACCAAACCTGAGATCCTTCCTATAACATGAGATGTGATATCCAAATCCTTCCCCTTCCAAACCTGAGACCCTCCCTTTAGCATGAGATGTGATATCCAACTCCTTCCCATTCCATTCCTGAGACCCTTCTGATAGCATGAGATGTGATATCTCAATGCCTCTAATACCAAACCTGAGATCCTACCTCTAACATGAAATGTGATATCCAACTCTTTCCCCTTCCAAACCTGAGAGCCTTCCTATAGCATGAGATGTGATATCCAAGTCCTTCCCATTCCAATCCTGAGACCCTTCCTATAGCTTGAGATGTGATATCCAACTCCTTCCCATTCCAATTCTGAGACCCTTCCTATACTATGAGACTTGATATCTCAATGCTTTTAATACCAAACGTGAGACCCGTAATATAACATGAGATGTGATATCCAAATCCTTCCCCTTCCAAACCTTAGACCCTTCCTTTATCATGAGATGTGATATCCAACTCCTTCCCATTCCAATCCTGAGACCCTTCCGATATCATGAGATGTGATATCTCAAAGCTTCTAATATCAAACTTGAGACCCTCCCTATAGCATGAGATGTGATATCCAAGTCCTTCCCATTCCAATCCTGAGACCCTTCCTATAGCATGAGATGTGATATCTCAATGCTTCTAATACCAAACCTGAGACCCTTCCTATAACATGAGATGGGAATATCCAACTCCTTCCCATTCCAATCCTGAGACCCTTCCGATAGCAGAGATGTGATATCTCAATGCTTATACCAAACCTGAGATCCTTCCTATAACATGAGATGTGATATCCAACTCCTTCCCATTCCAATCCTGAGACACTTCCTATAGCATGAGATGTGATATCTCACTGCTTATACCAAACCTGAGACCCTTCCCATAGCATGAGATGTGATATCCAACTCCTTCCCATTCCAATCCTCAGACCCTTCCTATAGCATGAGATGTGATATCTCAATGCTTCTAATATCAAACTTGAGACCCTACCTATAGCATGAGATGTGATATCCAAGTCCTTCCCATTCCAATCCTGAGACACTTCCTATAGCATGAGATGTGATATCCAACTCCTTCCCATTCCAATCCTGAGACCCTTCTGATAGCATGAGATGTGATATCTCAATGCTTCTAATACCAAACCTGAGATCCTTCCGATAGCATGAGATGTGATATCTCAATGCTTCTAATACCAAACCTGAGATCCTTCCTATAACATGAGATGTGATATCCAAATCCTTCCCCTTCCAAACCTGAGACCCTCCCTTTAGCATGAGATGTGATATCCAACTCCTTCCCATTCCAATCCTGAGACCCTTCCTATAGCATGAGATGTGATATCTCAATGCTTCTAATACCAAACCTGAGATCCTTCCTCTAACATGAAATGTGATATCCAACTCCTTCCCTTTCCAAACCTAAGAGCCTATCTATAGCAAGAGATGTGATATCCAAGTCCTTCCCATTCCAACCCTTAGACCCTTCCTACAGCATGCAATATGATATCTCAATGATTCTAATAACAAACCTGAGACCCGTCCTATAACATGAGATGGGATATCCAACTCCTTCCCATTCCAATACTGAGACACTTCCGATAGCAGAGATGTGATATCTCAATGCTTATACCAAACCTGAGACCCTTCCTATAACATGAGATGTGATATCCAAATCCTTCCCGTTCCAAACCTGAGACCCTTCCTTTTGCATGAGATGTGATATCCAAATCCTTCCCGTTCCAAACCTGAGACCCTTCCTTTAGCATGAGATGTGATATCCAGCTCCTTCCCATTCCAATCCTGAGACACTTCCGATAGCATGAGATGTGATATCTCAATGCTTCTAATATCAAAACTGAGACCCTCCCTATAGCATGATATGTGATATCTAAGTCCTTCCCATTCCAATCCTGAGACACTCCCTATAGCATGAGATGTGATATCCAACTCTTTCCCATTCCAATCCTGAGACCCTTCCTATAGCACGAGATATGATATCTCAATACTTCTAATACCAAACGTGAGATCCTTCCGATAACATGAGATGTGATATCCAAATCCTTCCCCTTCCAAACCTGAGACCCTCCCTTTAGCATGAGATGTGATATCCAACTCCTTCCCATTCCAATCCTGAGACCCTTCTGATAGCATGAGATGTGATATCTCAATGCTTCTAATACCAAACCTGAGATCCTTCCGATAGCATGAGATGTGATATCTCAATGCTTCTAATACCAAACCTGAGATCCTTCCTATAACATGAGATGTGATATCCAAATCCTTCCCCTTCCAAACCTGAGACCCTCCCTTTAGCATGAGATGTGATATCCAACTCCTTCCCATTCCATTCCTGACACCCTTCTGATAGCATGAGATGTGATATCTCAATGCCTCTAATACCAAACCTGAGATCCTACCTCTAACATGAAATGTGATATCCAACTCTTTCCCCTTCCAAACCTGAGAGCCTTCCTATAGCATGAGATGTGATATCCAAGTCCTTCCCATTCCAATCCTGAGACCCTTCCTATAGCTTGAGATGTGATATCCAACTCCTTCCCATTCCAATTCTGAGACCCTTCCTATACTCTGAGACTTGATATCTCAATGCTTCTAATACCAAACCTGAGACCCGTAATATAACATGAGATGTGATATCCAAATCCTTCCCCTTCCAACCTTAGACCCTTCCTTTATCATGAGATGTGATATCCAACTCCTTCCCATTCCAATCCTGAGACCCTTCCGATATCATGAGATGTGATATCTCAAAGCTTCTAATATCAAACTTGAGACCCTCCCTATAGCATGAGATGTGATATCCAAGTCCTTCCCATTCCAATCCTGAGACCCTTCCTATAGCATGAGATGTGATATCTCAATGCTTCTAATACCAAACCTGAGACCCTTCCTATAACATGAGATGGGAATATCCAACTCATTCCCATTCCAATCCTGAGACCCTTCCGATAGCAGAGATGTGATATCTCAATGCTTATACCAAACCTGAGACCCTTCCTATGGCATGAGATGTGATATCCAACTCCTTGCCATTCAAATCCTGAGACCCTTCCTATAGCATGAGAAGGGATATCCAACTCCTTCCCAATCCAATCCTGAGACCCTTCCGATAGCAGAGACGTGATATCTCAATGCTCCTACCAAACCTGAGACCCTTCCTTTAGCATGAGATGTGATATCCAAATCCTTCACATTCCAATCCTGAGTTCCTTCCTATAACATGAGATGTGATATCCAATTCCTTCCCATTCCAAACCTGAGACCCTTCCTATTGGATGAGATGTGATATCCAACTCCTTCCCATTCCAACCCTGAGACCCTTCCTATAGCATGAGATGTGATGTCTCAATGCTTCTAATACCAAACCTGAGATCCTTCCTATAACATGAGATGTGATATCCAACTCCTTCCATTCCAATCCTAAGACCCGTCCTATAGCATGAGATGTGATATCTCAATGCTTATACCAAACCTGAGACCCTTCCTATAGCATGAGATGTGATATCCAACTACTTCCCATTCCAATCCTGGGACCCTTCCTATAGCATGAGATGTGATATCTCAATGCTTCTAATACCAAACCTGAGATCCTTCCTATAACATGAAATGTGATATCCAACTCCTTCCCTTTCCAAACCTAAGAGCCTATCTATAGCATGAGATGTGATATCCAAGTCCTTCCCATTCCAATCCTTAGACCCTTCCTACAGCATGCAATATGATATCTCAATGATTCTAATAACAAACCTGAGACCCGTCCTATAGCATGAGATATGATATCCAAGTCCTTCCCATTCCAATCCTGAGACCCTTCCTATAACATGAAATGTGATATCCAACTCCTTCCCCTTCCAAACCTTAGACCCTTCGTTTATCATGAGATGTGATATCCAACTCCTTCCCATTCCAATCCTGAGACCCTTCCGATATCATGAGATTTGTTATCTCAATGCTTCTAATATCAAACTTGAGACCCTCCCTATAGCATGAGATGTGACATCCAAGTCCTTCCCATTCCAATCCTGAGACCCTTCCTATAGCATGAGATGTGATATCTCTATGCTTCTAATACCAAACCTGAGACCCTTCCTATAACATGAGATGGGATATCCAACCCCTTCCCATTCCAATCCTGAGACCCTTCCGATAGCAGAGATGTGATATCTCAATGCTTATACCAAACCTGAGAACCTTCCTATGGCCTGAGATGTCATATACAACTCCTTCCCATTCCAATCCTGAGACCCTTCCTTTAGCATGAGATGTGATATCTCAATGCTTATACCAAATCTGAGACCCTTCCTATAGCATGAGATGTGATATCCAATTCCTTCCCATTGCAATCCTGAGACCCTTCCTATAGCATGAGATGTGATATCTCAATGCTTATACCAAACCTGAGACCCTACCTATAGCATGAGATGTGATATCCAAGTCCATCCCATTCCAATCCTTAGACCCTTCCTACAGCATGCGATGTGATATCTCAATGATTCTAATACCAAACCAGAGACTCTTCCTATAACATGAGATGGGATATCCAACTCCTTCCCATTCCAATCCTGAGCCGCTTCCGATAGCAGAGATGTGATATCTCAATGCTTATACCAAACCTGAGACCCTTCCTATAACATGAGATGTGATATCCAACTCCTTCCCGTTCCAAACCTGAGACACTAACTATAGCATATGTGATATCCAACTCCTTCCCATTCCAAACATGAGACCCTTCCTATAGCAAGAAAGTAATATCCAACTCCTACCCATTCCAAACCTGAGACCCTTCCTATAGCAAGAGATGTGATATCCAAATCCTTCCCATTCCAATCCTGAGACCCTTCCTATAACATGAGATGTGATATCCAACTCCTTCCCATTCCAACCTGAGACACTTCCTATCGCATGAGAAGGGATATCCAACTCCTTCCCAATCCAATCCTGAGACCCTTCCGATAGCAGAGATGTGATATCTCAATGCTTATACCAAACCTGAGACCCTTCCTATGGCATGAGATGTGATATTCAACTCCTTGCCATTCAAATCCTAAGACCCTTCCTATAGCATGAGATGTGATATCTCTATGCTTCTAATACCAAACCTGAGACCCTTCCTATAACATGAGATGGGATATCCAACTCCTTCCCATTCCAATCCTGAGACCCTTCCGATAGCAGAGATGTGATATCTCAATGCTTATACCAAACCTGAGAACCTTCCTATGGCCTGAGATGTCATATACAACTCCTTCCCATTCCAATCCTGAGACCCTTCCTTTAGCATGAGATGTGATATCTCAATGCTTATACCAAATCTGAGACCCTTCCTACAGCATGAGATGTGATATCCAATTCCTTCCCATTCCAATTCTGAGACCCTTCCTATAGCATGAGATGTGATATCTCAATGCTTATACCAAACCTGAGAGCCTACCTATAGCATGAGATGTGATCTCCAACTCCTTCCCATTCCAATCCTGAGACCCTTCCTATAGCATGAGATATGATATCTCAATACTTCTAATACCAAACGTGAGACCCTTCCGATAACATGAGATGTGATATCCAAATCCTTCCCTTTCCAAACCTGAGACCCTCCCTTTAGCATGAGATGTGATATCCAACTCCTTCCTATTCCAATCCTGAGACTCTTCTGATAGCATGAGATGTGATATCTCAATGCTTCTAATACCAAACCTGAGATCCTTCCGATAGCATAAGATGTGATATCTCAATGCTTCTAATACCAAACCTGAGATCCTTCCTATAACATGAGATGTGATATCCAAATCCTTCCCCTTCCAAACCTGAGACCCTCCCTTTAGCATGAGATGTGATATCCAACTCCTTCCCATTCCATTCCTGAGACCCTTCTGATAGCATGAGATGTGATATCTCAATGCCTCTAATACCAAACCTGAGATCCTACCTCTAACATGAAATGTGATATCCAACTCTTTCCCCTTCCAAACCTGAGAGCCTTCCTATAGCATGAGATGTGATATCCAAGTCCTTCCCATTCCAATCCTGAGACCCTTCCTATAGCTTGAGATGTGATATCCAACTCCTTCCCATTCCAATTCTGAGACCCTTCCTATACTATGAGACTTGATATCTCAATGCTTTTAATACCAAACGTGAGACCCGTAATATAACATGAGATGTGATATCCAAATCCTTCCCCTTCCAAACCTTAGACCCTTCCTTTATCATGAGATGTGATATCCAACTCCTTCCCATTCCAATCCTGAGACCCTTCCGATATCATGAGATGTGATATCTCAAAGCTTCTAATATCAAACTTGAGACCCTCCCTATAGCATGAGATGTGATATCCAAGTCCTTCCCATTCCAATCCTGAGACCCTTCCTATAGCATGAGATGTGATATCTCAATGCTTCTAATACCAAACCTGAGACCCTTCCTATAACATGAGATGGGAATATCCAACTCCTTCCCATTCCAATCCTGAGACCCTTCCGATAGCAGAGATGTGATATCTCAATGCTTATACCAAACCTGAGATCCTTCCTATAACATGAGATGTGATATCCAACTCCTTCCCATTCCAATCCTGAGACACTTCCTATAGCATGAGATGTGATATCTCACTGCTTATACCAAACCTGAGACCCTTCCCATAGCATGAGATGTGATATCCAACTCCTTCCCATTCCAATCCTCAGACCCTTCCTATAGCATGAGATGTGATATCTCAATGCTTCTAATATCAAACTTGAGACCCTACCTATAGCATGAGATGTGATATCCAAGTCCTTCCCATTCCAATCCTGAGACACTTCCTATAGCATGAGATGTGATATCCAACTCCTTCCCATTCCAATCCTGAGACCCTTCTGATAGCATGAGATGTGATATCTCAATGCTTCTAATACCAAACCTGAGATCCTTCCGATAGCATGAGATGTGATATCTCAATGCTTCTAATACCAAACCTGAGATCCTTCCTATAACATGAGATGTGATATCCAAATCCTTCCCCTTCCAAACCTGAGACCCTCCCTTTAGCATGAGATGTGATATCCAACTCCTTCCCATTCCATTCCTGAGACCCTTCTGATAGCATGAGATGTGATATCTCAATGCCTCTAATACCAAACCTGAGATCCTACCTCTAACATGAAATGTGATATCCAACTCTTTCCCCTTCCAAACCTGAGAGCCTTCCTATAGCATGAGATGTGATATCCAAGTCCTTCCCATTCCAATCCTGAGACCCTTTCTATAGCTTGAGATGTGATATCCAACTCCTTCCCATTCCAATTCTGAGACCCTTCCTATACTCTGAGACTTGATATCTCAATGCTTCTAATACCAAACCTGAGACCCGTAATATAACATGAGATGTGATATCCAAATCCTTCCCCTTCCAAACCTTAGGCCCTTCCTTTATCGTGAGATGTGATATCCAACTCCTTCCCATTCCAATCCTGAGACCCTTCCGATATCATGAGATGTGATATCTCAAAGCTTCTAATATCAAACTTGAGACCCTCCCTATAGCATGAGATGTGATATCCAAGTCCTTCCCATTCCAATCCTGAGACCCTTCCTATAGCATGAGATGTGATATCTCAATGCTTCTAATACCAAACCTGAGACCCTTCCTATAACATGAGATGGGAATATCCAACTCCTTCCCATTCCAATCCTGAGACCCTTCCGATAGCAGAGATGTGATATCTCAATGCTTATACCAAACCTGATACCATTCCTATGGCATGAGATGTGATATCCAACTCCTTGCCATTCAAATCCTGAGACCCTTCCTATAGCATGAGAAGGGATATCCAACTCCTTCCCAATCCAATCCTGAGACCCTTCCGATAGCAGAGACGTGATATCTCAATGCTTCTACCAAACCTGAGACCCTTCCTTTAGCATGAGATGTGATATCCAAATCCTTCACATTCCAATCCTGAGACCCTTCCTATAGCATGAGATGTGATATCTCAATGCTTCTAATACCAAACCTGAGATCCTTCCTATAACATGAGATGTGATATCCAATTCCTTCCCATTCCAAACCTGAGACCCTTCCTATTGGATGAGTTGTGATATCCAACTCCTTCCCATTCCAACCCTGAGACCCGTCCTATAGCATGAGATGTGATGTCTCAATGCTTCTAATACCAAACCTGAGATCCTTCCTATAACATGAGATGTGATATCCAACTCCTTCCATTCCAATCCTGAGACCCGTCCTATAGCATGAGATGTGATATCTCAATGCTTATACCAAACCTGAGACCCTTCCTATAGCATGAGATGTGATATCCAACTACTTCCCATTCCAATCCTGAGACCCTTCCTCTAACATGAAATGTGATATCCAACTCCTTCCCTTTCCAAACCTAAGAGCCTATCTATAGCATGAGATGTGATATCCAGGTCCTTCCCATGCCAATCCTTAGACCCTTCCTACAGCATGCAATATGATATCTCAATGATTCTAATAACAAACCTGAGACCCGTCCTATAGCATGAGATATGATATCCAAGTCCTTCCCATTCCAATCCTGAGACCCTTCCTATAACATGAAATGTGATATCCAACTCCTTCCCATTCCAACCTGAGACCCTTCCTATAGCATGAGATGGGATATCCAACTTCTTCCAAATCCAATACTGATACCCTTCCGATAGCATGAGATGTGATATCCCAATGCTTCTACCAAACCTGAGACCCATACTATGGCATGAGATGTGATATCAAACTCCTTCCCATTCCAATCCTGAGACCCTTCCTATAGCTTGAGGTGTGATATCCAACTCCTTCCCATTCCAATTCTGAGACCCTTCTTATACCATGAGACTTGATATCTCAATGCTTCTAATACCAAACCTGAGACCCGTCCTATAACATGAGATGTGATATCCAAATCCTTCCCCTTCCAAACCTTAGACCCTTCCTTTATCATGAGATGTGATATCCAACTCCTTCCCATTCCAATCCTGAGACCCTTCTGATATCATGAGATTTGTTATCTCAATGCTTCTAATATCAAACTTGAGACCCTCCCTATAGCATGAGATGTGACATCCAAGTCCTTCCCATTCCAAACCTGAGACCCTTCCTATAGCATGAGATGTGATATCTCTATGCTTCTAATACCAAACCTGAGACCCTTCCTATAACATGAGATGGGATATCCAACTCCTTCCCATTCCAATCCTGAGACCTTTCCGATAGCAGAGATGTGATATCTCAATGCTTATACCAAACCTGAGAACCTTCCTATGGCCTGAGATGTCATATACAACTCCTTCCCATTCCAATCCTGAGACCCTTCCTTTAGCATGAGATGTGATATCTCAATGCTTATACCAAATCTGAGACCCTTCCTATAGCATGAGATGTGATATCCAATTCCTTCCCATTCCAATCCTGAGACCCTTCCTATAGCATGAGATGTGATATCTCAATGCTTATACCAAACCTGAGAGCCTACCTATAGCATGAGATGTGATATCCAAGTCCATCCCATTCCAATCCTTAGACCCTTCCTACAGCATGCGATGTGATATCGCAATGATTCTAATACCAAACCAGAGACTCTTCCTATAACATGAGATGGGATATCCAACTCCTTCCCATTCCAATCCTGAGCCGCTTCCGATAGCAGAGATGTGATATCTCAATGCTTATACCAAACCTGAGACCCTTCCTATAACATGAGATGTGATATCCAACTCCTTCCTGTTCCAAACCTGAGACACTAACTATAGCATATGTGATATCCAACTCCTTCCCATTCCAAACATGAGACCCTTCCTATAGCAAGAAAGTAATATCCAACTCCTACCCATTCCAACCTGAGATCCTTCCTATAACATGAGATGTGATATCCAACTCCTTCCATTCCAATCCTGAGACCCGTCCTATAGCATGAGATGTGATATCTCAATGCTTATACCAAACCTGAGACCCTTCCTATAGCATGAGATGTGATATCCAACTGCTTCCCATTCCAATCCTGAGACCCTTCCGATATCATGAGATTTGTTATCTCAATGCTTCTAATATCAAACTTGAGACCCTCCCTATAGCATGAGATGTGACATCCAAGTCCTTCCCATTCCAATCCTGAGACCCTTCCGATAGCAGAGATGTGATATCTCTATGCTTCTAATACCAAACCTGAGAACCTTCCTATGGCCTGAGATGTCATATACAACTCCTTCCCATTCCAATCCTGAGACCCTTCCTTTAGCATGAGATGTGATATCTCAATGCTTATACCAAATCTGAGACCCTTCCTATAGCATGAGATGTGATATCCAATTCCTTCCCATTGCAATCCTGAGACCCTTCCTATAGCAT
The DNA here is from genome assembly GCF_040938575.1 of Ambystoma mexicanum. NCBI lineage: Eukaryota > Metazoa > Chordata > Amphibia > Caudata > Ambystomatidae > Ambystoma > Ambystoma mexicanum. The sequence goes on along the minus strand of NC_090939.1, from coordinate 988,582,971 downwards.
GAGATGTGATATCTCAATGCTTATACCAAACCTGAGACCCTACCTATAGCATGAGATGTGATATCCAAGTCCATCCCATTCCAATCCTTAGACCCTTCCTACAGCATGCGATGTGATATCTCAATGATTCTAATACCAAACCAGAGACTCTTCCTATAACATGAGATGGGATATCCAACTCCTTCCCATTCCAATCCTGAGCCGCTTCCGATAGCAGAGATGTGATATCTCAATGCTTATACCAAACCTGAGACCCTTCCTATAACATGAGATGTGATATCCAACTCCTTCCCGTTCCAAACCTGAGACACTAACTATAGCATATGTGATATCCAACTCCTTCCCATTCCAAACATGAGACCCTTCCTATAGCAAGAAAGTAATATCCAACTCCTACCCATTCCAAACCTGAGACCCTTCCTATAGCAAGAGATGTGATATCCAAATCCTTCCCATTCCAATCCTGAGACCCTTCCTATAACATGAGATGTGATATCCAACTCCTTCCCATTCCAACCTGAGACACTTCCTATCGCATGAGAAGGGATATCCAACTCCTTCCCAATCCAATCCTGAGACCCTTCCGATAGCAGAGATGTGATATCTCAATGCTTATACCAAACCTGAGACCCTTCCTATGGCATGAGATGTGATATTCAACTCCTTGCCATTCAAATCCTAAGACCCTTCCTATAGCATGAGATGTGATATCTCTATGCTTCTAATACCAAACCTGAGACCCTTCCTATAACATGAGATGGGATATCCAACTCCTTCCCATTCCAATCCTGAGACCCTTCCGATAGCAGAGATGTGATATCTCAATGCTTATACCAAACCTGAGAACCTTCCTATGGCCTGAGATGTCATATACAACTCCTTCCCATTCCAATCCTGAGACCCTTCCTTTAGCATGAGATGTGATATCTCAATGCTTATACCAAATCTGAGACCCTTCCTACAGCATGAGATGTGATATCCAATTCCTTCCCATTCCAATTCTGAGACCCTTCCTATAGCATGAGATGTGATATCTCAATGCTTATACCAAACCTGAGAGCCTACCTATAGCATGAGATGTGATCTCCAACTCCTTCCCATTCCAATCCTGAGACCCTTCCTATAGCATGAGATATGATATCTCAATACTTCTAATACCAAACGTGAGACCCTTCCGATAACATGAGATGTGATATCCAAATCCTTCCCTTTCCAAACCTGAGACCCTCCCTTTAGCATGAGATGTGATATCCAACTCCTTCCTATTCCAATCCTGAGACTCTTCTGATAGCATGAGATGTGATATCTCAATGCTTCTAATACCAAACCTGAGATCCTTCCGATAGCATAAGATGTGATATCTCAATGCTTCTAATACCAAACCTGAGATCCTTCCTATAACATGAGATGTGATATCCAAATCCTTCCCCTTCCAAACCTGAGACCCTCCCTTTAGCATGAGATGTGATATCCAACTCCTTCCCATTCCATTCCTGAGACCCTTCTGATAGCATGAGATGTGATATCTCAATGCCTCTAATACCAAACCTGAGATCCTACCTCTAACATGAAATGTGATATCCAACTCTTTCCCCTTCCAAACCTGAGAGCCTTCCTATAGCATGAGATGTGATATCCAAGTCCTTCCCATTCCAATCCTGAGACCCTTCCTATAGCTTGAGATGTGATATCCAACTCCTTCCGATTCCAATTCTGAGACCCTTCCTATACTATGAGACTTGATATCTCAATGCTTTTAATACCAAACGTGAGACCCGTAATATAACATGAGATGTGATATCCAAATCCTTCCCCTTCCAAACCTTAGACCCTTCCTTTATCATGAGATGTGATATCCAACTCCTTCCCATTCCAATCCTGAGACCCTTCCGATATCATGAGATGTGATATCTCAAAGCTTCTAATATCAAACTTGAGACCCTCCCTATAGCATGAGATGTGATATCCAAGTCCTTCCCATTCCAATCCTGAGACCCTTCCTATAGCATGAGATGTGATATCTCAATGCTTCTAATACCAAACCTGAGACCCTTCCTATAACATGAGATGGGAATATCCAACTCCTTCCCATTCCAATCCTGAGACCCTTCCGATAGCAGAGATGTGATATCTCAATGCTTATACCAAACCTGAGATCCTTCCTATAACATGAGATGTGATATCCAACTCCTTCCCATTCCAATCCTGAGACACTTCCTATAGCATGAGATGTGATATCTCACTGCTTATACCAAACCTGAGACCCTTCCCATAGCATGAGATGTGATATCCAACTCCTTCCCATTCCAATCCTCAGACCCTTCCTATAGCATGAGATGTGATATCTCAATGCTTCTAATATCAAACTTGAGACCCTACCTATAGCATGAGATGTGATATCCAAGTCCTTCCCATTCCAATCCTGAGACACTTCCTATAGCATGAGATGTGATATCCAACTCCTTCCCATTCCAATCCTGAGACCCTTCTGATAGCATGAGATGTGATATCTCAATGCTTCTAATACCAAACCTGAGATCCTTCCGATAGCATGAGATGTGATATCTCAATGCTTCTAATACCAAACCTGAGATCCTTCCTATAACATGAGATGTGATATCCAAATCCTTCCCCTTCCAAACCTGAGACCCTCCCTTTAGCATGAGATGTGATATCCAACTCCTTCCCATTCCATTCCTGAGACCCTTCTGATAGCATGAGATGTGATATCTCAATGCCTCTAATACCAAACCTGAGATCCTACCTCTAACATGAAATGTGATATCCAACTCTTTCCCCTTCCAAACCTGAGAGCCTTCCTATAGCATGAGATGTGATATCCAAGTCCTTCCCATTCCAATCCTGAGACCCTTTCTATAGCTTGAGATGTGATATCCAACTCCTTCCCATTCCAATTCTGAGACCCTTCCTATACTCTGAGACTTGATATCTCAATGCTTCTAATACCAAACCTGAGACCCGTAATATAACATGAGATGTGATATCCAAATCCTTCCCCTTCCAAACCTTAGGCCCTTCCTTTATCATGAGATGTGATATCCAACTCCTTCCCATTCCAATCCTGAGACCCTTCCGATATCATGAGATGTGATATCTCAAAGCTTCTAATATCAAACTTGAGACCCTCCCTATAGCATGAGATGTGATATCCAAGTCCTTCCCATTCCAATCCTGAGACCCTTCCTATAGCATGAGATGTGATATCTCAATGCTTCTAATACCAAACCTGAGACCCTTCCTATAACATGAGATGGGAATATCCAACTCCTTCCCATTCCAATCCTGAGACCCTTCCGATAGCAGAGATGTGATATCTCAATGCTTATACCAAACCTGATACCATTCCTATGGCATGAGATGTGATATCCAACTCCTTGCCATTCAAATCCTGAGACCCTTCCTATAGCATGAGAAGGGATATCCAACTCCTTCCCAATCCAATCCTGAGACCCTTCCGATAGCAGAGACGTGATATCTCAATGCTTCTACCAAACCTGAGACCCTTCCTTTAGCATGAGATGTGATATCCAAATCCTTCACATTCCAATCCTGAGACCCTTCCTATAGCATGAGATGTGATATCTCAATGCTTCTAATACCAAACCTGAGATCCTTCCTATAACATGAGATGTGATATCCAATTCCTTCCCATTCCAAACCTGAGACCCTTCCTATTGGATGAGTTGTGATATCCAACTCCTTCCCATTCCAACCCTGAGACCCGTCCTATAGCATGAGATGTGATGTCTCAATGCTTCTAATACCAAACCTGAGATCCTTCCTATAACATGAGATGTGATATCCAACTCCTTCCATTCCAATCCTGAGACCCGTCCTATAGCATGAGATGTGATATCTCAATGCTTATACCAAACCTGAGACCCTTCCTATAGCATGAGATGTGATATCCAACTACTTCCCATTCCAATCCTGAGACCCTTCCTCTAACATGAAATGTGATATCCAACTCCTTCCCTTTCCAAACCTAAGAGCCTATCTATAGCATGAGATGTGATATCCAGGTCCTTCCCATGCCAATCCTTAGACCCTTCCTACAGCATGCAATATGATATCTCAATGATTCTAATAACAAACCTGAGACCCGTCCTATAGCATGAGATGTGATGTCTCAATGCTTCTAATACCAAACCTGAGATCCTTCCTATAACATGAGATGTGATATCCAACTCCTTCCATTCCAATCCTGAGACCCGTCCTATAGCATGAGATGTGATATCTCAATGCTTATACCAAACCTGAGACCCTTCCTATAGCATGAGATGTGATATCCAACTACTTCCCATTCCAATCCTGAGACCCTTCCTCTAACATGAAATGTGATATCCAACTCCTTCCCTTTCCAAACCTAAGAGCCTATCTATAGCATGAGATGTGATATCCAGGTCCTTCCCATGCCAATCCTTAGACCCTTCCTACAGCATGCAATATGATATCTCAATGATTCTAATAACAAACCTGAGACCCGTCCTATAGCATGAGATATGATATCCAAGTCCTTCCCATTCCAATCCTGAGACCCTTCCTATAACATGAAATGTGATATCCAACTCCTTCCCATTCCAACCTGAGACCCTTCCTATAGCATGAGATGGGATATCCAACTTCTTCCAAATCCAATACTGATACCCTTCCGATAGCATGAGATGTGATATCCCAATGCTTCTACCAAACCTGAGACCCATACTATGGCATGAGATGTGATATCAAACTCCTTCCCATTCCAATCCTGAGACCCTTCCTATAGCTTGAGGTGTGATATCCAACTCCTTCCCATTCCAATTCTGAGACCCTTCTTATACCATGAGACTTGATATCTCAATGCTTCTAATACCAAACCTGAGACCCGTCCTATAACATGAGATGTGATATCCAAATCCTTCCCCTTCCAAACCTTAGACCCTTCCTTTATCATGAGATGTGATATCCAACTCCTTCCCATTCCAATCCTGAGACCCTTCTGATATCATGAGATTTGTTATCTCAATGCTTCTAATATCAAACTTGAGACCCTCCCTATAGCATGAGATGTGACATCCAAGTCCTTCCCATTCCAAACCTGAGACCCTTCCTATAGCATGAGATGTGATATCTCTATGCTTCTAATACCAAACCTGAGACCCTTCCTATAACATGAGATGGGATATCCAACTCCTTCCCATTCCAATCCTGAGACCTTTCCGATAGCAGAGATGTGATATCTCAATGCTTATACCAAACCTGAGAACCTTCCTATGGCCTGAGATGTCATATACAACTCCTTCCCATTCCAATCCTGAGACCCTTCCTTTAGCATGAGATGTGATATCTCAATGCTTATACCAAATCTGAGACCCTTCCTATAGCATGAGATGTGATATCCAATTCCTTCCCATTCCAATCCTGAGACCCTTCCTATAGCATGAGATGTGATATCTCAATGCTTATACCAAACCTGAGAGCCTACCTATAGCATGAGATGTGATATCCAAGTCCATCCCATTCCAATCCTTAGACCCTTCCTACAGCATGCGATGTGATATCGCAATGATTCTAATACCAAACCAGAGACTCTTCCTATAACATGAGATGGGATATCCAACTCCTTCCCATTCCAATCCTGAGCCGCTTCCGATAGCAGAGATGTGATATCTCAATGCTTATACCAAACCTGAGACCCTTCCTATAACATGAGATGTGATATCCAACTCCTTCCTGTTCCAAACCTGAGACACTAACTATAGCATATGTGATATCCAACTCCTTCCCATTCCAAACATGAGACCCTTCCTATAGCAAGAAAGTAATATCCAACTCCTACCCATTCCAACCTGAGATCCTTCCTATAACATGAGATGTGATATCCAACTCCTTCCATTCCAATCCTGAGACCCGTCCTATAGCATGAGATGTGATATCTCAATGCTTATACCAAACCTGAGACCCTTCCTATAGCATGAGATGTGATATCCAACTGCTTCCCATTCCAATCCTGAGACCCTTCCGATATCATGAGATTTGTTATCTCAATGCTTCTAATATCAAACTTGAGACCCTCCCTATAGCATGAGATGTGACATCCAAGTCCTTCCCATTCCAATCCTGAGACCCTTCCGATAGCAGAGATGTGATATCTCTATGCTTCTAATACCAAACCTGAGAACCTTCCTATGGCCTGAGATGTCATATACAACTCCTTCCCATTCCAATCCTGAGACCCTTCCTTTAGCATGAGATGTGATATCTCAATGCTTATACCAAATCTGAGACCCTTCCTATAGCATGAGATGTGATATCCAATTCCTTCCCATTGCAATCCTGAGACCCTTCCTATAGCATGAGATGTGATATCTCAATGCTTATACCAAACCTGAGACCCTACCTATAGCATGAGATGTGATATCCAAGTCCATCCCATTCCAATCCTTAGACCCTTCCTACAGCATGCGATGTGATATCTCAATGATTCTAATACCAAACCAGAGACTCTTCCTATAACATGAGATGGGATATCCAACTCCTTCCCATTCCAATCCTGAGCCGCTTCCGATAGCAGAGATGTGATATCTCAATGCTTATACCAAACCTGAGACCCTTCCTATAACATGAGATGTGATATCCAACTCCTTCCCGTTCCAAACCTGAGACACTAACTATAGCATATGTGATATCCAACTCCTTCCCATTCCAAACATGAGACCCTTCCTATAGCAAGAAAGTAATATCCAACTCCTACCCATTCCAAACCTGAGACCCTTCCTATAGCAAGAGATGTGATATCCAAATCCTTCCCATTCCAATCCTGAGACCCTTCCTATAACATGAGATGTGATATCCAACTCCTTCCCATTCCAACCTGAGACACTTCCTATCGCATGAGAAGGGATATCCAACTCCTTCCCAATCCAATCCTGAGACCCTTCCGATAGCAGAGATGTGATATCTCAATGCTTATACCAAACCTGAGACCCTTCCTATGGCATGAGATGTGATATTCAACTCCTTGCCATTCAAATCCTAAGACCCTTCCTATAGCATGAGATGTGATATCTCTATGCTTCTAATACCAAACCTGAGACCCTTCCTATAACATGAGATGGGATATCCAACTCCTTCCCATTCCAATCCTGAGACCCTTCCGATAGCAGAGATGTGATATCTCAATGCTTATACCAAACCTGAGAACCTTCCTATGGCCTGAGATGTCATATACAACTCCTTCCCATTCCAATCCTGAGACCCTTCCTTTAGCATGAGATGTGATATCTCAATGCTTATACCAAATCTGAGACCCTTCCTACAGCATGAGATGTGATATCCAATTCCTTCCCATTCCAATTCTGAGACCCTTCCTATAGCATGAGATGTGATATCTCAATGCTTATACCAAACCTGAGAGCCTACCTATAGCATGAGATGTGATCTCCAACTCCTTCCCATTCCAATCCTGAGACCCTTCCTATAGCATGAGATATGATATCTCAATACTTCTAATACCAAACGTGAGACCCTTCCGATAACATGAGATGTGATATCCAAATCCTTCCCTTTCCAAACCTGAGACCCTCCCTTTAGCATGAGATGTGATATCCAACTCCTTCCTATTCCAATCCTGAGACTCTTCTGATAGCATGAGATGTGATATCTCAATGCTTCTAATACCAAACCTGAGATCCTTCCGATAGCATAAGATGTGATATCTCAATGCTTCTAATACCAAACCTGAGATCCTTCCTATAACATGAGATGTGATATCCAAATCCTTCCCCTTCCAAACCTGAGACCCTCCCTTTAGCATGAGATGTGATATCCAACTCCTTCCCATTCCATTCCTGAGACCCTTCTGATAGCATGAGATGTGATATCTCAATGCCTCTAATACCAAACCTGAGATCCTACCTCTAACATGAAATGTGATATCCAACTCTTTCCCCTTCCAAACCTGAGAGCCTTCCTATAGCATGAGATGTGATATCCAAGTCCTTCCCATTCCAATCCTGAGACCCTTCCTATAGCTTGAGATGTGATATCCAACTCCTTCCGATTCCAATTCTGAGACCCTTCCTATACTATGAGACTTGATATCTCAATGCTTTTAATACCAAACGTGAGACCCGTAATATAACATGAGATGTGATATCCAAATCCTTCCCCTTCCAAACCTTAGACCCTTCCTTTATCATGAGATGTGATATCCAACTCCTTCCCATTCCAATCCTGAGACCCTTCCGATATCATGAGATGTGATATCTCAAAGCTTCTAATATCAAACTTGAGACCCTCCCTATAGCATGAGATGTGATATCCAAGTCCTTCCCATTCCAATCCTGAGACCCTTCCTATAGCATGAGATGTGATATCTCAATGCTTCTAATACCAAACCTGAGACCCTTCCTATAACATGAGATGGGAATATCCAACTCCTTCCCATTCCAATCCTGAGACCCTTCCGATAGCAGAGATGTGATATCTCAATGCTTATACCAAACCTGAGATCCTTCCTATAACATGAGATGTGATATCCAACTCCTTCCCATTCCAATCCTGAGACACTTCCTATAGCATGAGATGTGATATCTCACTGCTTATACCAAACCTGAGACCCTTCCCATAGCATGAGATGTGATATCCAACTCCTTCCCATTCCAATCCTCAGACCCTTCCTATAGCATGAGATGTGATATCTCAATGCTTCTAATATCAAACTTGAGACCCTACCTATAGCATGAGATGTGATATCCAAGTCCTTCCCATTCCAATCCTGAGACACTTCCTATAGCATGAGATGTGATATCCAACTCCTTCCCATTCCAATCCTGAGACCCTTCTGATAGCATGAGATGTGATATCTCAATGCTTCTAATACCAAACCTGAGATCCTTCCGATAGCATGAGATGTGATATCTCAATGCTTCTAATACCAAACCTGAGATCCTTCCTATAACATGAGATGTGATATCCAAATCCTTCCCCTTCCAAACCTGAGACCCTCCCTTTAGCATGAGATGTGATATCCAACTCCTTCCCATTCCATTCCTGAGACCCTTCTGATAGCATGAGATGTGATATCTCAATGCCTCTAATACCAAACCTGAGATCCTACCTCTAACATGAAATGTGATATCCAACTCTTTCCCCTTCCAAACCTGAGAGCCTTCCTATAGCATGAGATGTGATATCCAAGTCCTTCCCATTCCAATCCTGAGACCCTTTCTATAGCTTGAGATGTGATATCCAACTCCTTCCCATTCCAATTCTGAGACCCTTCCTATACTCTGAGACTTGATATCTCAATGCTTCTAATACCAAACCTGAGACCCGTAATATAACATGAGATGTGATATCCAAATCCTTCCCCTTCCAAACCTTAGGCCCTTCCTTTATCATGAGATGTGATATCCAACTCCTTCCCATTCCAATCCTGAGACCCTTCCGATATCATGAGATGTGATATCTCAAAGCTTCTAATATCAAACTTGAGACCCTCCCTATAGCATGAGATGTGATATCCAAGTCCTTCCCATTCCAATCCTGAGACCCTTCCTATAGCATGAGATGTGATATCTCAATGCTTCTAATACCAAACCTGAGACCCTTCCTATAACATGAGATGGGAATATCCAACTCCTTCCCATTCCAATCCTGAGACCCTTCCGATAGCAGAGATGTGATATCTCAATGCTTATACCAAACCTGATACCATTCCTATGGCATGAGATGTGATATCCAACTCCTTGCCATTCAAATCCTGAGACCCTTCCTATAGCATGAGAAGGGATATCCAACTCCTTCCCAATCCAATCCTGAGACCCTTCCGATAGCAGAGACGTGATATCTCAATGCTTCTACCAAACCTGAGACCCTTCCTTTAGCATGAGATGTGATATCCAAATCCTTCACATTCCAATCCTGAGACCCTTCCTATAGCATGAGATGTGATATCTCAATGCTTCTAATACCAAACCTGAGATCCTTCCTATAACATGAGATGTGATATCCAATTCCTTCCCATTCCAAACCTGAGACCCTTCCTATTGGATGAGTTGTGATATCCAACTCCTTCCCATTCCAACCCTGAGACCCGTCCTATAGCATGAGATGTGATGTCTCAATGCTTCTAATACCAAACCTGAGATCCTTCCTATAACATGAGATGTGATATCCAACTCCTTCCATTCCAATCCTGAGACCCGTCCTATAGCATGAGATGTGATATCTCAATGCTTATACCAAACCTGAGACCCTTCCTATAGCATGAGATGTGATATCCAACTACTTCCCATTCCAATCCTGAGACCCTTCCTCTAACATGAAATGTGATATCCAACTCCTTCCCTTTCCAAACCTAAGAGCCTATCTATAGCATGAGATGTGATATCCAGGTCCTTCCCATGCCAATCCTTAGACCCTTCCTACAGCATGCAATATGATATCTCAATGATTCTAATAACAAACCTGAGACCCGTCCTATAGCATGAGATATGATATCCAAGTCCTTCCCATTCCAATCCTGAGACCCTTCCTATAACATGAAATGTGATATCCAACTCCTTCCCATTCCAACCTGAGACCCTTCCTATAGCATGAGATGGGATATCCAACTTCTTCCAAATCCAATACTGATACCCTTCCGATAGCATGAGATGTGATATCCCAATGCTTCTACCAAACCTGAGACCCATACTATGGCATGAGATGTGATATCAAACTCCTTCCCATTCCAATCCTGAGACCCTTCCTATAGCTTGAGGTGTGATATCCAACTCCTTCCCATTCCAATTCTGAGACCCTTCTTATACCATGAGACTTGATATCTCAATGCTTCTAATACCAAACCTGAGACCCGTCCTATAACATGAGATGTGATATCCAAATCCTTCCCCTTCCAAACCTTAGACCCTTCCTTTATCATGAGATGTGATATCCAACTCCTTCCCATTCCAATCCTGAGACCCTTCTGATATCATGAGATTTGTTATCTCAATGCTTCTAATATCAAACTTGAGACCCTCCCTATAGCATGAGATGTGACATCCAAGTCCTTCCCATTCCAAACCTGAGACCCTTCCTATAGCATGAGATGTGATATCTCTATGCTTCTAATACCAAACCTGAGACCCTTCCTATAACATGAGATGGGATATCCAACTCCTTCCCATTCCAATCCTGAGACCTTTCCGATAGCAGAGATGTGATATCTCAATGCTTATACCAAACCTGAGAACCTTCCTATGGCCTGAGATGTCATATACAACTCCTTCCCATTCCAATCCTGAGACCCTTCCTTTAGCATGAGATGTGATATCTCAATGCTTATACCAAATCTGAGACCCTTGCTATAGCATGAGATGTGATATCCAATTCCTTCCCATTCCAATCCTGAGACCCTTCCTATAGCATGAGATGTGATATCTCAATGCTTATACCAAACCTGAGAGCCTACCTATAGCATGAGATGTGATATCCAAGTCCATCCCATTCCAATCCTTAGACCCTTCCTACAGCATGCGATGTGATATCGCAATGATTCTAATACCAAACCAGAGACTCTTCCTATAACATGAGATGGGATATCCAACTCCTTCCCATTCCAATCCTGAGCCGCTTCCGATAGCAGAGATGTGATATCTCAATGCTTATACCAAACCTGAGACCCTTCCTATAACATGAGATGTGATATCCAACTCCTTCCTGTTCCAAACCTGAGACACTAACTATAGCATATGTGATATCCAACTCCTTCCCATTCCAAACATGAGACCCTTCCTATAGCAAGAAAGTAATATCCAACTCCTACCCATTCCAACCTGAGATCCTTCCTATAACATGAGATGTGATATCCAACTCCTTCCATTCCAATCCTGAGACCCGTCCTATAGCATGAGATGTGATATCTCAATGCTTATACCAAACCTGAGACCCTTCCTATAGCATGAGATGTGATATCCAACTGCTTCCCATTCCAATCCTGAGCCGCTTCCGATAGCAGAGATGTGATATCTCAATGCTTATACCAAACCTGAGACCCTTCCTATAACATTAGATGTGATATCCAACTCCTTCCTGTTCCAAACCTGAGACACTAACTATAGCATATGTGATATCCAACTCCTTCCCATTCCAAACATGAGACCCTTCCTATAGCAAGAAAGTAATATCCAACTCCTACCCATTCCAACCTGAGATCCTTCCTATAACATGAGATGTGATATCCAACTCCTTCCATTCCAATCCTGAGACCCGTCCTATAGCATGAGATGTGATATCTCAATGCTTATACCAAACCTGAGACCCTTCCTATAGCATGAGATGTGATATCCAACTGCTTCCCATTCCAATCCTGAGACCCTTCCTATAGCATGAGATGTGATATCTCAATGCTTCTAATACCAAACCTGAGATCCTTCCTCTAACATGAAATGTGATATCCAACTCCTTCCCTTTCCAAACCTAAGAGCCTATCTATAGCATGAGATGTGATATCCAAGACCTTCCCATTCCAACCCTTAGACCTTTCCTACAGCATGCAATATGATATCTCAATGATTCTAATAACAAACCTGAGACCCGTCCTATAACATGAGATGGGATATCCAACTCCTTCCCATTCCAATCCTGAGACACTTCCGATAGCAGAGATGTGATATCTCAATGCTTATACCAAACCTGAGACCCTTCCTATAACATGAGATGTGATATCCAAATCCTTCCCGTTCCAAACCTGAGACCCTTCCTTTAGCATGAGATGTGATATCCAGCACCTTCCCATTCCAATCCTGAGACACTTCCGATAGCATGAGATGTGATATCTCAATGCTTCTAATATCAAAACTGAGACCCTCCCTATAGCATGATATGTGATATCTAAGTCCTTCCCATTCCAATCCTGAGACCCTCCCTATAGCATGAGATGTGATATCCAACTCCTTCCCATTCCAATCCTGAGACCCTTCCTATAGCATGAGATATGATATCTCAATACTTCTAATACCAAACGTGAGACCCTTCCGATAACATGAGATGTGATATCCAAATCCTTCCCTTTCCAAACCTGAGACCCTCCCTTTAGCATGAGATGTGATATCCAACTCCTTCCTATTCCAATCCTGAGACTCTTCTGATAACATGAGATGTGATATCTCAATGCTTCTAATACCAAACCTAAGATCCTTCCGATAGCATAAGATGTGATATCTCAATGCTTCTAATACCAAACCTGAGATCCTTCCTATAACATGAGATGTGATATCCAAATCCTTCCCCTTCCAAACCTGAGACCCTCCCTTTAGCATGAGATGTGATATCCAACTCCTTCCCATTCCATTCCTGAGACCCTTCTGATAGCATGAGATGTGATATCTCAATGCCTCTAATACCAAACCTGAGATCCTACCTCTAACATGAAATGTGATATCCAACTCTTTCCCCTTCCAAACCTGAGAGCCTTCCTATAGCATGAGATGTGATATCCAAGTCCTTCCCATTCCAATCCTGAGACCCTTCCTATAGCTTGAGATGTGATATCCAACTCCTTCCCATTCCAATTCTGAGACCCTTCCTATACTATGAGACTTGATATCTCAATGCTTCTAATACCAAACGTGAGACCCGTAATATAACATGAGATGTGATATCCAAATCCTTCCCCTTCCAAACCTTAGACCCTTCCTTTATCATGAGATGTGATATCCAAGTCCTTCCCATTCCAATCCTGAGACCCTTCCTATAGCATGAGATGTGATATCTCAATGCTTCTAATACCAAACCTGAGACCCTTCCTATAACATGAGATGGGAATATCCAACTCCTTCCCATTCCAATCCTGAGACCCTTCCGATAGCAGAGATGTGATATCTCAATGCTTATACCAAACCTGAGATCCTTCCTATAACATGAGATGTGATATCCAACTCCTTCCCATTCCAATCCTGAGACACTTCCTATAGCATGAGATGCGATATCTCACTGCTTATACCAAACCTGAGACCCTTCCCATAGCATGAGATGTGATATCCAACTCCTTCCCATTCCAATCCTCAGACCCTTCCTATAGCATGAGATGTGATATCTCAATGCTTCTAATATCAAACTTGAGACCCTACCTATAGCATGAGATGTGATATCCAAGTCCTTCCCATTCCAATCCTGAGACACTTCCTATAGCATGAGATGTGATATCCAACTCCTTCCCATTCCAATCCTGAGACCCTTCTGATAGCATGAGATGTGATATCTCAATGCTTCTAATACCAAACCTGAGATCCTTCCGATAGCATGAGATGTGATATCTCAATGCTTCTAATACCAAACCTGAGATCCTTCCTATAACATGAGATGTGATATCCAAATCCTTCCCCTTCCAAACCTGAGACCCTCCCTTTAGCATGAGATGTGATATCCAACTCCTTCCCATTCCATTCCTGAGACCCTTCTGATAGCATGAGATGTGATATCTCAATGCCTCTAATACCAAACCTGAGATCCTACCTCTAACATGAAATGTGATATCCAACTCTTTCCCCTTCCAAACCTGAGAGCCTTCCTATAGCATGAGATGTGATATCCAAGTCCTTCCCATTCCAATCCTGAGACCCTTTCTATAGCTTGAGATGTGATATCCAACTCCTTCCCATTCCAATTCTGAGACCCTTCCTATACTCTGAGACTTGATATCTCAATGCTTCTAATACCAAACCTGAGACCCGTAATATAACATGAGATGTGATATCCAAATCCTTCCCCTTCCAAACCTTAGACCCTTCCTTTATCATGAGATGTGATATCCAACTCCTTCCCATTCCAATCCTGAGACCCTTCCGATATCATGAGATGTGATATCTCAAAGCTTCTAATATCAAACTTGAGACCCTCCCTATAGCATGAGATGTGATATCCAAGTCCTTCCCATTCCAATCCTGAGACCCTTCCTATAGCATGAGATGTGATATCTCAATGCTTCTAATACCAAACCTGAGACCCTTCCTATAACATGAGATGGGAATATCCAACTCCTTCCCATTCCAATCCTGAGACCCTTCCGATAGCAGAGATGTGATATCTCAATGCTTATACCAAACCTGATACCATTCCTATGGCATGAGATGTGATATCCAACTACTTGCCATTCAAATCCTGAGACCCTTCCTATAGCATGAGAAGGGATATCCAACTCCTTCCTAATCCAATCCTGAGACCCTTCCGATAGCAGAGACGTGATATCTCAATGCTTCTACCAAACCTGAGACCCTTCCTTTAGCATGAGATGTGATATCCAAATCCTTCACATTCCAATCCTGAGACCCTTCCTATAGCATGAGATGTGATATCTCAATGCTTCTAATACCAAACCTGAGATCCTTCCTATAACATGAGATGTGATATCCAATTCCTTCCCATTCCAAACCTGAGACCCTTCCTATTGGATGAGTTGTGATATCCAACTCCTTCCCATTCCAACCCTGAGACCCATCCTATAGCATGAGATGTGATGTCTCAATGCTTCTAACACCAAACCTGAGATCCTTCCTATAACATGAGATGTGATATCCAACTCCTTCCATTCCAATCCTGAGACCCGTCCTATAGCATGAGATGTGATATCTCAATGCTTATACCAAACCTGAGACCCTTCCTATAGCATGAGATGTGATATCCAACTACTTCCCATTCCAATCCTGAGACCCTTCCTCTAACATGAAATGTGATATCCAACTCCTTCCCTTTCCAAACCTAAGAGCCTATCTATAGCATGAGATGTGATATCCAGGTCCTTCCCATTCCAATCCTTAGACCCTTCCTACAGCATGCAATATGATATCTCAATGATTCTAATGACAAACCTGAGACCCGTCCTATAGCATGAGATATGATATCCAAGTCCTTCCCATTCCAATCCTGAGACCCTTCCTATAACATGAAATGTGATATCCAACTCCTTCCCATTCCAACCTGAGACCCTTCCTATAGCATGAGATGGGATATCCAACTTCTTCCAAATCCAATACTGATACCCTTCCGATAGCATGAGATGTGATATCCCAATGCTTCTACCAAACCTGAGACCCATACTATGGCATGAGATGTGATATCAAACTCCTTCCCATTCCAATCCTGAGACCCTTCCTATAGCTTGAGGTGTGATATCCAACTCCTTCCCATTCCAATTCTGAGTCCCTTCTTATACCATGAGACTTGATATCTCAATGCTTCTAATACCAAACCTGAGACCCGTCCTATAACATGAGATGTGATATCCAAATCCTTCCCCTTCCAAACCTTAGACCCTTCCTTTATCATGAGATGTGATATCCAACTCCTTCCCATTCCAATCCTGAGACCCTTCCGATATCATGAGATTTGTTATCTCAATGCTTCTAATATCAAACTTGAGACCCTCCCTATAGCATGAGATGTGACATCCAAGTCCTTCCCATTCCAATCCTGAGACCCTTCCTATAGCATGAGATGTGATATCTCTATGCTTCTAATACCAAACTTGAGACCCTCCCTATAGCATGAGATGTGACATCCAAGTCCTTCCCATTCCAATCCTGAGACCCTTCCTATAACATGAGATGGGATATCCAACTCCTTCCCATTCCAATCCTGAGACCTTTCCGATAGCAGAGATGTGATATCTCAATGCTTATACCAAACCTGAGAACCTTCCTATGGCCTGAGATGTCATATACAACTCCTTCCCATTCCAATCCTGAGACCCTTCCTTTAGCATGAGATGTGATATCTCAATGCTTATACCAAATCTGAGACCCTTCCTATAGCATGAGATGTGATATCCAATTCCTTCCCATTCCAATCCTGAGACCCTTCCTATAGCATGAGATGGGATATCCAACTTCTTCCAAATCCAATACTGATACCCTTCCGATAGCATGAGATGTGATATCCCAATGCTTCTACCAAACCTGAGACCCATACTATGGCATGAGATGTGATATCAAACTCCTTCCCATTCCAATCCTGAGACCCTTCCTATAGCTTGAGGTGTGATATCCAACTCCTTCCCATTCCAATTCTGAGACCCTTCTTATACCATGAGACTTGATATCTCAATGCTTCTAATACCAAACCTGAGACCCGTCCTATAACATGAGATGTGATATCCAAATCCTTCCCCTTCCAAACCTTAGACCCTTCCTTTATCATGAGATGTGATATCCAACTCCTTCCCATTCCAATCCTGAGACCCTTCCGATATCATGAGATTTGTTATCTCAATGCTTCTAATATCAAACTTGAGACCCTCCCTACAGCATGAGATGTGACATCCAAGTCCTTCCCATTCCAATCCTGAGACCCTTCCGATATCATGAGATTTGTTATCTCAATGCTTCTAATATCAAACTTGAGACCCTCCCTATAGCATGAGATGTGACATCCAAGTCCTTCCCATTCCAATCCTGAGACCCTTCCTATAACATGAGATGGGATATCCAACTCCTTCCCATTCCAATCCTGAGACCTTTCCGATAGCAGAGATGTGATATCTCAATGCTTATACCAAACCTGAGAACCTTCCTATGGCCTGAGATGTCATATACAACTCCTTCCCATTCCAATCCTGAGACCCTTCCTTTAGCATGAGATGTGATATCTCAATGCTTATACCAAATCTGAGACCCTTCCTATAGCATGAGATGTGATATCCAATTCCTTCCCATTCCAATCCTGAGACCCTTCCTATAGCATGAGATGTGATATCTCAATGCTTATACCAAACCTGAGAGCCTACCTATAGCATGAGATGTGATATCCAAGTCCATCCCATTCCAATCCTTAGACCCTTCCTACAGCATGCGATGTGATATCTCAATGATTCTAATACCAAACCAGAGACTCTTCCTATAACATGAGATGGGATATCCAACTCCTTCCCATTCCAATCCTGAGCCGCTTCCGATAGCAGAGATGTGATATCTCAATGCTTATACCAAACCTGAGACCCTTCCTATAACATGAGATGTGATATCCAACTCCTTCCTGTTCCAAACCTGAGACACTAACTATAGCATATGTGATATCCAACATCTTCCCATTCCAAACATGAGACCCTTCCTATAGCAAGAAAGTAATATCCAACTCCTACCCATTCCAATCCTGAGACCCTTCCTATAGCAAGAGATGTGATATCCAAATCCTTCCCATTCCAATCCTGAGACCCTTCCTATAACATGAGATGTGATATCCAACTCCTTCCCATTCCAACCTGAGACACTTCCTATAGCATGAGAAGGGATATCCAACTCCTTCCCAATCCAATCCTGAGACCCTTCCGATAGCAGAGATGTGATATCTCAATGCTTATACCAAACCTGAGAACCTTCCTATGGCCTGAGATGTCATATACAACTCCTTCCCATTCCAATCCTGAGACCCTTCCTTTAGCATGAGATGTGATATCTCAATGCTTATACCAAATCTGAGACCCTTCCTATAACATGAGATGGGATATCCAACTCCTTCCCATTCCAATCCTGAGACCTTTCCGATAGCAGAGATGTGATATCTCAATGCTTATACCAAACCTGAGAACCTTCCTATGGCCTGAGATGTCATATACAACTCCTTCCCATTCCAATCCTGAGACCCTTCCTTTAGCATGAGATGTGATATCTCAATGCTTATACCAAATCTGAGACCCTTCCTATAGCATGAGATGTGATATCCAATTCCTTCCCATTCCAATCCTGAGACCCTTCCTATAGCATGAGATGTGATATCTCAATGCTTATACCAAACCTGAGAGCCTACCTATAGCATGAGATGTGATATCCAAGTCCTTCCTGTTCCAAACCTGAGACACTAACTATAGCATATGTGATATCCAACATCTTCCCATTCCAAACATGAGACCCTTCCTATAGCAAGAAAGTAATATCCAACTCCTACCCATTCCAATCCTGAGACCCTTCCTATAGCAAGAGATGTGATATCCAAATCCTTCCCATTCCAATCCTGAGACCCTTCCTATAACATGAGATGTGATATCCAACTCCTTCCCATTCCAACCTGAGACACTTCCTATAGCATGAGAAGGGATATCCAACTCCTTCCCAATCCAATCCTGAGACCCTTCCGATAGCAGAGATGTGATATCTCAATGCTTATACCAAACCTGAGACCCTTCCTATGGCATGAGATGTGATATCCAACTCCTTGCCATTCAAATCCTGAGACCCTTCCTATAGCATGAGAAGGGATATCCAACTCCTTCCCAATCCAATCCTGAGACCCTTCCGATAGCAGAGACGTGATATCTCAATGCTTCTACCAAACCTGAGACCCTTCCTTTAGCATGAGATGTGATATCCAAATCCTTCACATTCCAATCCTGAGACCCTTCCTATAGCATGAGATGTGATATCTCAATGCTTCTAATACCAAACCTGAGATCCTTCCTATAACATGAGATGTGATATCCAATTCCTTCCCATTCCAAACCTGAGACCCTTCCTATTGGATGAGATGTGATATCCAACTCCTTCCCATTCCAACCCTGAGACCCTTCCTATAGCATGAGATGTGATGTCTCAATGCTTCTAATACCAAACCTGAGATCCTTCCTATAACATGAGATATGATATCCAACTCCTTCCATTCCAATCCTGAGACCCGTCCTATAGCATGAGATGTGATATCTCAATGCTTATACCAAACCTGAGACCCTTCCTATAGCATGAGATGTGATATCCAACTGCTTCCCATTCCAATCCTGAGACCCTTCCTATAGCATGAGATGTGATATCTCAATGCTTCTAATACCAAAACCTGAGATCCTTCCTCTAACATGAAATGTGATATCCAACTCCTTCCCTTTCCAAACCTAAGAGCCTATCTATAGCATGAGATGTGATATCCAAGTCCTTCACATTCCAACCCTTAGACCCTTCCTACAGCATGCAATATGATATCTCAATGATTCTAATAACAAACCTGAGACCCGTCCTTTAACATGAGATGGGATATCCAACTCCTTCCCATTCCAATCCTGAGACACTTCCGATAGCAGAGATGTGATATCTCAATGCTTATACCAAACCTGAGACCCTTCCTATAACATGAGATGTGATATCCAAATCCTTCCCGTTCCAAACCTGAGACCCTTCCTTTAGCATGAGATGTGATATCCAGCTCCTTCCCATTCCAATCCTGAGACACTTCCGATAGCATGAGATGTGATATCTCAATGCTTCTAATATCAAAACTGAGACCCTCCCTATAGCATGATATGTGATATCTAAGTCCTTCCCATTCCAATCCTGAGACCCTCCCTATAGCATGAGATGTGATATCCAACTCCTTCCCATTCCAATCCTGAGACCCTTCCTATAGCATGAGATATGATATCTCAATACTTCTAATTCCAAACGTGAGATCCTTCCGATAACATGAGATGTGATATCCAAATCCTTCCCCTTCCAAACCTGAGACCCTCCCTTTAGCATGAGATGTGATAAACAACTCCTTCCTATTCCAATCCTGAGACTCTTCTGATAGCATGAGATGTGATATCTCAATGCTTCTAATACTAAACCTGAGATCCTTCCGATAGCATGAGATGATATATCTCAATGCTTCTAATACCAAACCTGAGATCCTTCCTATAACATGAGATGTGATATCCAAATCCTTCCCCTTCCAAACCTGAGAGCCTTCCTATAGCATGAGATGTGATATCCAAGTCCTTCCCATTCCAATCCTGAGACCCTTCCTATAGCTTGAGATGTGATATCCAACTCCTTCCCATTCCAATTCTGAGACCCTTCCTATACTATGAGACTTGATATCTCAATGCTTCTAATACCAAACCTGAGACCCGTAATATGACATGAGATGTGATATCCAAATCCTTCCCCTTCCAAACCTTAGACCCTTCCTTTATCATGAGATGTGATATCCAACTCCTTCCCATTCTAATCCTGAGACCCTTCCGATATCATGAGATGTGATATCTCAAAGCTTCTAATATCAAACTTGAGACCCTCACTATAGCATGAGATGTGATATCCAAGTCCTTCCCATTCCAATCCTGAGACCCTTCCTATAGCATGAGATGTGATATCTCAATGCTTCTAATACCAAACCTGAGACCCTTCCTATAACATGAGATGGAAATATCCAACTCCTTCCCATTCCAATCCTGAGACACTTCCTATAGCATGAGATGTGATATCTCACTGCTTATACCAAACCTGAGACCCTTCCCATAGCATGAGATGTGATATCCAACTCCTTCCCATTCCAATCCTCAGACCCTTCCTATAGCATGAGATGTGATATCTCAATGCTTCTAATATCAAACTTGAGACCCTACCTATAGCATGAGATGTGATATCCAAGTCCTTCCCATTCCAATCCTGAGACACTTCCTATAGCATGAGATGTGATATTTCAATGCTTCTAATACCAAACCTGAGACTCTTCCTATAACATGAGATGGGATATCCAACTCCTTCCCATTCCAATCCTGAGACCCTTTTGATAGCAGAGATGTGATATCTCAATGTTTATACCAAACCTGAGACCCTTCCTACGGCATGAGATGTCATATTCAACTCCTTCCCATTCCAATCCTGAGACCCTTCCTATAGCATGAGATGTGATATCCAACTCCTTCCCATTCCAATCCTGAGACCCTTCCTATAGCATGAGATGTGATGTCTCAATGCTTCTAATACCAAACCTGAGATCGTTCCTATAACATGAGATGTGATATCCAACTCCTTCCATTCCAATCCTGAGACCCTTCCTATAGCATGAGATGTGATATCTCAATGCTTATACCAAACCTGAGACCCTTCCTATAGCATGAGATGTGATATCCAACTCCTTCACGTTCCAAACCTGAGACCCTTCCTTTAGCATGAGATGTGATATCCAGCTCCTTCCCATTCCAATCCTGAGACATTTCCGATAGCATGAGATGTGATATCTCAATGCTTCTAATATCAAAACTGAGACCCTCCCTATAGCATGATATGTGATATCTAAGTCCTTCCCATTCCAATCCTGAGACCCTTCCTATAGCATGAGGTGTGATATCTCAATGCTTCTACCAAATTTGAGACCCTTCCTTTAGCATGAGATGTGATATCCAACTCCTTCCCATTCCAATCCTGAGACCCTTCCTATAGTATGAGATGTGATATCTCAATACTTCTAATACCAAACCTGAGATCCTTCCGATAACATGAGATGTGATATCTCAATACTTCTAATACCAAACCTGAGATCCATCCTATAACATGAGATGTGATATCCAAATCCTTCGCCTTCCAAACCTGAGACCCTCCCTTTAGCATGAGATGTGATATCCAACTCCTTCCCATTCCAATCCTGAGACCCTTCTGATAGCATAAGATATGATATCTCAATGCTTCTATACCAAACCTGAGATCCTTCCGATAGCATGAGATGTGATATCTCAATACTTCTAATACCAAACCTGAGATCCTTCCTATAACATGAGATGTGATATCCAAATCCTTATCTTCCAAACCTGAGACCCTCCCTTTAGCATGAGATGTGATATCCAACTCCTTCCCATTGCAATCCTGAGACTCTTCTGATAGCATAAGATATGATATCTCAATGCTTCTATACCAAACCTGAGATCCTTCTGATAGCATGAGATTTGATATCTCAATACTTCTAATACCAAACCTGAGATCCTACCTCTAACATGAAATGTGATATCCAACTCTTTCCCCTTGCAAACCTGAGAGCCTTCCTATAGCATGAGATGTGATATCCAAGTCCTTCCCATTCCAATCCTGAGACCCTTCCTATAACATGAGATGTGATATCCAACTCCTTCCCATTCCAACCTGAGACCCTTCCTATAGCATGAGATGGGATATCCAACTCCTTCCAAATCCAATCCCGATACCCTTCCGATAGCATGAGATGTGATATCCCAATGCTTCTACCAAACCTGAGATCCATACTATGGCATGAGATGTGATATCAAACTCCTTCCCATTCTAATCCTGAGACCCTTCCTATAGCTTGAGATGTGATATCCAACTCCTTCCCATTCCAATTCTGAGACCCTTCCTATACCATGAGACTTGATATCTCAATGCTTCTAATACCAAACCTGAGACCCGTCCTATAACATGAGATGTGATATCCAAATCCTTCCCCTTCCAAACCTTAGACCCTTCCTTTATCATGAGATGTGATATCCAACTCCTTCCCATTCCAATCTTGAGACCCTTCCGATATCATGAAATGTGATATCTCAATGCTTCTAATATCAAACTTGAGACCCTCCCTATAGCATGAGATGTGATATCCAAGTCCTTCCCATTCCAATCCTGAGACCCTTCCTATAGCATGAGATGTGATATCTCAATGCTTCTAATACCAAACCTGAGACCCTTCCTATAACATGAGATGGGAATATCCAACTCCTTCCCATTCCAATCCTGAGACCCTTCCGATAGCAGAGATGTGATATCTCAATGCTTATACCAAACCTGAGATCCTTCCTATAGCATGAGATGTGATATCTCACTGCTTATACCAAACCTGAGACCCTTCCTATAGCATGAGATGTGATATTCAACTCCTTCCCATTCCAATCCTGAGACCCTTCCTATAGCATGAGATGTGATATCTCAATGCTTCTAATATCAAACTTGAGACCCTCCCTATAGCATGAGATGTGATACCCAAGTCCTTCCCATTCCAATCCTGAGACACTTCCTATAGCATGAGATGTGATATCTCAATGCTTCTAATACCAAACCTGAGACTCTTCCTATAACATGAGATGGGATATCCAACTCCTTCCCATTCCAATCCTGAGACCCTTTCGATAGCAGAGATGTGATATCTCAATGTTTATACCAAACCTGAGACCCTCCCTACGGCATGAGATGTCATATACAACTCCTTCCCATTCCAATCCTGAGACCCTTCCTATAGCATGAGATGTGATATCCAACTCCTTCCCATTCCAATCTTGAGACCCTTCCGATATCATGAAATGTGATATCTCAATGCTTCTAATATCAAACTTGAGACCCTCCCTATAGCATGAGATGTGATATCCAAGTCCTTCCCATTCCAATCCTGAGACCCTTCCTATAGCATGAGATGTGATATCTCAATGCTTCTAATACCAAACCTGAGACCCTTCCTATAACATGAGATGGGAATATCCAACTCCTTCCCATTCCAATCCTGAGACCCTTCCGATAGCAGAGATGTGATATCTCAATGCTTATACCAAACCTGAGATCCTTCCTATAACATGAGATGTGATATCCAACTCCTTCCCATTCCAATCCTGAGACACTTCCTATAGCATGAGATGTGATATCTCACTGCTTATACCAAACCTGAGACCCTTCCTATAGCATGAGATGTGATATCCAACTCCTTCCCATTCCAATCCTGAGACCCTTCCTATAGCATGAGATGTGATATCTCAATGCTTCTAATATCAAACTTGAGACCCTCCCTATAGCATGAGATGTGATACCCAAGTCCTTCCCATTCCAATCCTGAGACACTTCCTATAGCATGAGATGTGATATCTCAATGCTTCTAATACCAAACCTGAGACTCTTCCTATAACATGAGATGGGATATCCAACTCCTTCCCATTCCAATCCTGAGACCCTTTCGATAGCAGAGATGTGATATCTCAATGTTTATACCAAACCTGAGACCCTCCCTACGGCATGAGATGTCATATACAACTCCTTCCCATTCCAATCCTGAGACCCTTCCTATAGCATGAGATGTGATATCCAACTCCTTCCCATTCCAATCCTGAGACCCTTCCTATAGCATGAGATGTGATGTCTCAATGCTTATAACAAAACCTGAGACCCTTCCTATAGCATGAGATGTGATATCCAACTCCTTCCCATTCCAATCCTGAGACCCTTCCTATAGCCTGAGATGTGATATCTCAATGCCTCTAATACCAAACCTGAGATCCTTCCTCTAACATGAAATGTGATATCCAACTCCTTCACTTTCCAAACCTGAGAGCCTATCTATAGCATGAGATGTGATATCCAAGTCCTTCCCATTCCAATCCTTAGACCCTTCCTACAGCATGCAATATGATATCTCAATGATTTTAATAAAAAACCTGAGACCCATCCTATAACATGAGATGGGATATCCAACTCCTTGCCATTCAAATCCTGAGACCCTTCCTATAGCATGAGAAGGGATATCCAACTCCTTCCCAATCCAATCCTGAGACCCTTCCGATAGCAGAGACGTGATATCTCAATGCTTCTACCAAACCTGAGACCCTTCCTTTAGCATGAGATGTGATATCCAAATACTTCACATTCCAATCCTGAGACCCTTCCTATAGCATGAGATGTGATATCTCAATGCTTCTAATACCAAACCTGAGATCCTTCCTATAACATGAGATGTGATATCCAATTCCTTCCCATTCCAAACCTGAGACCCTTCCTATTGGATGAGATGTGATATCCAACTCCTTCCCATTCCAACCCTGAGACCCTTCCTATAGCATTAGATGTGATGTCTCAATGCTTCTAATACCAAACCTGAGATCCTTCCTATAACATGAGATGTGATATCCAACTCCTTCCATTCCAATCCTGAGACCCGTCCTATAGCATGAGATGTGATATCCAACTGCTTCCCATTCCAATCCTGAGACCCTTCCTATAGCATGAGATGTGATATCTCAATGCTTCTAATACCAAACCTGAGATCCTTCCTCTAACATGAAATGTGATATCCAACTCCTTCCCTTTCCAAACCTAAGAGCCTATCTATAGCATGAGATGTGATATCCAAGTCCTTCACATTCCAACCCTTAGACCCTTCCTACAGCATGCAATATGATATCTCAATGATTCTAATAACAAACCTGAGACCCGTCCTATAACATGAGATGGGATATCCAACTCCTTCCCATTCCAATCCTGAGACACTTCCGATAGCAGAGATGTGATATCTCAATGCTTATACCAAACCTGAGACCCTTCCTATAACATGAGATGTGATATCCAAATCCTTCCCGTTCCAAACCTGAGACCCTTCCTTTAGCATGAGATGTGAAATCCAGCTCCTTCCCATTCCAATCCTGAGACACTTCCGATAGCATGAGATGTGATATCTCAATGCTTCTAATATCAAAACTGAGACCCTCCCTATAGCATGATATGTGATATCTAAGTCCTTCCCATTCCAATCCTGAGACCCTCCCTATAGCATGAGATGTGATATCCAACTCCTTCCCATTCCAATCCTGAGACCCTTCCTATAGCATGAGATATGATATCTCAATACTTCTAATACCAAATGTGAGATCCTTCCGATAACATGAGATGTGATATCCAATTCCTTCCCATTCCAAACCTGAGACCCTTCCTATTGGATGAGTTGTGATATCCAACTCCTTCCCATTCCAACCCTGAGACCCGTCCTATAGCATGAGATGTGATGTCTCAATGCTTCTAATACCAAACCTGAGATCCTTCCTATAACATGAGATGTGATATCCAACTCCTTCCATTCCAATCCTGAGACCCGTCCTATAGCATGAGATGTGATATCTCAATGCTTATACCAAACCTGAGACCCTTCCTATAGCATGAGATGTGATATCCAACTACTTCCCATTCCAATCCTGAGACCCTTCCTCTAACATGAAATGTGATATCCAACTCCTTCCCTTTCCAAACCTAAGAGCCTATCTATAGCATGAGATGTGATATCCAGGTCCTTCCCATTCCAATCCTTAGACCCTTCCTACAGCATGCAATATGATATCTCAATGATTCTAATAACAAACCTGAGACCCGTCCTATAGCATGAGATATGATATCCAAGTCCTTCCCATTCCAATCCTGAGACCCTTCCTATAACATGAAATGTGATATCCAACTCCTTCCCATTCCAACCTGAGACCCTTCCTATAGCATGAGATGGGATATCCAACTTCTTCCAAATCCAATACTGATACCCTTCCGATAGCATGAGATGTGATATCCCAATGCTTCTACCAAACCTGAGACCCATACTATGGCATGAGATGTGATATCAAACTCCTTCCCATTCCAATCCTGAGACCCTTCCTATAGCTTGAGGTGTGATATCCAACTCCTTCCCATTCCAATTCTGAGACCCTTCTTATACCATGAGACTTGATATCTCAATGCTTCTAATACCAAACCTGAGACCCGTCCTATAACATGAGATGTGATATCCAAATCCTTCCCCTTCCAAACCTTAGACCCTTCCTTTATCATGAGATGTGATATCCAACTCCTTCCCATTCCAATCCTGAGACCCTTCCGATATCATGAGATTTGTTATCTCAATGCTTCTAATATCAAACTTGAGACCCTCCCTATAGCATGAGATGTGACATCCAAGTCCTTCCCATTCCAATCCTGAGACCCTTCCTATAGCATGAGATGTGATATCTCTATGCTTCTAATACCAAACCTGAGACCCTTCCTATAACATGAGATGGGATATCCAACTCCTTCCCATTCCAATCCTGAGACCTTTCCGATAACAGAGATGTGATATCTCAATGCTTATACCAAACCTGAGAACCTTCCTATGGCCTGAGATGTCATATACAACTCCTTCCCATTCCAATCCTGAGACCCTTCCTTTAGCATGAGATGTGATATCTCAATGCTTATACCAAATCTGAGACCCTTCCTATAGCATGAGATGTGATATCCAATTCCTTCCCATTCCAATCCTGAGACCCTTCCTATAGCATGAGATGTGATATCTCAATGCTTATACCAAACCTGAGAGCCTACCTATAGCATGAGATGTGATATCCAAGTCCATCCCATTCCAATCCTTAGACCCTTCCTACAGCATGCGATGTGATATCTCAATGATTCTAATACCAAACCAGAGACTCTTCCTATAACATGAGATGGGATATCCAACTCCTTCCCATTCCAATCCTGAGCCGCTTCCGATAGCAGAGATGTGATATCTCAATGCTTATACCAAATCTGAGACCCTTCCTATAACATGAGATGTGATATCCAACTCCTTCCTGTTCCAAACCTGAGACACTAACTATAGCATATGTGATATCCAACATCTTCCCATTCCAAACATGAGACCCTTCCTATAGCAAGAAAGTAATATCCAACTCCTACCCATTCCAATCCTGAGACCCTTCCTATAGCAAGAGATGTGATATCCAAATCCTTCCCATTCCAATCCTGAGACCCTTCCTATAACATGAGATGTGATATCCAACTCCTTCCCATTCCAACCTGAGACACTTCCTATAGCATGAGAAGGGATATCCAACTCCTTCCCAATCCAATCCTGAGACCCTTCCGATAGCAGAGATGTGATATCTCAATGCTTATACCAAACCTGAGACCCTTCCTATGGCATGAGATGTGATATCCAACTCCTTGCCATTCAAATCCTGAGACCCTTCCTATAGCATGAGAAGGGATATCCAACTCCTTCCCAATCCAATCCTGAGACCCTTCCGATAGCAGAGACGTGATATCTCAATGCTTCTACCAAACCTGAGACCCTTCCTTTAGCATGAGATGTGATATCCAAATCCTTCACATTCCAATCCTGAGACCCTTCCTATAGCATGAGATGTGATATCTCAATGCTTCTAATACCAAACCTGAGATCCTTCCTATAACATGAGATATGATATCCAACTCCTTCCATTCCAATCCTGAGACCCGTCCTATAGCATGAGATGTGATATCTCAATGCTTATACCAAACCTGAGACCCTTCCTATAGCATGAGATGTGATATCCAACTGCTTCCCATTCCAATCCTGAGACCCTTCCTATAGCATGAGATGTGATATCTCAATGCTTCTAATACCAAAACCTGAGATCCTTCCTCTAACATGAAATGTGATATCCAACTCCTTCCCTTTCCAAACCTAAGAGCCTATCTATAGCATGAGATGTGATATCCAAGTCCTTCACATTCCAACCCTTAGACCCTTCCTACAGCATGCAATATGATATCTCAATGATTCTAATAACAAACCTGAGACCCGTCCTTTAACATGAGATGGGATATCCAACTCCTTCCCATTCCAATCCTGAGACACTTCCGATAGCAGAGATGTGATATCTCAATGCTTATACCAAACCTGAGACCCTTCCTATAACATGAGATGTGATATCCAAATCCTTCCCGTTCCAAACCTGAGAACCTTCCTTTAGCATGAGATGTGATATCCAGCTCCTTCCCATTCCAATCCTGAGACACTTCCGATAGCATGAGATGTGATATCTCAATGCTTCTAATATCAAAACTGAGACCCTCCCTATAGCATGATATGTGATATCTAAGTCCTTCCCATTCCAATCCTGAGACCCTCCCTATAGCATGAGATGTGATATCCAACTCCTTCCCATTCCAATCCTGAGACCCTTCCTATAGCATGAGATATGATATCTCAATACTTCTAATTCCAAACGTGAGATCCTTCCGATAACATGAGATGTGATATCCAAATCCTTCCCCTTCCAAACCTGAGACCCTCCCTTTAGCATGAGATGTGATATCCAACTCCTTCCTATTCCAATCCTGAGACTCTTCTGATAGCATGAGATGTGATATCTCAATGCTTCTAATACCAAACCTGAGATCCTTCCGATAGCATGAGATGATATATCTCAATGCTTCTAATACCAAACCTGAGATCCTTCCTATAACATGAGATGTGATATCCAAATCCTTCCCCTTCCAAACCTGAGAGCCTTCCTATAGCATGAGATGTGATATCCAAGTCCTTCCCATTCCAATCCTGAGACCCTTCCTATAGCTTGAGATGTGATATCCAACTCCTTCCCATTCCAATTCTGAGACCCTTCCTATACTATGAGACTTGATATCTCAATGCTTCTAATACCAAACCTGAGACCCGTAATATGACATGAGATGTGATATCCAAATCCTTCCCCTTCCAAACCTTAGACCCTTCCTTTATCATGAGATGTGATATCCAACTCCTTCCCATTCTAATCCTGAGACCCTTCCGATATCATGAGATGTGATATCTCAAAGCTTCTAATATCAAACTTGAGACCCTCACTATAGCATGAGATGTGATATCCAAGTCCTTCCCATTCCAATCCTGAGACCCTTCCTATAGCATGAGATGTGATATCTCAATGCTTCTAATACCAAACCTGAGACCCTTCCTATAACATGAGATGGAAATATCCAACTCCTTCCCATTCCAATCCTGAGACACTTCCTATAGCATGAGATGTGATATCTCACTGCTTATACCAAACCTGAGACCCTTCCCATAGCATGAGATGTGATATCCAACTCCTTCCCATTCCAATCCTCAGACCCTTCCTATAGCATGAGATGTGATATCTCAATGCTTCTAATATCAAACTTGAGACCCTACCTATAGCATGAGATGTGATATCCAAGTCCTTCCCATTCCAATCCTGAGACACTTCCTATAGCATGAGATGTGATATTTCAATGCTTCTAATACCAAACCTGAGACTCTTCCTATAACATGAGATGGGATATCCAACTCCTTTCCATTCCAATCCTGAGACCCTTTTGATAGCAGAGATGTGATATCTCAATGTTTATACCAAACCTGAGACCCTTCCTACGGCATGAGATGTCATATTCAACTCCTTCCCATTCCAATCCTGAGACCCTTCCTATAGCATGAGATGTGATATCCAACTCCTTCCCATTCCAATCCTGAGACCCTTCCTATAGCATGAGATGTGATGTCTCAATGCTTCTAATACCAAACCTGAGATCGTTCCTATAACATGAGATGTGATATCCAACTCCTTCCATTCCAATCCTGAGACCCTTCCTATAGCATGAGATGTGATATCTCAATGCTTATACCAAACCTGAGACCCTTCCTATAGCATGAGATGTGATATCCAACTCCTTCACGTTCCAAACCTGAGACCCTTCCTTTAGCATGAGATGTGATATCCAGCTCCTTCCCATTCCAATCCTGAGACATTTCCGATAGCATGAGATGTGATATCTCAATGCTTCTAATATCAAAACTGAGACCCTCCCTATAGCATGATATGTGATATCTAAGTCCTTCCCATTCCAATCCTGAGACCCTTCCTATAGCATGAGGTGTGATATCTCAATGCTTCTACCAAATTTGAGACCCTTCCTTTAGCATGAGATGTGATATCCAACTCCTTCCCATTCCAATCCTGAGACCCTTCCTATAGTATGAGATGTGATATCTCAATACTTCTAATACCAAACCTGAGATCCTTCCGATAACATGAGATGTGATATCTCAATACTTCTAATACCAAACCTGAGATCCATCCTATAACATGAGATGTGATATCCAAATCCTTCGCCTTCCAAACCTGAGACCCTCCCTTTAGCATGAGATGTGATATCCAACTCCTTCCCATTCCAATCCTGAGACCCTTCTGATAGCATAAGATATGATATCTCAATGCTTCTATACCAAACCTGAGATCCTTCCGATAGCATGAGATGTGATATCTCAATACTTCTAATACCAAACCTGAGATCCTTCCTATAACATGAGATGTGATATCCAAATCCTTATCTTCCAAACCTGAGACCCTCCCTTTAGCATGAGATGTGATATCCAACTCCTTCCCATTGCAATCCTGAGACTCTTCTGATAGCATAAGATATGATATCTCAATGCTTCTATACCAAACCTGAGATCCTTCTGATAGCATGAGATGTGATATCTCAATACTTCTAATACCAAACCTGAGATCCTACCTCTAACATGAAATGTGATATCCAACTCTTTCCCCTTGCAAACCTGAGAGCCTTCCTATAGCATGAGATGTGATATCCAAGTCCTTCCCAATCCAATCCTGAGACCCTTCCTATAACATGAGATGTGATATCCAACTCCTTCCCATTCCAACCTGAGACCCTTCCTATAGCATGAGATGGGATATCCAACTCCTTCCAAATCCAATCCCGATACCCTTCCGATAGCATGAGATGTGATATCCCAATGCTTCTACCAAACCTGAGATCCATACTATGGCATGAGATGTGATATCAAACTCCTTCCCATTCTAATCCTGAGACCCTTCCTATAGCTTGAGATGTGATATCCAACTCCTTCCCATTCCAATTCTGAGACCCTTCCTATACCATGAGACTTGATATCTCAATGCTTCTAATACCAAACCTGAGACCCGTCCTATAACATGAGATGTGATATCCAAATCCTTCCCCTTCCAAACCTTAG
This sequence comes from Ambystoma mexicanum, assembly GCF_040938575.1. Lineage (NCBI taxonomy): Eukaryota > Metazoa > Chordata > Amphibia > Caudata > Ambystomatidae > Ambystoma > Ambystoma mexicanum. The sequence goes on along the minus strand of NC_090939.1, from coordinate 988,550,682 downwards.
ACCCTTCCTTTATCATGAGATGTGATATCCAACTCCTTCCCATTCCAATCTTGAGACCCTTCCGATATCATGAAATGTGATATCTCAATGCTTCTAATATCAAACTTGAGACCCTCCCTATAGCATGAGATGTGATATCCAAGTCCTTCCCATTCCAATCCTGAGACCCTTCCTATAGCATGAGATGTGATATCTCAATGCTTCTAATACCAAACCTGAGACCCTTCCTATAACATGAGATGGGAATATCCAACTCCTTCCCATTCCAATCCTGAGACCCTTCCGATAGCAGAGATGTGATATCTCAATGCTTATACCAAACCTGAGATCCTTCCTATAGCATGAGATGTGATATCTCACTGCTTATACCAAACCTGAGACCCTTCCTATAGCATGAGATGTGATATTCAACTCCTTCCCATTCCAATCCTGAGACCCTTCCTATAGCATGAGATGTGATATCTCAATGCTTCTAATATCAAACTTGAGACCCTCCCTATAGCATGAGATGTGATACCCAAGTCCTTCCCATTCCAATCCTGAGACACTTCCTATAGCATGAGATGTGATATCTCAATGCTTCTAATACCAAACCTGAGACTCTTCCTATAACATGAGATGGGATATCCAACTCCTTCCCATTCCAATCCTGAGACCCTTTCGATAGCAGAGATGTGATATCTCAATGTTTATACCAAACCTGAGACCCTCCCTACGGCATGAGATGTCATATACAACTCCTTCCCATTCCAATCCTGAGACCCTTCCTATAGCATGAGATGTGATATCCAACTCCTTCCCATTCCAATCTTGAGACCCTTCCGATATCATGAAATGTGATATCTCAATGCTTCTAATATCAAACTTGAGACCCTCCCTATAGCATGAGATGTGATATCCAAGTCCTTCCCATTCCAATCCTAAGACCCTTCCTATAGCATGAGATGTGATATCTCAATGCTTCTAATACCAAACCTGAGACCCTTCCTATAACATGAGATGGGAATATCCAACTCCTTCCCATTCCAATCCTGAGACCCTTCCGATAGCAGAGATGTGATATCTCAATGCTTATACCAAACCTGAGATCCTTCCTATAACATGAGATGTGATATCCAACTCCTTCCCATTCCAATCCTGAGACACTTCCTATAGCATGAGATGTGATATCTCACTGCTTATACCAAACCTGAGACCCTTCCTATAGCATGAGATGTGATATCCAACTCCTTCCCATTCCAATCCTGAGACCCTTCCTATAGCATGAGATGTGATATCTCAATGCTTCTAATATCAAACTTGAGACCCTCCCTATAGCATGAGATGTGATACCCAAGTCCTTCCCATTCCAATCCTGAGACACTTCCTATAGCATGAGATGTGATATCTCAATGCTTCTAATACCAAACCTGAGACTCTTCCTATAACATGAGATGGGATATCCAACTCCTTCCCATTCCAATCCTGAGACCCTTTCGATAGCAGAGATGTGATATCTCAATGTTTATACCAAACCTGAGACCCTCCCTACGGCATGAGATGTCATATACAACTCCTTCCCATTCCAATCCTGAGACCCTTCCTATAGCATGAGATGTGATATCCAACTCCTTCCCATTCCAATCCTGAGACCCTTCCTATAGCATGAGATGTGATGTCTCAATGCTTATAACAAAACCTGAGACCCTTCCTATAGCATGAGATGTGATATCCAACTCCTTCCCATTCCAATCCTGAGACCCTTCCTATAGCCTGAGATGTGATATCTCAATGCCTCTAATACCAAACCTGAGATCCTTCCTCTAACATGAAATGTGATATCCAACTCCTTCACTTTCCAAACCTGAGAGCCTATCTATAGCATGAGATGTGATATCCAAGTCCTTCCCATTCCAATCCTTAGACCCTTCCTACAGCATGCAATATGATATCTCAATGATTTTAATAAAAAACCTGAGACCCATCCTATAACATGAGATGGGATATCCAACTCCTTGCCATTCAAATCCTGAGACCCTTCCTATAGCATGAGAAGGGATATCCAACTCCTTCCCAATCCAATCCTGAGACCCTTCCGATAGCAGAGACGTGATATCTCAATGCTTCTACCAAACCTGAGACCCTTCCTTTAGCATGAGTTGTGATATCCAAATACTTCACATTCCAATCCTGAGACCCTTCCTATAGCATGAGATGTGATATCTCAATGCTTCTAATACCAAACCTGAGATCCTTCCTATAACATGAGATGTGATATCCAATTCCTTCCCATTCCAAACCTGAGACCCTTCCTATTGGATGAGATGTGATATCCAACTCCTTCCCATTCCAACCCTGAGACCCTTCCTATAGCATTAGATGTAATGTCTCAATGCTTCTAATACCAAACCTGAGATCCTTCCTATAACATGAGATGTGATATCCAACTCCTTCCATTCCAATCCTGAGACCCGTCCTATAGCATGAGATGTGATATCCAACTGCTTCCCATTCCAATCCTGAGACCCTTCCTATAGCATGAGATGTGATATCTCAATGCTTCTAATACCAAACCTGAGATCCTTCCTCTAACATGAAATGTGATATCCAACTCCTTCCCTTTCCAAACCTAAGAGCCTATCTATAGCATGAGATGTGATATCCAAGTCCTTCACATTCCAACCCTTAGACCCTTCCTACAGCATGCAATATGATATCTCAATGATTCTAATAACAAACCTGAGACCCGTCCTATAACATCAGATGGGATATCCAACTCCTTCCCATTCCAATCCTGAGACACTTCCGATAGCAGAGATGTGATATCTCAATGCTTATACCAAACCTGAGACCCTTCCTATAACATGAGATGTGATATCCAAATCCTTCCCGTTCCAAACCTGAGACCCTTCCTTTAGCATGAGATGTGAAATCCAGCTCCTTCCCATTCCAATCCTGAGACACTTCCGATAGCATGAGATGTGATATCTCAATGCTTCTAATATCAAAACTGAGACCCTCCCTATAGCATGATATGTGATATCTAAGTCCTTCCCATTCCAATCCTGAGACCCTCCCTATAGCATGAGATGTGATATCCAACTCCTTCCCATTCCAATCCTGAGACCCTTCCTATAGCATGAGATATGATATCTCAATACTTCTAATACCAAATGTGAGATCCTTCCGATAACATGAGATGTGATATCCAAATCCTTCCCCTTCCAAACCTGAGACCCTCCCTTTAGCATAAGATGTGATATCCAACTCCTTCCTATTCCAATCCTGAGACTCTTCTGATAGCATGAGATGTGATATCTCAATGCTTCTAATACCAAACCTGAGATCCTTCCGATAGCATGAGATGTGATATCTCAATGCTTCTAATACCAAACCTGAGATCCTTCCTATAACATGAGATGTGATATCCAAATCCTTCCCCTTCCAAACCTGAGATCCTCCCTTTAGCATGAGATGTGATATCCAACTCGTTCCCATTCCATTCCTGAGACCCTTCGGATAGCATGAGATGTGATATCTCAATGCCTCTAATACCAAACCTGAGATCCTACCTCTAACATGAAATGTGATATCCAACTCTTTCCCCTTCCAAACCTGAGAGCCTTCCTATAGCATGAGATGTGATATCCAATTCCTTCCCATTCCAATCCTGAGACCCTTCCTATAGCTTGAGATGTGATATCCAACTCCTTCCCATTCCAATTCTGAGACCCTTCCTATACTATGAGACTTGATATCTCAATGCTTCTAATACCAAACCTGAGACCCGTAATATAACATGAGATGTGATATCCAAATCCTTCCCCTTCCAAACCTTAGACCCTTCCTTTATCATGAGATGTGATATCCAACTCCTTCCCATTCCAATCCTGAGACCCTTCCGATATCATGAGATGTGATATCTCAAAGCTTCTAATATCAAACTTGAGATCCTCTCTATAGCATGAGATGTGATATCCAAGTCCTTCCCATTCCAATCCTGAGACCCTTCCTATAGCATGAGATGTGATATCTCAATGCTTCTAATATCAAACTTGAGACCCTACCTATAGCATGAGATGTGATATCCAAGTCCTTCCCATTCCAATCCTGAGACACGTCCTATAGCATGAGATGTGATATCTCAATGCTTCTAATACCAAACCTGAGACTCTTCCTATAACATGAGATGGGATATCCAACTCCTTCCCATTCCAATCCTGAGACCCTTTTGATAGCAGAGATGTGATATCGCAATGTTTATACCAAACCTGAGACCCTTCCTACGGCATGAGATGTCATATTCAACTCCTTTCCATTCCAATCCTGAGACCCTTCCTATAGCATGAGATGTGATATCCAACTCCTTCCCATTCCAATCCTGAGACCCTTCCTATAGCATGAGATGTGATGTCTCAATGCTTCTAATACCAAACCTGAGATCCTTCCTATAACATGAGATGTGATATCCAACTCCTTCCATTCCAATCCTGAGACCCTTCCTATAGCATGAGATGTGATATATCAATTCTTATACCAAACCTGAGACCCTTCCTATAGCATGAGATGTGATATCCAACTCCTTCCCATTCCAATCCTGAGACCCTTCCTATAGCCTGAGATGTGATATCTCAATGCCTCTAATACCAAACCTGAGATCCTTCCTCTAACATGAAATGTGATATCCAACTCCTTCACTTTCCAAACCTGAGAGCCTATCTATAGCATGAGATATGATATCCAAGTCCTTCCCATTCCAATCCTTAGACCCTTCCTACAGCATGGAATATGATATCTCAATGATTCTAATAAAAAACTTGAGACCCGTCCTATAACATCAGATGGGATATCCAACTCCTTCCCATTCCAATCCTGAGACACTTCCGATAGCAGAGATGTGATATCTCAATGTTTATACCAAACCTGAGACCCTTCCTATAACATGAGATGTGATATCCAACTCCTTCCCGTTCCAAACCTGAGACCCTTCCTTTAGCATGAGATGACATATCCAGCTCCTTCCCATTCCAATCCTGAGACACTTCCGATAGCATGAGATGTGATATCTCAATGCTTCTAATATCAAAACTGAGACCCTCCCTATAGCATGATATGTGATATCTAAGTCCTTCCCATTCCAATCCTGAGACCCTTCCTATAGCATGAGATGTGATATCTCAATGCTTCTACCAAACCTGAGACCCTTCCTTTAGCATGAGATGTGATATCCAACTCCTTCCCATTCCAATCCTGAGACCCTTCCTATAGCATGAGATGTGATATCTCAATACTTCTAATACCAAACGTGAGATCCTTCCGATAACATGAGATGTGATATCCAAATCCTTCCCCTTCCAAACCTGAGACCCTCCCTTTAGCATGAGATGTGATATCCAACTCCTTCCTATTCCAATCCTGAGACTCTTCTGATAGCATGAGATGTGATATCTCAATGCTTCTAATACCAAACCTGAGATCCTTCCGATAGCATGAGATGTGATATCTCAATGCTTCTAATACCAAACCTGAGATCCTTCCTATAACATGAGATGTGATATCCAAATCCTTCCCCTTCCAAACCTGAGACCCTCCCTTTAGCATGAGATGTGATATCCAACTCCTTCCCATTCCATTCCTGAGACCCTTCTGATAGCATGAGATGTGATATCTCAATGCCTCTAATACCAAACCTGAGATCCTACCTCTAACATGAAATGTGATATCCAACTCCTTCCCATTCCATTCCTGAGACCCTTCTGATAGCATGAGATGTGATATCTCAATGCTTCTAATACCAAACCTGAGATCCTTCCGATAGCATGAGATGTGATATCTCAATACTTCTAATACCAAACGTGAGATCCTTCCGATAACATGAGATGTGATATCCAAATCCTTCCCCTTCCAAACCTGAGAGCCTTCCTATAGCATGAGATGTGATATCCAATTCCTTCCCATTCCAATCCTGAGACCCTTCCTATAGCTTGAGATGTGATATCCAACTCCTTCCCATTCCAATTCTGAGACCCTTCCTATACTATGAGACTTGATATCTCAATGCTTCTAATACCAAACCTGAGACCCGTAATATAACATGAGATGTGATATCCAAATCCTTCCCCTTCCAAACCTTAGACCCTTCCTTTATCATGAGATGTGATATCCAACTCCTTCCCATTCCAATCCTGAGACCCTTCCGATATCATGAGATGTGATATCTCAAAGCTTCTAATATCAAACTTGAGACCCTCTCTATAGCATGAGATGTGATATCCAAGTCCTTCCCATTCCAATCCTGAGACCCTTCCTATAGCATGAGATGTGATATCTCAATGCTTCTAATATCAAACTTGAGACCCTACCTATAGCATGAGATGTGATATCCAAGTCCTTCCCATTCCAATCCTGAGACACTTCCTATAGCATGAGATGTGATATCTCAATGCTTCTAATACCAAACCTGAGACTCTTCCTATAACATGAGATGGGATATCCAACTCCTTCCCATTCCAATCCTGAGACCCTTTTGATAGCAGAGATGTGATATCTCAATGTTTATACCAAACCTGAGACCCTTCCTACGGCATGAGATGTCATATTCAACTCCTTTCCATTCCAATCCTGAGACCCTTCCTATAGCATGAGATGTGATATCCAACTCCTTCCCATTCCAATCCTGAGACCCTTCCTATAGCATGAGATGTGATGTCTCAATGCTTCTAATACCAAACCTGAGATCCTTCCTATAACATGAGATATGATATCCAACTACTTCCATTCCAATCCTGAGACCCTTCCTATAGCATGAGATGTGATATCTCAATGCTTATACCAAACCTGAGACCCTTCCTATAGCATGAGATGTGATATCCAACTCCTTCCCATTCCAATCCTGAGACCCTTCCTATAGCCTGAGATGTGATATCTCAATGCCTCTAATACCAAACCTGAGATCCTTCCTCTAACATGAAATGTGATATCCAACTCCTTCACTTTCCAAACCTGAGAGCCTATCTATAGCATGAGATGTGATATCCAAGTCCTTCCCATTCCAATCCTTAGACCCTTCCTACAGCATGGAATATGATATCTCAATGATTCTAATAAAAAACTTGAGACCCGTCCTATAACATGAGATGGGATATCCAACTCCTTCCCATTCCAATCCTGAGACACTTCCGATAGCAGAGATGTGATATCTCAATGTTTATACCAAACCTGAGACCCTTCCTATAACATGAGATGTGATATCCAACTCCTTCCCGTTCCAAACCTGAGACCCTTCCTTTAGCATGAGATGTCATATCCAGCTCCTTCCCATTCCAATCCTGAGACACTTCCGATAGCATGAGATGTGATATCTCAATGCTTCTAATATCAAAACTGAGACCCTCCCTATAGCATGATATGTGATATCTAAGTCCTTCCCATTCCAATCCTGAGACCCTTCCTATAGCATGAGATGTGATATCTCAATGCTTCTACCAAACCTGAGACCCTTCCTTTAGCATGAGATGTGATATCCAACTCCTTCCCATTCCAATCCTGAGACCCTTCCTATAGCATGAGATGTGATATCTCAATACTTCTAATACCAAACCTGAGATCCTTCCGATAACATGAGATGTGATATCTCAATACTTCTAATACCAAACCTGAGATCCATCCTATAACATGAGATGTGATATCCAAATCCTTCGCCTTCCAAACCTGAGACCCTCCCTTTAGCATGAGATGTGATATCCAACTCCTTCCCATTCCAATCCTGAGGCCCTTCTGATAGCATAAGATATGATATCTCAATGCTTCTATGCCAAACCTGAGATCCTTCCGATAGCATGAGATGTGATATCTCAATACTTCTAATACCAAACCTGAGATCCTTCCTATAACATGAGATGTGATATCCAAATCCTTATCTTCCAAACCTGAGACCCTCCCTTTAGCATGAGATGTGATATCCAACTCCTTCCCATTCCAATCCTGAGACTCTTCTGATAGCATAAGATATGATATCTCAATGCTTCTAAACCAAACCTGAGATCCTTCTGATAGCATGAGATGTGATATCTCAATACTTCTAATACCAAACCTGAGATCCTACCTCTAACATGAAATGTGATATCCAACTCTTTCCCCTTGCAAACCTGAGAGCCTTCCTATAGCATGAGATGTGATATCCAAGTCCTTCCCATTCCAATCCTGAGACCCTTCCTATAACATGAGATGTGATATCCAACTCCTTCCCATTCCAACCTGAGACCCTTCCTATAGCATGAGATGGGATATCCAACTCCTTCCAAATCCAATCCCGATACCCTTCCGATAGCATGAGATGTGATATCCCAATGCTTCTACCAAACCTGAGACCCATACTATGGCATAAGATGTGATATCAAACTCCTTCCCATTCTAATCCTGAGACACTTCCTATAGCTTGAGATGTGATACCCAACTCCTTCCCATTCCAATTCTGAGACCCTTCCTATACCATGAGACTTGATATCGCAATGCTTCTAATACCAAACCTGAGACCCGTCCTATAACATGAGATGTGATATCCAAATCCTTCCCCTTCCAAACCTTAGACCCTTCCTTTATCATGAGATGTGATATCCAACTCCTTCCCATTCCAATCTTGAGACCCTTCCGATATGAAATGTGATATCTCAATGCTTCTAATATCAAACTTGAGACCCTCCCTATAGCATGAGATGTGATATCCAAGTCCTTCCCATTCCAATCCTGAGACCCTTCCTATAGCATGAGATGTGATATCTCAATGCTTCTAATACCAAACCTGAGACCCTTCCTATAACATGAGATGGGAATATCCAACTCCTTCCCATTCCAATCCTGAGACCCTTCCGATAGCAGAGATGTGATATCTCAATGCTTATACCAAACCTGAGATCCTTCCTATAACATGAGATGTGATATCCAACTCCTTCCCATTCCAATCCTGAGACACTTCCTATAGCATGAGATGTGATATCTCACTGCTTATACCAAACCTGAGACCCTTCCTATAGCATGAGATGTGATATCCAAATCCTTCCCATTCCAATCCTGAGACCCTTCCTATAGCATGAGATGTGATATCTCAATGCTTCTAATATCAAACTTGAGACCCTCCCTATAGCATGAGATGTGATACCCAAGTCCTTCCCATTCCAATCCTGAGACACTTCCTATAGCATGAGATGTGATATCTCAATGCTTCTAATACCAAACCTGAGACTCTTCCTATAACATGAGATGGGATATCCAACTCCTTCCCATTCCAATCCTGAGACCCTTTCGATAGCAGAGATGTGATATCTCAATGTTTATACCAAACCTGAGACCCTCCCTACGGCATGAGATGTCATATACAACTCCTTCCCATTCCAATCCTGAGACCCTTCCTATAGCATGAGATGTGATATCCAACTCCTTCCCATTCCAATCCTGAGACCCTTCCTATAGCATGAGATGTGATGTCTCAATGCTTATAACAAAACCTGAGACCCTTCCTATAGCATGAGATGTGATATCCAACTCCTTCCCATTCCAATCCTGAGACCCTTCCTATAGCCTGAGATGTGATATCTCAATGCCTCTAATACCAAACCTGAGATCCTTCCTCTAACATGAAATGTGATATCCAACTCCTTCAGTTTCCAAACCTGAGAGCCTATCTATAGCATGAGATGTGATATCCAAGTCCTTCCCATTCCAATCCTTAGACCCTTCCTACAGCATGCAATATGATATCTCAATGATTTTAATAAAAAACCTGAGACCCGTCCTATAACATGAGATGGGATATCCAACTCCTTGCCATTCAAATCCTGAGACCCTTCCTATAGCATGAGAAGGGATATCCAACTCCTTCCCAATCCAATCCTGAGACCCTTCCGATAGCAGAGACGTGATATCTCAATGCTTCTACCAAACCTGAGACCCTTCCTTTAGCATGAGATGTGATATCCAAATCCTTCACATTCCAATCCTGAGACCCTTCCTATAGCATGAGATGTGATATCTCAATGCTTCTAATACCAAACCTGAGATCCTTCCTATAACATGAGATGTGATATCCAATTCCTTCCCATTCCAAACCTGAGACCCTTCCTATTGGATGAGATGTGATATCCAACTCCTTCCCATTCCAACCCTGAGACCCTTCCTATAGCATGAGATGTGATGTCTCAATGCTTCTAATACCAAACCTGAGATCCTTCCTATAACATGAGATGTGATATCCAACTCCTTCCATTCCAATCCTGAGACCCGTCCTATAGCATGAGATGTGATATCTCAATGCTTATACCAAACCTGAGACCCTTCCTATAGCATGAGATGTGATATCCAACTGCTTCCCATTCCAATCCTGAGACCCTTCCTATAGCATGAGATGTGATATCTCAATGCTTCTAATACCAAACCTGAGATCCTTCCTCTAACATGAAATGTGATATCCAACTCCTTCCCTTTCCAAACCTAAGAGCCTATCTATAGCATGAGATGTGATATCCAAGTCCTTCACATTCCAACCCTTAGACCCTTCCTACAGCATGCAATATGATATCTCAATGATTCTAATAACAAACCTGAGACCCGTCCTATAACATGAGATGGGATATCCAACTCCTTCCCATTCCAATCCTGAGACACTTCCGATAGCAGAGATGTGATATCTCAATGCTTATACCAAACCTGAGACCCTTCCTATAACATGAGATGTGATATCCAAATCCTTCCCGTTCCAAACCTGAGACCCTTCCTTTAGCATGAGATGTGATATCCAGCTCCTTCCCATTCCAATCCTGAGACACTTCCGATAGCATGAGATGTGATATCTCAATGCTTCTAATATCAAAACTGAGACCCTCCCTATAGCATGATATGTGATATCTAAGTCCTTCCCATTCCAATCCTGAGACCCTCCCTATAGCATGAGATGTGATATCCAACTCCTTCCCATTCCAATCCTGAGACCCTTCCTATAGCATGAGATATGATATCTCAATACTTCTAATACCAAACGTGAGATCCTTCCGATAACATGAGATGTGATATCCAAATCCTTCCCCTTCCAAACCTGAGACCCTCCCTTTAGCATGAGATGTGATATCCAACTCCTTCCTATTCCAATCCTGAGACTCTTCTGATAGCATGAGATGTGATATCTCAATGCTTCTAATACCAAACCTGAGATCCTTCCGATAGCATGAGATGTGATATCTCAATGCTTCTAATACCAAACCTGAGATCCTTCTTATAACATGAGATGTGATATCCAAATCATTCCCCTTCCAAACCTGAGACCCTCCCTTTAGCATGAGATGTGATATCCAACTCCTTCCCATTCCATTCCAGAGACCCTTCTGATAGCATGAGATGTGATATCTCAATGCCTCTAATACCAAACCTGAGATCCTACCTCTAACATGAAATGTGATATCCAACTCTTTCCCCTTCCAAACCTGAGAGCCTTCCTATAGCATGAGATGTGATATCCAAGTCCTTCCCATTCCAATCCTGAGACCCTTCCTATAGCTTGAGATGTGATATCCAACTCCTTCCCATTCCAATTCTGAGACCCTTCCTATACTATGAGACTTGATATCTCAATGCTTCTAATACCAAACCTGAGACCCGTAATATAACATGAGATGTGATATCCAAATCCTTCCCCTTCCAAACCTTAGACCCTTCCTTTATCATGAGATGTGATATCCAACTCCTTCCCATTCCAATCCTGAGACCCTTCCGATATCATGAGATGTGACATCTCAAAGCTTCTAATATCAAACTTGAGACCCTCCCTATAGCATGAGATGTGATATCCAAGTCCTTCCCATTTCAATCCTGAGACCCTTCCTATAGCATGAGATGTGATATCTAAATGCTTCTAATACCAAACCTGAGGCCCTTCCTATAACATGAGATGGGAATATCCAACTCCTTCCCATTCCAATCCTGAGACACTTCCTATAGCATGAGATGTGATATCTCACTGCTTATACCAAACCTGAGACCCTTCCCATAGCATGAGATGTGATATCCAACTCCTTCCCATTCCAATCCTCAGACCCTTCCTATAGCATGAGATGTGATATCTCAATGCTTCTAATATCAAACTTGAGACCCTACCTATAGCATGAGATGTGATATCCAAGTCCTTCCCATTCCAATCCTGAGACACTTCCTATAGCATGAGATGTGATATCTCAATGCTTCTAATACCAAACCTGAGACTCTTCCTATAACATGAGATGGGATATCCAACTCCTTCCCATTCCAATCCTGAGACCCTTTTGATAGCAGAGATGTGATATCTCAATGTTTATACCAAACCTGAGACCCTTCCTACGGCATGAGATGTCATATTCAACTCCTTCCCATTCCAATCCTGAGACCCTTCCTATAGCATGAGATGTGATATCCAACTCCTTCCCATTCCAATCCTGAGACCCTTCCTATAGCATGAGATGTGATGTCTCAATGCTTCTAATACCAAACCTGAGATCGTTCCTATAACATGAGATGTGATATCCAACTCCTTCCATTCCAATCCTGAGACCCTTCCTATAGCATGAGATGTGATATCTCAATGCTTATACCAAACCTGAGACCCTTCCTATAGCATGAGATGTAATATCCAACTCCTTCACGTTCCAAACCTGAGACCCTTCCTTTAGCATGAGATGTGATATCCAGCTCCTTCCCATTCCAATCCTGAGACACTTCCGATAGCATGAGATGTGATATCTCAATGCTTCTAATATCAAAACTGAGACCCTCCCTATAGCATGATATGTGATATCTAAGTCCTTCCCATTCCAATCCTGAGACCCTTCCTATAGCATGAGATGTGATATCTCAATGCTTCTACCAAACCTGAGACCCTTCCTTTAGCATGAGATGTGATATCCAACTCCTTCCCATTCCAATCCTGAGACCCTTCCTATAGCATGAGATGTGATATCTCAATACTTCTAATACCAAACCTGAGATCCTTCCGATAACATGAGATGTGATATCTCAATACTTCTAATACCAAACCTGAGATCCATCCTATAACATGAGATGTGATATCCAAATCCTTCGCCTTCCAAACCTGAGACCCTCCCTTTAGCATGAGATGTGATATCCAACTCCTTCCCATTCCAATCCTGAGACCCTTCTGATAGCATAAGATATATCTCAATGCTTCTATACCAAACCTGAGATCCTTCCGATAGCATGAGATGTGATATCTCAATACTTCTAATACCAAACCTGAAATCCTTCCTATAACATGAGATGTGATATCCAAATCCTTATCTTCCAAACCTGAGACCCTCCCTTTAGCATGAGATGTGATATCCAACTCCTTCCCATTCCAATCCTGAGACTCTTCTGATAGCATAAGATATGATATCTCAATGCTTCTATACCAAACCTGAGATCCTTCTGATAGCATGAGATGTGATATCTCAATACTTCTAATACCAAACCTGAGATCCTACCTCTAACATGAAATGTGATATCCAACTCTTTCCCCTTGCAAACCTGAGAGCCTTCCTGTAGCATGAGATGTGATATCCAAGTCCTTCCCATTCCAATCCTGAGACCCTTCCTATAACATGAGATGTGATATCCAACTCCTCCCCATTCCAACCTGAGACCCTTCCTATAGCATGAGATGGGATATCCAACTCCTTCCAAATCCAATCCCGATACCCTTCCGATAGCATGAGATGTGATATCCCAATGCTTCTACCAAACCTGAGACCCATACTATGGCATGAGATGTGATATCAAACTCCTTCCCATTCTAATCCTGAGACCCTTCCTATAGCTTGAGATGTGATATCCAACTCCTTCCCATTCCAATTCTGAGACCCTTCCTATACCATGAGACTTGATATCTCAATGCTTCTAATACCAAACCTCAGACCCGTCCTATAACATGAGATTTGATATCCAAATCCTTCCCCTTCCAAACCTTAGACCCTTCCTTTATCATGAGATGTGATATCCAACTCCTTCCCATTCCAATCTTGAGACCCTTCCGATATCATGAAATGTGATATCTCAATGCTTCTAATATCAAACTTGAGACCCTCCCTATAGCATGAGATGTGATATCCAAGTCCTTCCCATTCCAATCCTGAGACCCTTCCTATAGCATGAGATGTGATATCTCAATGCTTCTAATACCAAACCTGAGACTCTTCCTATAACATGAGATGGGAATATCCAACTCCTTCCCATTCCAATCCTGAGACCCTTCCGATAGCAGAGATGTGATATCTCAATGCTTATACCAAACCTGAGATCCTTCCTATAACATGAGATGTGATATCCAACTCCTTCCCATTCCAATCCTGAGGCACTTCCTATAGCATGAGATGTGATATCTCACTGCTTATACCAAACCTGAGACCCGTCCTATAGCATGAGATGTGATATCCAACTCCTTCCCATTCCAATCCTGAGACCCTTCCTATAGCATGAGATGTGATATCTCACTGCTTATACCAAACCTGAGACCCTTCCCATAGCATGAGATGTGATATCCAACTCCTTCCCATTCCAATCCTGAGACCCTTCCTATAGCATGAGATGTGATATCTCAATGCTTCTAATATCAAACTTGAGACCCTACCTATAGCATGAGATGTGATATCCAAGTCCTTCCCATTCCAATCCTGAGACACTTCCTATAGCATGAGATGTGATATCTCAATGCTTCTAATACCAAACCTGAGACTCTTCCTATAACATGAGATGGGATATCCAACTCCTTCCCATTCCAAATCTGAGACCCTTTTGATAGCAGAGATGTGATATCTCAATGTTTATACCAAACCTGAGACCCTTCCTACGGCATGAGATGTCATATTCAACTCCTTCCCATTCCAATCCTGAGACCCTTCCTATAGCATGAGATGTGATATCCAACTCCTTCCCATTCCAATCCTGAGACCCTTCCTATAGCATGAGATGTGATGTCTCAATGCTTCTAATACCAAACCTGAGATCGTTCCTATAACATGAGATGTGATATCCAACTCCTTCCATTCCAATCCTGAGACCCTTCCTATAGCATGAGATGTGATATCTCAATGCTTATACCAAACCTGAGACCCTTCCTATAGCATGAGATGTGATATCCAACTCCTTCACGTTCCAAACCTGAGACCCTTCCGTTAGCATGAGATGTGATATCCAGCTCCTTCCCATTCCAATCCTGAGACACTTCCGATAGCATGAGATGTGATATCTCAATGCTTCTAATATCAAAACTGAGACCCTCCCTATAGCATGATATGTGATATCTAAGTCCTTCCCATACCAATCCTGAGACCCTTCCTATAGCATGAGATGTGATATCTCAATGCTTCTACCAAACCTGAGACCCTTCCTTTAGCATGAGATGTGATATCCAACTCTTTCCCATTCCAATCCTGAGACCCTTCCTATAGCATGAGATGTGATATCTCAATACTTCTAATACCAAACCTGAGATCCTTCCGATAACATGAGATGTGATATCTCAATACTTCTAATACCAAACCTGAGATCCATCCTATAACATGAGATGTGATATCCAAATCCTTCGCCTTCCAAACCTGAGACCCTCCCTTTAGCATGAGATGTGATATCCAACTCCTTCCCATTCCAATCCTGAGACCCTTCTGATAGCATAAGATATGATATCTCAATGCTTCTATACCAAACCTGAGATCCTTCCGATAGCATGAGATGTGATATCTCAATACTTCTAATACCAAACCTGAGATCCTTCCTATAACATGAGATGTGATATCCAAATCCTTATCTTCCAAACCTGAGACCCTCCCTTTAGCATGAGATGTGATATCCAACTCCTTCCCATTCCAATCCTGAGACTCTTCTGATAGCATAAGATATGATATCTCAAAGCTTCTGTACCAAACCTGAGATCCTTCTGATAGCATGAGATGTGATATCTCAATACTTCTAATACCAAACCTGAGATCCTACCTCTAACATGAAATGTGATATCCAACTCTTTCCCCTTGCAAACCTGAGAGCCTTCCTGTAGCATGAGATGTGATACCCAAGTCCTTCCCATTCCAATCCTGAGACCCTTCCTATAACATGAGATGTGATATCCAACTCCTCCCCATTCCAACCTGAGACCCTTCCTATAGCATGAGATGGGATATCCAACTCCTTCCAAATCCAATCCCGATACCCTTCCGATAGCATGAGATGTGATATCCCAATGCTTCTACCAAACCTGAGACCCATACTATGGCATGAGATGTGATATCAAACTCCTTCCCATTCTAATCCTGAGACCCTTCCTATAGCTTGAGATGTGATATCCAACTCCTTCCCATTCCAATTCTGAGACCCTTCCTATACCATGAGATTTGATATCTCAATGCTTCTAATACCAAACCTGAGACCCGTCCTATAACATGAGATGTGATATCCAAATCCTTCCCCTTCCAAACCTTAGACCCTTCCTTTATCATGAGATGTGATATCCAACTCCTTCCCATTCCAATCTTGAGACCCTTCCGATATCATGAAATGTGATATCTCAATGCTTCTAATATCAAACTTGAGACCCTCCCTATAGCATGAGATGTGATATCCAAGTCCTTCCCATTCCAATCCTGAGACCCTTCCTATAGCATGAGATGTGATATCTCAATGCTTCTAATACCAAACCTGAGACCCTTCCTATAACATGAGATGGGAATATCCAACTCCTTCCCATTCCAATCCTGAGACCCTTCCGATAGCAGAGATGTGATATCTCAATGCTTATACCAAACCTGAGATCCTTCCTATAACATGAGATGTGATATCCAACTCCTTCCCATTCCAATCCTGAGACACTTCCTATAGCATGAGATGTGATATCTCACTGCTTATACCAAACCTGAGACCCGTCCTATAGCATGAGATGTGATATCCAACTCCTTCCCATTCCAATCCTGAGACCCTTCCTATAGCATGAGATGTGATATCTCAATGCTTCTAATATCAAACTTGAGACCCTCCCTATAGCGTGAGATGTGATACCCAAGTCCTTCCCATTCCAATCCTGAGACCCTTCCTATAGCATGAGATGTGATATCTCAATGCTTCTAATACCAAACCTGAGACTCTTCCTATAACATGAGATGGGATATCCAACTCCTTCCCATTCCAATCCTGAGACCCTTTTGATAGCAGAGATGTGATATCTCAATGTTTATACCAAACCTGAGACCCTTCCTACGGCATGAGATGTCATATTCAACTCCTTCCCATTCCAATCCTGAGACCCTTCCTATAGCATGAGATGTGATATCCAACTCCTTCCCATTCCAATCCTGAGACCCTTCCTATAGCATGAGATGTGATGTCTCAATGCTTCTAATACCAAACCTGAGATCCTTCCTATAACATGAGATGTGATATCCAACTCCTTCCATTCCAATCCTGAGACCCTTCCTATAGCATGAGATGTGATATCCAACTCCTTCCCATTCCAATCCTGAGACCCTTCCTATAGCCTGAGATGTGATATCTCAATGCCTCTAATACCAAACCTGAGATCCTTCCTCTAACATGAAATGTGATATCCAACTCCTTCACTTTCCAAACCTGAGAGCCTATCCATAGCATGAGATGTGATATCCAAGTCCTTCCCATTCCAATCCTTAGACCCTTCCTACAGCATGCAATATGATATCTCAATGATTCTAATAACAATCCTGAGACCCATCCTATAACATGAGTGGGGATATCCAACTCCTTCCCATTCCAATCCTGAGACACTTCCTACAGCATGCAATATGATATCTCAATGATTCTAATAAAAAACCTGAGACCCGTCCTATAACATGAGATGGGATATCCAACTCCTTTCCATTCCAATCCTGAGACACTTCCGATAGCAGAGATGTGATATCTCAATGTTTATACCAAACCTGAGACCCTTCCTATAACATGAGATGTGATATCCAACTCCTTCCCGTTCCAAACCTGAGACCCTTCCTTTAGCATGAGATGTGATATCCAGCTCCTTCCCATTCCAATCCTGAGACACTTCCGATAGCATGAGATGTGATATCTCAATGCTTCTAATATCAAAACTGAGACCCTCCCTATAGCATGATATGTGATATCTAAGTCCTTCCCATTCCAATCCTGAGACCCTTCCTATAGCATGAGATGTGATATCTCAATGCTTCTACCAAACCTGAGACCCTTCCTTTAGCATGAGATGTGATATCCAACTCCTTCCCATTCCAATCCTGAGACCCTTCCTATAGCATGAGATGTGATATCTCAATACCTCTAATACCAAACCTGAGATCCTTCCGATAACATGAGATGTGATATCCAAATCCTTCGCCTTCCAAACCTGAGACCCTCCCTTTAGCATGAGATGTGATATCCAACTCCTTCCCATTCCAATCCTGAGACCCTTCCTATAGCATGAGATGTGATATCTCAATGCTTCTAATATCAAACTTGAGACCCTACCTATAGCATGAGATGTGATATCCAAGTCCTTCCCATTCCAATCCTGAGACACTTCCTATAGCATGAGATGTGATATCTCAATGCTTCTAATACCAAACCTGAGACTCTTCCTATAACATGAGATGGGATATCCAACTCCTTCCCATTCCAAATCTGAGACCCTTTTGATAGCAGAGATGTGATATCTCAATGTTTATACCAAACCTGAGACCCTTCCTACGGCATGAGATGTCATATTCAACTCCTTCCCATTCCAATCCTGAGACCCTTCCTATAGCATGAGATGTGATATCCAACTCCTTCCCATTCCAATCCTGAGACCCTTCCTATAGCATGAGATGTGATGTCTCAATGCTTCTAATACCAAACCTGAGATCGTTCCTATAACATGAGATGTGATATCCAACTCCTTCCATTCCAATCCTGAGACCCTTCCTATAGCATGAGATGTGATATCTCAATGCTTATACCAAACCTGAGACCCTTCCTATAGCATGAGATGTGATATCCAACTCCTTCACGTTCCAAACCTGAGACCCTTCCGTTAGCATGAGATGTGATATCCAGCTCCTTCCCATTCCAATCCTGAGACACTTCCGATAGCATGAGATGTGATATCTCAATGCTTCTAATATCAAAACTGAGACCCTCCCTATAGCATGATATGTGATATCTAAGTCCTTCCCATACCAATCCTGAGACCCTTCCTATAGCATGAGATGTGATATCTCAATGCTTCTACCAAACCTGAGACCCTTCCTTTAGCATGAGATGTGATATCCAACTCTTTCCCATTCCAATCCTGAGACCCTTCCTATAGCATGAGATGTGATATCTCAATACTTCTAATACCAAACCTGAGATCCTTCCGATAACATGAGATGTGATATCTCAATACTTCTAATACCAAACCTGAGATCCATCCTATAACATGAGATGTGATATCCAAATCCTTCGCCTTCCAAACCTGAGACCCTCCCTTTAGCATGAGATGTGATATCCAACTCCTTCCCATTCCAATCCTGAGACCCTTCTGATAGCATAAGATATGATATCTCAATGCTTCTATACCAAACCTGAGATCCTTCCGATAGCATGAGATGTGATATCTCAATACTTCTAATACCAAACCTGAGATCCTTCCTATAACATGAGATGTGATATCCAAATCCTTATCTTCCAAACCTGAGACCCTCCCTTTAGCATGAGATGTGATATCCAACTCCTTCCCATTCCAATCCTGAGACTCTTCTGATAGCATAAGATATGATATCTCAAAGCTTCTGTACCAAACCTGAGATCCTTCTGATAGCATGAGATGTGATATCTCAATACTTCTAATACCAAACCTGAGATCCTACCTCTAACATGAAATGTGATATCCAACTCTTTCCCCTTGCAAACCTGAGAGCCTTCCTGTAGCATGAGATGTGATACCCAAGTCCTTCCCATTCCAATCCTGAGACCCTTCCTATAACATGAGATGTGATATCCAACTCCTCCCCATTCCAACCTGAGACCCTTCCTATAGCATGAGATGGGATATCCAACTCCTTCCAAATCCAATCCCGATACCCTTCCGATAGCATGAGATGTGATATCCCAATGCTTCTACCAAACCTGAGACCCATACTATGGCATGAGATGTGATATCAAACTCCTTCCCATTCTAATCCTGAGACCCTTCCTATAGCTTGAGATGTGATATCCAACTCCTTCCCATTCCAATTCTGAGACCCTTCCTATACCATGAGATTTGATATCTCAATGCTTCTAATACCAAACCTGAGACCCGTCCTATAACATGAGATGTGATATCCAAATCCTTCCCCTTCCAAACCTTAGACCCTTCCTTTATCATGAGATGTGATATCCAACTCCTTCCCATTCCAATCTTGAGACCCTTCCGATATCATGAAATGTGATATCTCAATGCTTCTAATATCAAACTTGAGACCCTCCCTATAGCATGAGATGTGATATCCAAGTCCTTCCCATTCCAATCCTGAGACCCTTCCTATAGCATGAGATGTGATATCTCAATGCTTCTAATACCAAACCTGAGACCCTTCCTATAACATGAGATGGGAATATCCAACTCCTTCCCATTCCAATCCTGAGACCCTTCCGATAGCAGAGATGTGATATCTCAATGCTTATACCAAACCTGAGATCCTTCCTATAACATGAGATGTGATATCCAACTCCTTCCCATTCCAATCCTGAGACACTTCCTATAGCATGAGATGTGATATCTCACTGCTTATACCAAACCTGAGACCCGTCCTATAGCATGAGATGTGATATCCAACTCCTTCCCATTCCAATCCTGAGACCCTTCCTATAGCATGAGATGTGATATCTCAATGCTTCTAATATCAAACTTGAGACCCTCCCTATAGCGTGAGATGTGATACCCAAGTCCTTCCCATTCCAATCCTGAGACCCTTCCTATAGCATGAGATGTGATATCTCAATGCTTCTAATACCAAACCTGAGACTCTTCCTATAACATGAGATGGGATATCCAACTCCTTCCCATTCCAATCCTGAGACCCTTTTGATAGCAGAGATGTGATATCTCAATGTTTATACCAAACCTGAGACCCTTCCTACGGCATGAGATGTCATATTCAACTCCTTCCCATTCCAATCCTGAGACCCTTCCTATAGCATGAGATGTGATATCCAACTCCTTCCCATTCCAATCCTGAGACCCTTCCTATAGCATGAGATGTGATGTCTCAATGCTTCTAATACCAAACCTGAGATCCTTCCTATAACATGAGATGTGATATCCAACTCCTTCCATTCCAATCCTGAGACCCTTCCTATAGCATGAGATGTGATATCCAACTCCTTCCCATTCCAATCCTGAGACCCTTCCTATAGCCTGAGATGTGATATCTCAATGCCTCTAATACCAAACCTGAGATCCTTCCTCTAACATGAAATGTGATATCCAACTCCTTCACTTTCCAAACCTGAGAGCCTATCCATAGCATGAGATGTGATATCCAAGTCCTTCCCATTCCAATCCTTAGACCCTTCCTACAGCATGCAATATGATATCTCAATGATTCTAATAACAATCCTGAGACCCATCCTATAACATGAGTGGGGATATCCAACTCCTTCCCATTCCAATCCTGAGACACTTCCTACAGCATGCAATATGATATCTCAATGATTCTAATAAAAAACCTGAGACCCGTCCTATAACATGAGATGGGATATCCAACTCCTTTCCATTCCAATCCTGAGACACTTCCGATAGCAGAGATGTGATATCTCAATGTTTATACCAAACCTGAGACCCTTCCTATAACATGAGATGTGATATCCAACTCCTTCCCGTTCCAAACCTGAGACCCTTCCTTTAGCATGAGATGTGATATCCAGCTCCTTCCCATTCCAATCCTGAGACACTTCCGATAGCATGAGATGTGATATCTCAATGCTTCTAATATCAAAACTGAGACCCTCCCTATAGCATGATATGTGATATCTAAGTCCTTCCCATTCCAATCCTGAGACCCTTCCTATAGCATGAGATGTGATATCTCAATGCTTCTACCAAACCTGAGACCCTTCCTTTAGCATGAGATGTGATATCCAACTCCTTCCCATTCCAATCCTGAGACCCTTCCTATAGCATGAGATGTGATATCTCAATACCTCTAATACCAAACCTGAGATCCTTCCGATAACATGAGATGTGATATCCAAATCCTTCGCCTTCCAAACCTGAGACCCTCCCTTTAGCATGAGATGTGATATCCAACTCCTTCCCATTCCAATCCTGAGACCCTTCTGATAGCATAAGATATGATATCTCAATGCTTCTATACCAAACCTGAGATCCTTCCGATAGCATGAGATGTGATATCTCAATACTTCTAATACCAAACCTGAGATCCTTCCTATAACATGAGATGTGATATCCAAATCCTTATCTTCCAAACCTGAGACCCTCCCTTTAGCATGAGATGTGATATCCAACTCCTTCCCATTCCAATCCTGAGACTCTTCTGATAGCATAAGATATGATATCTCAATGCTTCTATACCAAACCTGAGATCCTTCTGATAGCATGAGATGTGATATCTCAATACTTCTAATACCAAACCTGAGATCCTACCTCTAACATGAAATGTGATATCCAACTCTTTCCCCTTGCAAACCTGGGAGCCTTCCTGTAGCATGAGATGTGATATCCAAGTCCTTCCCATTCCAATCCTGAGACCCTTCCTATAACATGAGCTGTGATATCCAACTCCTCCCCATTCCAACCTGAGACCCTTCCTATAGCATGAGATGGGATATCCAACTCCTTCCAAATCCAATCCCGATACCCTTCCGATAGCATGAGATGTGATATCCCAATGCTTCTACCAAACCTGAGACCCATACTATGGCATGAGATGTGATATCAAACTCCTTCCCATTCTAATCCTGAGACCCTTCCTATAGCTTGAGATGTGATATCCAACTCCTTCCCATTCCAATTCTGAGACCCTTCCTATACCATGAGACTTGATATCTCAATGCTTCTAATACCAAACCTGAGACCCGTCCTATAACATGAGATGTGATATCCAAATCCTTCCCCTTCCAAACCTTAGACCCTTCCTTTATCATGAGATGTGATATCCAACTCCTTCCCATTCCAATCTTGAGACCCTTCCGATATCATGAAATGTGATATCTCAATGCTTCTAATATCAAACTTGAGACCCTCCCTATAGCATGAGATGTGATATCCAAGTCCTTCCCATTCCAATCCTGAGACCCTTCCTATAGCATGAGATGTGATATCTCAATGCTTCTAATACCAAACCTGAGACCCTTCCTATAACATGAGATGGGAATATCCAACTCCTTCCCATTCCAATCCTGAGACCCTTCCGATAGCAGAGATGTGATATCTCAATGCTTATACCAAACCTGAGATCCTTCTATAACATGAGATGTGATATCCAACTCCTTCCCATTCCAATCCTGAGACACTTCCTAAAGCATATGTGATATCTCACTGCTTATACCAAACCTGAGACCCGTCCTATAGCATGAGATGTGATATCCAACTCCTTCCCATTCCAATCCTGAGACCCTTCCTATAGCATGAGATGTGATATCTCACTGCTTATACCAAACCTGAGACCCTTCCCATAGCATGAGATGTGATATCCAACTCCTTCCCATTCCAATCCTGAGACCCTTCCTATAGCATGAGATGTGATATCTCAATGCTTCTAATATCAAACTTGAGACCCTACCTATAGCATGAGATGTGATATCCAAGTCCTTCCCATTCCAATCCTGAGACACTTCCTATAGCATGAGATGTGATATCTCAATGCTTCTAATACCAAACCTGAGACTCTTCCTATAACATGAGATGGGATATCCAACTCCTTCCCATTCCAATCCTGAGACCCTTTTGATAGCAGAGATGTGATATCTCAATGTTTATACCAAACCTGAGACCCTTCCTACGGCATGAGATGTCATATTCAACTCCTTCCCATTCCAATCCTGAGACCCTTCCTATAGCATGAGATGTGATATCCAACTCCTTCCCATTCCAATCCTGAGACCCTTCCTATAGCATGAGATGTGATGTCTCAATGCTTCTAATACCAAACCTGAGATCGTTCCTATAACATGAGATGTGATATCCAACTCCTTCCATTCCAATCCTGAGACCCTTCCTATAGCATGAGATGTGATATCTCAATGCTTATACCAAACCTGAGACCCTTCCTATAGCATGAGATGTGATATCCAACTCCTTCACGTTCCAAACCTGAGACCCTTCCTTTAGCATGAGATGTGATATCCAGCTCCTTCCCATTCCAATCCTGAGACACTTCCGATAGCATGAGATGTGATATCTCAATGCTTCTAATATCAAAACTGAGACCCTCCCTATAGCATGATATGTGATATCTAAGTCCTTCCCATTCCAATCCTGAGACCCTTCCTATAGCATGAGATGTGATATCTCAATGCTTCTACCAAACCTGAGACCCTTCCTTTAGCATGAGATGTGATATCCAACTCCTTCCCATTCCAATCCTGAGAACCTTCCTATAGCATGAGATATGATATCTCAATACTTCTAATACCAAACCTGAGATCCTTCCGATAACATGAGATGTGATATCTCAATACTTCTAATACCAAACCTGAGATCCATCCTATAACATGAGATGTGATATCCAAATCCTTCGCCTTCCAAACCTGAGACCCTCCCTTTAGCATGAGATGTGATATCCAACTCCTTCCCATTCCAATCCTGAGACCCTTCTGATAGCATAAGATATGATATCTCAATGCTTCTATACCAAACCTAAGATCCTTCCGATAGCATGAGATGTGATATCTCAATACTTCTAATACCAAACCTGAGATCCTTCCTATAACATGAGATGTGATATCCAAATCCTTATCTTCCAAACCTGAGACCCTCCCTTTAGCATGAGATGTGATATCCAACTCCTTCCCATTCCAATCCTGAGACTCTTCTGATAGCATAAGATATGATATCTCAATGCTTCTATACCAAACCTGAGATCCTTCTGATAGCATGAGATGTGATATCTCAATACTTCTAATACCAAACCTGAGATCCTACCTCTAACATGAAATGTGATATCCAACTCTTTCCCCTTGCAAACCTGAGAGCCTTCCTGTAGCATGAGATGTGATATCCAAGTCCTTCCCATTCCAATCCTGAGACCCTTCCTATAACATGAGATGTGATATCCAACTCCTTCCCATTCCAATCCTGAGACCCTTCCTATAGCATGAGATGTGATATCTCAATGCTTCTAATATCAAACTTGAGACCCTACCTATAGCATGAGATGTGATATCCAAGTCCTTCCCATTCCAATCCTGAGACACTTCCTATAGCATGAGATGTGATATCTCAATGCTTCTAATACCAAACCTGAGACTCTTCCTATAACATGAGATGGGATATCCAACTCCTTCCCATTCCGATCCTGAGACCCTTTTGATAGCAGAGATGTGATATCTCAATGTTTATACCAAACCTGAGACCCTTCCTACGGCATGAGATGTCATATTCAACTCCTTCCCATTCCAATCCTGAGACCCTTCCTATAGCATGAGATGTGATATCAAACTCCTTCCCATTCCAATCCTGAGACCCTTCCTATAGCATGAGATGTGATGTCTCAATGCTTCTAATACCAAACCTGAGATCGTTCCTATAACATGAGATGTGATATCCAACTCCTTCCATTCCAATCCTGAGACCCTTCCTATAGCATGAGATGTGATATCTCAATGCTTATACCAAACCTGAGACCCTTCCTATAGCATGAGATGTGATATCCAACTCCTTCACGTTCCAAACCTGAGACCCTTCCTTTAGCATGAGATGTGATATCCAGCTCCTTTCCATTCCAATCCTGAGACACTTCCGATAGCATGAGATGTGATATCTCAATGCTTATACCAAACCTGAGACCCTTCCTATAGCATGAGATGTGATATCCAACTCCTTCACGTTCCAAACCTGAGACCCTTCCTTTAGCATGAGATGTGATATCCAGCTCCTTCCCATTCCAATCCTGAGACACTTCCGATAGCATGAGATGCTCCTAATATCAAAACTGAGACCCTCCCTATAGCATGATATGTGATATCTAAGTCCTTCCCATTCCAATCCTGAGACCCTTCCTATAGCATGAGATGTGATATCTCAATGCTTATACCAAACCTGAGACCCTTCCTATAGCATGAGATGTGATATCCAACTCCTTCACGTTCCAAACCTGAGACCCTTCCTTTAGCATGAGATGTGATATCCAGCTCCTTCCCATTCCAATCCTGAGACACTTCCGATAGCATGAGATGTGATATCTCAATGCTTCTAATATCAAAACTGAGACCCTCCCTATAGCATGATATGTGATATCTAAGTCCTTCCCATTCCAATCCTGAGACCCTTCCTTTAGCATGAGATGTGATATCCAACTCCTTCCCATTCCAATCCTGAGATCCTTCCTATAGCATGAGATGTGATATCTCAATACTTCTAATACCAAACCTGAGATCCTTCCGATAACATGAGATGTGATATCTCAATACTTCTAATACCAAACCTGAGATCCATCCTATAACATGAGATGTGATATCCAAATCCTTCGCCTTCCAAACCTGAGACCCTCCCTTTAGCATGAGATGTGATATCCAACTCCTTCCCATTCCAATCCTGAGACCCTTCTGATAGCATAAGATATGATATCTCAATGCTTCTATACCAAACCTAAGATCCTTCCGATAGCATGAGATGTGATATCTCAATACTTCTAATACCAAACCTGAGATCCTTCCTATAACATGAGATGTGATATCCAAATCCTTATCTTCCAAACCTGAGACCCTCCCTTTAGCATGAGATGTGATATCCAACTCCTTCCCATTCCAATCCTGAGACTCTTCTGATAGCATAAGATATGATATCTCAATGCTTCTATACCAAACCTGAGATCCTTCTGATAGCATGAGATGTGATATCTCAATACTTCTAATACCAAACCTGAGATCCTACCTCTAACATGAAATGTGATATCCAACTCTTTCCCCTTGCAAACCTGAGAGCCTTCCTGTAGCATGAGATGTGATATCC
Organism: Ambystoma mexicanum; assembly: GCF_040938575.1. NCBI lineage: Eukaryota > Metazoa > Chordata > Amphibia > Caudata > Ambystomatidae > Ambystoma > Ambystoma mexicanum. The sequence continues at coordinate 988,523,525 of NC_090939.1, read as the reverse complement.
AAGTCCTTCCCATTCCAATCCTGAGACCCTTCCTATAACATGAGATGTGATATCCAACTCCTCCCCATTCCAACCTGAGACCCTTCCTATTGCATGAGATGGGATATCCAACTCCTTCCAAATCCAATCCCGATACCCTTCCGATAGCATGAGATGTGATATCCCAATGCTTCTACCAAACCTGAGACCCATACTATGGCATGAGATGTGATATCAAACTCCTTCCCATTCTAATCCTGAGACCCTTCGTATAGCTTGAGATGTGATATCCAACTCCTTCCCATTCCAATTCTGAGACCCTTCCTATACCATGAGACTTGATATCTCAATGCTTCTAATACCAAACCTGAGACCCGTCCTATAACATGAGATGTGATATCCAAATCCTTCCCCTTCCAAACCTTAGACCCTTCCTTTATCATGAGATGTGATATCCAACTCCTTCCCATTCCAATCTTGAGACCCTTCCGATATCATGAAATGTGATATCTCAATGCTTCTAATATCAAACTTGAGACCCTCCCTATAGCATGAGAAGTGATATCCAAGTCCTTCCCATTCCAATCCTGAGACCCTTCCGATAGCAGAGATGTGATATCTCAATGCTTATACCAAACCTGAGATCCTTCCTATAACATGAGATGTGATATCCAACTCCTTCGCATTCCAATCCTGAGACACTTCCTATAGCATGAGATGTGATATCTCACTGCTTATACCAAACCTGAGACCCGTCCTATAGCATGAGATGTGATATCCAACTCCTTCCCATTCCAATCCTGAGACCCTTCCTATAGCATGAGATGTGATATCTCAATGCTTCTAATATCAAACTTGAGACCCTCCCTATAGCATGAGATGTGATACCCAAGTCCTTCCCATTCCAATCCTGAGACCCTTCCTATAGCATGAGATGTGATATCTCAATGCTTCTAATACCAAACCTGAGACTCTTCCTATAACATGAGATGGGATATCCAACTCCTTCCCATTCCAATCCTGAGACCCTTTTGATAGCAGAGATGTGATATCCCAATGTTTATACCAAACCTGAGACCCTTCATACGGCATGAGATGTCATATTCAACTCCTTCCCATTCCAATCCTGAGACCCTTCCTATAGCATGAGATGTGATATCCAACTCCTTCCCATTCCAATCCTGAGACCCTTCCTATAGCATGAGATGTGATGTCTCAATGCTTCTAATACCAAACCTGAGATCCTTCCTATAACATGAGATGTGATATCCAACTCCTTCCATTCCAATCCTGAGACCCTTCCTACAGCATGAGATGTGATATCTCAATGCTTATACCAAACCTGAGACCCTTCCTATAGCATGAGATGTGATATCCAACTCCTTCCCATTCCAATCCTGAGACCCTTCATATAGCCTGAGATGTGATATCTCAATGCCTCTAATACCAAACCTGAGATCCTTCCTCTAACATGAAATGTGATATCCAACTCCTTCACTTTCCAAACCTGAGAGCCTATCTATAGCATGAGATGTGATATCCAAGTCCTTCCCATTCCAATCCTTAGACCCTTCCTACAGCATGCAATATGATATCTCAATGATTCTAATAAAAAACCTGAGACCCGTCCTATAACATGAGATGGGATATCCAACTCCTTCCCATTCCAATCCTGAGACACTTCCGATAGCAGAGATGTGATATCTCAATGTTTATACCAAACCTGAGACCCTTCCTATAACATGAGATGTGATATCCAACTCCTTCCCGTTCCAAACCTGAGACCCTTCCTTTAGCATGAGATGTGATATCCAGCTCCTTCCCATTCCAATCCTGAGACACTTCCGATAGCATGAGATGTGATATCTCAATGCTTCTAATATCAAAACTGAGACCCTCCCTATAGCAAGATATGTGATATCTAAGTCCTTCCCATTCCAATCCTGAGACCCTTCCTATAGCATGAGATGTGATATCTCAATGCTTCTACCAAACCTGAGACCCTTCCTTTAGCATGAGATGTGATGTCCAACTCCTTCCCATTCCAATCCTGAGACCCTTCCTATAGCATGAGATGTGATATCTCAATACCTCTAATACCAAACCTGAGATCCTTCCGATAACATGAGATGTGATATCCAAATCCTTCGCCTTCCAAACCTGAGACCCTCCCTTTAGCATGAGATGTGATATCCAACTCCTTCCCATTCCAATCCTGAGACCCTTCTGATAGCATAAGATATGATATCTCAATGCTTCTATACCAAACCTGAGATCCTTCCGATAGCATGAGATGTGATATCTCAATACTTCTAATACCAAACCTGAGATCCTTCCTATAACATGAGATGTGATATCCAAATCCTTATCTTCCAAACCTGAGACCCTCCCTTTAGCATGAGATGTGATATCCAACTCCTTCCCATTCCAATCCTGAGACTCTTCTGATAGCATAAGATATGATATCTCAATGCTTCTATACCAAACCTGAGATCCTTCTGATAGTATGAGATGTGATATCTCAATACTTCTAATACCAAACCTGAGATCCTACCTCTAACATGAAATGTGATATCCATCTCTTTCCCCTTGCAAACCTGGGAGCCTTCCTGTAGCATGAGATGTGATATCCAAGTCCTTCCCATTCCAATCCTGAGACCCTTCCTATAACATGAGATGTGATATCCAACTCCTCCCCATTCCAACCTGAGACCCTTCCTATAGCATGAGATGGGATATCCAACTCCTTCCAAATCCAATCCCGATACCCTTCCGATAGCATGAGATGTGATATCCCAATGCTTCTACCAAACCTGAGACCCATACTATGTTATGAGATGTGATATCAAACTCCTTCCCATTCTAATCCTGAGACCCTTCCTATAGCTTGAGATGTGATATCCAAATCCTTCCCCTTCCAAACCTTAGACCCTTCCTTTATCATGAGATGTGATATCCAACTCCTTCCCATTCCAATCTTGAGACCCTTCCGATATCATGAAATGTGATATCTCAATGCTTCTAATATCAAACTTGAGACCCTCCCTATAGCATGAGATGTGATATCCAAGTCCTTCCCATTCCAATCCTGAGACCCTTCCTATAGCATGAGATGTGATATCTCAATGCTTCTAATACCAAACCTGAGACCCTTCCTATAACATGAGATGGGAATATCCAACTCCTTCCCATTCCAATCCTGAGACCCTTCCGATAGCAGAGATGTGATATCTCAATGCTTATACCAAACCTGAGATCCTTCTATAACATGAGATGTGATATCCAACTCCTTCCCATTCCAATCCTGAGACACTTCCTATAGCATATGTGATATCTCACTGCTTATACCAAACCTGAGACCCGTCCTATTGCATGAGATGTGATATCCAACTCCTTCCCATTCAAATCCTGAGACCCTTCCTATAGCATGAGATGTGATATCTCACTGCTTATACCAAACCTGAGACCCTTCACATAGCATGAGATGTGATATCCAACTCCTTCCCATTCCAATCCTGAGACCCTTCCTATAGCATGAGATGTGATATCTCAATGCTTCTAATATCAAACTTGAGACCCTACCTATAGCATGAGATGTGATATCCAAGTCCTTCCCATTCCAATCCTGAGACACTTCCTATAGCATGAGATGTGATATCTCAATACTTCTAATACCAAACCTGAGATCCTTCCTATAACATGAGATGTGATATCCAAATCCTTATCTTCCAAACCTGAGACCCTCCCTTTAGCATGAGATGTGATATCCAACTCCTTCCCATTCCAATCCTGAGACTCTTCTGATAGCATAAGATATGATATCTCAATGCTTCTATACCAAACCTGAGATCCTTCTGATAGCATGAGATGTGATATCTCAATACTTCTAATACCAAACCTGAGATCCTACCTCTAACATGAAATGTGATATCCATCTCTTTCCCCTTGCAAACCTGGGAGCCTTCCTGTAGCATGAGATGTGATATCCAAGTCCTTCCCATTCCAATCCTGAGACCCTTCCTATAACATGAGATGTGATATCCAACTCCTCCCCATTCCAACCTGAGACCCTTCCTATAGCATGAGATGGGATATCCAACTCCTTCCAAATCCAATCCCGATACCCTTCCGATAGCATGAGATGTGATATCCCAATGCTTCTACCAAACCTGAGACCCATACTATGGCATGAGATGTGATATCAAACTCCTTCCCATTCTAATCCTGAGACCCTTCCTATAGCTTGAGATGTGATATCCAACTCCTTCCCATTCCAATTCTGAGACCCTTCCTATACCATGAGACTTGATATCTCAATGCTTCTAATACCAAACCTGAGACCCGTCCTATAACATGAGATGTGATATCCAAATCCTTCCCCTTCCAAACCTTAGACCCTTCCTTTATCATGAGATGTGATATCCAACTCCTTCCCATTCCAATCTTGAGACCCTTCCGATATCATGAAATGTGATATCTCAATGCTTCTAATATCAAACTTGAGACCCTCCCTATAGCATGAGATGTGATATCCAAGTCCTTCCCATTCCAATCCTGAGACCCTTCCTATAGCATGAGATGTGATATCTCAATGCTTCTAATACCAAACCTGAGACCCTTCCTATAACATGAGATGGGAATATCCAACTCCTTCCCATTCCAATCCTGAGACCCTTCCGATAGCAGAGATGTGATATCTCAATGCTTATACCAAACCTGAGATCCTTCTATAACATGAGATGTGATATCCAACTCCTTCCCATTCCAATCCTGAGACACTTCCTATAGCATATGTGATATCTCACTGCTTATACCAAACCTGAGACCCGTCCTATAGCATGAGATGTGATATCCAACTCCTTCCCATTCAAATCCTGAGACCCTTCCTATAGCATGAGATGTGATATCTCACTGCTTATACCAAACCTGAGACCCTTCACATAGCATGAGATGTGATATCCAACTCCTTCCCATTCCAATCCTGAGACCCTTCCTATAGCATGAGATGTGATATCTCAATGCTTCTAATATCAAACTTGAGACCCTACCTATAGCATGAGATGTGATATCCAAGTCCTTCCCATTCCAATCCTGAGACACTTCCTATAGCATGAGATGTGATATCTCAATGCTTCTAATACCAAACCTGAGACTCTTCCTATAACATGAGATGGGATATCCAACTCCTTCCCATTCCAATCCTGAGACCCTTTTGATAGCAGAGATGTGATATCTCAATGTTTATACCAAACCTGAGACCCTTCCTACGGCATGAGATGTCATATTCAACTCCTTCCCATTCCAATCCTGAGACCCTTCCTATAGCATGAGATGTGATGTCTCAATGCTTCTAATACCAAACCTGAGATCGTTCCTATAACATGAGATGTGATATCCAACTCCTTCCATTCCAATCCTGAGACCCTTCCTATAGCATGAGATGTGATATCTCAATGCTTATACCAAACCTGAGACCCTTCCTATAGCATGAGATGTGATATCCAACTCCTTCACGTTCCAAACCTGAGACCCTTCCTTTAGCATGAGATGTGATATCCAGCTCCTTCCCATTCCAATCCTGAGACACTTCCGATAGCATGAGATGTGATATCTCAATGCTTCTAATATCAAAACTGAGACCCTCCCTATAGCATGATATGTGATATCTAAGTCCTTCCCATTCCAATCCTGAGACCCTTCCTATAGCATGAGATGTGATATCTCAATGCTTATACCAAACCTGAGACCCTTCCTATAGCATGAGATGTGATATCCAACTCCTTCACGTTCCAAACCTGAGACCCTTCCTTTAGCATGAGATGTGATATCCAGCTCCTTCCCATTCCAATCCTGAGACACTTCCGATAGCATGAGATGTGATATCTCAATGCTTCTAATATCAAAACTGAGACCCTCCCTATAGCATGATATGTGATATCTAAGTCCTTCCCATTCCAATCCTGAGACCCTTCCTTTAGCATGAGATGTGATATCCAACTCCTTCCCATTCCAATCCTGAGATCCTTCCTATAGCATGAGATGTGATATCTCAATACTTCTAATACCAAACCTGAGATCCTTCCGATAACATGAGATGTGATATCTCAATACTTCTAATACCAAACCTGAGATCCATCCTATAACATGAGATGTGATATCCAAATCCTTCGCCTTCCAAACCTGAGACCCTCCCTTTAGCATGAGATGTGATATCCAACTCCTTCCCATTCCAATCCTGAGACCCTTCTGATAGCATAAGATATGATATCTCAATGCTTCTATACCAAACCTAAGATCCTTCCGATAGCATGAGATGTGATATCTCAATACTTCTAATACCAAACCGGAGATCCTTCCTATAACATGAGATGTGATATCCAAATCCTTATCTTCCAAACCTGAGACCCTCCCTTTAGCATGAGATGTGATATCCAACTCCTTCCCATTCCAATCCTGAGACTCTTCTGATAGCATAAGATATGATATCTCAATGCTTCTATACCAAACCTGAGATCCTTCTGATAGCATGAGATGTGATATCTCAATACTTCTACCAAACCTGAGATCCTACCTCTAACATGAAATGTGATATCCAACTCTTTCCCCTTGCAAACCTGAGAGCCTTCCTGTAGCATGAGATGTGATATCCATGTCCTTCCCATTCCAATCCTGAGACCCTTCCTATAACATGAGATGTGATATCCAACTCCTCCCCATTCCAACCTGAGACCCTTCCTATTGCATGAGATGGGATATCCAACTCCTTCCAAATCCAATCCCGATACCCTTCCGATAGCATGAGATGTGATATCCCAATGCTTCTACCAAACCTGAGACCCATACTATGGCATGAGATGTGATATCAAACTCCTTCCCATTCTAATCCTGAGACCCTTCCTATAGCTTGAGATGTGATATCCAACTCCTTCCCATTCCAATTCTGAGACCCTTCCTATACCATGAGACTTGATATCTCAATGCTTCTAATACCAAACCTGAGACCCGTCCTATAACATGAGATGTGATATCCAAATCCTTCCCCTTCCAAACCTTAGACCCTTCCTTTATCATGAGATGTGATATCCAACTCCTTCCCATTCCAATCTTGAGACCCTTCCGATATCATGAAATGTGATATCTCAATGCTTCTAATATCAAACTTGAGACCCTCCCTATAGCATGAGAAGTCATATCCAAGTCGTTCCCATTCCAATCCTGAGACCCTTCCGATAGCAGAGATGTGATATCTCAATGCTTATACCAAACCTGAGATCCTTCCTATAACATGAGATGTGATATCCAACTCCTTCGCATTCCAATCCTTAGACACTTCCTATAGCATGAGATGTGATATCTCACTGCTTATACCAAACCTGAGACCCGTCCTATAGCATGAGATGTGATATCCAACTCCTTCCCATTCCAATCCTGAGACCCTTCCTATAGCATGAGATGTGATATCTCAATGCTTCTAATATCAAACTTGAGACCCTCCCTATAGCATGAGATGTGATACCCAAGTCCTTCCCATTCCAATCCTGAGACCCTTCCTATAGCATGAGATGTGATATCTCAATGCTTCTAATACCAAACCTGAGACTCTTCCTATAACATGAGATGGGATATCCAACTCCTTCCCATTCCAATCCTGAGACCCTTTTGATAGCAGAGATGTGATATCTCAATGTTTATACCAAACCTGAGACCCTTCATACGGCATGAGATGTCATATTCAACTCCTTCCCATTCCAATCCTGAGACCCTTCCTATAGCATGAGATGTGATATCCAACTCCTTCCCATTCCAATCCTGAGACCCTTCCTATAGCATGAGATGTGATGTCTCAATGCTTCTAATACCAAACCTGAGATCCTTCCTATAACATGAGATGTGATATCCAACTCCTTCCATTCCAATCCTGAGACCCTTCCTACAGCATGAGATGTGATATCTCAATGCTTATACCAAACCTGAGACCCTTCCTATAGCATGAGATGTGATATCCAACTCCTTCCCATTCCAATCCTGAGACCCTTCCTATAGCCTGAGATGTGATATCTCAATGCCTCTAATACCAAACCTGAGATCCTTCCTCTAACATGAAATGTGATATCCAACTCCTTCACTTTCCAAACCTGAGAGCCTATCTATAGCATGAGATGTGATATCCAAGTCCTTCCCATTCCAATCCTTAGACCCTTCCTACAGCATGCAATATGATATCTCAATGATTCTAATAAAAAACCTGAGACCCGTCCTATAACATGAAATGGGATATCCAACTCCTTCCCATTCCAATCCTGAGACACTTCCGATAGCAGAGATGTGATATCTCAATGTTTATACCAAACCTGAGACCCTTCCTATAACATGAGATGTGATATCCAACTCCTTCCCGTTCCAAACCTGAGACCCTTCCTTTAGCATGAGATGTGATATCCAGCTCCTTCCCATTCCAATCCTGAGACACTTCCTATAGCATGAGATGTGATATCTCAATGCTTCTAATACCAAACCTGAGACTCTTCCTATAACATGAGATGGGATATCCAACTCCTTCCCATTCCGATCCTGAGACCCTTTTGATAGCAGAGATGTGATATCTCAATGTTTATACCAAACCTGAGACCCTTCCTACGGCATGAGATGTCATATTCAACTCCTTCCCATTCCAATCCTGAGACCCTTCCTATAGCATGAGATGTGATATCCAACTCCTTCCCATTCCAATCCTGAGACCCTTCCTATAGCATGAGATGTGATGTCTCAATGCTTCTAATACCAAACCTGAGATCGTTCCTACGGCATGAGATGTCATATTCAACTCCTTCGCCTTCCAAACCTGAGACCCTCCCTTTAGCATGAGATGTGATATCCAACTCCTTCCCATTCCAATCCTGAGACCCTTCTGATAGCATAAGATATATCTCAATGCTTCTATACCAAACCTGAGATCCTTCCGATAGCATGAGATGTGATATCTCAATACTTCTAATACCAAACCTGAAATCCTTCCTATAACATGAGATGTGATATCCAAATCCTTATCTTCCAAACCTGAGACCCTCCCTTTAGCATGAGATGTGATATCCAACTCCTTCCCATTCCAATCCTGAGACTCTTCTGATAGCATAAGATATGATATCTCAATGCTTCTATACCAAACCTGAGATCCTTCTGATAGCATGAGATGTGATATCTCAATACTTCTAATACCAAACCTGAGATCCTACCTCTAACATGAAATGTGATATCCAACTCTTTCCCCTTGCAAACCTGAGAGCCTTCCTGTAGCATGAGATGTGATATCCAAGTCCTTCCCATTCCAATCCTGAGACCCTTCCTATAACATGAGATGTGATATCCAACTCCTCCCCATTCCAACCTGAGACCCTTCCTATAGCATGAGATGGGATATCCAACTCCTTCCAAATCCAATCCCGATACCCTTCCGATAGCATGAGATGTGATATCCCAATGCTTCTACCAAACCTGAGACCCATACTATGGCATGAGATGTGATATCAAACTCCTTCCCATTCTAATCCTGAGACCCTTCCTATAGCTTGAGATGTGATATCCAACTCCTTCCCATTCCAATTCTGAGACCCTTCCTATACCATGAGACTTGATATCTCAATGCTTCTAATACCAAACCTCAGACCCGTCCTATAACATGAGATTTGATATCCAAATCCTTCCCCTTCCAAACCTTAGACCCTTCCTTTATCATGAGATGTGATATCCAACTCCTTCCCATTCCAATCTTGAGACCCTTCCGATATCATGAAATGTGATATCTCAATGCTTCTAATATCAAACTTGAGACCCTCCCTATAGCATGAGATGTGATATCCAAGTCCTTCCCATTCCAATCCTGAGACCCTTCCTATAGCATGAGATGTGATATCTCAATGCTTCTAATACCAAACCTGAGACTCTTCCTATAACATGAGATGGGAATATCCAACTCCTTCCCATTCCAATCCTGAGACCCTTCCGATAGCAGAGATGTGATATCTCAATGCTTATACCAAACCTGAGATCCTTCCTATAACATGAGATGTGATATCCAACTCCTTCCCATTCCAATCCTGAGGCACTTCCTATAGCATGAGATGTGATATCTCACTGCTTATACCAAACCTGAGACCCGTCCTATAGCATGAGATGTGATATCCAACTCCTTCCCATTCCAATCCTGAGACCCTTCCTATAGCATGAGATGTGATATCTCACTGCTTATACCAAACCTGAGACCCTTCCCATAGCATGAGATGTGATATCCAACTCCTTCCCATTCCAATCCTGAGACCCTTCCTATAGCATGAGATGTGATATCTCAATGCTTCTAATATCAAACTTGAGACCCTACCTATAGCATGAGATGTGATATCCAAGTCCTTCCCATTCCAATCCTGAGACACTTCCTATAGCATGAGATGTGATATCTCAATGCTTCTAATACCAAACCTGAGACTCTTCCTATAACATGAGATGGGATATCCAACTCCTTCCCATTCCAAATCTGAGACCCTTTTGATAGCAGAGATGTGATATCTCAATGTTTATACCAAACCTGAGACCCTTCCTACGGCATGAGATGTCATATTCAACTCCTTCCCATTCCAATCCTGAGACCCTTCCTATAGCATGAGATGTGATATCCAACTCCTTCCCATTCCAATCCTGAGACCCTTCCTATAGCATGAGATGTGATGTCTCAATGCTTCTAATACCAAACCTGAGATCGTTCCTATAACATGAGATGTGATATCCAACTCCTTCCATTCCAATCCTGAGACCCTTCCTATAGCATGAGATGTGATATCTCAATGCTTATACCAAACCTGAGACCCTTCCTATAGCATGAGATGTGATATCCAACTCCTTCACGTTCCAAACCTGAGACCCTTCCGTTAGCATGAGATGTGATATCCAGCTCCTTCCCATTCCAATCCTGAGACACTTCCGATAGCATGAGATGTGATATCTCAATGCTTCTAATATCAAAACTGAGACCCTCCCTATAGCATGATATGTGATATCTAAGTCCTTCCCATACCAATCCTGAGACCCTTCCTATAGCATGAGATGTGATATCTCAATGCTTCTACCAAACCTGAGACCCTTCCTTTAGCATGAGATGTGATATCCAACTCTTTCCCATTCCAATCCTGAGACCCTTCCTATAGCATGAGATGTGATATCTCAATACTTCTAATACCAAACCTGAGATCCTTCCGATAACATGAGATGTGATATCTCAATACTTCTAATACCAAACCTGAGATCCATCCTATAACATGAGATGTGATATCCAAATCCTTCGCCTTCCAAACCTGAGACCCTCCCTTTAGCATGAGATGTGATATCCAACTCCTTCCCATTCCAATCCTGAGACCCTTCTGATAGCATAAGATATGATATCTCAATGCTTCTATACCAAACCTGAGATCCTTCCGATAGCATGAGATGTGATATCTCAATACTTCTAATACCAAACCTGAGATCCTTCCTATAACATGAGATGTGATATCCAAATCCTTATCTTCCAAACCTGAGACCCTCCCTTTAGCATGAGATGTGATATCCAACTCCTTCCCATTCCAATCCTGAGACTCTTCTGATAGCATAAGATATGATATCTCAAAGCTTCTGTACCAAACCTGAGATCCTTCTGATAGCATGAGATGTGATATCTCAATACTTCTAATACCAAACCTGAGATCCTACCTCTAACATGAAATGTGATATCCAACTCTTTCCCCTTGCAAACCTGAGAGCCTTCCTGTAGCATGAGATGTGATACCCAAGTCCTTCCCATTCCAATCCTGAGACCCTTCCTATAACATGAGATGTGATATCCAACTCCTCCCCATTCCAACCTGAGACCCTTCCTATAGCATGAGATGGGATATCCAACTCCTTCCAAATCCAATCCCGATACCCTTCCGATAGCATGAGATGTGATATCCCAATGCTTCTACCAAACCTGAGACCCATACTATGGCATGAGATGTGATATCAAACTCCTTCCCATTCTAATCCTGAGACCCTTCCTATAGCTTGAGATGTGATATCCAACTCCTTCCCATTCCAATTCTGAGACCCTTCCTATACCATGAGATTTGATATCTCAATGCTTCTAATACCAAACCTGAGACCCGTCCTATAACATGAGATGTGATATCCAAATCCTTCCCCTTCCAAACCTTAGACCCTTCCTTTATCATGAGATGTGATATCCAACTCCTTCCCATTCCAATCTTGAGACCCTTCCGATATCATGAAATGTGATATCTCAATGCTTCTAATATCAAACTTGAGACCCTCCCTATAGCATGAGATGTGATATCCAAGTCCTTCCCATTCCAATCCTGAGACCCTTCCTATAGCATGAGATGTGATATCTCAATGCTTCTAATACCAAACCTGAGACCCTTCCTATAACATGAGATGGGAATATCCAACTCCTTCCCATTCCAATCCTGAGACCCTTCCGATAGCAGAGATGTGATATCTCAATGCTTATACCAAACCTGAGATCCTTCCTATAACATGAGATGTGATATCCAACTCCTTCCCATTCCAATCCTGAGACACTTCCTATAGCATGAGATGTGATATCTCACTGCTTATACCAAACCTGAGACCCGTCCTATAGCATGAGATGTGATATCCAACTCCTTCCCATTCCAATCCTGAGACCCTTCCTATAGCATGAGATGTGATATCTCAATGCTTCTAATATCAAACTTGAGACCCTCCCTATAGCGTGAGATGTGATACCCAAGTCCTTCCCATTCCAATCCTGAGACCCTTCCTATAGCATGAGATGTGATATCTCAATGCTTCTAATACCAAACCTGAGACTCTTCCTATAACATGAGATGGGATATCCAACTCCTTCCCATTCCAATCCTGAGACCCTTTTGATAGCAGAGATGTGATATCTCAATGTTTATACCAAACCTGAGACCCTTCCTACGGCATGAGATGTCATATTCAACTCCTTCCCATTCCAATCCTGAGACCCTTCCTATAGCATGAGATGTGATATCCAACTCCTTCCCATTCCAATCCTGAGACCCTTCCTATAGCATGAGATGTGATGTCTCAATGCTTCTAATACCAAACCTGAGATCCTTCCTATAACATGAGATGTGATATCCAACTCCTTCCATTCCAATCCTGAGACCCTTCCTATAGCATGAGATGTGATATCCAACTCCTTCCCATTCCAATCCTGAGACCCTTCCTATAGCCTGAGATGTGATATCTCAATGCCTCTAATACCAAACCTGAGATCCTTCCTCTAACATGAAATGTGATATCCAACTCCTTCACTTTCCAAACCTGAGAGCCTATCCATAGCATGAGATGTGATATCCAAGTCCTTCCCATTCCAATCCTTAGACCCTTCCTACAGCATGCAATATGATATCTCAATGATTCTAATAACAATCCTGAGACCCATCCTATAACATGAGTGGGGATATCCAACTCCTTCCCATTCCAATCCTGAGACACTTCCTACAGCATGCAATATGATATCTCAATGATTCTAATAAAAAACCTGAGACCCGTCCTATAACATGAGATGGGATATCCAACTCCTTTCCATTCCAATCCTGAGACACTTCCTATAGCAGAGATGTGATATCTCAATGTTTATACCAAACCTGAGACCCTTCCTATAACATGAGATGTGATATCCAACTCCTTCCCGTTCCAAACCTGAGACCCTTCCTTTAGCATGAGATGTGATATCCAGCTCCTTCCCATTCCAATCCTGAGACACTTCCGATAGCATGAGATGTGATATCTCAATGCTTCTAATATCAAAACTGAGACCCTCCCTATAGCATGATATGTGATATCTAAGTCCTTCCCATTCCAATCCTGAGACCCTTCCTATAGCATGAGATGTGATATCTCAATGCTTCTACCAAACCTGAGACCCTTCCTTTAGCATGAGATGTGATATCCAACTCCTTCCCATTCCAATCCTGAGACCCTTCCTATAGCATGAGATGTGATATCTCAATACCTCTAATACCAAACCTGAGATCCTTCCGATAACATGAGATGTGATATCCAAATCCTTCGCCTTCCAAACCTGAGACCCTCCCTTTAGCATGAGATGTGATATCCAACTCCTTCCCATTCCAATCCTGAGACCCTTCTGATAGCATAAGATATGATATCTCAATGCTTCTATACCAAACCTGAGATCCTTCCGATAGCATGAGATGTGATATCTCAATACTTCTAATACCAAACCTGAGATCCTTCCTATAACATGAGATGTGATATCCAAATCCTTATCTTCCAAACCTGAGACCCTCCCTTTAGCATGAGATGTGATATCCAACTCCTTCCCATTCCAATCCTGAGACTCTTCTGATAGCATAAGATATGATATCTCAATGCTTCTATACCAAACCTGAGATCCTTCTGATAGCATGAGATGTGATATCTCAATACTTCTAATACCAAACCTGAGATCCTACCTCTAACATGAAATGTGATATCCAACTCTTTCCCCTTGCAAACCTGGGAGCCTTCCTGTAGCATGAGATGTGATATCCAAGTCCTTCCCATTCCAATCCTGAGACCCTTCCTATAACATGAGCTGTGATATCCAACTCCTCCCCATTCCAACCTGAGACCCTTCCTATAGCATGAGATGGGATATCCAACTCCTTCCAAATCCAATCCCGATACCCTTCCGATAGCATGAGATGTGATATCCCAATGCTTCTACCAAACCTGAGACCCATACTATGGCATGAGATGTGATATCAAACTCCTTCCCATTCTAATCCTGAGACCCTTCCTATAGCTTGAGATGTGATATCCAACTCCTTCCCATTCCAATTCTGAGACCCTTCCTATACCATGAGACTTGATATCTCAATGCTTCTAATACCAAACCTGAGACCCGTCCTATAACATGAGATGTGATATCCAAATCCTTCCCCTTCCAAACCTTAGACCCTTCCTTTATCATGAGATGTGATATCCAACTCCTTCCCATTCCAATCTTGAGACCCTTCCGATATCATGAAATGTGATATCTCAATGCTTCTAATATCAAACTTGAGACCCTCCCTATAGCATGAGATGTGATATCCAAGTCCTTCCCATTCCAATCCTGAGACCCTTCCTATAGCATGAGATGTGATATCTCAATGCTTCTAATACCAAACCTGAGACCCTTCCTATAACATGAGATGGGAATATCCAACTCCTTCCCATTCCAATCCTGAGACCCTTCCGATAGCAGAGATGTGATATCTCAATGCTTATACCAAACCTGAGATCCTTCTATAACATGAGATGTGATATCCAACTCCTTCCCATTCCAATCCTGAGACACTTCCTAAAGCATATGTGATATCTCACTGCTTATACCAAACCTGAGACCCGTCCTATAGCATGAGATGTGATATCCAACTCCTTCCCATTCCAATCCTGAGACCCTTCCTATAGCATGAGATGTGATATCTCACTGCTTATACCAAACCTGAGACCCTTCCCATAGCATGAGATGTGATATCCAACTCCTTCCCATTCCAATCCTGAGACCCTTCCTATAGCATGAGATGTGATATCTCAATGCTTCTAATATCAAACTTGAGACCCTACCTATAGCATGAGATGTGATATCCAAGTCCTTCCCATTCCAATCCTGAGACACTTCCTATAGCATGAGATGTGATATCTCAATGCTTCTAATACCAAACCTGAGACTCTTCCTATAACATGAGATGGGATATCCAACTCCTTCCCATTCCAATCCTGAGACCCTTTTGATAGCAGAGATGTGATATCTCAATGTTTATACCAAACCTGAGACCCTTCCTACGGCATGAGATGTCATATTCAACTCCTTCCCATTCCAATCCTGAGACCCTTCCTATAGCATGAGATGTGATATCCAACTCCTTCCCATTCCAATCCTGAGACCCTTCCTATAGCATGAGATGTGATGTCTCAATGCTTCTAATACCAAACCTGAGATCGTTCCTATAACATGAGATGTGATATCCAACTCCTTCCATTCCAATCCTGAGACCCTTCCTATAGCATGAGATGTGATATCTCAATGCTTATA
Source organism: Ambystoma mexicanum (assembly GCF_040938575.1). Taxonomy (NCBI): domain Eukaryota; kingdom Metazoa; phylum Chordata; class Amphibia; order Caudata; family Ambystomatidae; genus Ambystoma; species Ambystoma mexicanum. The sequence continues at coordinate 988,507,423 of NC_090939.1, read as the reverse complement.
CCAAACCTGAGACCCTTCCTATAGCATGAGATGTGATATCCAACTCCTTCACGTTCCAAACCTGAGACCCTTCCTTTAGCATGAGATGTGATATCCAGCTCCTTCCCATTCCAATCCTGAGACACTTCCGATAGCATGAGATGTGATATCTCAATGCTTCTAATATCAAAACTGAGACCCTCCCTATAGCATGATATGTGATATCTAAGTCCTTCCCATTCCAATCCTGAGACCCTTCCTATAGCATGAGATGTGATATCTCAATGCTTCTACCAAACCTGAGACCCTTCCTTTAGCATGAGATGTGATATCCAACTCCTTCCCATTCCAATCCTGAGACCCTTCCTATAGCATGAGATGTGATATCTCAATACTTCTAATACCAAACCTGAGATCCTTCCGATAACATGAGATGTGATATCTCAATACTTCTAATACCAAACCTGAGATCCATCCTATAACATGAGATGTGATATCCAAATCCTTCGCCTTCCAAACCTGAGACCCTCCCTTTAGCATGAGATGTGATATCCAACTCCTTCCCATTCCAATCCTGAGACCCTTCTGATAGCATAAGATATGATATCTCAATGCTTCTATACCAAACCTAAGATCCTTCCGATAGCATGAGATGTGATATCTCAATACTTCTAATACCAAACCTGAGATCCTTCCTATAACATGAGATGTGATATCCAAATCCTTATCTTCCAAACCTGAGACCCTCCCTTTAGCATGAGATGTGATATCCAACTCCTTCCCATTCCAATCCTGAGACTCTTCTGATAGCATAAAATATGATATCTCAATGCTTCTATACCAAACCTGAGATCCTTCTGATAGCATGAGATGTGATATCTCAATACTTCTAATACCAAACCTGAGATCCTACCTCTAACATGAAATGTGATATCCAACTCTTTCCCCTTGCAAACCTGAGAGCCTTCCTGTAGCATGAGATGTGATATCCAAGTCCTTCCCATTCCAATCCTGAGACCCTTCCTATAACATGAGATGTGATATCCAACTCCTTCCCATTCCAATCCTGAGACCCTTCCTATAGCATGAGATGTGATATCTCAATGCTTCTAATATCAAACTTGAGACCCTACCTATAGCATGAGATGTGATATCCAAGTCCTTCCCATTCCAATCCTGAGACACTTCCTATAGCATGAGATGTGATATCTCAATGCTTCTAATACCAAACCTGAGACTCTTCCTATAACATGAGATGGGATATCCAACTCCTTCCCATTCCGATCCTGAGACCCTTTTGATAGCAGAGATGTGATATCTCAATGTTTATACCAAACCTGAGACCCTTCCTACGGCATGAGATGTCATATTCAACTCCTTCCCATTCCAATCCTGAGACCCTTCCTATAGCATGAGATGTGATATCCAACTCCTTCCCATTCCAATCCTGAGACCCTTCCTATAGCATGAGATGTGATGTCTCAATGCTTCTAATACCAAACCTGAGATCGTTCCTATAACATGAGATGTGATATCCAACTCCTTCCATTCCAATCCTGAGACCCTTCCTATAGCATGAGATGTGATATCTCAATGCTTATACCAAACCTGAGACCCTTCCTATAGCATGAGATGTGATATCCAACTCCTTCACGTTCCAAACCTGAGACCCTTCCTTTAGCATGAGATGTGATATCCAGCTCCTTTCCATTCCAATCCTGAGACACTTCCGATAGCATGAGATGTGATATCTCAATGCTTATACCAAACCTGAGACCCTTCCTATAGCATGAGATGTGATATCCAACTCCTTCACGTTCCAAACCTGAGACCCTTCCTTTAGCATGAGATGTGATATCCAGCTCCTTCCCATTCCAATCCTGAGACACTTCCGATAGCATGAGATGCTCCTAATATCAAAACTGAGACCCTCCCTATAGCATGATATGTGATATCTAAGTCCTTCCCATTCCAATCCTGAGACCCTTCCTATAGCATGAGATGTGATATCTCAATGCTTATACCAAACCTGAGACCCTTCCTATAGCATGAGATGTGATATCCAACTCCTTCACGTTCCAAACCTGAGACCCTTCCTTTAGCATGAGATGTGATATCCAGCTCCTTCCCATTCCAATCCTGAGACACTTCCGATAGCATGAGATGTGATATCTCAATGCTTCTAATATCAAAACTGAGACCCTCCCTATAGCATGATATGTGATATCTAAGTCCTTCCCATTCCAATCCTGAGACCCTTCCTTTAGCATGAGATGTGATATCCAACTCCTTCCCATTCCAATCCTGAGATCCTTCCTATAGCATGAGATGTGATATCTCAATACTTCTAATACCAAACCTGAGATCCTTCCGATAACATGAGATGTGATATCTCAATACTTCTAATACCAAACCTGAGATCCATCCTATAACATGAGATGTGATATCCAAATCCTTCGCCTTCCAAACCTGAGACCCTCCCTTTAGCATGAGATGTGATATCCAACTCCTTCCCATTCCAATCCTGAGACCCTTCTGATAGCATAAGATATGATATCTCAATGCTTCTATACCAAACCTAAGATCCTTCCGATAGCATGAGATGTGATATCTCAATACTTCTAATACCAAACCTGAGATCCTTCCTATAACATGAGATGTGATATCCAAATCCTTATCTTCCAAACCTGAGACCCTCCCTTTAGCATGAGATGTGATATCCAACTCCTTCCCATTCCAATCCTGAGACTCTTCTGATAGCATAAGATATGATATCTCAATGCTTCTATACCAAACCTGAGATCCTTCTGATAGCATGAGATGTGATATCTCAATACTTCTAATACCAAACCTGAGATCCTACCTCTAACATGAAATGTGATATCCAACTCTTTCCCCTTGCAAACCTGAGAGCCTTCCTGTAGCATGAGATGTGATATCCAAGTCCTTCCCATTCCAATCCTGAGACCCTTCCTATAACATGAGATGTGATATCCAACTCCTCCCCATTCCAACCTGAGACCCTTCCTATTGCATGAGATGGGATATCCAACTCCTTCCAAATCCAATCCCGATACCCTTCCGATAGCATGAGATGTGATATCCCAATGCTTCTACCAAACCTGAGACCCATACTATGGCATGAGATGTGATATCAAACTCCTTCCCATTCTAATCCTGAGACCCTTCGTATAGCTTGAGATGTGATATCCAACTCCTTCCCATTCCAATTCTGAGACCCTTCCTATACCATGAGACTTGATATCTCAATGCTTCTAATACCAAACCTGAGACCCGTCCTATAACATGAGATGTGATATCCAAATCCTTCCCCTTCCAAACCTTAGACCCTTCCTTTATCATGAGATGTGATATCCAACTCCTTCCCATTCCAATCTTGAGACCCTTCCGATATCATGAAATGTGATATCTCAATGCTTCTAATATCAAACTTGAGACCCTCCCTATAGCATGAGAAGTGATATCCAAGTCCTTCCCATTCCAATCCTGAGACCCTTCCGATAGCAGAGATGTGATATCTCAATGCTTATACCAAACCTGAGATCCTTCCTATAACATGAGATGTGATATCCAACTCCTTCGCATTCCAATCCTGAGACACTTCCTATAGCATGAGATGTGATATCTCACTGCTTATACCAAACCTGAGACCCGTCCTATAGCATGAGATGTGATATCCAACTCCTTCCCATTCCAATCCTGAGACCCTTCCTATAGCATGAGATGTGATATCTCAATGCTTCTAATATCAAACTTGAGACCCTCCCTATAGCATGAGATGTGATACCCAAGTCCTTCCCATTCCAATCCTGAGACCCTTCCTATAGCATGAGATGTGATATCTCAATGCTTCTAATACCAAACCTGAGACTCTTCCTATAACATGAGATGGGATATCCAACTCCTTCCCATTCCAATCCTGAGACCCTTTTGATAGCAGAGATGTGATATCCCAATGTTTATACCAAACCTGAGACCCTTCATACGGCATGAGATGTCATATTCAACTCCTTCCCATTCCAATCCTGAGACCCTTCCTATAGCATGAGATGTGATATCCAACTCCTTCCCATTCCAATCCTGAGACCCTTCCTATAGCATGAGATGTGATGTCTCAATGCTTCTAATACCAAACCTGAGATCCTTCCTATAACATGAGATGTGATATCCAACTCCTTCCATTCCAATCCTGAGACCCTTCCTACAGCATGAGATGTGATATCTCAATGCTTATACCAAACCTGAGACCCTTCCTATAGCATGAGATGTGATATCCAACTCCTTCCCATTCCAATCCTGAGACCCTTCATATAGCCTGAGATGTGATATCTCAATGCCTCTAATACCAAACCTGAGATCCTTCCTCTAACATGAAATGTGATATCCAACTCCTTCACTTTCCAAACCTGAGAGCCTATCTATAGCATGAGATGTGATATCCAAGTCCTTCCCATTCCAATCCTTAGACCCTTCCTACAGCATGCAATATGATATCTCAATGATTCTAATAAAAAACCTGAGACCCGTCCTATAACATGAGATGGGATATCCAACTCCTTCCCATTCCAATCCTGAGACACTTCCGATAGCAGAGATGTGATATCTCAATGTTTATACCAAACCTGAGACCCTTCCTATAACATGAGATGTGATATCCAACTCCTTCCCGTTCCAAACCTGAGACCCTTCCTTTAGCATGAGATGTGATATCCAGCTCCTTCCCATTCCAATCCTGAGACACTTCCGATAGCATGAGATGTGATATCTCAATGCTTCTAATATCAAAACTGAGACCCTCCCTATAGCAAGATATGTGATATCTAAGTCCTTCCCATTCCAATCCTGAGACCCTTCCTATAGCATGAGATGTGATATCTCAATGCTTCTACCAAACCTGAGACCCTTCCTTTAGCATGAGATGTGATATCCAACTCCTTCCCATTCCAATCCTGAGACCCTTCCTATAGCATGAGATGTGATATCTCAATACCTCTAATACCAAACCTGAGATCCTTCCGATAACATGAGATGTGATATCCAAATCCTTCGCCTTCCAAACCTGAGACCCTCCCTTTAGCATGAGATGTGATATCCAACTCCTTCCCATTCCAATCCTGAGACCCTTCTGATAGCATAAGATATGATATCTCAATGCTTCTATACCAAACCTGAGATCCTTCCGATAGCATGAGATGTGATATCTCAATACTTCTAATACCAAACCTGAGATCCTTCCTATAACATGAGATGTGATATCCAAATCCTTATCTTCCAAACCTGAGACCCTCCCTTTAGCATGAGATGTGATATCCAACTCCTTCCCATTCCAATCCTGAGACTCTTCTGATAGCATAAGATATGATATCTCAATGCTTCTATACCAAACCTGAGATCCTTCTGATAGCATGAGATGTGATATCTCAATACTTCTAATACCAAACCTGAGATCCTACCTCTAACATGAAATGTGATATCCATCTCTTTCCCCTTGCAAACCTGGGAGCCTTCCTGTAGCATGAGATGTGATATCCAAGTCCTTCCCATTCCAATCCTGAGACCCTTCCTATAACATGAGATGTGATATCCAACTCCTCCCCATTCCAACCTGAGACCCTTCCTATAGCATGAGATGGGATATCCAACTCCTTCCAAATCCAATCCCGATACCCTTCCGATAGCATGAGATGTGATATCCCAATGCTTCTACCAAACCTGAGACCCATACTATGGCATGAGATGTGATATCAAACTCCTTCCCATTCTAATCCTGAGACCCTTCCTATAGCTTGAGATGTGATATCCAAATCCTTCCCCTTCCAAACCTTAGACCCTTCCTTTATCATGAGATGTGATATCCAACTCCTTCCCATTCCAATCTTGAGACCCTTCCGATATCATGAAATGTGATATCTCAATGCTTCTAATATCAAACTTGAGACCCTCCCTATAGCATGAGATGTGATATCCAAGTCCTTCCCATTCCAATCCTGAGACCCTTCCTATAGCATGAGATGTGATATCTCAATGCTTCTAATACCAAACCTGAGACCCTTCCTATAACATGAGATGGGAATATCCAACTCCTTCCCATTCCAATCCTGAGACCCTTCCGATAGCAGAGATGTGATATCTCAATGCTTATACCAAACCTGAGATCCTTCTATAACATGAGATGTGATATCCAACTCCTTCCCATTCCAATCCTGAGACACTTCCTATAGCATATGTGATATCTCACTGCTTATACCAAACCTGAGACCCGTCCTATTGCATGAGATGTGATATCCAACTCCTTCCCATTCAAATCCTGAGACCCTTCCTATAGCATGAGATGTGATATCTCACTGCTTATACCAAACCTGAGACCCTTCACATAGCATGAGATGTGATATCCAACTCCTTCCCATTCCAATCCTGAGACCCTTCCTATAGCATGAGATGTGATATCTCAATGCTTCTAATATCAAACTTGAGACCCTACCTATAGCATGAGATGTGATATCCAAGTCCTTCCCATTCCAATCCTGAGACACTTCCTATAGCATGAGATGTGATATCTCAATACTTCTAATACCAAACCTGAGATCCTTCCTATAACATGAGATGTGATATCCAAATCCTTATCTTCCAAACCTGAGACCCTCCCTTTAGCATGAGATGTGATATCCAACTCCTTCCCATTCCAATCCTGAGACTCTTCTGATAGCATAAGATATGATATCTCAATGCTTCTATACCAAACCTGAGATCCTTCTGATAGCATGAGATGTGATATCTCAATACTTCTAATACCAAACCTGAGATCCTACCTCTAACATGAAATGTGATATCCATCTCTTTCCCCTTGCAAACCTGGGAGCCTTCCTGTAGCATGAGATGTGATATCCAAGTCCTTCCCATTCCAATCCTGAGACCCTTCCTATAACATGAGATGTGATATCCAACTCCTCCCCATTCCAACCTGAGACCCTTCCTATAGCATGAGATGGGATATCCAACTCCTTCCAAATCCAATCCCGATACCCTTCCGATAGCATGAGATGTGATATCCCAATGCTTCTACCAAACCTGAGACCCATACTATGGCATGAGATGTGATATCAAACTCCTTCCCATTCTAATCCTGAGACCCTTCCTATAGCTTGAGATGTGATATCCAACTCCTTCCCATTCCAATTCTGAGACCCTTCCTATACCATGAGACTTGATATCTCAATGCTTCTAATACCAAACCTGAGACCCGTCCTATAACATGAGATGTGATATCCAAATCCTTCCCCTTCCAAACCTTAGACCCTTCCTTTATCATGAGATGTGATATCCAACTCCTTCCCATTCCAATCTTGAGACCCTTCCGATATCATGAAATGTGATATCTCAATGCTTCTAATATCAAACTTGAGACCCTCCCTATAGCATGAGATGTGATATCCAAGTCCTTCCCATTCCAATCCTGAGACCCTTCCTATAGCATGAGATGTGATATCTCAATGCTTCTAATACCAAACCTGAGACCCTTCCTATAACATGAGATGGGAATATCCAACTCCTTCCCATTCCAATCCTGAGACCCTTCCGATAGCAGAGATGTGATATCTCAATGCTTATACCAAACCTGAGATCCTTCTATAACATGAGATGTGATATCCAACTCCTTCCCATTCCAATCCTGAGACACTTCCTATAGCATATGTGATATCTCACTGCTTATACCAAACCTGAGACCCGTCCTATAGCATGAGATGTGATATCCAACTCCTTCCCATTCAAATCCTGAGACCCTTCCTATAGCATGAGATGTGATATCTCACTGCTTATACCAAACCTGAGACCCTTCACATAGCATGAGATGTGATATCCAACTCCTTCCCATTCCAATCCTGAGACCCTTCCTATAGCATGAGATGTGATATCTCAATGCTTCTAATATCAAACTTGAGACCCTACCTATAGCATGAGATGTGATATCCAAGTCCTTCCCATTCCAATCCTGAGACACTTCCTATAGCATGAGATGTGATATCTCAATGCTTCTAATACCAAACCTGAGACTCTTCCTATAACATGAGATGGGATATCCAACTCCTTCCCATTCCAATCCTGAGACCCTTTTGATAGCAGAGATGTGATATCTCAATGTTTATACCAAACCTGAGACCCTTCCTACGGCATGAGATGTCATATTCAACTCCTTCCCATTCCAATCCTGAGACCCTTCCTATAGCATGAGATGTGATATCCAACTCCTTCCCATTCCAATCCTGAGACCCTTCCTATAGCATGAGATGTGATGTCTCAATGCTTCTAATACCAAACCTGAGATCGTTCCTATAACATGAGATGTGATATCCAACTCCTTCCATTCCAATCCTGAGACCCTTCCTATAGCATGAGATGTGATATCTCAATGCTTATACCAAACCTGAGACCCTTCCTATAGCATGAGATGTGATATCCAACTCCTTCACGTTCCAAACCTGAGACCCTTCCTTTAGCATGAGATGTGATATCCAGCTCCTTCCCATTCCAATCCTGAGACACTTCCGATAGCATGAGATGTGATATCTCAATGCTTCTAATATCAAAACTGAGACCCTCCCTATAGCATGATATGTGATATCTAAGTCCTTCCCATTCCAATCCTGAGACCCTTCCTATAGCATGAGATGTGATATCTCAATGCTTATACCAAACCTGAGACCCTTCCTATAGCATGAGATGTGATATCCAACTCCTTCACGTTCCAAACCTGAGACCCTTCCTTTAGCATGAGATGTGATATCCAGCTCCTTCCCATTCCAATCCTGAGACACTTCCGATAGCATGAGATGTGATATCTCAATGCTTCTAATATCAAAACTGAGACCCTCCCTATAGCATGATATGTGATATCTAAGTCCTTCCCATTCCAATCCTGAGACCCTTCCTTTAGCATGAGATGTGATATCCAACTCCTTCCCATTCCAATCCTGAGATCCTTCCTATAGCATGAGATGTGATATCTCAATACTTCTAATACCAAACCTGAGATCCTTCCGATAACATGAGATGTGATATCTCAATACTTCTAATACCAAACCTGAGATCCATCCTATAACATGAGATGTGATATCCAAATCCTTCGCCTTCCAAACCTGAGACCCTCCCTTTAGCATGAGATGTGATATCCAACTCCTTCCCATTCCAATCCTGAGACCCTTCTGATAGCATAAGATATGATATCTCAATGCTTCTATACCAAACCTAAGATCCTTCCGATAGCATGAGATGTGATATCTCAATACTTCTAATACCAAACCGGAGATCCTTCCTATAACATGAGATGTGATATCCAAATCCTTATCTTCCAAACCTGAGACCCTCCCTTTAGCATGAGATGTGATATCCAACTCCTTCCCATTCCAATCCTGAGACTCTTCTGATAGCATAAGATATGATATCTCAATGCTTCTATACCAAACCTGAGATCCTTCTGATAGCATGAGATGTGATATCTCAATACTTCTACCAAACCTGAGATCCTACCTCTAACATGAAATGTGATATCCAACTCTTTCCCCTTGCAAACCTGAGAGCCTTCCTGTAGCATGAGATGTGATATCCATGTCCTTCCCATTCCAATCCTGAGACCCTTCCTATAACATGAGATGTGATATCCAACTCCTCCCCATTCCAACCTGAGACCCTTCCTATTGCATGAGATGGGATATCCAACTCCTTCCAAATCCAATCCCGATACCCTTCCGATAGCATGAGATGTGATATCCCAATGCTTCTACCAAACCTGAGACCCATACTATGGCATGAGATGTGATATCAAACTCCTTCCCATTCTAATCCTGAGACCCTTCCTATAGCTTGAGATGTGATATCCAACTCCTTCCCATTCCAATTCTGAGACCCTTCCTATACCATGAGATTTGATATCTCAATGCTTCTAATACCAAACCTGAGACCCGTCCTATAACATGAGATGTGATATCCAAATCCTTCCCCTTCCAAACCTTAGACCCTTCCTTTATCATGAGATGTGATATCCAACTCCTTCCCATTCCAATCTTGAGACCCTTCCGATATCATGAAATGTGATATCTCAATGCTTCTAATATCAAACTTGAGACCCTCCCTATAGCATGAGAAGTGATATCCAAGTCGTTCCCATTCCAATCCTGAGACCCTTCCGATAGCAGAGATGTGATATCTCAATGCTTATACCAAACCTGAGATCCTTCCTATAACATGAGATGTGATATCCAACTCCTTCGCATTCCAATCCTGAGACACTTCCTATAGCATGAGATGTGATATCTCACTGCTTATACCAAACCTGAGACCCGTCCTATAGCATGAGATGTGATATCCAACTCCTTCCCATTCCAATCCTGAGACCCTTCCTATAGCATGAGATGTGATATCTCAATGCTTCTAATATCAAACTTGAGACCCTCCCTATAGCATGAGATGTGATACCCAAGTCCTTCCCATTCCAATCCTGAGACCCTTCCTATAGCATGAGATGTGATATCTCAATGCTTCTAATACCAAACCTGAGACTCTTCCTATAACATGAGATGGGATATCCAACTCCTTCCCATTCCAATCCTGAGACCCTTTTGATAGCAGAGATGTGATATCTCAATGTTTATACCAAACCTGAGACCCTTCATACGGCATGAGATGTCATATTCAACTCCTTCCCATTCCAATCCTGAGACCCTTCCTATAGCATGAGATGTGATATCCAACTCCTTCCCATTCCAATCCTGAGACCCTTCCTATAGCATGAGATGTGATGTCTCAATGCTTCTAATACCAAACCTGAGATCCTTCCTATAACATGAGATGTGATATCCAACTCCTTCCATTCCAATCCTGAGACCCTTCCTACAGCATGAGATGTGATATCTCAATGCTTATACCAAACTTGAGACCCTTCCTATAGCATGAGATGTGATATCCAACTCCTTCCCATTCCAATCCTGAGACCCTTCCTATAGCCTGAGATGTGATATCTCAATGCCTCTAATACCAAACCTGAGATCCTTCCTCTAACATGAAATGTGATATCCAACTCCTTCACTTTCCAAACCTGAGAGCCTATCTATAGCATGAGATGTGATATCCAAGTCCTTCCCATTCCAATCCTTAGACCCTTCCTACAGCATGCAATATGATATCTCAATGATTCTAATAAAAAACCTGAGACCCGTCCTATAACATGAAATGGGATATCCAACTCCTTCCCATTCCAATCCTGAGACACTTCCGATAGCAGAGATGTGATATCTCAATGTTTATACCAAACCTGAGACCCTTCCTATAACATGAGATGTGATATCCAACTCCTTCCCGTTCCAAACCTGAGACCCTTCCTTTAGCATGAGATGTGATATCCAGCTCCTTCCCATTCCAATCCTGAGACACTTCCTATAGCATGAGATGTGATATCTCAATGCTTCTAATACCAAACCTGAGACTCTTCCTATAACATGAGATGGGATATCCAACTCCTTCCCATTCCGATCCTGAGACCCTTTTGATAGCAGAGATGTGATATCTCAATGTTTATACCAAACCTGAGACCCTTCCTACGGCATGAGATGTCATATTCAACTCCTTCCCATTCCAATCCTGAGACCCTTCCTATAGCATGAGATGTGATATCCAACTCCTTCCCATTCCAATCCTGAGACCCTTCCTATAGCATGAGATGTGATGTCTCAATGCTTCTAATACCAAACCTGAGATCGTTCCTATAACATGAGATGTGATATCCAACTCCTTCCATTCCAATCCTGAGACCCTTCCTATAGCATGAGATGTGATATCTCAATGCTTATACCAAACCTGAGACCCTTCCTATAGCATGAGATGTGATATCCAACTCCTTCACGTTCCAAACCTGAGACCCTTCCTTTAGCATGAGATGTGATATCCAGCTCCTTCCCATTCCAATCCTGAGACACTTCCGATAGCATGAGATGTGATATCTCAATGCTTATACCAAACCTGAGACCCTTCCTATAGCATGAGATGTGATATCCAACTCCTTCACGTTCCAAACCTGAGACCCTTCCTTTAGCATGAGATGTGATATCCAGCTCCTTCCCATTCCAATCCTGAGACACTTCCGATAGCATGAGATGTGATATCTCAATGCTTCTAATATCAAAACTGAGACCCTCCCTATAGCATGATATGTGATATCTAAGTCCTTCCCATTCCAATCCTGAGACCCTTCCTTTAGCATGAGATGTGATATCCAACTCCTTCCCATTCCAATCCTGAGATCCTTCCTATAGCATGAGATGTGATATCTCAATACTTCTAATACCAAACCTGAGATCCTTCCGATAACATGAGATGTGATATCTCAATACTTCTAATACCAAACCTGAGATCCATCCTATAACATGAGATGTGATATCCAAATCCTTCGCCTTCCAAACCTGAGACCCTCCCTTTAGCATGAGATGTGATATCCAACTCCTTCCCATTCCAATCCTGAGACCCTTCTGATAGCATAAGATATGATATCTCAATGCTTCTATACCAAACCTAAGATCCTTCCGATAGCATGAGATGTGATATCTCAATACTTCTAATACCAAACCTGAGATCCTTCTTATAACATGAGATGTGATATCCAAATCCTTATCTTCCAAACCTGAGACCCTCCCTTTAGCATGAGATGTGATATCCAACTCCTTCCCATTCCAATCCTGAGACTCTTCTGATAGCATAAGATATGATATCTCAATGCTTCTATACCAAACCTGAGATCCTTCTGATAGCATGAGATGTGATATCTCAATACTTCTAATACCAAACCTGAGATCCTACCTCTAACATGAAATGTGATATCCAACTCTTTCCCCTTGCAAACCTGAGAGCCTTCCTGTAGCATGAGATGTGATATCCAAGTCCTTCCCATTCCAATCCTGAGACCCTTCCTATAACATGAGATGTGATATCCAACTCCTCCCCATTCCAACCTGAGACCCTTCCTATTGCATGAGATGGGATATCCAACTCCTTCCAAATCCAATCCCGATACCCTTCCGATAGCATGAGATGTGATATCCCAATGCTTCTACCAAACCTGAGACCCATACTATGGCATGAGATGTGATATCAAACTCCTTCCCATTCTAATCCTGAGACCCTTCGTATAGCTTGAGATGTGATATCCAACTCCTTCCCATTCCAATTCTGAGACCCTTCCTATACCATGAGACTTGATATCTCAATGCTTCTAATACCAAACCTGAGACCCGTCCTATAACATGAGATGTGATATCCAAATCCTTCCCCTTCCAAACCTTAGACCCTTCCTTTATCATGAGATGTGATATCCAACTCCTTCCCATTCCAATCTTGAGACCCTTCCGATATCATGAAATGTGATATCTCAATGCTTCTAATATCAAACTTGAGACCCTCCCTATAGCATGAGAAGTGATATCCAAGTCCTTCCCATTCCAATCCTGAGACCCTTCCGATAGCAGAGATGTGATATCTCAATGCTTATACCAAACCTGAGATCCTTCCTATAACATGAGATGTGATATCCAACTCCTTCGCATTCCAATCCTGAGACACTTCCTATAGCATGAGATGTGATATCTCACTGCTTATACCAAACCTGAGACCCGTCCTATAGCATGAGATGTGATATCCAACTCCTTCCCATTCCAATCCTGAGACCCTTCCTATAGCATGAGATGTGATATCTCAATGCTTCTAATATCAAACTTGAGACCCTCCCTATAGCATGAGATGTGATACCCAAGTCCTTCCCATTCCAATCCTGAGACCCTTCCTATAGCATGAGATGTGATATCTCAATGCTTCTAATACCAAACCTGAGACTCTTCCTATAACATGAGATGGGATATCCAACTCCTTCCCATTCCAATCCTGAGACCCTTTTGATAGCAGAGATGTGATATCCCAATGTTTATACCAAACCTGAGACCCTTCATACGGCATGAGATGTCATATTCAACTCCTTCCCATTCCAATCCTGAGACCCTTCCTATAGCATGAGATGTGATATCCAACTCCTTCCCATTCCAATCCTGAGACCCTTCCTATAGCATGAGATGTGATGTCTCAATGCTTCTAATACCAAATCTGAGATCCTTCCTATAACATGAGATGTGATATCCAACTCCTTCCATTCCAATCCTGAGACCCTTCCTACAGCATGAGATGTGATATCTCAATGCTTATACCAAACCTGAGACCCTTCCTATAGCATGAGATGTGATATCCAACTCCTTCCCATTCCAATCCTGAGACCCTTCCTATAGCCTGAGATGTGATATCTCAATGCCTCTAATACCAAACCTGAGATCCTTCCTCTAACATGAAATGTGATATCCAACTCCTTCACTTTCCAAACCTGAGAGCCTATCTATAGCATGAGATGTGATATCCAAGTCCTTCCCATTCCAATCCTTAGACCCTTCCTACAGCATGCAATATGATATCTCAATGATTCTAATAAAAAACCTGAGACCCGTCCTATAACATGAGATGGGATATCCAACTCCTTCCCATTCCAATCCTGAGACACTTCCGATAGCAGAGATGTGATATCTCAATGTTTATACCAAACCTGAGACCCTTCCTATAACATGAGATGTGATATCCAACTCCTTCCCGTTCCAAACCTGAGACCCTTCCTTTAGCATGAGATGTGATATCCAGCTCCTTCCCATTCCAATCCTGAGACACTTCCGATAGCATGAGATGTGATATCTCAATGCTTCTAATATCAAAACTGAGACCCTCCCTATAGCAAGATATGTGATATCTAAGTCCTTCCCATTCCAATCCTGAGACCCTTCCTATAGCATGAGATGTGATATCTCAATGCTTCTACCAAACCTGAGACCCTTCCTTTAGCATGAGATGTGATATCCAACTCCTTCCCATTCCAATCCTGAGACCCTTCCTATAGCATGAGATGTGATATCTCAATACCTCTAATACCAAACCTGAGATCCTTCCGATAACATGAGATGTGATATCCAAATCCTTCGCCTTCCAAACCTGAGACCCTCCCTTTAGCATGAGATGTGATATCCAACTCCTTCCCATTCCAATCCTGAGACCCTTCTGATAGCATAAGATATGATATCTCAATGCTTCTATACCAAACCTGAGATCCTTCCGATAGCATGAGATGTGATATCTCAATACTTCTAATACCAAACCTGAGATCCTTCCTATAACATGAGATGTGATATCCAAATCCTTATCTTCCAAACCTGAGACCCTCCCTTTAGCATGAGATGTGATATCCAACTCCTTCCCATTCCAATCCTGAGACTCTTCTGATAGCATAAGATATGATATCTCAATGCTTCTATACCAAACCTGAGATCCTTCTGATAGCATGAGATGTGATATCTCAATACTTCTAATACCAAACCTGAGATCCTACCTCTAACATGAAATGTGATATCCATCTCTTTCCCCTTGCAAACCTGGGAGCCTTCCTGTAGCATGAGATGTGATATCCAAGTCCTTCCCATTCCAATCCTGAGACCCTTCCTATAACATGAGATGTGATATCCAACTCCTCCCCATTCCAACCTGAGACCCTTCCTATAGCATGAGATGGGATATCCAACTCCTTCCAAATCCAATCCCGATACCCTTCCGATAGCATGAGATGTGATATCCCAATGCTTCTACCAAACCTGAGACCCATACTATGGCATGAGATGTGATATCAAACTCCTTCCCATTCTAATCCTGAGACCCTTCCTATAGCTTGAGATGTGATATCCAAATCCTTCCCCTTCCAAACCTTAGACCCTTCCTTTATCATGAGATGTGATATCCAACTCCTTCCCATTCCAATCTTGAGACCCTTCCGATATCATGAAATGTGATATCTCAATGCTTCTAATATCAAACTTGAGACCCTCCCTATAGCATGAGATGTGATATCCAAGTCCTTCCCATTCCAATCCTGAGACCCTTCCTATAGCATGAGATGTGATATCTCAATGCTTCTAATACCAAACCTGAGACCCTTCCTATAACATGAGATGGGAATATCCAAGTCGTTCCCATTCCAATCCTGAGACCCTTCCGATAGCAGAGATGTGATATCTCAATGCTTATACCAAACCTGAGATCCTTCTATAACATGAGATGTGATATCCAACTCCTTCCCATTCCAATCCTGAGACACTTCCTATAGCATATGTGATATCTCACTGCTTATACCAAACCTGAGACCCGTCCTATAGCATGAGATGTGATATCCAACTCCTTCCCATTCAAATCCTGAGACCCTTCCTATAGCATGAGATGTGATATCTCACTGCTTATACCAAACCTGAGACCCTTCACATAGCATGAGATGTGATATCCAACTCCTTCCCATTCCAATCCTGAGACCCTTCCTATAGCATGAGATGTGATATCTCAATGCTTCTAATATCAAACTTGAGACCCTACCTATAGCATGAGATGTGATATCCAAGTCCTTCCCATTCCAATCCTGAGACACTTCCTATAGCATGAGATGTGATATCTCAATACTTCTAATACCAAACCTGAGATCCTTCCTATAACATGAGATGTGATATCCAAATCCTTATCTTCCAAACCTGAGACCCTCCCTTTAGCATGAGATGTGATATCCAACTCCTTCCCATTCCAATCCTGAGACTCTTCTGATAGCATAAGATATGATATCTCAATGCTTCTATACCAAACCTGAGATCCTTCTGATAGCATGAGATGTGATATCTCAATACTTCTAATACCAAACCTGAGATCCTACCTCTAACATGAAATGTGATATCCATCTCTTTCCCCTTGCAAACCTGGGAGCCTTCCTGTAGCATGAGATGTGATATCCAAGTCCTTCCCATTCCAATCCTGAGACCCTTCCTATAACATGAGATGTGATATCCAACTCCTCCCCATTCCAACCTGAGACCCTTCCTATAGCATGAGATGGGATATCCAACTCCTTCCAAATCCAATCCCGATACCCTTCCGATAGCATGAGATGTGATATCCCAATGCTTCTACCAAACCTGAGACCCATACTATGGCATGAGATGTGATATCAAACTCCTTCCCATTCTAATCCTGAGACCCTTCCTATAGCTTGAGATGTGATATCCAACTCCTTCCCATTCCAATTCTGAGACCCTTCCTATACCATGAGACTTGATATCTCAATGCTTCTAATACCAAACCTGAGACCCGTCCTATAACATGAGATGTGATATCCAAATCCTTCCCCTTCCAAACCTTAGACCCTTCCTTTATCATGAGATGTGATATCCAACTCCTTCCCATTCCAATCTTGAGACCATTCCGATATCATGAAATGTGATATCTCAATGCTTCTAATATCAAACTTGAGACCCTCCCTATAGCATGAGATGTGATATCCAAGTCCTTCCCATTCCAATCCTGAGACCCTTCCTATAGCATGAGATGTGATATCTCAATGCTTCTAATACCAAACCTGAGACCCTTCCTATAACATGAGATGGGAATATCCAACTCCTTCCCATTCCAATCCTGAGACCCTTCCGATAGCAGAGATGTGATATCTCAATGCTTATACCAAACCTGAGATCCTTCTATAACATGAGATGTGATATCCAACTCCTTCCCATTCCAATCCTGAGACACTTCCTATAGCATATGTGATATCTCACTGCTTATACCAAACCTGAGACCCGTCCTATAGCATGAGATGTGATATCCAACTCCTTCCCATTCAAATCCTGAGACCCTTCCTATAGCATGAGATGTGATATCTCACTGCTTATACCAAACCTGAGACCCTTCACATAGCATGAGATGTGATATCCAACTCCTTCCCATTCCAATCCTGAGACCCTTCCTATAGCATGAGATGTGATATCTCAATGCTTCTAATATCAAACTTGAGACCCTACCTATAGCATGAGATGTGATATCCAAGTCCTTCCCATTCCAATCCTGAGACACTTCCTATAGCATGAGATGTGATATCTCAATGCTTCTAATACCAAACCTGAGACTCTTCCTATAACATGAGATGGGATATCCAACTCCTTCCCATTCCAATCCTGAGACCCTTTTGATAGCAGAGATGTGATATCTCAATGTTTATACCAAACCTGAGACCCTTCCTACGGCATGAGATGTCATATTCAACTCCTTCCCATTCCAATCCTGAGACCCTTCCTATAGCATGAGATGTGATATCCAACTCCTTCCCATTCCAATCCTGAGACCCTTCCTATAGCATGAGATGTGATGTCTCAATGCTTCTAATACCAAACCTGAGATCGTTCCTATAACATGAGATGTGATATCCAACTCCTTCCATTCCAATCCTGAGACCCTTCCTATAGCATGAGATGTGATATCTCAATGCTTATACCAAACCTGAGACCCTTCCTATAGCATGAGATGTGATATCCAACTCCTTCACGTTCCAAACCTGAGACCCTTCCTTTAGCATGAGATGTGATATCCAGCTCCTTCCCATTCCAATCCTGAGACACTTCCGATAGCATGAGATGTGATATCTCAATGCTTCTAATATCAAAACTGAGACCCTCCCTATAGCATGATATGTGATATCTAAGTCCTTCCCATTCCAATCCTGAGACCCTTCCTATAGCATGAGATGTGATATCTCAATGCTTATACCAAACCTGAGACCCTTCCTATAGCATGAGATGTGATATCCAACTCCTTCACGTTCCAAACCTGAGACCCTTCCTTTAGCATGAGATGTGATATCCAGCTCCTTCCCATTCCAATCCTGAGACACTTCCGATAGCATGAGATGTGATATCTCAATGCTTCTAATATCAAAACTGAGACCCTCCCTATAGCATGATATGTGATATCTAAGTCCTTCCCATTCCAATCCTGAGACCCTTCCTTTAGCATGAGATGTGATATCCAACTCCTTCCCATTCCAATCCTGAGATCCTTCCTATAGCATGAGATGTGATATCTCAATACTTCTAATACCAAACCTGAGATCCTTCCGATAACATGAGATGTGATATCTCAATACTTCTAATACCAAACCTGAGATCCATCCTATAACATGAGATGTGATATCCAAATCCTTCGCCTTCCAAACCTGAGACCCTCCCTTTAGCATGAGATGTGATATCCAACTCCTTCCCATTCCAATCCTGAGACCCTTCTGATAGCATAAGATATGATATCTCAATGCTTCTATACCAAACCTAAGATCCTTCCGATAGCATGAGATGTGATATCTCAATACTTCTAATACCAAACCGGAGATCCTTCCTATAACATGAGATGTGATATCCAAATCCTTATCTTCCAAACCTGAGACCCTCCCTTTAGCATGAGATGTGATATCCAACTCCTTCCCATTCCAATCCTGAGACTCTTCTGATAGCATAAGATATGATATCTCAATGCTTCTATACCAAACCTGAGATCCTTCTGATAGCATGAGATGTGATATCTCAATACTTCTACCAAACCTGAGATCCTACCTCTAACATGAAATGTGATATCCAACTCTTTCCCCTTGCAAACCTGAGAGCCTTCCTGTAGCATGAGATGTGATATCCATGTCCTTCCCATTCCAATCCTGAGACCCTTCCTATAACATGAGATGTGATATCCAACTCCTCCCCATTCCAACCTGAGACCCTTCCTATTGCATGAGATGGGATATCCAACTCCTTCCAAATCCAATCCCGATACCCTTCCGATAGCATGAGATGTGATATCCCAATGCTTCTACCAAACCTGAGACCCATACTATGGCATGAGATGTGATATCAAACTCCTTCCCATTCTAATCCTGAGACCCTTCCTATAGCTTGAGATGTGATATCCAACTCCTTCCCATTCCAATTCTGAGACCCTTCCTATACCATGAGACTTGATATCTCAATGCTTCTAATACCAAACCTGAGACCCGTCCTATAACATGAGATGTGATATCCAAATCCTTCCCCTTCCAAACCTTAGACCCTTCCTTTATCATGAGATGTGATATCCAACTCCTTCCCATTCCAATCTTGAGACCCTTCCGATATCATGAAATGTGATATCTCAATGCTTCTAATATCAAACTTGAGACCCTCCCTATAGCATGAGAAGTGATATCCAAGTCGTTCCCATTCCAATCCTGAGACCCTTCCGATAGCAGAGATGTGATATCTCAATGCTTATACCAAACCTGAGATCCTTCCTATAACATGAGATGTGATATCCAACTCCTTCGCATTCCAATCCTGAGACACTTCCTATAGCATGAGATGTGATATCTCACTGCTTATACCAAACCTGAGACCCGTCCTATAGCATGAGATGTGATATCCAACTCCTTCCCATTCCAATCCTGAGACCCTTCCTATAGCATGAGATGTGATATCTCAATGCTTCTAATATCAAACTTGAGACCCTCCCTATAGCATGAGATGTGATACCCAAGTCCTTCCCATTCCAATCCTGAGACCCTTCCTATAGCATGAGATGTGATATCTCAATGCTTCTAATACCAAACCTGAGACTCTTCCTATAACATGAGATGGGATATCCAACTCCTTCCCATTCCAATCCTGAGACCCTTTTGATAGCAGAGATGTGATATCTCAATGTTTATACCAAACCTGAGACCCTTCATACGGCATGAGATGTCATATTCAACTCCTTCCCATTCCAATCCTGAGACCCTTCCTATAGCATGAGATGTGATATCCAACTCCTTCCCATTCCAATCCTGAGACCCTTCCTATAGCATGAGATGTGATGTCTCAATGCTTCTAATACCAAACCTGAGATCCTTCCTATAACATGAGATGTGATATCCAACTCCTTCCATTCCAATCCTGAGACCCTTCCTACAGCATGAGATGTGATATCTCAATGCTTATACCAAACCTGAGACCCTTCCTATAGCATGAGATGTGATATCCAACTCCTTCCCATTCCAATCCTGAGACCCTTCCTATAGCCTGAGATGTGATATCTCAATGCCTCTAATACCAAACCTGAGATCCTTCCTCTAACATGAAATGTGATATCCAACTCCTTCACTTTCCAAACCTGAGAGCCTATCTATAGCATGAGATGTGATATCCAAGTCCTTCCCATTCCAATCCTTAGACCCTTCCTACAGCATGCAATATGATATCTCAATGATTCTAATAAAAAACCTGAAACCCGTCCTATAACATGAGATGGGATATCCAACTCCTTCCCATTCCAATCTTGAGACCCTTCCGATATCATGAAATGTGATATCTCAATGCTTCTAATATCAAACTTGAGACCCTCCCTATAGCATGAGATGTGATATCCAAGTCCTTCCCATTCCAATCCTGAGACCCTTCCTATACCATGAGACTTGATATCTCAATGCTTCTAATACCAAACCTGAGACCCGTCCTATAACATGAGATGTGATATCCAAATCCTTCCCCTTCCAAACCTTAGACCCTTCCTTTATCATGAGATGTGATATCCAACTCCTTCCCATTCCAATCTTGAGACCCTTCCGATATCATGAAATGTGATATCTCAATGCTTCTAATATCAAACTTGAGACCCTCCCTATAGCATGAGAAGTGATATCCAAGTCCTTCCCATTCCAATCCTGAGACCCTTCCGATAGCAGAGATGTGATATCTCAATGCTTATACCAAACCTGAGATCCTTCCTATAACATGAGATGTGATATCCAACTCCTTCGCATTCCAATCCTGAGACACTTCCTATAGCATGAGATGTGATATCTCACTGCTTATACCAAACCTGAGACCCGTCCTATAGCATGAGATGTGATATCCAACTCCTTCCCATTCCAATCCTGAGACCCTTCCTATAGCATGAGATGTGATATCTCAATGCTTCTAATATCAAACTTGAGACCCTCCCTATAGCATGAGATGTGATACCCAAGTCCTTCCCATTCCAATCCTGAGACCCTTCCTATAGCATGAGATGTGATATCTCAATGCTTCTAATACCAAACCTGAGACTCTTCCTATAACATGAGATGGGATATCCAACTCCTTCCCATTCCAATCCTGAGACCCTTTTGATAGCAGAGATGTGATATCCCAATGTTTATACCAAACCTGAGACCCTTCATACGGCATGAGATGTCATATTCAACTCCTTCCCATTCCAATCCTGAGACCCTTCCTATAGCATGAGATGTGATATCCAACTCCTTCCCATTCCAATCCTGAGACCCTTCCTATAGCATGAGATGTGATGTCTCAATGCTTCTAATACCAAATCTGAGATCCTTCCTATAACATGAGATGTGATATCCAACTCCTTCCATTCCAATCCTGAGACCCTTCCTACAGCATGAGATGTGATATCTCAATGCTTATACCAAACCTGAGACCCTTCCTATAGCATGAGATGTGATATCCAACTCCTTCCCATTCCAATCCTGAGACCCTTCCTATAGCCTGAGATGTGATATCTCAATGCCTCTAATACCAAACCTGAGATCCTTCCTCTAACATGAAATGTGATATCCA
This sequence comes from Ambystoma mexicanum, assembly GCF_040938575.1. Lineage (NCBI taxonomy): Eukaryota > Metazoa > Chordata > Amphibia > Caudata > Ambystomatidae > Ambystoma > Ambystoma mexicanum. The sequence goes on along the minus strand of NC_090939.1, from coordinate 988,484,882 downwards.
ACTCCTTCACTTTCCAAACCTGAGAGCCTATCTATAGCATGAGATGTGATATCCAAGTCCTTCCCATTCCAATCCTTAGACCCTTCCTACAGCATGCAATATGATATCTCAATGATTCTAATAAAAAACCTGAGACCCGTCCTATAACATGAGATGGGATATCCAACTCCTTCCCATTCCAATCCTGAGACACTTCCGATAGCAGAGATGTGATATCTCAATGTTTATACCAAACCTGAGACCCTTCCTATAACATGAGATGTGATATCCAACTCCTTCCCGTTCCAAACCTGAGACCCTTCCTTTAGCATGAGATGTGATATCCAGCTCCTTCCCATTCCAATCCTGAGACACTTCCGATAGCATGAGATGTGATATCTCAATGCTTCTAATATCAAAACTGAGACCCTCCCTATAGCAAGATATGTGATATCTAAGTCCTTCCCATTCCAATCCTGAGACCCTTCCTATAGCATGAGATGTGATATCTCAATGCTTCTACCAAACCTGAGACCCTTCCTTTAGCATGAGATGTGATATCCAACTCCTTCCCATTCCAATCCTGAGACCCTTCCTATAGCATGAGATGTGATATCTCAATACCTCTAATACCAAACCTGAGATCCTTCCGATAACATGAGATGTGATATCCAAATCCTTCGCCTTCCAAACCTGAGACCCTCCCTTTAGCATGAGATGTGATATCCAACTCCTTCCCATTCCAATCCTGAGACCCTTCTGATAGCATAAGATATGATATCTCAATGCTTCTATACCAAACCTGAGATCCTTCCGATAGCATGAGATGTGATATCTCAATACTTCTAATACCAAACCTGAGATCCTTCCTATAACATGAGATGTGATATCCAAATCCTTATCTTCCAAACCTGAGACCCTCCCTTTAGCATGAGATGTGATATCCAACTCCTTCCCATTCCAATCCTGAGACTCTTCTGATAGCATAAGATATGATATCTCAATGCTTCTATACCAAACCTGAGATCCTTCTGATAGCATGAGATGTGATATCTCAATACTTCTAATACCAAACCTGAGATCCTACCTCTAACATGAAATGTGATATCCATCTCTTTCCCCTTGCAAACCTGGGAGCCTTCCTGTAGCATGAGATGTGATATCCAAGTCCTTCCCATTCCAATCCTGAGACCCTTCCTATAACATGAGATGTGATATCCAACTCCTCCCCATTCCAACCTGAGACCCTTCCTATAGCATGAGATGGGATATCCAACTCCTTCCAAATCCAATCCCGATACCCTTCCGATAGCATGAGATGTGATATCCCAATGCTTCTACCAAACCTGAGACCCATACTATGGCATGAGATGTGATATCAAACTCCTTCCCATTCTAATCCTGAGACCCTTCCTATAGCTTGAGATGTGATATCCAAATCCTTCCCCTTCCAAACCTTAGACCCTTCCTTTATCATGAGATGTGATATCCAACTCCTTCCCATTCCAATCTTGAGACCCTTCCGATATCATGAAATGTGATATCTCAATGCTTCTAATATCAAACTTGAGACCCTCCCTATAGCATGAGATGTGATATCCAAGTCCTTCCCATTCCAATCCTGAGACCCTTCCTATAGCATGAGATGTGATATCTCAATGCTTCTAATACCAAACCTGAGACCCTTCCTATAACATGAGATGGGAATATCCAAGTCGTTCCCATTCCAATCCTGAGACCCTTCCGATAGCAGAGATGTGATATCTCAATGCTTATACCAAACCTGAGATCCTTCTATAACATGAGATGTGATATCCAACTCCTTCCCATTCCAATCCTGAGACACTTCCTATAGCATATGTGATATCTCACTGCTTATACCAAACCTGAGACCCGTCCTATAGCATGAGATGTGATATCCAACTCCTTCCCATTCAAATCCTGAGACCCTTCCTATAGCATGAGATGTGATATCTCACTGCTTATACCAAACCTGAGACCCTTCACATAGCATGAGATGTGATATCCAACTCCTTCCCATTCCAATCCTGAGACCCTTCCTATAGCATGAGATGTGATATCTCAATGCTTCTAATATCAAACTTGAGACCCTACCTATAGCATGAGATGTGATATCCAAGTCCTTCCCATTCCAATCCTGAGACACTTCCTATAGCAGGAGATGTGATATCTCAATACTTCTAATACCAAACCTGAGATCCTTCCTATAACATGAGATGTGATATCCAAATCCTTATCTTCCAAACCTGAGACCCTCCCTTTAGCATGAGATGTGATATCCAACTCCTTCCCATTCCAATCCTGAGACTCTTCTGATAGCATAAGATATGATATCTCAATGCTTCTATACCAAACCTGAGATCCTTCTGATAGCATGAGATGTGATATCTCAATACTTCTAATACCAAACCTGAGATCCTACCTCTAACATGAAATGTGATATCCATCTCTTTCCCCTTGCAAACCTGGGAGCCTTCCTGTAGCATGAGATGTGATATCCAAGTCCTTCCCATTCCAATCCTGAGACCCTTCCTATAACATGAGATGTGATATCCAACTCCTCCCCATTCCAACCTGAGACCCTTCCTATAGCATGAGATGGGATATCCAACTCCTTCCAAATCCAATCCCGATACCCTTCCGATAGCATGAGATGTGATATCCCAATGCTTCTACCAAACCTGAGACCCATACTATGGCATGAGATGTGATATCAAACTCCTTCCCATTCTAATCCTGAGACCCTTCCTATAGCTTGAGATGTGATATCCAACTCCTTCCCATTCCAATTCTGAGACCCTTCCTATACCATGAGACTTGATATCTCAATGCTTCTAATACCAAACCTGAGACCCGTCCTATAACATGAGATGTGATATCCAAATCCTTCCCCTTCCAAACCTTAGACCCTTCCTTTATCATGAGATGTGATATCCAACTCCTTCCCATTCCAATCTTGAGACCATTCCGATATCATGAAATGTGATATCTCAATGCTTCTAATATCAAACTTGAGACCCTCCCTATAGCATGAGATGTGATATCCAAGTCCTTCCCATTCCAATCCTGAGACCCTTCCTATAGCATGAGATGTGATATCTCAATGCTTCTAATACCAAACCTGAGACCCTTCCTATAACATGAGATGGGAATATCCAACTCCTTCCCATTCCAATCCTGAGACCCTTCCGATAGCAGAGATGTGATATCTCAATGCTTATACCAAACCTGAGATCCTTCTATAACATGAGATGTGATATCCAACTCCTTCCCATTCCAATCCTGAGACACTTCCTATAGCATATGTGATATCTCACTGCTTATACCAAACCTGAGACCCGTCCTATAGCATGAGATGTGATATCCAACTCCTTCCCATTCAAATCCTGAGACCCTTCCTATAGCATGAGATGTGATATCTCACTGCTTATACCAAACCTGAGACCCTTCACATAGCATGAGATGTGATATCCAACTCCTTCCCATTCCAATCCTGAGACCCTTCCTATAGCATGAGATGTGATATCTCAATGCTTCTAATATCAAACTTGAGACCCTACCTATAGCATGAGATGTGATATCCAAGTCCTTCCCATTCCAATCCTGAGACACTTCCTATAGCATGAGATGTGATATCTCAATGCTTCTAATACCAAACCTGAGACTCTTCCTATAACATGAGATGGGATATCCAACTCCTTCCCATTCCAATCCTGAGACCCTTTTGATAGCAGAGATGTGATATCTCAATGTTTATACCAAACCTGAGACCCTTCCTACGGCATGAGATGTCATATTCAACTCCTTCCCATTCCAATCCTGAGACCCTTCCTATAGCATGAGATGTGATATCCAACTCCTTCCCATTCCAATCCTGAGACCCTTCCTATAGCATGAGATGTGATGTCTCAATGCTTCTAATACCAAACCTGAGATCGTTCCTATAACATGAGATGTGATATCCAACTCCTTCCATTCCAATCCTGAGACCCTTCCTATAGCATGAGATGTGATATCTCAATGCTTATACCAAACCTGAGACCCTTCCTATAGCATGAGATGTGATATCCAACTCCTTCACGTTCCAAACCTGAGACCCTTCCTTTAGCATGAGATGTGATATCCAGCTCCTTCCCATTCCAATCCTGAGACACTTCCGATAGCATGAGATGTGATATCTCAATGCTTCTAATATCAAAACTGAGACCCTCCCTATAGCATGATATGTGATATCTAAGTCCTTCCCATTCCAATCCTGAGACCCTTCCTATAGCATGAGATGTGATATCTCAATGCTTATACCAAACCTGAGACCCTTCCTATAGCATGAGATGTGATATCCAACTCCTTCACGTTCCAAACCTGAGACCCTTCCTTTAGCATGAGATGTGATATCCAGCTCCTTCCCATTCCAATCCTGAGACACTTCCGATAGCATGAGATGTGATATCTCAATGCTTCTAATATCAAAACTGAGACCCTCCCTATAGCATGATATGTGATATCTAAGTCCTTCCCATTCCAATCCTGAGACCCTTCCTTTAGCATGAGATGTGATATCCAACTCCTTCCCATTCCAATCCTGAGATCCTTCCTATAGCATGAGATGTGATATCTCAATACTTCTAATACCAAACCTGAGATCCTTCCGATAACATGAGATGTGATATCTCAATACTTCTAATACCAAACCTGAGATCCATCCTATAACATGAGATGTGATATCCAAATCCTTCGCCTTACAAACCTGAGACCCTCCCTTTAGCATGAGATGTGATATCCAACTCCTTCGGATTCCAATCCTGAGACCCTTCTGATAGCATAAGATATGATATCTCAATGCTTCTATACCAAACCTAAGATCCTTCCGATAGCATGAGATGTGATATCTCAATACTTCTAATACCAAACCGGAGATCCTTCCTATAACATGAGATGTGATATCCAAATCCTTATCTTCCAAACCTGAGACCCTCCCTTTAGCATGAGATGTGATATCCAACTCCTTCCCATTCCAATCCTGAGACTCTTCTGATAGCATAAGATATGATATCTCAATGCTTCTATACCAAACCTGAGATCCTTCTGATAGCATGAGATGTGATATCTCAATACTTCTACCAAACCTGAGATCCTACCTCTAACATGAAATGTGATATCCAACTCTTTCCCCTTGCAAACCTGAGAGCCTTCCTGTAGCATGAGATGTGATATCCATGTCCTTCCCATTCCAATCCTGAGACCCTTCCTATAACATGAGATGTGATATCCAACTCCTCCCCATTCCAACCTGAGACCCTTCCTATTGCATGAGATGGGATATCCAACTCCTTCCAAATCCAATCCCGATACCCTTCCGATAGCATGAGATGTGATATCCCAATGCTTCTACCAAACCTGAGACCCATACTATGGCATGAGATGTGATATCAAACTCCTTCCCATTCTAATCCTGAGACCCTTCCTATAGCTTGAGATGTGATATCCAACTCCTTCCCATTCCAATTCTGAGACCCTTCCTATACCATGAGACTTGATATCTCAATGCTTCTAATACCAAACCTGAGACCCGTCCTATAACATGAGATGTGATATCCAAATCCTTCCCCTTCCAAACCTTAGACCCTTCCTTTATCATGAGATGTGATATCCAACTCCTTCCCATTCCAATCTTGAGACCCTTCCGATATCATGAAATGTGATATCTCAATGCTTCTAATATCAAACTTGAGACCCTCCCTATAGCATGAGAAGTGATATCCAAGTCGTTCCCATTCCAATCCTGAGACCCTTCCGATAGCAGAGATGTGATATCTCAATGCTTATACCAAACCTGAGATCCTTCCTATAACATGAGATGTGATATCCAACTCCTTCGCATTCCAATCCTGAGACACTTCCTATAGCATGAGATGTGATATCTCACTGCTTATACCAAACCTGAGACCCGTCCTATAGCATGAGATGTGATATCCAACTCCTTCCCATTCCAATCCTGAGACCCTTCCTATAGCATGAGATGTGATATCTCAATGCTTCTAATATCAAACTTGAGACCCTCCCTATAGCATGAGATGTGATACCCAAGTCCTTCCCATTCCAATCCTGAGACCCTTCCTATAGCATGAGATGTGATATCTCAATGCTTCTAATACCAAACCTGAGACTCTTCCTATAACATGAGATGGGATATCCAACTCCTTCCCATTCCAATCCTGAGACCCTTTTGATAGCAGAGATGTGATATCTCAATGTTTATACCAAACCTGAGACCCTTCATACGGCATGAGATGTCATATTCAACTCCTTCCCATTCCAATCCTGAGACCCTTCCTATAGCATGAGATGTGATATCCAACTCCTTCCCATTCCAATCCTGAGACCCTTCCTATAGCATGAGATGTGATGTCTCAATGCTTCTAATACCAAACCTGAGATCCTTCCTATAACATGAGATGTGATATCCAACTCCTTCCATTCCAATCCTGAGACCCTTCCTACAGCATGAGATGTGATATCTCAATGCTTATACCAAACCTGAGACCCTTCCTATAGCATGAGATGTGATATCCAACTCCTTCCCATTCCAATCCTGAGACCCTTCCTATAGCCTGAGATGTGATATCTCAATGCCTCTAATACCAAACCTGAGATCCTTCCTCTAACATGAAATGTGATATCCAACTCCTTCACTTTCCAAACCTGAGAGCCTATCTATAGCATGAGATGTGATATCCAAGTCCTTCCCATTCCAATCCTTAGACCCTTCCTACAGCATGCAATATGATATCTCAATGATTCTAATAAAAAACCTGAAACCCGTCCTATAACATGAGATGGGATATCCAACTCCTTCCCATTCCAATCTTGAGACCCTTCCGATATCATGAAATGTGATATCTCAATGCTTCTAATATCAAACTTGAGACCCTCCCTATAGCATGAGATGTGATATCCAAGTCCTTCCCATTCCAATCCTGAGACCCTTCCTATACCATGAGACTTGATATCTCAATGCTTCTAATACCAAACCTGAGACCCGTCCTATAACATGAGATGTGATATCCAAATCCTTCCCCTTCCAAACCTTAGACCCTTCCTTTATCATGAGATGTGATATCCAACTCCTTCCCATTCCAATCTTGAGACCCTTCCGATATCATGAAATGTGATATCTCAATGCTTCTAATATCAAACTTGAGACCCTCCCTATAGCATGAGAAGTGATATCCAAGTCCTTCCCATTCCAATCCTGAGACCCTTCCGATAGCAGAGATGTGATATCTCACTGCTTATACCAAACCTGAGACCCGTCCTATAGCATGAGATGTGATATCCAACTCCTTCCCATTCCAATCCTGAGACCCTTCCTATAGCATGAGATGTGATATCTCAATGCTTCTAATATCAAACTTGAGACCCTCCCTATAGCATGAGATGTGATACCCAAGTCCTTCCCATTCCAATCCTGAGACCCTTCCTATAGCATGAGATGTGATATCTCAATGCTTCTAATACCAAACCTGAGACTCTTCCTATAACATGAGATGGGATATCCAACTCCTTCCCATTCCAATCCTGAGACCCTTTTGATAGCAGAGATGTGATATCCCAATGTTTATACCAAACCTGAGACCCTTCATACGGCATGAGATGTCATATTCAACTCCTTCCCATTCCAATCCTGAGACCCTTCCTATAGCATGAGATGTGATATCCAACTCCTTCCCATTCCAATCCTGAGACCCTTCCTATAGCATGAGATGTGATGTCTCAATGCTTCTAATACCAAATCTGAGATCCTTCCTATAACATGAGATGTGATATCCAACTCCTTCCATTCCAATCCTGAGACCCTTCCTACAGCATGAGATGTGATATCTCAATGCTTATACCAAACCTGAGACCCTTCCTATAGCATGAGATGTGATATCCAACTCCTTCCCATTCCAATCCTGAGACCCTTCCTATAGCCTGAGATGTGATATCTCAATGCCTCTAATACCAAACCTGAGATCCTTCCTCTAACATGAAATGTGATATCCAACTCCTTCACTTTCCAAACCTGAGAGCCTATCTATAGCATGAGATGTGATATCCAAGTCCTTCCCATTCCAATCCTTAGACCCTTCCTACAGCATGCAATATGATATCTCAATGATTCTAATAAAAAACCTGAGACCCGTCCTATAACATGAGATGGGATATCCAACTCCTTCCCATTCCAATCCTGAGACACTTCCGATAGCAGAGATGTGATATCTCAATGTTTATACCAAACCTGAGACCCTTCATATAACATGAGATGTGATATCCAACTCCTTCCCGTTCCAAACCTGAGACCCTTCCTTTAGCATGAGATGTGATATCCAGCTCCTTCCCATTCCAATCCTGAGACACTTCCGATAGCATGAGATGTGATATCTCAATGCTTCTAATATCAAAACTGAGACCCTCCCTATAGCAAGATATGTGATATCTAAGTCCTTCCCATTCCAATCCTGAGACCCTTCCTATAGCATGAGATGTGATATCTCAATGCTTCTACCAAACCTGAGACCCTTCCTTTAGCATGAGATGTGATATCCAACTCCTTCCCATTCCAATCCTGAGACCCTTCCTATAGCATGAGATGTGATATCTCAATACCTCTAATACCAAACCTGAGATCCTTCCGATAACATGAGATGTGATATCCAAATCCTTCGCCTTCCAAACCTGAGACCCTCCCTTTAGCATGAGATGTGATATCCAACTCCTTCCCATTCCAATCCTGAGACCCTTCTGATAGCATAAGATATGATATCTCAATGCTTCTATACCAAACCTGAGATCCTTCCGATAGCATGAGATGTGATATCTCAATACTTCTAATACCAAACCTGAGATCCTTCCTATAACATGAGATGTGATATCCAAATCCTTATCTTCCAAACCTGAGACCCTCCCTTTAGCATGAGATGTGATATCCAACTCCTTCCCATTCCAATCCTGAGACTCTTCTGATAGCATAAGATATGATATCTCAATGCTTCTATACCAAACCTGAGATCCTTCTGATAGCATGAGATGTGATATCTCAATACTTCTAATACCAAACCTGAGATCCTACCTCTAACATGAAATGTGATATCCATCTCTTTCCCCTTGCAAACCTGGGAGCCTTCCTGTAGCATGAGATGTGATATCCAAGTCCTTCCCATTCCAATCCTGAGACCCTTCCTATAACATGAGATGTGATATCCAACTCCTCCCCATTCCAACCTGAGACCCTTCCTATAGCATGAGATGGGATATCCAACTCCTTCCAAATCCAATCCCGATACCCTTCCGATAGCATGAGATGTGATATCCCAATGCTTCTACCAAACCTGAGACCCATACTATGGCATGAGATGTGATATCAAACTCCTTCCCATTCTAATCCTGAGACCCTTCCTATAGCTTGAGATGTGATATCCAAATCCTTCCCCTTCCAAACCTTAGACCCTTCCTTTATCATGAGATGTGATATCCAACTCCTTCCCATTCCAATCTTGAGACCCTTCCGATATCATGAAATGTGATATCTCAATGCTTCTAATATCAAACTTGAGACCCTCCCTATAGCATGAGATGTGATATCCAAGTCCTTCCCATTCCAATCCTGAGACCCTTCCTATAGCATGAGATGTGATATCTCAATGCTTCTAATACCAAACCTGAGACCCTTCCTATAACATGAGATGGGAATATCCAAGTCGTTCCCATTCCAATCCTGAGACCCTTCCGATAGCAGAGATGTGATATCTCAATGCTTATACCAAACCTGAGATCCTTCTATAACATGAGATGTGATATCCAACTCCTTCCCATTCCAATCCTGAGACACTTCCTATAGCATATGTGATATCTCACTGCTTATACCAAACCTGAGACCCGTCCTATAGCATGAGATGTGATATCCAACTCCTTCCCATTCAAATCCTGAGACCCTTCCTATAGCATGAGATGTGATATCTCACTGCTTATACCAAACCTGAGACCCTTCACATAGCATGAGATGTGATATCCAACTCCTTCCCATTCCAATCCTGAGACCCTTCCTATAGCATGAGATGTGATATCTCAATGCTTCTAATATCAAACTTGAGACCCTACCTATAGCATGAGATGTGATATCCAAGTCCTTCCCATTCCAATCCTGAGACACTTCCTATAGCATGAGATGTGATATCTCAATACTTCTAATACCAAACCTGAGATCCTTCCTATAACATGAGATGTGATATCCAAATCCTTATCTTCCAAACCTGAGACCCTCCCTTTAGCATGAGATGTGATATCCAACTCCTTCCCATTCCAATCCTGAGACTCTTCTGATAGCATAAGATATGATATCTCAATGCTTCTATACCAAACCTGAGATCCTTCTGATAGCATGAGATGTGATATCTCAATACTTCTAATACCAAACCTGAGATCCTACCTCTAACATGAAATGTGATATCCATCTCTTTCCCCTTGCAAACCTGGGAGCCTTCCTGTAGCATGAGATGTGATATCCAAGTCCTTCCCATTCCAATCCTGAGACCCTTCCTATAACATGAGATGTGATATCCAACTCCTCCCCATTCCAACCTGAGACCCTTCCTATAGCATGAGATGGGATATCCAACTCCTTCCAAATCCAATCCCGATACCCTTCCGATAGCATGAGATGTGATATCCCAATGCTTCTACAAAACCTGAGACCCATACTATGGCATGAGATGTGATATCAAACTCCTTCCCATTCTAATCCTGAGACCCTTCCTATAGCTTGAGATGTGATATCCAACTCCTTCCCATTCCAATTCTGAGACCCTTCCTATACCATGAGACTTGATATCTCAATGCTTCTAATACCAAACCTGAGACCCGTCCTATAACATGAGATGTGATATCCAAATCCTTCCCCTTCCAAACCTTAGACCCTTCCTTTATCATGAGATGTGATATCCAACTCCTTCCCATTCCAATCTTGAGACCATTCCGATATCATGAAATGTGATATCTCAATGCTTCTAATATCAAACTTGAGACCCTCCCTATAGCATGAGATGTGATATCCAAGTCCTTCCCATTCCAATCCTGAGACCCTTCCTATAGCATGAGATGTGATATCTCAATGCTTCTAATACCAAACCTGAGACCCTTCCTATAACATGAGATGGGAATATCCAACTCCTTCCCATTCCAATCCTGAGACCCTTCCGATAGCAGAGATGTGATATCTCAATGCTTATACCAAACCTGAGATCCTTCTATAACATGAGATGTGATATCCAACTCCTTCCCATTCCAATCCTGAGACACTTCCTATAGCATATGTGATATCTCACTGCTTATACCAAACCTGAGACCCGTCCTATAGCATGAGATGTGATATCCAACTCCTTCCCATTCAAATCCTGAGACCCTTCCTATAGCATGAGATGTGATATCTCACTGCTTATACCAAACCTGAGACCCTTCACATAGCATGAGATGTGATATCCAACTCCTTCCCATTCCAATCCTGAGACCCTTCCTATAGCATGAGATGTGATATCTCAATGCTTCTAATATCAAACTTGAGACCCTACCTATAGCATGAGATGTGATATCCAAGTCCTTCCCATTCCAATCCTGAGACACTTCCTATAGCATGAGATGTGATATCTCAATGCTTCTAATACCAAACCTGAGACTCTTCCTATAACATGAGATGGGATATCCAACTCCTTCCCATTCCAATCCTGAGACCCTTTTGATAGCAGAGATGTGATATCTCAATGTTTATACCAAACCTGAGACCCTTCCTACGGCATGAGATGTCATATTCAACTCCTTCCCATTCCAATCCTGAGACCCTTCCTATAGCATGAGATGTGATATCCAACTCCTTCCCATTCCAATCCTGAGACCCTTCCTATAGCATGAGATGTGATGTCTCAATGCTTCTAATACCAAACCTGAGATCGTTCCTATAACATGAGATGTGATATCCAACTCCTTCCATTCCAATCCTGAGACCCTTCCTATAGCATGAGATGTGATATCTCAATGCTTATACCAAACCTGAGACCCTTCCTATAGCATGAGATGTGATATCCAACTCCTTCACGTTCCAAACCTGAGACCCTTCCTTTAGCATGAGATGTGATATCCAGCTCCTTCCCATTCCAATCCTGAGACACTTCCGATAGCATGAGATGTGATATCTCAATGCTTCTAATATCAAAACTGAGACCCTCCCTATAGCATGATATGTGATATCTAAGTCCTTCCCATTCCAATCCTGAGACCCTTCCTATAGCATGAGATGTGATATCTCAATGCTTATACCAAACCTGAGACCCTTCCTATAGCATGAGATGTGATATCCAACTCCTTCACGTTCCAAACCTGAGACCCTTCCTTTAGCATGAGATGTGATATCCAGCTCCTTCCCATTCCAATCCTGAGACACTTCCGATAGCATGAGATGTGATATCTCAATGCTTCTAATATCAAAACTGAGACCCTCCCTATAGCATGATATGTGATATCTAAGTCCTTCCCATTCCAATCCTGAGACCCTTCCTTTAGCATGAGATGTGATATCCAACTCCTTCCCATTCCAATCCTGAGATCCTTCCTATAGCATGAGATGTGATATCTCAATACTTCTAATACCAAACCTGAGATCCTTCCGATAACATGAGATGTGATATCTCAATACTTCTAATACCAAACCTGAGATCCATCCTATAACATGAGATGTGATATCCAAATCCTTCGCCTTCCAAACCTGAGACCCTCCCTTTAGCATGAGATGTGATATCCAACTCCTTCGGATTCCAATCCTGAGACCCTTCTGATAGCATAAGATATGATATCTCAATGCTTCTATACCAAACCTAAGATCCTTCCGATAGCATGAGATGTGATATCTCAATACTTCTAATACCAAACCGGAGATCCTTCCTATAACATGAGATGTGATATCCAAATCCTTATCTTCCAAACCTGAGACCCTCCCTTTAGCATGAGATGTGATATCCAACTCCTTCCCATTCCAATCCTGAGACTCTTCTGATAGCATAAGATATGATATCTCAATGCTTCTATACCAAACCTGAGATCCTTCTGATAGCATGAGATGTGATATCTCAATACTTCTACCAAACCTGAGATCCTACCTCTAACATGAAATGTGATATCCAACTCTTTCCCCTTGCAAACCTGAGAGCCTTCCTGTAGCATGAGATGTGATATCCATGTCCTTCCCATTCCAATCCTGAGACCCTTCCTATAACATGAGATGTGATATCCAACTCCTCCCCATTCCAACCTGAGACCCTTCCTATTGCATGAGATGGGATATCCAACTCCTTCCAAATCCAATCCCGATACCCTTCCGATAGCATGAGATGTGATATCCCAATGCTTCTACCAAACCTGAGACCCATACTATGGCATGAGATGTGATATCAAACTCCTTCCCATTCTAATCCTGAGACCCTTCCTATAGCTTGAGATGTGATATCCAACTCCTTCCCATTCCAATTCTGAGACCCTTCCTATACCATGAGACTTGATATCTCAATGCTTCTAATACCAAACCTGAGACCCGTCCTATAACATGAGATGTGATATCCAAATCCTTCCCCTTCCAAACCTTAGACCCTTCCTTTATCATGAGATGTGATATCCAACTCCTTCCCATTCCAATCTTGAGACCCTTCCGATATCATGAAATGTGATATCTCAATGCTTCTAATATCAAACTTGAGACCCTCCCTATAGCATGAGAAGTGATATCCAAGTCGTTCCCATTCCAATCCTGAGACCCTTCCGATAGCAGAGATGTGATATCTCAATGCTTATACCAAACCTGAGATCCTTCCTATAACATGAGATGTGATATCCAACTCCTTCGCATTCCAATCCTGAGACACTTCCTATAGCATGAGATGTGATATCTCACTGCTTATACCAAACCTGAGACCCGTCCTATAGCATGAGATGTGATATCCAACTCCTTCCCATTCCAATCCTGAGACCCTTCCTATAGCATGAGATGTGATATCTCAATGCTTCTAATATCAAACTTGAGACCCTCCCTATAGCATGAGATGTGATACCCAAGTCCTTCCCATTCCAATCCTGAGACCCTTCCTATAGCATGAGATGTGATATCTCAATGCTTCTAATACCAAACCTGAGACTCTTCCTATAACATGAGATGGGATATCCAACTCCTTCCCATTCCAATCCTGAGACCCTTTTGATAGCAGAGATGTGATATCTCAATGTTTATACCAAACCTGAGACCCTTCATACGGCATGAGATGTCATATTCAACTCCTTCCCATTCCAATCCTGAGACCCTTCCTATAGCATGAGATGTGATATCCAACTCCTTCCCATTCCAATCCTGAGACCCTTCCTATAGCATGAGATGTGATGTCTCAATGCTTCTAATACCAAACCTGAGATCCTTCCTATAACATGAGATGTGATATCCAACTCCTTCCATTCCAATCCTGAGACCCTTCCTACAGCATGAGATGTGATATCTCAATGCTTATACCAAACCTGAGACCCTTCCTATAGCATGAGATGTGATATCCAACTCCTTCCCATTCCAATCCTGAGACCCTTCCTATAGCCTGAGATGTGATATCTCAATGCCTCTAATACCAAACCTGAGATCCTTCCTCTAACATGAAATGTGATATCCAACTCCTTCACTTTCCAAACCTGAGAGCCTATCTATAGCATGAGATGTGATATCCAAGTCCTTCCCATTCCAATCCTTAGACCCTTCCTACAGCATGCAATATGATATCTCAATGATTCTAATAAAAAACCTGAAACCCGTCCTATAACATGAGATGGGATATCCAACTCCTTCCCATTCCAATCTTGAGACCCTTCCGATATCATGAAATGTGATATCTCAATGCTTCTAATATCAAACTTGAGACCCTCCCTATAGCATGAGATGTGATATCCAAGTCCTTCCCATTCCAATCCTGAGACCCTTCCTATACCATGAGACTTGATATCTCAATGCTTCTAATACCAAACCTGAGACCCGTCCTATAACATGAGATGTGATATCCAAATCCTTCCCCTTCCAAACCTTAGACCCTTCCTTTATCATGAGATGTGATATCCAACTCCTTCCCATTCCAATCTTGAGACCCTTCCGATATCATGAAATGTGATATCTCAATGCTTCTAATATCAAACTTGAGACCCTCCCTATAGCATGAGAAGTGATATCCAAGTCCTTCCCATTCCAATCCTGAGACCCTTCCGATAGCAGAGATGTGATATCTCAATGCTTATACCAAACCTGAGATCCTTCCTATAACATGAGATGTGATATCCAACTCCTTCGCATTCCAATCCTGAGACACTTCCTATAGCATGAGATGTGATATCTCACTGCTTATACCAAACCTGAGACCCGTCCTATAGCATGAGATGTGATATCCAACTCCTTCCCATTCCAATCCTGAGACCCTTCCTATAGCATGAGATGTGATATCTCAATGCTTCTAATATCAAACTTGAGACCCTCCCTATAGCATGAGATGTGATACCCAAGTCCTTCCCATTCCAATCCTGAGACCCTTCCTATAGCATGAGATGTGATATCTCAATGCTTCTAATACCAAACCTGAGACTCTTCCTATAACATGAGATGGGATATCCAACTCCTTCCCATTCCAATCCTGAGACCCTTTTGATAGCAGAGATGTGATATCCCAATGTTTATACCAAACCTGAGACCCTTCATACGGCATGAGATGTCATATTCAACTCCTTCCCATTCCAATCCTGAGACCCTTCCTATAGCATGAGATGTGATATCCAACTCCTTCCCATTCCAATCCTGAGACCCTTCCTATAGCATGAGATGTGATGTCTCAATGCTTCTAATACCAAATCTGAGATCCTTCCTATAACATGAGATGTGATATCCAACTCCTTCCATTCCAATCCTGAGACCCTTCCTACAGCATGAGATGTGATATCTCAATGCTTATACCAAACCTGAGACCCTTCCTATAGCATGAGATGTGATATCCAACTCCTTCCCATTCCAATCCTGAGACCCTTCCTATAGCCTGAGATGTGATATCTCAATGCCTCTAATACCAAACCTGAGATCCTTCCTCTAACATGAAATGTGATATCCAACTCCTTCACTTTCCAAACCTGAGAGCCTATCTATAGCATGAGATGTGATATCCAAGTCCTTCCCATTCCAATCCTTAGACCCTTCCTACAGCATGCAATATGATATCTCAATGATTCTAATAAAAAACCTGAGACCCGTCCTATAACATGAGATGGGATATCCAACTCCTTCCCATTCCAATCCTGAGACACTTCCGATAGCAGAGATGTGATATCTCAATGTTTATACCAAACCTGAGACCCTTCCTATAACATGAGATGTGATATCCAACTCCTTCCCGTTCCAAACCTGAGACCCTTCCTTTAGCATGAGATGTGATATCCAGCTCCTTCCCATTCCAATCCTGAGACACTTCCGATAGCATGAGATGTGATATCTCAATGCTTCTAATATCAAAACTGAGACCCTCCCTATAGCAAGATATGTGATATCTAAGTCCTTCCCATTCCAATCCTGAGACCCTTCCTATAGCATGAGATGTGATATCTCAATGCTTCTACCAAACCTGAGACCCTTCCTTTAGCATGAGATGTGATATCCAACTCCTTCCCATTCCAATCCTGAGACCCTTCCTATAGCATGAGATGTGATATCTCAATACCTCTAATACCAAACCTGAGATCCTTCCGATAACATGAGATGTGATATCCAAATCCTTCGCCTTCCAAACCTGAGACCCTCCCTTTAGCATGAGATGTGATATCCAACTCCTTCCCATTCCAATCCTGAGACCCTTCTGATAGCATAAGATATGATATCTCAATGCTTCTATACCAAACCTGAGATCCTTCCGATAGCATGAGATGTGATATCTCAATACTTCTAATACCAAACCTGAGATCCTTCCTATAACATGAGATGTGATATCCAAATCCTTATCTTCCAAACCTGAGACCCTCCCTTTAGCATGAGATGTGATATCCAACTCCTTCCCATTCCAATCCTGAGACTCTTCTGATAGCATAAGATATGATATCTCAATGCTTCTATACCAAACCTGAGATCCTTCTGATAGCATGAGATGTGATATCTCAATACTTCTAATACCAAACCTGAGATCCTACCTCTAACATGAAATGTGATATCCATCTCTTTCCCCTTGCAAACCTGGGAGCCTTCCTGTAGCATGAGATGTGATATCCAAGTCCTTCCCATTCCAATCCTGAGACCCTTCCTATAACATGAGATGTGATATCCAACTCCTCCCCATTCCAACCTGAGACCCTTCCTATAGCATGAGATGGGATATCCAACTCCTTCCAAATCCAATCCCGATACCCTTCCGATAGCATGAGATGTGATATCCCAATGCTTCTACCAAACCTGAGACCCATACTATGGCATGAGATGTGATATCAAACTCCTTCCCATTCTAATCCTGAGACCCTTCCTATAGCTTGAGATGTGATATCCAAATCCTTCCCCTTCCAAACCTTAGACCCTTCCTTTATCATGAGATGTGATATCCAACTCCTTCCCATTCCAATCTTGAGACCCTTCCGATATCATGAAATGTGATATCTCAATGCTTCTAATATCAAACTTGAGACCCTCCCTATAGCATGAGATGTGATATCCAAGTCCTTCCCATTCCAATCCTGAGACCCTTCCTATAGCATGAGATGTGATATCTCAATGCTTCTAATACCAAACCTGAGACCCTTCCTATAACATGAGATGGGAATATCCAAGTCGTTCCCATTCCAATCCTGAGACCCTTCCGATAGCAGAGATGTGATATCTCAATGCTTATACCAAACCTGAGATCCTTCTATAACATGAGATGTGATATCCAACTCCTTCCCATTCCAATCCTGAGACACTTCCTATAGCATATGTGATATCTCACTGCTTATACCAAACCTGAGACCCGTCCTATAGCATGAGATGTGATATCCAACTCCTTCCCATTCAAATCCTGAGACCCTTCCTATAGCATGAGATGTGATATCTCACTGCTTATACCAAACCTGAGACCCTTCACATAGCATGAGATGTGATATCCAACTCCTTCCCATTCCAATCCTGAGACCCTTCCTATAGCATGAGATGTGATATCTCAATGCTTCTAATATCAAACTTGAGACCCTACCTATAGCATGAGATGTGATATCCAAGTCCTTCCCATTCCAATCCTGAGACACTTCCTATAGCATGAGATGTGATATCTCAATACTTCTAATACCAAACCTGAGATCCTTCCTATAACATGAGATGTGATATCCAAATCCTTATCTTCCAAACCTGAGACCCTCCCTTTAGCATGAGATGTGATATCCAACTCCTTCCCATTCCAATCCTGAGACTCTTCTGATAGCATAAGATATGATATCTCAATGCTTCTATACCAAACCTGAGATCCTTCTGATAGCATGAGATGTGATATCTCAATACTTCTAATACCAAACCTGAGATCCTACCTCTAACATGAAATGTGATATCCATCTCTTTCCCCTTGCAAACCTGGGAGCCTTCCTGTAGCATGAGATGTGATATCCAAGTCCTTCCCATTCCAATCCTGAGACCCTTCCTATAACATGAGATGTGATATCCAACTCCTCCCCATTCCAACCTGAGACCCTTCCTATAGCATGAGATGGGATATCCAACTCCTTCCAAATCCAATCCCGATACCCTTCCGATAGCATGAGATGTGATATCCCAATGCTTCTACAAAACCTGAGACCCATACTATGGCATGAGATGTGATATCAAACTCCTTCCCATTCTAATCCTGAGACCCTTCCTATAGCTTGAGATGTGATATCCAACTCCTTCCCATTCCAATTCTGAGACCCTTCCTATACCATGAGACTTGATATCTCAATGCTTCTAATACCAAACCTGAGACCCGTCCTATAACATGAGATGTGATATCCAAATCCTTCCCCTTCCAAACCTTAGACCCTTCCTTTATCATGAGATGTGATATCCAACTCCTTCCCATTCCAATCTTGAGACCATTCCGATATCATGAAATGTGATATCTCAATGCTTCTAATATCAAACTTGAGACCCTCCCTATAGCATGAGATGTGATATCCAAGTCCTTCCCATTCCAATCCTGAGACCCTTCCTATAGCATGAGATGTGATATCTCAATGCTTCTAATACCAAACCTGAGACCCTTCCTATAACATGAGATGGGAATATCCAACTCCTTCCCATTCCAATCCTGAGACCCTTCCGATAGCAGAGATGTGATATCTCAATGCTTATACCAAACCTGAGATCCTTCTATAACATGAGATGTGATATCCAACTCCTTCCCATTCCAATCCTGAGACACTTCCTATAGCATATGTGATATCTCACTGCTTATACCAAACCTGAGACCCGTCCTATAGCATGAGATGTGATATCCAACTCCTTCCCATTCAAATCCTGAGACCCTTCCTATAGCATGAGATGTGATATCTCACTGCTTATACCAAACCTGAGACCCTTCACATAGCATGAGATGTGATATCCAACTCCTTCCCATTCCAATCCTGAGACCCTTCCTATAGCATGAGATGTGATATCTCAATGCTTCTAATATCAAACTTGAGACCCTACCTATAGCATGAGATGTGATATCCAAGTCCTTCCCATTCCAATCCTGAGACACTTCCTATAGCATGAGATGTGATATCTCAATGCTTCTAATACCAAACCTGAGACTCTTCCTATAACATGAGATGGGATATCCAACTCCTTCCCATTCCAATCCTGAGACCCTTTTGATAGCAGAGATGTGATATCTCAATGTTTATACCAAACCTGAGACCCTTCCTACGGCATGAGATGTCATATTCAACTCCTTCCCATTCCAATCCTGAGACCCTTCCTATAGCATGAGATGTGATATCCAACTCCTTCCCATTCCAATCCTGAGACCCTTCCTATAGCATGAGATGTGATGTCTCAATGCTTCTAATACCAAACCTGAGATCGTTCCTATAACATGAGATGTGATATCCAACTCCTTCCATTCCAATCCTGAGACCCTTCCTATAGCATGAGATGTGATATCTCAATGCTTATACCAAACCTGAGACCCTTCCTATAGCATGAGATGTGATATCCAACTCCTTCACGTTCCAAACCTGAGACCCTTCCTTTAGCATGAGATGTGATATCCAGCTCCTTCCCATTCCAATCCTGAGACACTTCCGATAGCATGAGATGTGATATCTCAATGCTTCTAATATCAAAACTGAGACCCTCCCTATAGCATGATATGTGATATCTAAGTCCTTCCCATTCCAATCCTGAGACCCTTCCTATAGCATGAGATGTGATATCTCAATGCTTATACCAAACCTGAGACCCTTCCTATAGCATGAGATGTGATATCCAACTCCTTCACGTTCCAAACCTGAGACCCTTCCTTTAGCATGAGATGTGATATCCAGCTCCTTCCCATTCCAATCCTGAGACACTTCCGATAGCATGAGATGTGATATCTCAATGCTTCTAATATCAAAACTGAGACCCTCCCTATAGCATGATATGTGATATCTAAGTCCTTCCCATTCCAATCCTGAGACCCTTCCTTTAGCATGAGATGTGATATCCAACTCCTTCCCATTCCAATCCTGAGATCCTTCCTATAGCATGAGATGTGATATCTCAATACTTCTAATACCAAACCTGAGATCCTTCCGATAACATGAGATGTGATATCTCAATACTTCTAATACCAAACCTGAGATCCATCCTATAACATGAGATGTGATATCCAAATCCTTCGCCTTCCAAACCTGAGACCCTCCCTTTAGCATGAGATGTGATATCCAACTCCTTCGGATTCCAATCCTGAGACCCTTCTGATAGCATAAGATATGATATCTCAATGCTTCTATACCAAACCTAAGATCCTTCCGATAGCATGAGATGTGATATCTCAATACTTCTAATACCAAACCGGAGATCCTTCCTATAACATGAGATGTGATATCCAAATCCTTATCTTCCAAACCTGAGACCCTCCCTTTAGCATGAGATGTGATATCCAACTCCTTCCCATTCCAATCCTGAGACTCTTCTGATAGCATAAGATATGATATCTCAATGCTTCTATACCAAACCTGAGATCCTTCTGATAGCATGAGATGTGATATCTCAATACTTCTACCAAACCTGAGATCCTACCTCTAACATGAAATGTGATATCCAACTCTTTCCCCTTGCAAACCTGAGAGCCTTCCTGTAGCATGAGATGTGATATCCATGTCCTTCCCATTCCAATCCTGAGACCCTTCCTATAACATGAGATGTGATATCCAACTCCTCCCCATTCCAACCTGAGACCCTTCCTATTGCATGAGATGGGATATCCAACTCCTTCCAAATCCAATCCCGATACCCTTCCGATAGCATGAGATGTGATATCCCAATGCTTCTACCAAACCTGAGACCCATACTATGGCATGAGATGTGATATCAAACTCCTTCCCATTCTAATCCTGAGACCCTTCCTATAGCTTGAGATGTGATATCCAACTCCTTCCCATTCCAATTCTGAGACCCTTCCTATACCATGAGACTTGATATCTCAATGCTTCTAATACCAAACCTGAGACCCGTCCTATAACATGAGATGTGATATCCAAATCCTTCCCCTTCCAAACCTTAGACCCTTCCTTTATCATGAGATGTGATATCCAACTCCTTCCCATTCCAATCTTGAGACCCTTCCGATATCATGAAATGTGATATCTCAATGCTTCTAATATCAAACTTGAGACCCTCCCTATAGCATGAGAAGTGATATCCAAGTCGTTCCCATTCCAATCCTGAGACCCTTCCGATAGCAGAGATGTGATATCTCAATGCTTATACCAAACCTGAGATCCTTCCTATAACATGAGATGTGATATCCAACTCCTTCGCATTCCAATCCTGAGACACTTCCTATAGCATGAGATGTGATATCTCACTGCTTATACCAAACCTGAGACCCGTCCTATAGCATGAGATGTGATATCCAACTCCTTCCCATTCCAATCCTGAGACCCTTCCTATAGCATGAGATGTGATATCTCAATGCTTCTAATATCAAACTTGAGACCCTCCCTATAGCATGAGATGTGATACCCAAGTCCTTCCCATTCCAATCCTGAGACCCTTCCTATAGCATGAGATGTGATATCTCAATGCTTCTAATACCAAACCTGAGACTCTTCCTATAACATGAGATGGGATATCCAACTCCTTCCCATTCCAATCCTGAGACCCTTTTGATAGCAGAGATGTGATATCTCAATGTTTATACCAAACCTGAGACCCTTCATACGGCATGAGATGTCATATTCAACTCCTTCCCATTCCAATCCTGAGACCCTTCCTATAGCATGAGATGTGATATCCAACTCCTTCCCATTCCAATCCTGAGACCCTTCCTATAGCATGAGATGTGATGTCTCAATGCTTCTAATACCAAACCTGAGATCCTTCCTATAACATGAGATGTGATATCCAACTCCTTCCATTCCAATCCTGAGACCCTTCCTACAGCATGAGATGTGATATCTCAATGCTTATACCAAACCTGAGACCCTTCCTATAGCATGAGATGTGATATCCAACTCCTTCCCATTCCAATCCTGAGACCCTTCCTATAGCCTGAGATGTGATATCTCAATGCCTCTAATACCAAACCTGAGATCCTTCCTCTAACATGAAATGTGATATCCAACTCCTTCACTTTCCAAACCTGAGAGCCTATCTATAGCATGAGATGTGATATCCAAGTCCTTCCCATTCCAATCCTTAGACCCTTCCTACAGCATGCAATATGATATCTCAATGATTCTAATAAAAAACCTGAAACCCGTCCTATAACATGAGATGGGATATCCAACTCCTTCCCATTCCAATCCTGAGACACTTCCGATAGCAGAGATGTGATATCTCAATGTTTATACCAAACCTGAGACCCTTCCTATAACATGAGATGTGATATCCAACTCCTTCCCGTTCCAAACCTGAGACCCTTCCTTTAGCATGAGATGTGATATCCAACTCCTTCCCATTCCAATCCTGAGACCCTTCCTATAGCATGAGATGTGATATCTCAATACTTCTAATACCAAACCTGAGATCCTTCCGATAACATGAGATGTGATATCCAAATCCTTCGCCTTCCAAACCTGAGACCCTCCCTTTAGCATGAGATGTGATATCCAACTCCTTCCCATTCCAATCCTGAGACCCTTCTGATAGCATAAGATATGATATCTCAATGCTTCTATACCAAACCTGAGATCCTTCCGATAGCATGATGTGATATCTCAATACTTCTAATACCAAACCTGAGATCCTTCCTATAACATGAGATGTGATATCCAAATCCTTATCTTCCAAACCTGAGACCCTCCCTTTAGCATGAGATGTGATATCCAACTCCTTCCCATTCCAATCCTGAGACTCTTCTGATAGCATAAGATATGATATCTCAATGCTTCTATACCAAACCTGAGATCCTTCTGATAGCATGAGATGTGATATCTCAATACTTCTAATACCAAACCTGAGATCCTACCTCTAACATGAAATATGATATCCAACTCTTTCCCCTTGCAAACCTGAGAGCCTTCCTATAGCATGAGATGTGATATCCAAGTCCTTCCCATTCCAATCCTGAGACCCTTCCTATAACATGAGATGTGATATCCAACTCCTTCCCATTCCAACCTGAGACCCTTCCTATAGCATGAGTTGGGATATCCAACTCCTTCAAAATCCAATCCCGATACCCTTCTGATAACATGAGATGTGATATCCCAATGCTTCTACCAAACCTGAGACCCATACTATGGCATGAGATGTGATGTCAAACTCCTTCCCATTCTAATCCTGAGACCCTTCCTATAGCTTGAGATGTGATATCCAACTCCTTCCCATTCCAATTCTGAGACCCTTCCTATACCATGAGACTTGATATCTCAATGCTTCTAATACCAAACCTGAGACCCGTCCTATAACATGAGATGTGATATCCAAATCCTTCCCCTTCCAAACCTTAGACCCTTCCTTTATCATGAGATGTGATATTCAACTCCTTCCCATTCCAATCTTGAGACCCTTCCGATATGAAATGTGATATCTCAATGCTTCTAATATCAAACTTGAGACCCTCCCTATAGCATGAGATGTGATATCCAAGTCCTTCCCATTCCAATCCTGAGACCCTTCCTATAGCATGAGATGTGATATCTCAATGCTTCTAATACCAAACCTGAGACCCTTCCTATAACATGAGATGGGAATATCCAACTCCTTCCCATTCCAATCCTGAGACCCTTCCGATAGCAGAGATGTGATATCTCAATGCTTATACCAAACCTGAGATCCTTCCTATAACATGAGATGTGATATCCAACTCCTTCCCATTCCAATCCTGAGACACTTCCTATAGCATGAGATGTGATATCTCACTGCTTATACCAAACCTGAGACCCTTCCTATAGCATGAGATGTGATATCCAACTCCTTCCCATTCCAATCCTGAGACCCTTCCTATAGCATGAGATGTGATATCTCAATGCTTCTAATATCAAACTTGAGACCCTCCCTATAGCATGAGATGTGATACCCAAGTCCTTCCCATTCCAATCCTGAGACACTTCCTATAGCATGAGATGTGATATCTCAATGCTTCTAAATACCAAACCTGAGACTCTTCCTATAACATGAGATGGGATATCCAACTCCTTCCCATTCCAATCCTGAGACCCTTTCGATAGCAGAGATGTGATATCTCAATGTTTATACCAAACCTGAGACCCTCCCTACGGCATGAGATGTCATATACACCTCCTTCCCATTCCAATCCTGAGACCCTTCCTATAGCATGAGATGTGATATCCAACTCCTTCCCATTCCAATCCTGAGACCCTTCCTATAGCCTGAGATGTGATATCTCAATGCCTCTAATACCAAACCTGAGATCCTTCCTCTAACATGAAATGTGATATCCAACTCCTTCACTTTCCAAACCTGAGAGCCTATCTATAGCATGAGATGTGATATCCAAGTCCTTCCCATTCCAATCCTTAGACCCTTCCTACAGCATGCAATATGATATCTCAATGATTTTAATAAAAAACCTGAGACCCGTCCTATAACATGAGATGGGATATCCAACTCCTTCCCATTCCAATCCTGGGACACTTCCGATAGCAGAGATGTGATATCTCAATGTTTATACCAAACCTGAGACCCTTCCTATAACATGAGATGTGATATCCAACTCCTTCCCGTTCCAAACCTGAGACCCTTCCTTTAGCATGAGATGTGATATCCAGCTCCTTCCCATTCCAATCCTGAGACCCTTCCTATAGCATGAGATGTGATATCTCAATGCTTCTAATACCAAACCTGAGACCCTTCCTATAACATGAGATGGGAATATCCAACTCCTTCCCATTCCAATCCTGAGACCCTTCCGATAGCAGAGATGTGATATCTCAATGCTTATACCAAACCTGAGATCCTTCCTATAACATGAGATGTGATATCCAACTCCTTCCCATTCCAATCCTGAGACACTTCCTATAGCATGAGATGTGATATCTCACTGCTTATACCAAACCTGAGACCCTTCCTATAGCATGAGATGTGATATCCAACTCCTTCCCATTCCAATCCTGAGACCCTTCCTATAGCATGAGATGTGATATCTCAATGCTTCTAATATCAAACTTGAGACCCTCCCTATAGCATGAGATGTGATACCCAAGTCCTTCCCATTCCAATCCTGAGACACTTCCTATAGCATGAGATGTGATATCTCAATGCTTCTAAATACCAAACCTGAGACTCTTCCTATAACATGAGATGGGATATCCAACTCCTTCCCATTCCAATCCTGAGACCCTTTCGATAGCAGAGATGTGATATCTCAATGTTTATACCAAACCTGAGACCCTCCCTACGGCATGAGATGTCATATACACCTCCTTCCCATTCCAATCCTGAGACCCTTCCTATAGCATGAGATGTGATATCCAACTCCTTCCCATTCCAATCCTGAGACCCTTCCTATAGCCTGAGATGTGATATCTCAATGCCTCTAATACCAAACCTGAGATCCTTCCTCTAACATGAAATGTGATATCCAACTCCTTCACTTTCCAAACCTGAGAGCCTATCTATAGCATGAGATGTGATATCCAAGTCCTTCCCATTCCAATCCTTAGACCCTTCCTACAGCATGCAATATGATATCTCAATGATTTTAATAAAAAACCTGAGACCCGTCCTATAACATGAGATGGGATATCCAACTCCTTCCCATTCCAATCCTGGGACACTTCCGATAGCAGAGATGTGATATCTCAATGTTTATACCAAACCTGAGACCCTTCCTATAACATGAGATGTGATATCCAACTCCTTCCCGTTCCAAACCTGAGACCCTTCCTTTAGCATGAGATGTGATATCCAGCTCCTTCCCATTCCAATCCTGAGACACTTCCGATAGCATGAGATGTGATATCTCAATGCTTCTAATACCAAACTGAGACCCTCCCTATAGCATGATATGTGATATCTAAGTCCTTCCCATTCCAATCCTGAGACCCTTCCTATAGCATGAGATGTGATATCTCAATGCTTATCCTTGATTCCTGTAGTAAATTGATTTCCTTTGCAGGCCGACTACTGTCACGAATGCCTTGTCTGCATGAATTCTCTCCTGGCCATTCTCTCACCGTGGCTATTTGCCTACCCCCTTCCTCTCTCAGTGGATGGACTTCTCCATCCTAGCCTCCTACCACTCAACTCCGCCTACTTGGAGAATTCAACATGAACCTGTATGCTTCCTGACCTGGACTTTTACGAGATCTGCAACTCTTCATGTCGCTGGCCCTACACACTGCAGGGAATACTCAGGATTTTCTGATCTCAGACCTCCCCCTCTGTAACCCTCTCAACAATCCTCTCCCGTGGTGATCAAGTTCTCATCTCCAAAGGCTGCCAGCTGTTCCTCCTCAGAGGAGTTCTCCCTTTCTGTCCCTGCTCCCTGCACCGTTTCGCGTTGCAAACACTCGCTTCCCTGCTCTCTGGTTTAGACGCTTTTCCTTCTCAGAGGCCTTCTTCTATTCTGCCCTTTTCGCGTTGCAAGTACTCGCTTCCCAGCTCTCTGGTTTAGACGCGTGTTCCCTGCCTTCTCTCCTCTTCCCGCTGCCTTCAAATCAAAAAATGAGCTCCAAAAGATACACTGTGCTCAGAATGCTCTATAACACCCATTATTCAACATATAGCCGTAACCCGCTAGACGTATTGAAACGTGCTGTAAACTAGCAAAAACAGCTAGAAAATGTACTTTCCTCGCGTTTTTGTAAATGCTAATTCTGATGGGTTCCCATGTATGTACTGTCCGTGCGTTTGTTGTCGAATCCTGAAGTTTTTAACCACTGTTCTCCCATACAAGGGGGGGGGGGGGGGTCAACGTCTACTGCTGTTCACAGGCTAAATGTATACGGCTGAAATCTTCAAGGCATTATCAGCTTTCCTGACTGTTTTGGAACGTGTATTTGCTATCTGTTAATGCAGTCGTCCTGTGTTCATCGTCCCTTCTACTTTACAGGCTGCACTCCCCTGGTGATCACATTCTCCTCTCCAGAGCAGGCTGACTACCAGCTGCTCCTCCTCATAGGCGTTCATCCTTTCTGTCCCTGCTCCCTGCACCGTTTCGCGTTGCATGTACTCGCTTCCCAGCTCTCTGGTTTAGATGTGTGTTCCCTGCCTTCTCTCCTCTTCCTACAGCCTTCCAACGAGCTCCGCAAGATATAGTGTTCAGAATGCTTTATAACACCCATTATTCAACATATAGCTGTAACCCGCTAGACGTATTGAAACGTGCTAAAAACGAGCAGAAACAGCTCGAAAATGTACTTTCCTCGCGTTTTGGTAAATGCGAATTCTGGTGGATTCCCATTTTGTACTCTGTTCGTGCGTTTGTTCAGTCGAATCCTGGTCTTTTGAACCACTCTTCTCCCATACAAGGGAGGGTCAAAATGTGTTGTTCACAGGCTGAATTTATACTGCTGAAATGCTCGCTTACCTGCTCTCTGGTTTAGACGCGTGTACCCTGCATTTACCAAAACGCGAGGGAAGTACATTTTCTAGCTGTTTTTGCTAGTTTTTAGCACGTTTCAATACGTCTAGCGGGTTACAGCTATATGTTGAATAATGGGTGTTATAAAGCATTCTGAGCACCGTGTATCTTTTGAAGCTCATTTGTTGATTTGAAGGCAGCGGGAAGAGGAGAGAAGGCAGGGAACACACGTCTAAACCAGAGAGCTGGGAAGCGAGTTGTTCTCTGCAACGCGAAACGATGCAGAGAACAAGCACAGAAAGGAAGAAGGAAAAGCGTCTAAACCAGAGAACAGGGAAGCGAGTGTTTGGAAAGCGAAACGGTGCAGAGAGCAGGGACAGAAAGGGAGAACTCCACTGAGGAGGAACAGCTGGTAGTTAGCCTTCTTTGGAGATGAGAACTTGATCACCACGGGAGAGGATTGTTGAGAGGGTTACATAGGGGGATGTCTGAGATCAGAAAATCCTGAGTATTCCCTGCAGTGTGTAGGGCCAGAGACATGAAGAGTTGCAGATCTCGTAAAAGTCCAGGCCAGGAAGCATACAGGTTCATTTTGAATTCTCCAAGTAGGCGGAGTTGAGTGGTAGGAGGCTAGGATGGAGAAGTCCATCCACTGAGAGAGGAAGGGGGTAGGCAAATAGCCACGGTGAGAGAATGGCCAGGAAAGAGAGAATGCATGCAGACAAGGCATTCGTGAGAGGAGTCGGCCTGCAAAGGAAAGCAATTTACTACAGGAATCAAGGATATTCCCCCTCAAGAACGGTTGGATCTGGGCATGGAGAGGAACTTGTCATCAGGGAGGAAAGTGTCAGAGCTCGAGACAGCGCTGGCCGTCATCCATGTCTCGGTTAGACCAAGGACATCAAGGTCAGGTTCTTCCAGGAAATGGCAGATGTCAGATGAGTGTTAACTGAGTGAGAGTTGAGAGTGGGGAGGGGTATAATCAGTAGTCCTTGCGGAGGTGTAGAAGGAGCCTGACCTAGGGCACATGAGGAAGGAGAGAGAAAAGGAAGCAGAAGAAGGGAGAGAAGACACAGCAGGAGTGCATTATCAATCCGGGAGCTAGGAGTGGTGAGGTTAGACGGGGAGGTCTGAATCTCAGGATTTGAATGGGAAGTTCGATATCACATGTCATGCTATAGGAAGAGTCTCAGGATTGGAATGGGAAGGAGTTGGATATGATATCTCTTGTTATAGGGAGGGTCTCAGGTTTGGTATTAGAAGCACTGAGATATCAAATCACCTCCTATCGGAACGGTCTCGGGTTTGGTATTGGAAGAAATGAGATTTCAAATCTCAGGCTGTGGGAATGGTCTCGGGTATGGTATTGGAAGGGGTGAAAAATCACATTTCATGCTACAGGAAGGGTCACAAGTTTGGAATGGGAAGGAGTTGGATTTCACATATACTACGGGAAGGGCCTCAGGTTTGGTATTAGAAGCATAGAGATATCACATCTCATGTTATAGGAAGGGTCTCGATTGGAATGGGAAGGAGTTGGATATCACATCTCATGTTATAGGGAGGGTGTCAGTTTTGATATTAGAAGCATTGAGATATCACATATGCTATTGGAAGGGTCTCAGTATTGGAATGGGAAGGAGTTGGATATCACATCTCATGTTATAGGGAGGGTCTCAATTTTGATATTAGAAGCATTGAGATATCACATATGCTATTGGAAGGGTCTCAGTATTGGAATTGGAAGGAGTTGGATATCACATCTCATGCTAGCGGAAGGGTCTCAGGATTGGAATGGGAAGTAGTTGGATATCACATCTCATGCTAAAGGAAGGGTCATCAGGTTCGGTATAAGCATTGAGATATCACATCTCTGCTATCGGAAGGGTCTCAGGATAGGAATGTGAAGGACTTAGATTTCACATCTCATACTATAGGGAGGGTCTCAGTTTTGATATTAGAAGCATTGAGCTATCACATCTCATGCTATCGGAAGGGTCTCAGGATTGGAATGGGATGGAGTTGGATATCACATCTCAAGCTATCTCAGGATTGTAATGGGAAGGAGTTTGATATCACATATCAAGCTATAGGAAGAGTCTCAGGTTTGGAAGGGGAAGGATTTGGATCTCACATCTCATGTTTTAGGACGGGTCTCAGGTTTGGTATTAGAAGCATTGAAATATCACATCTCATGGTATAGGAAGGGTCCCAGGATTGGAATGGGAAGGAGTTGGATATCACATTGAATGGGAAGGAGTTTGATATCACATCTCAAGCTATAGGAAGGGCCTCAGGTTTGGAAAGGGAATGATTTGGATTTCACATCTCATGTTGTAGGATGGTTCTCATGTTTGGTTTTAGAAGCATTGAAATATCACATCTCATGCTATCGGAAGGGTCTCAGGTTTGGAATGGGAAGGAGTTTGATATCACATCTCATGTTAGAGGTAGGATCTCAGGTTTGGTATTAGAGGCATTGAGATATGACATCTCATGCCATCAGAAGGGTCTCAGGATTGGAATGGGAAGGAGTTGGATATCACATCTCATGCTAAAGGGAGGGTCTAAGGTTTGGAAGGGGAAGGATTTGGACATCACATCTCATGTTATTGGAAGGATCTGAGGTTTGGTATTAGAAGCATTGAGATATCACATCTCATGCTATCGGAAGGGTCTCAGGTTTGGTATAAGCATTGAGATATCACATCTCTGCTATCGGAAGGGTCTCAGGATTGGAATGGGAAGGATTTGGATATCACATCTCATGTTATAGGAAGGGTCTCAGGTTTGGTATTAGAAGCATTGAGATATCACATCTCATGCTATAGCAAGGGTCTCAGGAATGGAATGGGAAGGACTTGGATATCACTTCTCATGATAAAGGAAGGGTCTAAGGTTTGGAAGGGGAAGGATTTGGATATCACATCTCATGTTATTGGACCGGTCTCAGGTTTGGTATTAGCAGCATTGAGATATCAAGTCTCATGGTATAGGACGGGAGTTTGATATCACATCTCATGCCATGGTATGGGTCTCAGGTTTTGTAGAAGCATTGGGATATCACATCTCATGCTATCGGAAGGGTATCAGGATTGGATTTGGAAGGAGTTGGATATCCCATCTCATGCTATAGGAAGGGTCTCAGGTTGGAATAGGAGTTGGATATCACATCTCATGTTATAGGAAGGGTCTCAGGATTGGAATGGGAAGGACTTGGATATCACATCTCATGTTATAGGAAGGATCTCAGGTTTTGTATTAGAAGCATTGAGATATCACATCTCATGCTATAGGAAGGGTCTCAGGATTGGAATGTGAAGGATTTGGATATCACATCTCATGCTAAAGGAAGGGTCTCAGGTTTGGTATACGCATTGAGATATCACATCTCTGCTATCGGAAGGGTCTAAGGATTGGATTGGGAAGGAATTGGATATCCCTTCTCATGCTATAGGAAGGGTCTCAGGTTGGAATGGGTAGGAGTTGGATATCACATCTCATGTTATAGGAAGGGTCTCAAGATTGAAATGGGAAGGATTTGGATATCACAACTCTTGCTATAGGAAGGGTCTCAGGTTTTCTATTAGAAACATTGAGATATGACATCTCATGCTATAGGAAGGGTTACAGTATTGGAATGGGAACGATTTGGATATCACATCTCATGCTAAAGGAATGGTCTCAGGTTTGGAAGGGGAAGGATTTGGATATCATATCTCATGTTATAGGACGTATCTCATGTTATAGGACGGGTCCCAGGTTTGGTATTAGAAGCTTTGAGATATCACATCTCATGGTATAGGAAGGGTCTCAGGATTGGAATGGGAAGGAGTTGGATCTCCCTTCTCATGCTACAGCAAGGGTCTCAGTTTGGAATGGGAAGGAGTTGGATATCACATCTCGTTATAGGAAGGGTCTCAGGATTGGAATGGGAAGGAATTGGATATCACATCTCTTGCTATAGGAAGGGTCTCAGGTTTGGAAGGGGAAGGATTTGGATATCATATCTCATGTTATAGGACCGGTCCCAGGTCTGGTATTAGAAGCATTGAGATATCACATCTCATGCTATAGGAGGAGTCTCAGGATTGGAATGGGAAGGAGTTGGATACCACGTCTCATGTTATAGGAAGGGTCTCAGGATTGGAATGGGAAGGAGTTGAATATCACATCTCATGCTAAAGGAAGGGTATCAGGTTTGATAGAAGCATTGAGATATCACATCTCATGCTATAGGAAGGAACTCAGGATTGGAATGGGAAGGAGTTGGATATCACATCTAATGCCATACTAACGGTCATCAGGTTTGGTATAAGCATTGAGATATCACATCTCTGCTATCGGAAGGGTCTCAGGATACGAATGGGAAGGACTTAGAATTCACATCTCATACTATAGGGAGGGTCTCGGTTTGATATTAGAAGCATTGAGCTATCACATCTCATGCTATCGGAAGGGTCTAAGGTTTGGAAGGGGACGGATTTGGGTATCACATCTCATGTTATAGGACCGGTCTCAGGTTTGGTATTTGAAGCATTGAGATATCAAGTCTCATGGTATAGGACGGGTCTCAGAATTGGAATGAGAAGGAGTTGGATATCACATCTCAAGCTATAGGGAGGGTCTCATGATTGGAATGGGAAGGAGTTGAATATCACATCTCATGTTATAGGAAGGGTCTCAGGATTGGAATGGGAAGGACTTGGATATCACATCTCATTCTATAGGAAGGCTCTCAGGGTTGGAAGGGGAAGGAGTTGGATATCACATTTCATGTTAGAGGTAGGATCTCAGGTTTGGTTTTAGAGGCATTGAGATATCACATCTCATGCCATCAGAAGGGTCTCAGGATTGGAATGGGAAGGGGTTGGATATCAAATCTCATGCTAAACGGATGGTCTAAGGTTTGGAAGGGGAGGGATTTGGACATCATATCTCATGTTATTGGAAGGATCTCAGGTTTGGTATTAGAAGCATTGAGATATCACATCTCATGCTATCGGAAGGGTCTTAGGTTTGGTATAAGCATTGAGATATCACATCTCTGCTATCGGAAGGGTCTCAGGATTGGAATGGGAAGGATTTGGATATCACATCTCATGTTATTGGACCGGTCTCAGGTTTGGTATTAGAAGCATTGAGATATCAAGTCTCATGGTATAGGACGGGAGTTTGATATCACATCTCATGCCATGGTATGGGTCTCAGGTTTTGTAGAAGCATTGGGATATGACATATCATGCTATCGGAAGGGTATCAGGATTGGATTTGGAAGGAGTTGGATATCCCATCTCATGCTATAGGAAGGGTCTCAGGTTGGAATAGAAGGAGTTGGATATCACATCTCATGTTATAGGAAGGGTCTCAGGTTTGGAAGGGGAAGGATTTGGATATCATATCTCATGTTATAGGACGTATCTCATGTTATAGGACGGGTCCCAGGTTTGGTATTAGAAGCATTGAGATATCACATCTCATGGTATAGGAAGGGTCTCAGGATTGGAATGGGAAGGATCTCCCTTCTCATGCTACAGGAAGGGTCTCAGGTTGGAATGGGAAGGAGTTGGATATCACATCTCGTTATAGGAAGGGTCTCAGGATTGGAATGGGAAGGAATTGGATATCACATCTCTTGCTATAGGAAGGGTCTCAGGTTTG
Source organism: Ambystoma mexicanum (assembly GCF_040938575.1). Taxonomy (NCBI): domain Eukaryota; kingdom Metazoa; phylum Chordata; class Amphibia; order Caudata; family Ambystomatidae; genus Ambystoma; species Ambystoma mexicanum. Next base: position 988,450,971 of record NC_090939.1, on the reverse strand, counting down.
GAAGGGGAAGGATTTGGATATCATATCTCATGTTATAGGACCGGTCCCAGGTCTGGTATTAGAAGCATTGAGATATCACATCTCATGATATAGGAGGAGTTTCAGGATTGGAATGGGAAGGAGTTGGATATCACGTCTCATGTTATAGGAAGGGTCTCAGGATTGGAATGGGAAGGAGTTGAATATCACATCTCATGCTAAAGGAAGGGTATCAGGTTTGATAGAAGCATTGAGATATCACATCTCATGCTATAGGAAGGAACTCAGGATTGGAATGGGAAGGAGTTGGATATCACATCTAATGCCATAGGAAGGGTCATCAGGTTTGGTATAAGCATTGAGATATCACATCTCTGCTATCGGAAGGGTCTCAGGATACGAATGGGAAGGACTTAGAATTCACATCTCATACTATAGGGAGGGTCTCGGTTTGATATTAGAAGCATTGAGCTATCACATCTCATGCTATCGGAAGGGTCTCAGGTTTGGAATGGGAAGGAGTTGGAAATCACATCTCTGCTATCTGAAGGGTCTCAGGGTTGGAATGGGAAGGAGTTGGATATCCCATCTCGTTATAGGAAGGGTCTCAGGTTTGGTATTAGAAGCAATGAGATATCACATCTCATGCTATAGGAAGGGTCTAAGGTTTGGAAGGGGACGGATTTGGGTATCACATCTCATGTTATAGGACCGGTCTCAGGTTTGGTATTTGAAGCATTGAGATATCAAGTCTCATGGTATAGGACGGGTCTCAGAATTGGAATGAGAAGGAGTTGGATATCACATCTCAAGCTATAGGGAGGGTCTCATGATTGGAATGGGAAGGAGTTGGATATCACATCTCATGTTATAGGAATGGTCTCAGGATTGGAATGGGAAGGACTTGGATATCACATCTCATTCTATAGGAAGGCTCTCAGGGTTGGAAGGGGAAGGAGTTGGATATCACATTTCATGTTAGAGGTAGGATCTCAGGTTTGGTTTTAGAGGCATTGAGATATCACATCTCATGCCATCAGAAGGGTCTCAGGATTGGAATGGGAAGGAGTTGGATATCAAATCTCATGCTAAAGGGATGGTCTAAGGTTTGGAAGGGGAGGGATTTGGACATCATATCTCATGTTATTGGAAGGATCTCAGGTTTGGTATTAGAAGCATTGAGATATCACATCTCATGCTATCGGAAGGGTCTTAGGTTTGGTATAAGCATTGAGATATCACATCTCTGCTATCGGAAGGGTATCAGGATTGGATTTGGAAGGAGTTGGATATCCCATCTCATGCCATAGGAAGGGTCTCAGGTTGGAATAGAAGGAGTTGGATATCACATCTCATGTTATAGGAAGGGTCTCAGGATTGGAATGGGAAGGACTTGGATATCACATCTCATGCTGTAGGAAGGGTCTCAGGTTTGGAAAAGGAAGGAGTTGGATATCACATTTCATGTTAGAGGTAGGATCTCAGGTTTGGTATTAGAGGCATTGAGATATCACATCTCATGCTATCAGAAGGGTATCAGGATTGGAATGGGAAGGAGTTGGATATCACATCTCATGCTAAAGGGAGGGTCTCAGGTTTGGAATGGGAAGGATTTGGATATCACATCTCATGTTATAGGAAGGACCTTAGGTTTGGTATTAGAAGCATTGAGATATCACATCTCATGCTATAGGAAGGGTCTCGGGATTGGAATGGGAAGGAGTTGGATATCACATCTCATGTTATAGGAAGGATCTCAGGTTTGGTATTAGAAGCATTGAGATATCACATCTCATGCTATAGGAAGGGTCTCAGGATTGGAATGGGAGGAGCTGGATATCACATCTCATGCTAAAGGAAGGGTCTCAGGTTTGGAAGGGGAAGGATTTGGATATCACATCTCATGTTATAGGACGGGTCTCAGGTTTGGTATTAGAAGCATTGTGATATCACATCTCATGCTATAGGATGCGTCTCAGGATTGGAATGGGAAGGAGTTGGATATCACATCTCATGCTATAGGAAGGGTTTCAGGTTTGGTAGAAGCATTGAGATATCACATCTCATGCTATAGGAAGAGTCTCAGGTTTGGGAAGGGAAGGATTTGGATTTCACATCTCTTGTTATAGGATGGTTCTCATGTTTGGTTTTTGAAGCATTGAGATATCACCTCTCATGCTATCGGAAGGGTCTCAGGTTTGGAATGGGAAGGAGTTGGATATCACATCTCATGTTATAGGAAGGGTCTCAGGTTTGGAATGGGAAGGAGTTGGATATGACATCTCTTGTTATAGGGAGGGTCTCAGGATTTGAATGGTAAGGAGTTGGATATCACATCTCATGCTATAGGAAGGGTCTCAGGTTGGAATGGGAAGGAGTTGGATATCACATCTCATGTTATATACAGGAAGGGTCTCAGGATTGGAATGGGAAGGATTTGGATATCACATCTCTTGCTATAGGAAGGGTCTCAGGTTTTTTATTAGAAACATTGAGATATCACATCTCATGCTATAGGAAGTGTTTTAGGATTGGAATGGGAAGTATTTGGATATCACATCTCATGCTAAAGGAAGGGTCTCAGGTTTGGAAGGGGAAGGATTTGGATATCACATCTCTTGCTATAGGAAGGGTCTCAGGTTTGGAAGGGGAAGGATTTGGATATCATATCTCATGTTATAGGACCGGTCCCAGGTCTGGTATTAGAAGCATTGAGATATCACATCTCATGCTATAGGAGGAGTCTCAGGATTGGAATGGGAAGGAGTTGGATACCACATCTCATGCTATAGGAAGGAACTCAGGATTGGAATGGGAAGGAGTTGGATATCACATCTAATGCCATAGGAAGGGTCATCAGGTTTGGTATAAGCATTGAGATATCACATCTCTGCTATCGGAAGGGTCTCAGGATACGAATGGGAAGGACTTAGAATTCACATCTCATACTATAGGGAGGGTCTCGGTTTGATATTAGAAGCATTGAGCTATCACATCTCATGCTATCGGAAGGTCTCAGGTTTGGAATGGGAAGGAGTTGGAAATCACATCTCTGCTATCTGAAGGGTCTCAGGGTTGGAATGGGAAGGAGTTGGATATCCCATCTCGTTATAGGAAGGGTCTCAGGTTTGGTATTAGAAGCAATGAGATATCACATCTCATGCTATAGGAAGGGTCTAAGGTTTGGAAGGGGACGGATTTGGGTATCACATCTCATGTTATAGGACCGGTCTCAGGTTTGGTATTTGAAGCATTGAGATATCAAGTCTCATGGTATAGGACGGGTCTCAGAATTGGAATGAGAAGGAGTTGGATATCACATCTCAAGCTATAGGGAGGGTCTCATGATTGGAATGGGAAGGAGTTGGATATCACATCTCATGTTATAGGAAGGGTCTCAGGATTGGAATGGGAAGGACTTGGATATCACATCTCATTCTATAGGAAGGCTCTCAGGGTTGGAAGGGGAAGGAGTTGGATATCACATTTCATGTTAGAGGTAGGATCTCAGGTTTGGTTTTAGAGGCATTGAGATATCACATCTCATGCCATCAGAAGGGTCTCAGGATTGGAATGGGAAGGAGTTGGATATCAAATCTCATGCTAAAGGGATGGTCTAAGGTTTGGAAGGGGAGGGATTTGGACATCATATCTCATGTTATTGGAAGGATCTCAGGTTTGGTATTAGAAGCATTGAGATATCACATCTCATGCTATCGGAAGGGTCTTAGGTTTGGTATAAGCATTGAGATATCACATCTCTGCTATCGGAAGGGTCTCAGGATTGGAATGGGAAGGATTTGGATATCACATCTCATGTTATTGGACCGGTCTCAGGTTTGGTATTAGAAGCATTGAGATATCAAGTCTCATGGTATAGGACGGGAGTTTGATATCACATCTCATGCCATGGTATGGGTCTCAGGTTTTGTAGAAGCATTGGGATATCACATATCATGCTATCGGAAGGGTATCAGGATTGGATTTGGAAGGAGTTGGATATCCCATCTCATGCTATAGGAAGGGTCTCAGGTTGGAATAGAAGGAGTTGGATATCACATCTCATGTTATAGGAAGGGTCTCAGGTTTGGAAGGGGAAGGATTTGGATATCATATCTCATGTTATAGGACGTATCTCATGTTATAGGACGGGTCCCAGGTTTGGTATTAGAAGCATTGAGATATCACATCTCATGGTATAGGAAGGGTCTCAGGATTGGAATGGGAAGGATCTCCCTTCTCATGCTACAGGAAGGGTCTCAGGTTGGAATGGGAAGGAGTTGGATATCACATCTCGTTATAGGAAGGGTCTCAGGATTGGAATGGGAAGGAATTGGATATCACATCTCTTGCTATAGGAAGGGTCTCAGGTTTGGAAGGGGAAGGATTTGGATATCATATCTCATGTTATAGGACCGGTCCCAGGTCTGGTATTAGAAGCATTGAGATATCACATCTCATGCTATAGGAGGAGTTTCAGGATTGGAATGGGAAGGAGTTGGATATCACGTCTCATGTTATAGGAAGGGTCTCAGGATTGGAATGGGAAGGAGTTGAATATCACATCTCATGCTAAAGGAAGGGTATCAGGTTTGATAGAAGCATTGAGATATCACATCTCATGCTATAGGAAGGAACTCAGGATTGGAATGGGAAGGAGTTGGATATCACATCTAATGCCATAGGAAGGGTCATCAGGTTTGGTATAAGCATTGAGATATCACATCTCTGCTATCGGAAGGGTCTCAGGATACGAATGGGAAGGACTTAGAATTCACATCTCATACTATAGGGAGGGTCTCGGTTTGATATTAGAAGCATTGAGCTATCACATCTCATGCTATCGGAAGGGTCTCAGGTTTGGAATGGGAAGGAGTTGGAAATCACATCTCTGCTATCTGAAGGGTCTCAGGGTTGGAATGGGAAGGAGTTGGATATCCCATCTCGTTATAGGAAGGGTCTCAGGTTTGGTATTAGAAGCAATGAGATATCACATCTCATGCTATAGGAAGGGTCTAAGGTTTGGAAGGGGACGGATTTGGGTATCACATCTCATGTTATAGGACCGGTCTCAGGTTTGGTATTTGAAGCATTGAGATATCAAGTCTCATGGTATAGGACGTGTCTCAGAATTGGAATGAGAAGGAGTTGGATATCACATCTCAAGCTATAGGGAGGGTCTCATGATTGGAATGGGAAGGACTTGGATATCACATCTCATTCTATAGGAAGGCTCTCAGGGTTGGAAGGGGAAGGAGTTGGATATCACATTTCATGTTAGAGGTAGGATCTCAGGTTTGGTTTTAGAGGCATTGAGATATCACATCTCATGCCATCAGAAGGGTCTCAGGATTGGAATGGGAAGGAGTTGGATATCAAATCTCATGCTAAAGGGATGGTCTAAGGTTTGGAAGGGGAGGGATTTGGACATCATATCTCATGTTATTGGAAGGATCTCAGGTTTGGTATTAGAAGCATTGAGATATCACATCTCATGCTATCGGAAGGGTCTTAGGTTTGGTATAAGCATTGAGATATCACATCTCTGCTATCGGAAGGGTATCAGGATTGGATTTGGAAGGAGTTGGATATCCCATCTCATGCTATAGGAAGGGTCTCAGGTTGGAATAGAAGGAGTTGGATATCACATCTCATGTTATAGGAAGGGTCTCAGGATTGGAATGGGAAGGACTTGGATATCACATCTCATGCTGTAGGAAGGGTCTCAGGTTTGGAAAAGGAAGGAGTTGGATATCACATTTCATGTTAGAGGTAGGATCTCAGGTTTGGTATTAGAGGCATTGAGATATCACATCTCATGCTATCAGAAGGGTATCAGGATTGGAATGGGAAGGAGTTGGATATCACATCTCATGCTAAAGGGAGGGTCTCAGGTTTGGAATGGGAAGGATTTGGATATCACATCTCATGTTATAGGAAGGACCTTAGGTTTGGTATTAGAAGCATTGAGATATCACATCTCATGCTATAGGAAGGGTCTCGGGATTGGAATGGGAAGGAGTTGGATATCACATCTCATGTTATAGGAAGGATCTCAGGTTTGGTATTAGAAGCATTGAGATATCACATCTCATGCTATAGGAAGGGTCTCAGGATTGGAATGGGAGGAGCTGGATATCACATCTCATGCTAAAGGAAGGGTCTCAGGTTTGGAAGGGGAAGGATTTGGATATCACATCTCATGTTATAGGACGGGTCTCAGGTTTGGTATTAGAAGCATTGTGATATCACATCTCATGCTATAGGATGCGTCTCAGGATTGGAATGGGAAGGAGTTGGATATCACATCTCATGCTATAGGAAGGGTTTCAGGTTTGGTAGAAGCATTGAGATATCACATCTCATGCTATAGGAAGAGTCTCAGGTTTGGGAAGGGAAGGATTTGGATTTCACATCTCTTGTTATAGGATGGTTCTCATGTTTGGTTTTTGAAGCATTGAGATATCACATCTCATGCTATCGGAAGGGTCTCAGGTTTGGAATGGGAAGGAGTTGGATATCACATCTCATGTTATAGGAAGGGTCTCAGGTTTGGAATGGGAAGGAGTTGGATATGACATCTCTTGTTATAGGGAGGGTCTCAGGATTTGAATGGTAAGGAGTTGGATATCACATCTCATGCTATAGGAAGGGTCTCAGGTTGGAATGGGAAGGAGTTGGATATCACATCTCATGTTATATACAGGAAGGGTCTCAGGATTGGAATGGGAAGGATTTGGATATCACATCTCTTGCTATAGGAAGGGTCTCAGGTTTTTTATTAGAAACATTGAGATATCACATCTCATGCTATAGGAAGTGTTTTAGAATTGGAATGGGAAGTATTTGGATATCACATCTCATGCTAAAGGAAGGGTCTCAGGTTTGGAAGGGGAAGGATTTGGATATCACATCTCTTGCTATAGGAAGGGTCTCAGGTTTGGAAGGGGAAGGATTTGGATATCATATCTCATGTTATAGGACCGGTCCCAGGTCTGGTATTAGAAGCATTGAGATATCACATCTCATGCTATAGGAGGAGTCTCAGGATTGGAATGGGAAGGAGTTGGATACCACGTCTCATGTTATAGGAAGGGTCTCAGGATTGGAATGGGAAGGAGTTGAATATCACATCTCATGCTAAAGGAAGGGTATCAGGTTTGATAGAAGCATTGAGATATCACATCTCATGCTATAGGAAGGAACTCAGGATTGGAATGGGAAGGAGTTGGATATCACATCTAATGCCATAGGAAGGGTCATCAGGTTTGGTATAAGCATTGAGATATCACATCTCTGCTATCGGAAGGGTCTCAGGATACGAATGGGAAGGACTTAGAATTCACATCTCATACTATAGGGAGGGTCTCGGTTTGATATTAGAAGCATTGAGCTATCACATCTCATGCTATCGGAAGGTCTCAGGTTTGGAATGGGAAGGAGTTGGAAATCACATCTCTGCTATCTGAAGGGTCTCAGGGTTGGAATGGGAAGGAGTTGGATATCCCATCTCGTTATAGGAAGGGTCTCAGGTTTGGTATTAGAAGCAATGAGATATCACATCTCATGCTATAGGAAGGGTCTAAGGTTTGGAAGGGGACGGATTTGGGTATCACATCTCATGTTATAGGACCGGTCTCAGGTTTGATATTTGAAGCATTGAGATATCAAGTCTCATGGTATAGGACGGGTCTCAGAATTGGAATGAGAAGGAGTTGGATATCACATCTCAAGCTATAGGGAGGGTCTCATGATTGGAATGGGAAGGAGTTGGATATCACATCTCATGTTATAGGAAGGGTCTCAGGATTGGAATGGGAAGGACTTGGATATCACATCTCATTCTATAGGAAGGCTCTCAGGGTTGGAAGGGGAAGGAGTTGGATATCACATTTCATGTTAGAGGTAGGATCTCAGGTTTGGTTTTAGTGGCATTGAGATATCACATCTCATGCCATCAGAAGGGTCTCAGGATTGGAATGGGAAGGAGTTGGATATCAAATCTAATGCTAAAGGGATGGTCTAAGGTTTGGAAGGGGAGGGATTTGGACATCATATCTCATGTTATTGGAAGGATCTCAGGTTTGGTATTAGAAGCATTGAGATATCACATCTCATGCTATCGGAAGGGTCTTAGGTTTGGTATAAGCAATGAGATATCACATCTCTGCTATCGGAAGGGTCTCAGGATTGGAATGGGAAGGATTTGGATATCACATCTCATGTTATTGGACCGGTCTCAGGTTTGGTATTAGAAGCATTGAGATATCAAGTCTCATGGTATAGGACGGGAGTTTGATATCACATCTCATGCCATGGTATGGGTCTCAGGTTTTGTAGAAGCATTGGGATATCACATATCATGCTATCGGAAGGGTATCAGGATTGGATTTGGAAGGAGTTGGATATCCCATCTCATGCTATAGGAAGGGTCTCAGGTTGGAATAGAAGGAGTTGGATATCACATCTCATGTTATAGGAAGGGTCTCAGGTTTGGAAGGGGAAGGATTTGGATATCATATCTCATGTTATAGGACGTATCTCATGTTATAGGACGGGTCCCAGGTTTGGTATTAGAAGCATTGAGATATCACATCTCATGGTATAGGAAGGGTCTCAGGATTGGAATGGGAAGGATCTCCCTTCTCATGCTACAGGAAGGGTCTCAGGTTGGAATGGGAAGGAGTTGGATATCACATCTCGTTATAGGAAGGGTCTCAGGATTGGAATGGGAAGGAATTGGATATCACATCTCTTGCTATAGGAAGGGTCTCAGGTTTGGAAGGGGAAGGATTTGGATATCATATCTCATGTTATAGGACCGGTCCCAGGTCTGGTATTAGAAGCATTGAGATATCACATCTCATGCTATAGGAGGAGTCTCAGGATTGGAATGGGAAGGAGTTGGATATCACGTCTCATGTTATAGGAAGGGTCTCAGGATTGGAATGGGAAGGAGTTGAATATCACATCTCATGCTAAAGGAAGGGTATCAGTTTTGATAGAAGCATTGAGATATCACATCTCATGCTATAGGAAGGAACTCAGGATTGGAATGGGAAGGAGTTGGATATCACATCTAATGCCATAGGAAGGGTCATCAGGTTTGGTATAAGCATTGAGATATCACATCTCTGCTATCGGAAGGGTCTCAGGATACGAATGGGAAGGACTTAGAATTCACATCTCATACTATAGGGAGGGTCTCGGTTTGATATTAGAAGCATTGAGCTATCACATCTCATGCTATCGGAAGGGTCTCAGGTTTGGAATGGGAAGGAGTTGGAAATCACATCTCTGCTATCTGAAGGGTCTCAGGGTTGGAATGGGAAGGAGTTGGATATCCCATCTCGTTATAGGAAGGGTCTCAGGTTTGGTATTAGAAGCAATGAGATATCACATCTCATGCTATAGGAAGGGTCTAAGGTTTGGAAGGGGACGGATTTGGGTATCACATCTCATGTTATAGGACCGGTCTCAGGTTTGGTATTTGAAGCATTGAGATATCAAGTCTCATGGTATAGGACGGGTCTCAGAATTGGAATGAGAAGGAGTTGGATATCACATCTCAAGCTATAGGGAGGGTCTCATGATTGGAATGGGAAGGAGTTGGATATCACATCTCATGTTATAGGAATGGTCTCAGGATTGTAATGGGAAGGACTTGGATATCACATCTCATTCTATAGGAAGGCTCTCAGGGTTGGAAGGGGAAGGAGTTGGATATCACATTTCATGTTAGAGGTAGGATCTCAGGTTTGGTTTTAGAGGCATTGAGATATCACATCTCATGCCATCAGAAGGGTCTCAGGATTGGAATGGGAAGGAGTTGGATATCAAATCTCATGCTAAAGGGATGGTCTAAGGTTTGGAAGGGGAGGGATTTGGACATCATATCTCATGTTATTGGAAGGATCTCAGGTTTGGTATTAGAAGCATTGAGATATCACATCTCATGCTATCGGAAGGGTCTTAGGTTTGGTATAAGCATTGAGATATCACATCTCTGCTATCGGAAGGGTATCAGGATTGGATTTGGAAGGAGTTGGATATCCCATCTCATGCTATAGGAAGGGTCTCAGGTTGGAATAGAAGGAGTTGGATATCACATCTCATGTTATAGGAAGGGTCTCAGGATTGGAATGGGAAGGACTTGGATATCACATCTCATGCTGTAGGAAGGGTCTCAGGTTTGGAAAAGGAAGGAGTTGGATATCACATTTCATGTTAGAGGTAGGATCTCAGGTTTGGTATTAGAGGCATTGAGATATCACATCTCATGCTATCAGAAGGGTATCAGGATTGGAATGGGAAGGAGTTGGATATCACATCTCATGCTAAAGGGAGGGTCTCAGGTTTGGAATGGGAAGGATTTGGATATCACATCTCATGTTATAGGAAGGACCTTAGGTTTGGTATTAGAAGCATTGAGATATCACATCTCATGCTATAGGAAGGGTCTCGGGATTGGAATGGGAAGGAGTTGGATATCACATCTCATGTTATAGGAAGGATCTCAGGTTTGGTATTAGAAGCATTGAGATATCACATCTCATGCTATAGGAAGGGTCTCAGGATTGGAATGGGAGGAGCTGGATATCACATCTCATGCTAAGGGAAGGGTCTCAGGTTTGGAAGGGGAAGGATTTGGATATCACATCTCATGTTATAGGACGGGTCTCAGGTTTGGTATTAGAAGCATTGTGATATCACATCTCATGCTATAGGATGCGTCTCAGGATTGGAATGGGAAGGAGTTGGATATCACATCTCATGCTATAGGAAGGGTTTCAGGTTTGGTAGAAGCATTGAGATATCACATCTCATGCTATAGGAAGAGTCTCAGGTTTGGGAAGGGAAGGATTTGGATTTCACATCTCTTGTTATAGGATGGTTCTCATGTTTGGTTTTTGAAGCATTGAGATATCACATCTCATGCTATCGGAAGGGTCTCAGGTTTGGAATGGGAAGGAGTTGGATATCACATCTCATGTTATAGGAAGGGTCTCAGGTTTGGAATGGGAAGGAGTTGGATATGACATCTCTTGTTATAGGGAGGGTCTCAGGATTTGAATGGTAAGGAGTTGGATATCACATCTCATGCTATAGGAAGGGTCTCAGGTTGGAATGGGAAGGAGTTGGATATCACATCTCATGTTATATACAGGAAGGGGGTCAGGATTGGAATGGGAAGGATTTGGATATCACATCTCTTGCTATAGGAAGGGTCTCAGGTTTTTTATTAGAAACATTGAGATATCACATCTCATGCTATAGGAAGTGTTTTAGGATTGGAATGGGAAGTATTTGGATATCACATCTCATGCTAAAGGAAGGGTCTCAGGTTTGGAAGGGGAAGGATTTGGATATCACATCTCTTGCTATAGGAAGGGTCTCAGGTTTGGAAGGGGAAGGATTTGGATATCATATCTCTTGTTATAGGACCGGTCCCAGGTCTGGTATTAGAAGCATTGAGATATCACATCTCATGCTATAGGAGGAGTCTCAGGATTGGAATGGGAAGGAGTTGGATACCACGTCTCATGTTATAGGAAGGGTCTCAGGATTGGAATGGGAAGGAGTTGAATATCACATCTCATGCTAAAGGAAGGGTATCAGGTTTGATAGAAGCATTGAGATATCACATCTCATGCTATAGGAAGGAACTCAGGATTGGAATGGGAAGGAGTTGGATATCACATCTAATGCCATAGGAAGGGTCATCAGGTTTGGTATAAGCATTGAGATATCACATCTCTGCTATCGGAAGGGTCTCAGGATACGAATGGGAAGGACTTAGAATTCACATCTCATACTATAGGGAGGGTCTCGGTTTGATATTAGAAGCATTGAGCTATCACATCTCATGCTATCGGAAGGTCTCAGGTTTGGAATGGGAAGGAGTTGGAAATCACATCTCTGCTATCTGAAGGGTCTCAGGGTTGGAATGGGAAGGAGTTGGATATCCCATCTCGTTATAGGAAGGGTCTCAGGTTTGGTATTAGAAGCAATGAGATATCACATCTCATGCTATAGGAAGGGTCTAAGGTTTGGAAGGGGACGGATTTGGGTATCACATCTCATGTTATAGGACCGGTCTCAGGTTTGGTATTTGAAGCATTGAGATATCAAGTCTCATGGTATAGGACGGGTCTCAGAATTGGAATGAGAAGGAGTTGGATATCACATCTCAAGCTATAGGGAGGGTCTCATGATTGGAATGGGAAGGAGTTGGATATCACATCTCATGTTATAGGAAGGGTCTCAGGATTGGAATGGGAAGGACTTGGATATCACATCTCATTCTATAGGAAGGCTCTCAGGGTTGGAAGGGGAAGGAGTTGGATATCACATTTCATGTTAGAGGTAGGATCTCAGGTTTGGTTTTAGTGGCATTGAGATATCACATCTCATGCCATCAGAAGGGTCTCAGGATTGGAATGGGAAGGAGTTGGATATCAAATCTCATGCTAAAGGGATGGTCTAAGGTTTGGAAGGGGAGGGATTTGGACATCATATCTCATGTTATTGGAAGGATCTCAGGTTTGGTATTAGAAGCATTGAGATATCACATCTCATGCTATCGGAAGGGTCTTAGGTTTGGTATAAGCATTGAGATATCACATCTCTGCTATCGGAAGGGTCTCAGGATTGGAATGGGAAGGATTTGGATATCACATCTCATGTTATTGGACCGGTCTCAGGTTTGGTATTAGAAGCATTGAGATATCAAGTCTCATGGTATAGGACGGGAGTTTGATATCACATCTCATGCCATGGTATGGGTCTCAGGTTTTGTAGAAGCATTGGGATATCACATATCATGCTATCGGAAGGGTATCAGGATTGGATTTGGAAGGAGTTGGATATCCCATCTCATGCTATAGGAAGGGTCTCAGGTTGGAATAGAAGGAGTTGGATATCACATCTCATGTTATAGGAAGGGTCTCAGGTTTGGAAGGGGAAGGATTTGGATATCATATCTCATGTTATAGGACGTATCTCATGTTATAGGACGGGTCCCAGGTTTGGTATTAGAAGCATTGAGATATCACATCTCATGGTATAGGAAGGGTCTCAGGATTGGAATGGGAAGGATCTCCCTTCTCATGCTACAGGAAGGGTCTCAGGTTGGAATGGGAAGGAGTTGGATATCACATCTCGTTATAGGAAGGGTCTCAGGATTGGAATGGGAAGGAATTGGATATCACATCTCTTGCTATAGGAAGGGTCTCAGGTTTGGAAGGGGAAGGATTTGGATATCATATCTCATGTTATAGGACCGGTCCCAGGTCTGGTATTAGAAGCATTGAGATATCACATCTCATGCTATAGGAGGAGTCTCAGGATAGAGTTGGATATCACGTCTCATGTTATAGGAAGGGTCTCAGGATTGGAATGGGAAGGAGTTGAATATCACATCTCATGCTAAAGGAAGGGTATCAGGTTTGATAGAAGCATTGAGATATCACATCTCATGCTATAGGAAGGAACTCAGGATTGGAATGGGAAGGAGTTGGATATCACATCTAATGCCATAGGAAGGGTCATCAGGTTTGGTATAAGCATTGAGATATCACATCTCTGCTATCGGAAGGGTCTCAGGATACGAATGGGAAGGACTTAGAATTCACATCTCATACTATAGGGAGGGTCTCGGTTTGATATTAGAAGCATTGAGCTATCACATCTCATGCTATCGGAAGGGTCTCAGGTTTGGAATGGGAAGGAGTTGGAAATCACATCTCTGCTATCTGAAGGGTCTCAGGGTTGGAATGGGAAGGAGTTGGATATCCCATCTCGTTATAGGAAGGGTCTCAGGTTTGGTATTAGAAGCAATGAGATATCACATCTCATGCTATAGGAAGGGTCTAAGGTTTGGAAGGGGACGGATTTGGGTATCACATCTCATGTTATAGGACCGGTCTCAGGTTTGGTATTTGAAGCATTGAGATATCAAGTCTCATGGTATAGGACGGGTCTCAGAATTGGAATGAGAAGGAGTTGGATATCACATCTCAAGCTATAGGGAGGGTCTCATGATTGGAATGGGAAGGAGTTGGATATCACATCTCATGTTATAGGAATGGTCTCAGGATTGGAATGGGAAGGACTTGGATATCACATCTCATTCTATAGGAAGGCTCTCAGGGTTGGAAGGGGAAGGAGTTGGATATCACATTTCATGTTAGAGGTAGGATCTCAGGTTTGGTTTTAGAGGCATTGAGATATCACATCTCATGCCATCAGAAGGGTCTCAGGATTGGAATGGGAAGGAGTTGGATATCAAATCTCATGCTAAAGGGATGGTCTAAGGTTTGGAAGGGGAGGGATTTGGACATCATATCTCATGTTATTGGAAGGATCTCAGGTTTGGTATTAGAAGCATTGAGATATCACATCTCATGCTATCGGAAGGGTCTTAGGTTTGGTATAAGCATTGAGATATCACATCTCTGCTATCGGAAGGGTATCAGGATTGGATTTGGAAGGAGTTGGATATCCCATCTCATGCTATAGGAAGGGTCTCAGGTTGGAATAGAAGGAGTTGGATATCACATCTCATGTTATAGGAAGGGTCTCAGGATTGGAATGGGAAGGACTTGGATATCACATCTCATGCTGTAGGAAGGGTCTCAGGTTTGGAAAAGGAAGGAGTTGGATATCACATTTCATGTTAGAGGTAGGATCTCAGGTTTGGTATTAGAGGCATTGAGATATCACATCTCATGCTATCAGAAGGGTATCAGGATTGGAATGGGAAGGAGTTGGATATCACATCTCATGCTAAAGGGAGGGTCTCAGGTTTGGAATGGGAAGGATTTGGATATCACATCTCATGTTATAGGAAGGACCTTAGGTTTGGTATTAGAAGCATTGAGATATCACATCTCATGCTATAGGAAGGGTCTCGGGATTGGAATGGGAAGGAGTTGGATATCACATCTCATGTTATAGGAAGGATCTCAGGTTTGGTATTAGAAGCATTGAGATATCACATCTCATGCTATAGGAAGGGTCTCAGGATTGGAATGGGAGGAGCTGGATATCACATCTCATGCTAAAGGAAGGGTCTCAGGTTTGGAAGGGGAAGGATTTGGATATCACATCTCATGTTATAGGACGGGTCTCAGGTGTGGTATTAGAAGCATTGTGATATCACATCTCATGCTATAGGATGCGTCTCAGGATTGGAATGGGAAGGAGTTGGATATCACATCTCATGCTATAGGAAGCGTTTCAGGTTTGGTAGAAGCATTGAGATATCACATCTCATGCTATAGGAAGAGTCTCAGGTTTGGGAAGGGAAGGATTTGGATTTCACATCTCTTGTTATAGGATGGTTCTCATGTTTGGTTTTTGAAGCATTGAGATATCACATCTCATGCTATCGGAAGGGTCTCAGGTTTGGAATGGGAAGGAGTTGGATATCACATCTCATGTTATAGGAAGGGTCTCAGGTTTGGAATGGGAAGGAGTTGGATATGACATCTCTTGTTATAGGGAGGGTCTCAGGATTTGAATGGTAAGGAGTTGGATATCACATCTCATGCTATAGGAAGGGTCTCAGGTTGGAATGGGAAGGAGTTGGATATCACATCTCATGTTATATACAGGAAGGGTCTCAGGATTGGAATGGGAAGGATTTGGATATCACATCTCTTGCTATAGGAAGGGTCTCAGGTTTTTTATTAGAAACATTGAGATATCACATCTCATGCTATAGGAAGTGTTTTAGGATTGGAATGGGAAGTATTTGGATATCACATCTCATGCTAAAGGAAGGGTCTCAGGTTTGGAAGGGGAAGGATTTGGATATCACATCTCATCCAATAGGAAGGGTGTCAGGTTTGGAATGGGAAGGAATTGGATATCACATCTCATGTTATAGGAAGGGTCTCAGGTTTTTTATTAGAAACATTGAGATATCACATCTCATGTTATAGGACGGTTCCCAGGTTTGGTATTAGAAGCATTGAGATATCACATCTCATGGTATAGGAAGGGTCTCAGGGTTGGAATGGGAAGGAGTTGGATATCACATCTCATCCAATAGGAAGGGTCTCAGGTTTGGAATGGGAAGGAATTGGATATCACATCTCATGTTATAGGAAGGATCTCAGGTTTGGTATTAGAAGCATTGAGATATCACATCTCATGCTATAGGAAGGGTCTCAGGATTGGAATGTGAAGGATTTGGATATCACATCTCATGCTAAAGGCAGGGTCTCAGGTTTGGTAGAAGCATTGAGATATCACATCTCATGCTATAGGAAGGGTCTCAGGATTTGAATGGCAAGGAGTTGGATATCACATCTCATGCCATAGGAAGGGTCTCAGGTTTGGTATAAGCATTGAGATATCACATCTCTGCTATCGGAAGGTTCTCAGGATTGGATTGGGAAGGAGTTGGATATCCCTTCTCATGCTATAGGAAGTGTCTCAGGTTGGAATGGGAAGGAGTTGAATATCACATCTCATGTTATAGGAAGGGTCTCAGGATTGGAATGGGAAGGATTTGGATATCACATCTCTTGCTATAGGAAGGGTCTCAGGATTGGAATGGGAAGGATTTGGATATCACATCTCATGTCATAGGAAGGATCTCAGGTTTGGTATTAGAAGCATTGATATATCACATCTCATGCTATAGGAATGGTCTCAGGATTGGAATGGGTAGGAGTTGGATATTACATTCTTGCTATAGGAAGGGTCTCAGGTTTGGAATGGGAAGGAGTTGGATATCACATATGCTATAGGAAGTGTCTCAGGTTTGGAACGGGAAGGAGTTGGATATCACATCTCATGTTATAGGAAGGGTCTCAGGTTTGGTATAAGCATTGAGATATCACATCTCTGCTATCAGGAGTGGCTCAGGATTGGAATGGGAAGGAGTTGGATATCCCATCTCATGTTAAAGGACAGGTCTCTGGTTTGGTATTAGAATCATTGAGATATCACATCGCATGCTGTAGGAAGGGTCTAAGGATTGGAATGGGATGGACTTGGATATCACATCCCATGCTATAGGTAGGCTCTCAGGTTTGGTATAAGCATTGAGATATCACATCTCATGCTATAGGAAGGGTCTCAGGATTGGAATGGGAAGGATTTGGATATCACATCTCATGCTATAGGAAGGGTCTCAGGTTTGGTATAAGCATGGAGATATCACTTCTCATGCTATAGGAAGGGTCTCAGGATTGGAATGGCAAGGTGTTGGATATCACATCTCATGCTATAGGAAGGGTCTCAGATTTGGTATAAGCATTGAGATATCACATCTCATGCTATAGGAAGGGTCTCAGGATTGGAATGGGAAGGAGTTGTATATGACATCTCAGGCCTTAGGAAGGGTCTCAGGTTTGGTATAAGCACTGAGATATCACATCTTTGCTATCGGAAGGGTCTCAGGATTGGAATGGGAAGGAGTTGGATATCCCATCTCATGTTATAGGAAGGGTCTCAGGTTTGGTATTAGAAGCATTGAGATATCACATCTCATGCTATAGGAAGGGTCTCAGGATTGGAATGGGAAGGACTTGGATGTCACATCTCATGCTATAGGGAGGGTCTCAAGTTTGATATTAGAAGCATTGAGATAACAAATCTCATGATATCGGAAGGGTCTCAGGATTGGAATGGGAAGGAGTTGGATATCACATCTCATGATAAAGGAAGGGTCTAAGGTTTGGAAGGGGAAGGATTTGGATATCACATCTCATGTTATAGGACGGGTCTCAGGTTTGGTATTAGAAGCATTGAGATATCAAGTCTCATGGTATAAGAAGGGTCTCAGAATTGGAATGGGAAGGAGTTGGATATCACATCTCAAGCTATAGGAAGCGTCTCAGGATTGGAATGGGAAGGAGTTTGATATCACATCTCATGCCATAGTATGGGTCTCAGGTTTGGTAGAAGCATTGGGATATCAAATCTCATGCTATCGGAAGGGTATCAGTATTGGATTTGGAAGGAGTTGGATATCCCATCTCATGCTATAGGAAGGGTCTCATGTTAGAATGGGAAGGAGTTGGATATCACATTTCATGTTATAGGAAGGGTCTCAGGATTGGAATGGGAAGGACTTGGATATCACATCTCATGCTATAGGAAGGCTCTCAGGTTTGGAAGGGGAAAGAGTTGGATATCACATTTCATGTTAGAGGTAGGATCTCAGGTTTGGTATTAGAGGCATTGAGATATCACATCTCATGCTATCAGAAGGGTCTCAGGATTGGAATGGGAAGGAGTTGGATATCACATCTCATGCTAAAGGGAGAGTCTCAGGTTTGGAAGGGGAAGGATTTGGATATCACATCTCATGTTATAGGAAGGATCTCAGGTTTGGTATTAGAAGCATTTAGATATCACATCTCATGCTATCGGAAGGATCTCAGGTTTGGTATTAGAAGCATTGAGATATCACATCTCATGCTATCAGAATGGTCTCAGGATTGGAATCGGAAGGAGTTGGATATCACATCTCATGCTAAAGGGAGGGTCTCAGGTTTGGAAGGGGAAGGATTTGGATATCACATCTCATGTTATCGTAAGGATCTCAGGTTTGGTATTGGAAGTATTGAGATATCACATCTCATGCTATAGGAATGGTCTCAGGATTGGAATGGGAAGGACTTGGATATCACATCTCATGCTATAGGGAGGTCTCAAGTTTGATATTAGAAGCATTGAGATATCACATCTCATGCTATAGGAAGGGTCTCAGGATTGGAATGGAAGGAGTTGGATATCACATCTCATGTTTTAGGAAGGATCTCAGGTTTGGTATTAGAAGCATTGAGACATCACATCTCATGCTATAGGAAGGGTCTCAGGATTGGAATGGGAAGGAGTTGGATATCACATCTCATGCTATATGAAGGGTCTCAGGTTTGGTATAAGCATTGAGATATCACATCTCATGCTATAGGAAGGGTCTCAGGATTGGAATGGGAAGGAGTTGTATATGACATCTCATGCCGTAGGAAGGGTCTCAGGTTTGGTATAAGCATTGAGATATCACATCTCTGCTATCGGAAGGGTCTCAGGATTGGAATGGGAAGGAGTTGGATATCCCATCTCATGTTATAGGAAGAGTCTCAGGTTTGGTATTAGAAGCATTGAGATATCACATCTCATGCTATAGGAAGGGTCTCAGGATTGGAATGGGAAGGAGTTGGATATCACATCTCATGCTATAGGAAGGGTCTCAGGTTTGGTATAAGCAGTGAGATATCACATCTCATGCTATAGGAACTGTCTCAGGATTGGAATGGGAAGAAGTTGGATATCACATCTCATGTTATAGAAGGATCTCAGGTTTGGTATAAGCATTGAGATATCACATCTCTGTTATCGGAAGGGTCTCAGGATTGGAATGTGAGGGAGTTGGATATTCCCATCTCATGTTATAGGAAGGGTCTCAGGTTTGGTATTAGAAGCATTGAGATATCACATCTCATGCTATAGGAAGGGTCTCAGGATTGGAATGGGAAGGAGTTGGATATCACATCTCATGCTATAGGAAGGGTCTCAGGTTTGGTATAAGCAGTGAGATATCACATCTCATGCTATAGGAACTGTCTCAGGATTGGAATGGGAAGAAGTTGGATATCACATCTCATGTTTTAGGAAGGATCTCAGTTTTGGTATTAGAAGCATTGAGACATCACATCTCATGCTATAGGAAGGGTCTCAGGATTGGAATGGGAAGGAGTTGGATATCACATCTCATGCTATATGAAGGGTCTCAGGTTTGGTATAAGCATTGAGATATCACATCTCATGCTATAGGAAGGGTCTCAGGATTGGAATGGGAAGGAGTTGTATATGACATCTCATGCCGTAGGAAGGGTCTCAGGTTTGGTATAAGCATTGAGATATCACATCTCTGCTATCGGAAGGGTCTCAGGATTGGAATGGGAAGGAGTTGGATATCCCATCTCATGTTATAGGAAGAGTCTCAGGTTTGGTATTAGAAGCATTGAGATATCACATCTCATGCTATAGGAAGGGTCTCAGGATTGGAATGGGAAGGAGTTGGATATCACATCTCATGCTATAGGAAGGGTCTCAGGTTTGGTATAAGCAGTGAGATATCACATCTCATGCTATAGGAACTGTCTCAGGATTGGAATGGGAAGAAGTTGGATATCACATCTCATGTTATAGGAAGGATCTCAGGTTTGGTATAAGCATTGAGATATCACATCTCTGTTATCGGAAGGGTCTCAGGATTGGAATGTGAGGGAGTTGGATATTCCCATCTCATGTTATAGGAAGGGTCTCAGGTTTGGTATTAGAAGCATTGAGATATCACATCTCATGCTATAGGAAGGGTCTCAGGATTGGAATGGGAAGGACTTGGATATCACATCTCATGCTATAGGGAGGGTCTCAGGATTGGAATGGGAAGGAGTTGGATATCACATCTCATGATAAAGGAAGGGTCTAAGGTTTGGAAGGGGAAGGATTTGGATATCACATCTCATGTTATAGGACGGGTCTCAGGTTTGGTATTAGAAGCATTGAGATATCAAATCTCATGGTATAGGAAGGGTCTCAGAATTGGAATGGGAAGGAGTTGGATATCACATCTCATTCTATAGGAAGGGTCTCAGGATTGGAATGGGAAGGAGTTTGATATCACATCTTATGCCATAGTATGGGTCTCAGGTTTGGTAGAAGCATTGGGATATCACATCTCATGCTATCGGAAGGTTATCAGGATTGGATTTGGAAGGAGTTGGATATCCCATCTCATGCTACAGGAAGGGTCTCACGTTGGAATGGGAAGGAGTTGGATATCACATCTCATGTTATAGGAAGGGTCTCAGGATTGGAATGGGAAGGACTTGGATATCACATCTCATGCTATAGGTAGGCTCTCAGGTTTGGAAGGGGAAAGAGTTGGATATCACATTTCATGTTAGAGGTAGGATCTCAGGTTTGGTATTAGAGGCATTGAGATATCACATCTCATGCTATCAGAAGGGTCTCAGGATTGGAATGGGAAGGAGTTGGATATCACATCTCATGCTAAAGGGAGGGTCTCAGGTTTGGAAGGGGAAGGATTTGGATATCACATCTCATGTTATAGGAAGGATCTCAGGTTTGGTATTAGAAGCATTGAGATATCACATCTCATGCTATCGGAAGGATCTCAGGTTTGGTATTAGAAGCATTGAGATATCACATCTCATGCTATCAGAAGGGTCTTAGGATTGGAATGGGAAGAAGTTGGATATCACATCTCATGCTAAAGGGAGGGTCTCAGGTTTGTAAGGGGAAGGATTTGGATATCACATCTTATGTTATCGGAAGGATCTCAGGTTTGGTATTAGAAGTATTGAGATATCACATCTCATGCTATAGGAAGGGTCTCAGGATTGGAATGGGAAGGAGTTGGATATCACATCTCAAGCTATAGGAAGGGTCTCAGGTTTGGTATATGCATTGAGATATCACATCTCATGCTATAGGAAGGGTCTCAGGATTGGAATGGGAAGGAGTTGGATATCACATCTCATGTTATAGGAAAGATTTCAGGTTTGGTATTAGAAGCATTGAGACATCACATCTCATGTTATAGGAAGGGTCTCAGGATTAGAATGGGAAGAAGTTGGATATCACATCTCATGCTATAGGAAGGGTCTCAGGTTTGGCATAAGCATTGAGATATCACATCTCATGCTATAGGAAGGGTCTCAGGATTGGAATGGGAAGGAGTTGTATATGACATCTCATGCCATAGGAAGGGTCTCAGGTTTGGTATAAGCATTGAGATATCACATCACATGCTATAGGAAGGGTCTCAGGATTGGAATGGGAAGGACTTGGATATCACATCTCATGCTATCAGAAGGGTCTCAGGATTGGAATGGGAAGGAGTTGGATATCACATCTCATGCTAAAGGTAGGGTCTCAGGTTTGGAAGGGGAAGGATTTGGATATCACATCTCATGTTATAGGAAGGATCTCAGGTTTGGTATTAGAAGCATTGAGATATCACATCTCATGCTATCGGAAGTATCTCAGGTTTGGTATTAGAGGCATTGAAATATTACATCTCATGCTATCATAAGGGTCTCAGGATTGGAATGGGAAGGAGTTGGATATCACATCTCATGCTAAAGGGAGGGTCTCAGGTTTGGAAGGGGAAGGATTTGAATATCACATCACATGTTATAGGAAGGATCTCAGGTTTGGTATTAGAAGCATTGAGATATCACATCTCATGCTATCGGAATGGTCTCAGGATTGGAATGGGAAGGAGTTGGATATCACATCTCATGCTATAGGAAGGGTCTCAGGTTTGGAACGGGAAGGAGTTGGATATCACATCTCATGTTATAGGAAAGATCTCAGGTTTGGTATTAGAAGCATTGAGACATCACATCACTGCAATCGGAAGTGTCTCAGGATTGGGATGGGAAGGCGTTGGATATCACATCTCATGTTATAGGAAAGATCTCAGGTTTGGTATTAGAAGCATTGAGACATCACATCTCATGTTATAGGAAGGGTCTCAGAATTGGAATGGGAAGAAGTTGGATATCACATCTCATGCTATAGGAAGGGTCTCAGTTTGGTATAAGCATTGAGATATCACATCTCATGCTATAGGAAGGGTCTCAGGATTGGAATGGGAAGGAGTTGTATATGACATCTCATGCCATAGGAAGGGTCTCAGGTTTGGTATAAGCATTGAGATATCACATCACATGCTATAGGCAGGGTCTCAGGTTTGGAAAGGGAAGGAGTTGGATATCACATTTCATGTTAGAGGTAGGATCTCAGGTTTGGTATTAGAGGCATTGAGATATCACATCTCATGCTATCAGAAGGGTCTCAGGATTGGAATGGGAAGGAGTTGGATATCACATCTCATGCTAAAGGGAGGGTCTCAGGTTTGGAAGGGGAAGGATTTGGATATCACATCTCATGTTACAGGAAGGATCTCAGGTTTTGTATTAGAAGCATTGAGATATCACATCTCATACTATCGGAAGTATCTCAGGTTTGGTATTAGAGGCATTGAGATATCACATCTCATGCTATCGTAAGGGTCTCAGGATTGGAATGGGAAGGAGTTGGATATCACATCTCATGCTAAAGGGAGGGTCTCAGGTTTGGAAGGGGAAGGATTTGAATATCACATCACATGTTATAGGAAGGATCTCAGGTTTGGTATTAGAAGCATTGAGATATCACATCACATGCTATAAGAAGGGTCTCAGGTTTGGAACGGGAAGGAGTTGGATATCACATCTCATGTTTAAGGAAAGATCTCAGGTTTGGTATTAGAAGCATTGAGACATCACATCTCTGCAATCGGAAGTGTCTCAGGATTAGGATGGGAAGGAGTTGGATATCACATCTCATGTTATAGGAAAGATCTCAGGTTTGGTATTAGAAGCATTGAGACATCACATCTCATGTTATAGGAAGGGTCTCATGATTGGAATGGGAAGAAGTTGGATATCACATCTCATGCTATAGGAAGGGTCTCAGGTTTGGTAGAAGCATTGAGATATCACATCTCATGCTATAGGAACGGTCTCAGGATTGGAATGGGAAGGACTTGGATATCCCATCTCATGCTATAGGCAGGGTCTCAGGTTTGGAAAGGGAAGGAGTTGGATGTCACATTTCATGTTAGAGGTAGGATCTCAGGTTTGGTATTAGAGGCATTGAGATATCACATCTCATGCTATCCGAAGGGTCTCAGGATTGGAATGGGAATGAGTTGGATATCACATCTCATGCTAAAGGGAGGGTCTCAGGTTTGGCAGGGGAAGGATTTGGATATCACATCTCATGTTATAGGAAGGATCTCAGGTTTGGTATTAGAAGCATTGAGATATCACATCTCATGCTATCGGAAGTATCTCAGGTTTGGTATTAGAGGCATTGAGATATCACATCTCATGCTATCATAAGGGTCTCAGGATTGGAATGGGAAGGAGTTGGATATCACATCTCATGCTAAAGGGAGGGTCTCAGGTTTGGAAGGGAAAGGATTTGAATATCACATCACATGTTATAGGAAGGATCTCAGGTTTGGTATTAGAGGCTTTGAGATATCACATCTCATGCTATCGGAAGGGTCTCAGGATTGGAATGGGAAGGAGTTGGATATCACATCTCATGCTATAGGAAGGGTCTCAGGTTTGGAACGGGAAGGAGTTGGATATCACATCTCATGTTATAGGAAGGGTCTCAGGTTTGGTATAAGCATTGAGATATCACATCTCTGCAATCGGAAGTGTCTCAGGATTGGAACGGGAAGGAGTTGGATATCCCATCTCATGTTATAGGACTGGTCTCAGGTTTGGTATTAGAAGCATTGAGATATCACATCGCATGCTGTAGGAAGGGTCTCAGGTTTGGAATGGGAAGGAATTGGATATCACATCTCATGTCATAGGAAGGATCTCAGGTTTGGTATTAGAAGCATTGAGATATCACATCTCATGCTATAGGAATGGTCTCAGGATTGGAATGGGAAGGAGTTGGATATTACATTCTTGCTATGGGAAGGGTCTCATGTTTGGAATTGGAAGGAGTTGGATATCACATATGCTATAGGAAGGGTCTCAGGTTTGGAATGGGAAGGAGTTGGATATCACATCTCATGTTATAGGAAGGGTCTCAGGTTTGGTATAAGCATTGAGATATCACATCTCTGCTATCGGAAGTGTCTCAGGATTGGAATGGGAAGGAGTTGGATATCCCATCTCATGTTATAGGACGGGTCTCAGGTTTGTTATTAGAATCATTGAGATATCATATTGCATGCTATAGGAAGGGTCTAAGGATTGGAATGGGAAGGACTTGGATATCACATCTCATGCTATAGGTAGGCTCTCAGGTTTGGAAAGGGAAGGAGTTGGATATCACATTTCATGTTAGAGGAAGGATCTCAGGTTTGGTATTAGAGGCATTGAGATATCACATCTCATGCTATAGGAAGGGTCTCAGGATTGGAATGGGAAGGAGTTGGATATCACATCTCATGCTATAGGAAGGGTCTCAGGTTTGGTATAAGCATTGAGATATCACATCTCATGCTATAGGAAGGGTCTCAGGATTGGAATGGGAAGGATATGTATATGACATCTCATGCCATAGGAAGGGTCTCAGGTTTGGTATAAGCATTGAGATATCACATCTCTGCTTTTGGAAGGGTCTCAGGATTGGAATCGGAA
Organism: Ambystoma mexicanum; assembly: GCF_040938575.1. Classification (NCBI taxonomy): domain Eukaryota; kingdom Metazoa; phylum Chordata; class Amphibia; order Caudata; family Ambystomatidae; genus Ambystoma; species Ambystoma mexicanum. The sequence continues at coordinate 988,425,778 of NC_090939.1, read as the reverse complement.
GGAGTTGGATATCCCATCTCATGTTATAGGAAGAGTCTCAGGTTTGGTATTAGAAGCATTGAGATATCACATCTCATGCTATAGGAAGTATCTCAGGATTGGAATGGGAAGGAATTGGATATCACATCTCATGCTATAGGGAGGGTCTCAAGTTTGATATTAGAAGCATTGAGATATCACATCTCATGCTATAGGAAGGGTCTCAGGATTGGAATGGAAGGAGTTGGATATCACATCTCATGTTATAGGAAGGATCTCAGGTTTGGTATTAGAAGCATTGAGACATCACATCTCATGCTATAGGAAGGGTCTCAGGATTGTAATGGGAAGGAGTTGGATATCACATCTCATGCTATATGAAGAGTCTCAGGTTTGGTATAAGCATTGAGATATCACATCTCATGCTATAGGAAGGGTCTCAGGATTGGAATGGGAAGGAGTTGTATATGACATCTCATGCCGTAGGAAGGGTCTCAGGTTTGGTATAAGCATTGAGATATCACATCTCTGCTATCGGAAGGGTCTCAGGATTGGAATGGGAAGGAGTTGGATATCCCATCTCATGTTATAGGACGGGTCTCAGGTTTGTTATTAGAATCATTGAGATATCATATTGCATGCTATAGGAAGGGTTAAGGATTGGAATTGGAAGGACTTGGATATCACATCTCATGCTATAGGTAGGCTCTCAGGTTTGGAAAGGGAAGGAGTTGGATATCACATTTCATGTTAGAGGAAGGATCTCAGGTTTGGTATTAGAGGCATTGAGATATCACATCTCATGCTATAGAAAGGGTCTCAGGATTGGAATGGGAAGGAGTTAGATATCACATCTCATGCTATAGGAAGGGTCTCAGGTTTGGTATAAGCATTGAGATATCACATCTCATGCTATAGGAAGGGTCTCAGGATTGGAATGGGAAGGATATGTATATGACATCTCATGCCATAGGAAGGGTCTCAGGTTTGGTATAAGCATTGAGATATCACATCTGTGCTTTTGGAAGGGTCTCAGGATTGGAATGGGAAGGAGTTGGATATCCCATCTCATGTTATAGGAAGAGTCTCAGGTTTGGTATTAGAAGCATTGAGATATCACATCTCATGCTATAGGAAGTGTCTCAGGATTGGAATGGGAAGGACTTGGATATCACATCTCATGCGATAGGGAGGGTCTCAAGTTTGATATTAGAAGCATTGAGATATCACATCTCATGCTATAGGAAGGGTCTCAGGATTGGAATGGAAAGAGTTGGATATCACATCTCATGTTTTAGGAAGGATCTCAGGTTTGGTATTAGAAGCATTGAGACATCACATCTCATGCTATAGGAAGGGTCTCAGGATTGGAATGGGAAGGAGTTGGATATCACATCTCATGCTAAAGGGAGGGTCTCAGGTTTGGAAGGGGAAGGATTTGGATATCACATCTCATGTTATAGGAAGGATCTCAGGTTTTGTATTAGAAGCATTGAGACATCACATCTCATGCTATAGGAAGGGTCTCAGGATTGTAATGGGAAGGAGTTGGATATCACATCTCATGCTATATGAAGAGTCTCAGGTTTGGTATAAGCATTGAGATATCACATCTCATGCTATAGGAAGGGTCTCAGGATTGGAATGGGAAGGAGTTGTATATGACATCTCATGCCGTAGGAAGGGTCTCAGGTTTGGTATAAGCATTGAGATATCACATCTCTGCTATCGGAAGGGTCTCAGGATTGGAATGGGAAGGAGTTGGATATCCCATCTCATGTTATAGGACGGGTCTCAGGTTTGTTATTAGAATCATTGAGATATCATATTGCATGCTATAGGAAGGGTTAAGGATTGGAATTGGAAGGACTTGGATATCACATCTCATGCTATAGGTAGGCTCTCAGGTTTGGAAAGGGAAGGAGTTGGATATCACATTTCATGTTAGAGGAAGGATCTCAGGTTTGGTATTAGAGGCATTGAGATATCACATCTCATGCTATAGGAAGGGTCTCAGGATTGGAATGGGAAGGAGTTAGATATCACATCTCATGCTATAGGAAGGGTCTCAGGTTTGGTATAAGCATTGAGATATCACATCTCATGCTATAGGAAGGGTCTCAGGATTGGAATGGGAAGGATATGTATATGACATCTCATGCCATAGGAAGGGTCTCAGGTTTGGTATAAGCATTGAGATATCACATCTGTGCTTTTGGAAGGGTCTCAGGATTGGAATGGGAAGGAGTTGGATATCCCATCTCATGTTATAGGAAGAGTCTCAGGTTTGGTATTAGAAGCATTGAGATATCACATCTCATGCTATAGGAAGTGTCTCAGGATTGGAATGGGAAGGACTTGGATATCACATCTCATGCTATAGGGAGGGTCTCAAGTTTGATATTAGAAGCATTGAGATATCACATCTCATGCTATAGGAAGGGTCTCAGGATTGGAATGGAAGGAGTTGGATATCACATCTCATGTTTTAGGAAGGATCTCAGGTTTGGTATTAGAAGCATTGAGACATCACATCTCATGCTATAGGAAGGGTCTCAGGATTGGAATGGGAAGGAGTTGGATATCACATCTCATGCTAAAGGGAGGGTCTCAGGTTTGGAAGGGGAAGGATTTGGATATCACATCTCATGTTATAGGAAGGATCTCAGGTTTTGTATTAGAAGCATTGAGATATCACATCTCATGCTATCGGAAGTATCTCAGGTTTGGTATTAGAGGCATTGAGATATCACATCTCATGCTATCGTAAGGGTCTCAGGATTGGAATGTGAAGGAGTTGGATATCACATCTCATGTTTTAGGAAGGATCTCAGGTTTGGTATTAGAAGCATTGAGACATCACATCTCATGCTATAGGAAGGGTCTCAGGATTGGAATGGGAAGGAGTTGGATATCACATCTCATGCTAAAGGGAGGGTCTCAGGTGTGGAAGGGGAAGGATTTGAATATCACATCACATGTTATAGGAAGGATCTCAGGTTTGGTATTAGAAGCATTGAGATATCACATCTCATGCTATAGGAAGGGTCTCAGGTTTGGAACGGGAAGGAGTTGGATATCACATCTCATGTTTAAGGAAAGATCTCAGGTTTGGTATTAGAAGCATTGAGACATCACATCTTTGCAATCGGAAGTGTCTCAGGATTAGGATGGGAAGGAGTTGGATATCACATCTCATGTTATAGGAAAGATCTCAGGTTTGGTATTAGAAGCATTGAGACATCACATCTCATGTTATAGGAAGGGTCTCATGATTGGAATGGGAAGAAGTTGGATATCACATCTCATGCTATAGGAAGGGTCTCAGGTTTGGTAGAAGCATTGAGATATCACATCTCATGCTATCAGAATGGTCTCAGGATTGGAATCGGAAGGAGTTGGATATCACATCTCATGCTAAAGGGAGGGTCTCAGGTTTGGAAGGGGAAGGATTTGGATATCACATCTCATGTTATCGTAAGGATCTCAGGTTTGGTATTAGAAGTATTGAGATATCACATCTCATGCTATAGGAATGGTCTCAGGATTGGAATGGGAAGGACTTGGATATCACATCTCATGCTATAGGGAGGTCTCAAGTTTGATATTAGAAGCATTGAGATATCACATCTCATGCTATAGGAAGGGTCTCAGGATTGGAATGGAAGGAGTTGGATATCACATCTCATGTTTTAGGAAGGATCTCAGGTTTGGTATTAGAAGCATTGAGACATCACATCTCATGCTATAGGAAGGGTCTCAGGATTGGAATGGGAAGGAGTTGGATATCACATCTCATGCTATATGAAGGGTCTCAGGTTTGGTATAAGCATTGAGATATCACATCTCATGCTATAGGAAGGGTCTCAGGATTGGAATGGGAAGGAGTTGTATATGACATCTCATGCCGTAGGAAGGGTCTCAGGTTTGGTATAAGCATTGAGATATCACATCTCTGCTATCGGAAGGGTCTCAGGATTGGAATGGGAAGGAGTTGGATATCCCATCTCATGTTATAGGAAGAGTCTCAGGTTTGGTATTAGAAGCATTGAGATATCACATCTCATGCTATAGGAAGGGTCTCAGGATTGGAATGGGAAGGAGTTGGATATCACATCTCATGCTATAGGAAGGGTCTCAGGTTTGGTATAAGCAGTGAGATATCACATCTCATGCTATAGGAACTGTCTCAGGATTGGAATGGGAAGAAGTTGGATATCACATCTCATGTTATAGAAGGATCTCAGGTTTGGTATAAGCATTGAGATATCACATCTCTGTTATCGGAAGGGTCTCAGGATTGGAATGTGAGGGAGTTGGATATTCCCATCTCATGTTATAGGAAGGGTCTCAGGTTTGGTATTAGAAGCATTGAGATATCACATCTCATGCTATAGGAAGGGTCTCAGGATTGGAATGGGAAGGAGTTGGATATCACATCTCATGCTATAGGAAGGGTCTCAGGTTTGGTATAAGCAGTGAGATATCACATCTCATGCTATAGGAACTGTCTCAGGATTGGAATGGGAAGAAGTTGGATATCACATCTCATGTTTTAGGAAGGATCTCAGGTTTGGTATTAGAAGCATTGAGACATCACATCTCATGCTATAGGAAGGGTCTCAGGATTGGAATGGGAAGGAGTTGGATATCACATCTCATGCTATATGAAGGGTCTCAGGTTTGGTATAAGCATTGAGATATCACATCTCATGCTATAGGAAGGGTCTCAGGATTGGAACGGGAAGGAGTTGTATATGACATCTCATGCCGTAGGAAGGGTCTCAGGTTTGGTATAAGCATTGAGATATCACATCTCTGCTATCGGAAGGGTCTCAGGATTGGAATGGGAAGGAGTTGGATATCCCATCTCATGTTATAGGAAGAGTCTCAGGTTTGGTATTAGAAGCATTGAGATATCACATCTCATGCTATAGGAAGGGTCTCAGGATTGGAATGGGAAGGAGTTGGATATCACATCTCATGCTATAGGAAGGGTCTCAGGTTTGGTATAAGCAGTGAGATATCACATCTCATGCTATAGGAACTGTCTCAGGATTGGAATGGGAAGAAGTTGGATATCACATCTCATGTTATAGGAAGGATCTCAGGTTTGGTATAAGCATTGAGATATCACATCTCTGTTATCGGAAGGGTCTCAGGATTGGAATGTGAGGGAGTTGGATATTCCCATCTCATGTTATAGGAAGGGTCTCAGGTTTGGTATTAGAAGCATTGAGATATCACATCTCATGCTATAGGAAGGGTCTCAGGATTGGAATGGGAAGGACTTGGATATCACATCTCATGCTATAGGGAGGGTCTCAGGATTGGAATGGGAAGGAGTTGGATATCACATCTCATGATAAAGGAAGGGTCTAAGGTTTGGAAGGGGAAGGATTTGGATATCACATCTCATGTTATAGGACGGGTCTCAGGTTTGGTATTAGAAGCATTGAGATATCAAATCTCATGGTATAGGAAGGGTCTCAGAATTGGAATGGGAAGGAGTTGGATATCACATCTCATTCTATAGGAAGGGTCTCAGGATTGGAATGGGAAGGAGTTTGATATCACATCTTATGCCATAGTATGGGTCTCAGGTTTGGTAGAAGCATTGGGATATCACATCTCATGCTATCGGAAGGTTATCAGGATTGGATTTGGAAGGAGTTGGATATCCCATCTCATGCTACAGGAAGGGTCTCACGTTGGAATGGGAAGGAGTTGGATATCACATCTCATGTTATAGGAAGGGTCTCAGCATTGGAATGGGAAGGACTTGGATATCACATCTCATGCTATAGGTAGGCTCTCAGGTTTGGAAGGGGAAAGAGTTGGATATCACATTTCATGTTAGAGGTAGGATCTCAGGTGTGGTATTAGAGGCATTGAGATATCACATCTCATGCTATCAGAAGGGTCTCAGGATTGGAATGGGAAGGAGTTGGATATCACATCTCATGCTAAAGGGAGGGTCTCGGGTTTGGAAGGGGAAGGATTTGGATATCACATCTCATGTTATAGGAAGGATCTCAGTTTTGGTATTAGAAGCATTGAGATATCACATCTCATGCTATCGGAAGGATCTCAGGTTTGGTATTAGAAGCATTGAGATATCACATCTCATGCTATCAGAAGGGTCTTAGGATTGGAATGGGAAGAAGTTGGATATCACATCTCATGCTAAAGGGAGGGTCTCAGGTTTGTAAGGGGAAGGATTTGGATATCACATCTTATGTTATCGGAAGGATCTCAGGTTTGGTATTAGAAGTATTGAGATATCACATCTCATGCTATAGGAAGGGTCTCAGGATTGGAATGGGAAGGAGTTGGATATCACATCTCAAGCTATAGGAAGGGTCTCAGGTTTGGTATATGCATTGAGATATCACATCTCATGCTATAGGAAGGGTCTCAGGATTGGAATGGGAAGGAGTTGGATATCACATCTCATGTTATAGGAAAGATTTCAGGTTTGGTATTAGAAGCATTGAGACATCACATCTCATGTTATAGGAAGGGTCTCAGGATTAGAATGGGAAGAAGTTGGATATCACATCTCATGCTATAGGAAGGGTCTCAGGTTTGGCATAAGCATTAAGATATCACATCTCATGCTATAGGAAGGGTCTCAGGATTGGAATGGGAAGGAGTTGTATATGACATCTCATGCCATAGGAAGGGTCTCAGGTTTGGTATAAGCATTGAGATATCACATCACATGCTATAGGAAGGGTCTCAGGATTGGAATGGGAAGGACTTGGATATCACATCTCATGCTATCAGAAGGGTCTCAGGATTGGAATGGGAAGGAGTTGGATATCACATCTCATGCTATCGGAAGTATCTCAGGTTTGGTATTAGAGGCATTGAGATATCACATCTCATGCTATCGTAAGGGTCTCAGGATTGGAATGTGAAGGAGTTGGATATCACATCTCATGTTTTAGGAAGGATCTCAGGTTTGGTATTAGAAGCATTGAGACATCACATCTCATGCTATAGGAAGGGTCTCAGGATTGGAATGGGAAGGAGTTGGATATCACATCTCATGCTAAAGGGAGGGTCTCAGGTGTGGAAGGGGAAGGATTTGAATATCACATCACATGTTATAGGAAGGATCTCAGGTTTGGTATTAGAAGCATTGAGATATCACATCTCATGCTATAGGAAGGGTCTCAGGTTTGGAACGGGAAGGAGTTGGATATCACATCTCATGTTTAAGGAAAGATCTCAGGTTTGGTATTAGAAGCATTGAGACATCACATCTTTGCAATCGGAAGTGTCTCAGGATTAGGATGGGAAGGAGTTGGATATCACATCTCATGTTATAGGAAAGATCTCAGGTTTGGTATTAGAAGCATTGAGACATCACATCTCATGTTATAGGAAGGGTCTCATGATTGGAATGGGAAGAAGTTGGATATCACATCTCATGCTATAGGAAGGGTCTCAGGTTTGGTAGAAGCATTGAGATATCACATCTCATGCTATCAGAATGGTCTCAGGATTGGAATCGGAAGGAGTTGGATATCACATCTCATGCTAAAGGGAGGGTCTCAGGTTTGGAAGGGGAAGGATTTGGATATCACATCTCATGTTATCGTAAGGATCTCAGGTTTGGTATTAGAAGTATTGAGATATCACATCTCATGCTATAGGAATGGTCTCAGGATTGGAATGGGAAGGACTTGGATATCACATCTCATGCTATAGGGAGGTCTCAAGTTTGATATTAGAAGCATTGAGATATCACATCTCATGCTATAGGAAGGGTCTCAGGATTGGAATGGAAGGAGTTGGATATCACATCTCATGTTTTAGGAAGGATCTCAGGTTTGGTATTAGAAGCATTGAGACATCACATCTCATGCTATAGGAAGGGTCTCAGGATTGGAATGGGAAGGAGTTGGATATCACATCTCATGCTATATGAAGGGTCTCAGGTTTGGTATAAGCATTGAGATATCACATCTCATGCTATAGGAAGGGTCTCAGGATTGGAATGGGAAGGAGTTGTATATGACATCTCATGCCGTAGGAAGGGTCTCAGGTTTGGTATAAGCATTGAGATATCACATCTCTGCTATCGGAAGGGTCTCAGGATTGGAATGGGAAGGAGTTGGATATCCCATCTCATGTTATAGGAAGAGTCTCAGGTTTGGTATTAGAAGCATTGAGATATCACATCTCATGCTATAGGAAGGGTCTCAGGATTGGAATGGGAAGGAGTTGGATATCACATCTCATGCTATAGGAAGGGTCTCAGGTTTGGTATAAGCAGTGAGATATCACATCTCATGCTATAGGAACTGTCTCAGGATTGGAATGGGAAGAAGTTGGATATCACATCTCATGTTATAGAAGGATCTCAGGTTTGGTATAAGCATTGAGATATCACATCTCTGTTATCGGAAGGGTCTCAGGATTGGAATGTGAGGGAGTTGGATATTCCCATCTCATGTTATAGGAAGGGTCTCAGGTTTGGTATTAGAAGCATTGAGATATCACATCTCATGCTATAGGAAGGGTCTCAGGATTGGAATGGGAAGGAGTTGGATATCACATCTCATGCTATAGGAAGGGTCTCAGGTTTGGTATAAGCAGTGAGATATCACATCTCATGCTATAGGAACTGTCTCAGGATTGGAATGGGAAGAAGTTGGATATCACATCTCATGTTTTAGGAAGGATCTCAGGTTTGGTATTAGAAGCATTGAGACATCACATCTCATGCTATAGGAAGGGTCTCAGGATTGGAATGGGAAGGAGTTGGATATCACATCTCATGCTATATGAAGGGTCTCAGGTTTGGTATAAGCATTGAGATATCACATCTCATGCTATAGGAAGGGTCTCAGGATTGGAATGGGAAGGAGTTGTATATGACATCTCATGCCGTAGGAAGGGTCTCAGGTTTGGTATAAGCATTGAGATATCACATCTCTGCTATCGGAAGGGTCTCAGGATTGGAATGGGAAGGAGTTGGATATCCCATCTCATGTTATAGGAAGAGTCTCAGGTTTGGTATTAGAAGCATTGAGATATCACATCTCATGCTATAGGAAGGGTCTCAGGATTGGAATGGGAAGGAGTTGGATATCACATCTCATGCTATAGGAAGGGTCTCAGGTTTGGTATAAGCAGTGAGATATCACATCTCATGCTATAGGAACTGTCTCAGGATTGGAATGGGAAGAAGTTGGATATCACATCTCATGTTATAGGAAGGATCTCAGGTTTGGTATAAGCATTGAGATATCACATCTCTGTTATCGGAAGGGTCTCAGGATTGGAATGTGAGAGAGTTGGATATTCCCATCTCATGTTATAGGAAGGGTCTCAGGTTTGGTATTAGAAGCATTGAGATATCACATCTCATGCTATAGGAAGGGTCTCAGGATTGGAATGGGAAGGACTTGGATATCACATCTCATGCTATAGGGAGGGTCTCAGGATTGGAATGGGAAGGAGTTGGATATCACATCTCATGATAAAGGAAGGGTCTAAGGTTTGGAAGGGGAAGGATTTGGATATCACATCTCATGTTATAGGACGGGTCTCAGGTTTGGTATTAGAAGCATTGAGATATCAAATCTCATGGTATAGGAAGGGTCTCAGAAATTGAATGGGAAGGAGTTGGATATCACATCTCATTCTATAGGAAGGGTCTCAGGATTGGAATGGGAAGGAGTTTGATATCACATCTTATGCCATAGTATGGGTCTCAGGTTTGGTAGAAGCATTGGGATATCACATCTCATGCTATCGGAAGGTTATCAGGATTGGATTTGGAAGGAGTTGGATATCCCATCTCATGCTACAGGAAGGGTCTCACGTTGGAATGGGAAGGAGTTGGATATCACATCTCATGTTATAGGAAGGGTCTCAGGATTGGAATGGGAAGGACTTGGACATCACATCTCATGCTATAGGTAGGCTCTCAGGTTTGGAAGGGGAAAGAGTTGGATATCACATTTCATGTTAGAGGTAGGATCTCAGGTGTGGTATTAGAGGCATTGAGATATCACATCTCATGCTATCAGAAGGGTCTCAGGATTGGAATGGGAAGCATTGAGATATCACATCTCATGCTATCGGAAGGATCTCAGGTTTGGTATTAGAAGCATTGAGATATCACATCTCATGCTATCAGAAGGGTCTTAGGATTGGAATGGGAAGAAGTTGGATATCACATCTCATGCTAAAGGGAGGGTCTCAGGTTTGTAAGGGGAAGGATTTGGATATCACATCTTATGTTATCGGAAGGATCTCAGGTTTGGTATTAGAAGTATTGAGATATCACATCTCATGCTATAGGAAGGGTCTCAGGATTGGAATGGGAAGGAGTTGGATATCACATCTCAAGCTATAGGAAGGGTCTCAGGTTTGGTATATGCATTGAGATATCACATCTCATGCTATAGGAAGGGTCTCAGGATTGGAATGGGAAGGAGTTGGATATCACATCTCATGTTATAGGAAAGATTTCAGGTTTGGTATTAGAAGCATTGAGACATCACATCTCATGTTATAGGAAGGGTCTCAGGATTAGAATGGGAAGAAGTTGGATATCACATCTCATGCTATAGGAAGGGTCTCAGGTTTGGCATAAGCATTAAGATATCACATCTCATGCTATAGGAAGGGTCTCAGGATTGGAATGGGAAGGAGTTGTATATGACATCTCATGCCATAGGAAGGGTCTCAGGTTTGGTATAAGCATTGAGATATCACATCACATGCTATAGGAAGGGTCTCAGGATTGGAATGGGAAGGACTTGGATATCACATCTCATGCTATCAGAAGGGTCTCAGGATTGGAATGGGAAGGAGTTGGATATCACATCTCATGCTAAAGGTAGGGTCTCAGGTTTGGAAGGGGAAGGATTTGGATATCACATCTCATGTTATAGGAAGGATCTCAGGTTTGGTATTAGAAGCATTGAGATATCACATCTCATGCTATCGGAAGTATCTCAGGTTTGGTATTAGAGGCATTGAAATATTACATCTCATGCTATCATAAGGGTCTCAGGATTGGAATGGGAAGGAGTTGGATATCACATCTCATGCTAAAGGGAGGGTCTCAGGTTTGGAAGGGGAAGGATTTGAATATCACATCACATGTTATAGGAAGGATCTCAGGTTTGGTATTAGAAGCATTGAGATATCACATCTCATGCTATCGGAATGGTCTCAGGATTGGAATGGGAAGGAGTTGGATATCACATCTCATGCTATAGGAAGGGTCTCAGGTTTGGAACGGGAAGGAGTTGGATATCACATCTCATGTTATAGGAAAGATCTCAGGTTTGGTATTAGAAGCATTGAGACATCACATCACTGCAATCGGAAGTGTCTCAGGATTGGGATGGGAAGGCGTTGGATATCACATCTCATGTTATAGGAAAGATCTCAGGTTTGGTATTAGAAGCATTGAGACATCACATCTCATGTTATAGGAAGGGTCTCAGAATTGGAATGGGAAGAAGTTGGATATCACATCTCATGCTATAGGAAGGGTCTCAGTTTGGTATAAGCATTGAGATATCACATCTCATGCTATAGGAAGGGTCTCAGGATTGGAATGGGAAGGAGTTGTATATGACATCTCATGCCATAGGAAGGGTCTCAGGTTTGGTATAAGCATTGAGATATCACATCACATGCTATAGGCAGGGTCTCAGGTTTGGAAAGGGAAGGAGTTGGATATCACATTTCATGTTAGAGGTAGGATCTCAGGTTTGGTATTAGAGGCATTGAGATATCACATCTCATGCTATCAGAAGGGTCTCAGGATTGGAATGGGAAGGAGTTGGATATCACATCTCATGCTAAAGGGAGGGTCTCAGGTTTGGAAGGGGAAGGATTTGGATATCACATCTCATGTTATAGGAAGGATCTCAGGTTTTGTATTAGAAGCATTGAGATATCACATCTCATACTATCGGAAGTATCTCAGGTTTGGTATTAGAGGCATTGAGATATCACATCTCATGCTATCGTAAGGGTCTCAGGATTGGAATGGGAAGGAGTTGGATATCACATCTCATGCTAAAGGGAGGGTCTCAGGTTTGGAAGGGGAAGGATTTGAATATCACATCACATGTTATAGGAAGGATCTCAGGTTTGGTATTAGAAGCATTGAGATATCACATCACATGCAATAGGAAGGGTCTCAGGTTTGGAACGGGAAGGAGTTGGATATCACATCTCATGTTTAAGGAAAGATCTCAGGTTTGGTATTAGAAGCATTGAGACATCACATCTCTGCAATCGGAAGTGTCTCAGGATTAGGATGGGAAGGACTTGGATATCACATCTCATGTTATAGGAAAGATCTCAGGTTTGGTATTAGAAGCATTGAGACATCACATCTCATGTTATAGGAAGGGTCTCATGATTGGAATGGGAAGAAGTTGGATATCACATCTCATGCTATAGGAAGGGTCTCAGGTTTGGTAGAAGCATTGAGATATCACATCTCATGCTATAGGAACGGTCTCAGGATTGGAATGGGAAGGACTTGGATATCCCATCTCATGCTATAGGCAGGGTCTCAGGTTTGGAAAGGGAAGGAGTTGGATGTCACATTTCATGTTAGAGGTAGGATCTCAGGTTTGGTATTAGAGGCATTGAGATATCACATCTCATGCTATCCGAAGGGTCTCAGGATTGGAATGGGAATGAGTTGGATATCACATCTCATGCTAAAGGGAGGGTCTCAGGTTTGGCAGGGGAAGGATTTGGATATCACATCTCATGTTATAGGAAGGATCTCAGGTTTGGTATTAGAAGCATTGAGATATCACATCTCATGCTATCGGAAGTATCTCAGGTTTGGTATTAGAGGCATTGAGATATCACATCTCATGCTATCATAAGGGTCTCAGGATTGGAATGGGAAGGAGTTGGATATCACATCTCATGCTAAAGGGAGGGTCTCAGGTTTGGAAGGGAAAGGATTTGAATATCACATCACATGTTATAGGAAGGATCTCAGGTTTGGTATTAGAGGCTTTGAGATATCACATCTCATGCTATCGGAAGGGTCTCAGGATTGGAATGGGAAGGAGTTGGATATCACATCTCATGCTATAGGAAGGGTCTCAGGTTTGGAACGGGAAGGAGTTGGATATCACATCTCATGTTATAGGAAGGGTCTCAGGTTTGGTATAAGCATTGAGATATCACATCTCTGCAATCGGAAGTGTCTCAGGATTGGAACGGGAAGGAGTTGGATATCCCATTTCATGTTATAGGACTGGTCTCAGGTTTGGTATTAGAAGCATTGAGATATCACATCGCATGCTGTAGGAAGGGTCTCAGGTTTGGAATGGGAAGGAATTGGATATCACATCTCATGTCATAGGAAGGATCTCAGGTTTGGTATTAGAAGCATTGAGATATCACATCTCATGCTATAGGAATGGTCTCAGGATTGGAATGGGAAGGAGTTGGATATTACATTCTTGCTATGGGAAGGGTCTCATGTTTGGAATTGGAAGGAGTTGGATATCACATATGCTATAGGAAGGGTCTCAGGTTTGGAATGGGAAGGAGTTGGATATCACATCTCATGTTATAGGAAGGGTCTCAGGTTTGGTATAAGCATTGAGATATCACATCTCTGCTATCGGAAGTGTCTCAGGATTGGAATGGGAAGGAGTTGGATATCCCATCTCATGTTATAGGACGGGTCTCAGGTTTGTTATTAGAATCATTGAGATATCATATTGCATGCTATAGGAAGGGTCTAAGGATTGGAATGGGAAGGACTTGGATATCACATCTCATGCTATAGGTAGGCTCTCAGGTTTGGAAAGGGAAGGAGTTGGATATCACATTTCATGTTAGAGGAAGGATCTCAGGTTTGGTATTAGAGGCATTGAGATATCACATCTCATGCTATAGGAAGGGTCTCAGGATTGGAATGGGAAGGAGTTGGATATCACATCTCATGCTATAGGAAGGGTCTCAGGTTTGGTATAAGCATTGAGATATCACATCTCATGCTATAGGAAGGGTCTCAGGATTGGAATGGGAAGGATATGTATATGACATCTCATGCCATAGGAAGGGTCTCAGGTTTGGTATAAGCATTGAGATATCACATCTCTGCTTTTGGAAGGGTCTCAGGATTGGAATCGGAAGGAGTTGGATATCCCATCTCATGTTATAGGAAGAGTCTCAGGTTTGGTATTAGAAGCATTGAGATATCACATCTCATGCTATAGGAAGTGTCTCAGGATTGGAATGGGAAGGAATTGGATATCACATCTCATGCTATAGGGAGGGTCTCAAGTTTGATATTAGAAGCATTGAGATATCACATCTCATGCTATAGGAAGGGTCTCAGGATTGGAATGGAAGGAGTTGGATATCACATCTCATGTTATAGGAAGGATCTCAGGTTTGGTATTAGAAGCATTGAGACATCACATCTCATGCTATAGGAAGGGTCTCAGGATTGTAATGGGAAGGAGGTGGATATCACATCTCATGCTATATGAAGAGTCTCAGGTTTGGTATAAGCATTGAGATATCACATATCATGCTATAGGAAGGGTCTCAGGATTGGAATGGGAAGGAGTTGTATATGACATCTCATGCCGTAGGAAGGGTCTCAGGTTTGGTATAAGCATTGAGATATCACATCTCTGCTATCGGAAGGGTCTCAGGATTGGAATGGGAAGGAGTTGGATATCCCATCTCATGTTATAGGACGGGTCTCAGGTTTGTTATTAGAATCATTGAGATATCATATTGCATGCTATAGGAAGGGTCTAAGGATTGGAATTGGAAGGACTTGGATATCACATCTCATGCTATAGGTAGGCTCTCAGGTTTGGAAAGGGAAGGAGTTGGATATCACATTTCATGTTAGAGGAAGGATCTCAGGTTTGGTATTAGAGGCATTGAGATATCACATCTCATGCTATAGGAAGGGTCTCAGGATTGGAATGGGAAGGAGTTAGATATCACATCTCATGCTATAGGAAGGGTCTCAGGTTTGGTATAAGCATTGAGATATCACATCTCATGCTATAGGAAGGGTCTCAGGATTGGAATGGGAAGGATATGTATATGACATCTCATGCCATAGGAAGGGTCTCAGGTTTGGTATAAGCATTGAGATATCACATCTGTGCTTTTGGAAGGGTCTCAGGATTGGAATGGGAAGGAGTTGGATATCCCATCTCATGTTATAGGAAGAGTCTCAGGTTTGGTTTTAGAAGCATTGAGATATCACATCTCATGCTATAGGAAGTGTCTCAGGATTGGAATGGGAAGGACTTGGATATCACATCTCATGCTATAGGGAGGGTCTCAAGTTTGATATTAGAAGCATTGAGATATCACATCTCATGCTATAGGAAGGGTCTCAGGATTGGAATGGAAGGAGTTGGATATCACATCTCATGTTTTAGGAAGGATCTCAGGTTTGGTATTAGAAGCATTGAGACATCACATCTCATGCTATAGGAAGGGTCTCAGGATTGGAATGGGAAGGAGTTGGATATCACATCTCATGCTAAAGGGAGGGTCTCAGGTTTGGAAGGGGAAGGATTTGGATATCACATCTCATGTTATAGGAAGGATCTCAGGTTTTGTATTAGAAGCATTGAGATATCACATCTCATGCTATCGGAAGTATCTCAGGTTTGGTATTAGAGGCATTGAGATATCACATCTCATGCTATCGTAAGGGTCTCAGGATTGGAATGGGAAGGAGTTGGATATCACATCTCATGCTAAAGGGAGGGTCTCAGGTTTGGAAGGGGAAGGATTTGAATATCACATCACATGTTATAGGAAGGATCTCAGGTTTGGTATTAGAAGCATTGAGATATCACATCTCATGCTATAGGAAGGGTCTCAGGTTTGGAACGGGAAGGAGTTGGATATCACATCTCATGTTTAAGGAAAGATCTCAGGTTTGGTATTAGAAGCATTGAGACATCACATCTCTGCAATCGGAAGTGTCTCAGGATTAGGATGGGAAGGAGTTGGATATCACATCTCATGTTATAGGAAAGATCTCAGGTTTGGTATTAGAAGCATTGAGACATCACATCTCATGTTATAGGAAGGGTCTCATGATTGGAATGGGAAGAAGTTGGATATCACATCTCATGCTATAGGAAGGGTCTCAGGTTTGGTAGAAGCATTGAGATATCACATCTCATGCTATAGGAACGGTCTCAGGATTGGAATGGGAAGGACTTGGATATCCCATCTCATGCTATAGGCCGGGTCTCAGGTTTGGAAAGGGAAGGAGTTGGATGTCACATTTCATGTTAGAGGTAGGATCTCAGGTTTGGTATTAGAGGCATTGAGATATCACATCTCATGCTATCCGAAGGGTCTCAGGATTGGAATGGGAAGGAGTTGGATATCACATCTCATGCTAAAGGGAGGGTCTCAGGTTTGGCAGGGGAAGGATTTGGATATCACATCTCATGTTATAGGAAGGATCTCAGGTTTGGTATTAGAAGCATTGAGATATCACATCTCATGCTATCGGAAGTATCTCAGGTTTGGTATTAGAGGCATTGAGATATCACATCTCATGCTATCATAAGGGTCTCAAGATTGGAATGGGAAGGAGTTGGATATCACATCTCATGCTAAAGGGAGGGTCTCAGGTTTGGAAGGGGAAGGATTTGAATATCACATCACATGTTATAGGAAGGATCTCAGGTTTGGTATTAGAGGCTTTGAGATATCATATCTCATGCTATCGGAAGGGTCTCAGGATTGGAATGGGAAGGAGTTGGATATCACATCTCATGCTATAGGAAGGGTCTCAGGTTTGGAACGGGAAGGAGTTGGATATCACATCTCATGTTATAGGAATGGTCTCAGGTTTGGTTTAAGCATTGAGATATCACATCTCTGCAATCGGAAGTGTCTCAGGATTGGAACGGGAAGGAGTTGGATATCCCATCTCATGTTATAGGACTGGTCTCAGGTTTGGTATTAGAAGCATTGAGATATCACATCGCATGCTGTAGGAAGGGTCTCAGGTTTGGAATGGGAAGGAATTGGATATCACATCTCATGTCATAGGAAGGATCTCAGGTTTGGTATTAGAAGCATTGAGATATCACATCTCATGCTATAGGAATGGTCTCAGGATTGGAATGGGAAGGAGTTGGATATTACATTCTTGCTATGGGAACGGTCTCATGTTTGGAATTGGAAGGAGTTGGATATCACATATGCTATAGGAAGGGTCTCAGGTTTGGAATGGGAAGGAGTTGGATATCACATCTCATGTTATAGGAAGGGTCTCAGGTTTGGTATAAGCATTGAGATATCACATCTCTGCTATCGGAAGTGTCTCAGGATTGGAATGGGAAGGAGTTGGATATCCCATCTCATGTTATAGGACGGGTCTCAGGTTTGTTATTAGAATCATTGAGATATCATATTGCATGCTATAGGAAGGGTCTAAGGATTGGAATGGGAAGGACTTGGATATCACATCTCATGCTATAGGTAGGCTCTCAGGTTTGGAAAGGGAAGGAGTTGGATATCACATTTCATGTTAGAGGAAGGATCTCAGGTTTGGTATTAGAGGCATTGAGATATCACATCTCATGCTATAGGAAGGGTCTCAGGATTGGAATGGGAAGGAGTTGGATATCACATCTCATGCTATAGGAAGGGTCTCAGGTTTGGTATAAGCATTGAGATATCACATCTCATGCTATAGGAAGGGTCTCAGGATTGGAATGGGAAGGATATGTATATGACATCTCATGCCATAGGAAGGGTCTCAGGTTTGGTATAAGCATTGAGATATCACATCTCTGCTTTTGGAAGGGTCTCAGGATTGGAATCGGAAGGAGTTGGATATCCCATCTCATGTTATAAGAAGAGTCTCAGGTTTGGTATTAGAAGCATTGAGATATCACATCTCATGCTATAGGAAGTGTCTCAGGGTTGGAATGGGAAGGAATTGGATATCACATCTCATGCTATAGGGAGGGTCTCAAGTTTGATATTAGAAGCATTGAGATATCACATCTCATGCTATAGGAAGGGTCTCAGGATTGGAATGGAAGGAGTTGGATATCACATCTCATGTTATAGGAAGGATCTCAGGTTTGGTATTAGAAGCATTGAGACATCACATCTCATGCTATAGGAAGGGTCTCAGGATTGTAATGGGAAAGAGTTGGATATCACATCTCATGCTATATGAAGGGTCTCAGGTTTGGTATAAGCATTGAGATATCACATCTCATGCTATAGGAAGGGTCTCAGGATTGGAATGGGAAGGAGTTGTATATGACATCTCATGCCGTAGGAAGGGTCTCAGGTTTGGTATAAGCATTGAGATATCACATCTCTGCTATCGGAAGGGTCTCAGGATTGGAATGGGAAGGAGTTGGATATCCCATCTCATGTTATAGGACGGGTCTCAGGTTTGTTATTAGAATCATTGAGATATCATATTGCATGCTATAGGAAGGGTCTAAGGATTGGAATTGGAAACTTGGATATCACATCTCATGCTATAGGTAGGCTCTCAGGATTGGAATGGAAGGAGTTGGATATCACATCTCATGTTTTAGGAAGGATCTCAGGTTTGGTATTAGAAGCATTGAGACATCACTTCTCATGCTATAGGAAGGGTCTCAGGATTGGAATGGGAAGGAGTTGGATATCACATCTCATGCTATAGGAAGGGTCTCAGGATTGGAATGGGAAGGAGTTGTATATGACATCTCATGCCGTAGGAAGGGTCTCAGGTTTGGTATAAGCATTGAGATATCACATCTCTGCTATCGTAAGGGTCTCAGGATTGGAATGGGAAGGAGTTGGATATCCCATCTCATGTTATAGGAAGAGTCTCAGGATTGGTATTAGAAGCATTGAGATATCACATCTCATGCTATAGGAAGGGTCTCAGGATTGGAATGGGAAGGAGTTGGATATCACATCTCATGCTATAGGAAGGGTCTCAGGATTGGAATGGGAAGGACTTGGATATCACATCTCATGCTATAGGGAGGGTCTCAAGTTTGATATTAGAAGCATTGAGATATCACATCTCATGCTATAGGAAGGGTCTCAGGATTGGAATGGAAGGAGTTGGATATCACATCTCATGTTTTAGGAAGGATCTCAGGTTTGGTATTAGAAGCATTGAGACATCACATCTCATGCTATAGGAAGGGTCTCAGGTTTGGAAGGGGAAGGATTTGAATATCACATCACATGTTATAGGAAGGATCTCAGGTTTGGTATTAGAAGCATTGAGATATCACATCTCATGCTATAGGAAGGGTCTCAGGTTTGGAACAGGAAGGAGTTGGATATCACATCTCATGTTTAAGGAAAGATCTCAGGTTTGGTATTAGAAGCATTGAGACATCACATCTCTGCAATCGGAAGTGTCTCAGGATTAGGATGGGAAGGAGTTGGATATCACATCTCATGTTATAGGAAAGATCTCAGGTTTGGTATTAGAAGCATTGAGACATCACATCTCATGTTATAGGAAGGGTCTCATGATTGGAATGGGAAGAAGTTGGATATCACATCTCATGCTATAGGAAGGGTCTCAGGTTTGGTAGAAGCATTGAGATATCACATCTCATGCTATAGGAACGGTCTCAGGATTGGAATGGGAAGAACTTGGATATCCCATCTCATGCTATAGGCCGGGTCTCAGGTTTGGAAAGGGAAGGAGTTGGATGTCACATTTCATGTTAGAGGTAGGATCTCAGGTTTGGTATTAGAGGCATTGAGATATCACATCTCATGCTATCCGAAGGGTCTCAGGATTGGAATGGGAAGGAGTTGGATATCACATCTCATGCTAAAGGGAGGGTCTCAGGTTTGGCAGGGGAAGGATTTGGATATCACATCTCATGTTATAGGAAGGATCTCAGGTTTGGTATTAGAAGCATTGAGATATCACATCTCATGCTATCGGAAGTATCTCAGGTTTGGTATTAGAGGCATTGAGATATCACATCTCATGCTATCATAAGGGTCTCAGGATTGGAATGGGAAGGAGTTGGATATCACATCTCATGCTAAAGGGAGGGTCTCAGGTTTGGAAGGGGAAGGATTTGAATATCACATCACATGTTATAGGAAGGATCTCAGGTTTGGTATTAGAGGCTTTGAGATATCACATCTCATGCTATCGGAAGGGTCTCAGGATTGGAATGGGAAGGAGTTGGATATCACATCTCATGCTATAGGAAGGGTCTCAGGTTTGGAACGGGAAGGAGTTGGATATCACATCTCATGTTATAGGAATGGTCTCAGGTTTGGTATAAGCATTGAGATATCACATCTCTGCAATCGGAAGTGTCTCAGGATTGGAACGGGAAGGAGTTGGATATCCCATCTCATGTTATAGGACTGGTCTCAGGTTTGGTATTAGAAGCATTGAGATATCACATCGCATGCTGTAGGAAGGGTCTCAGGTTTGGAATGGGAAGGAATTGGATATCACATCTCATGTCATAGGAAGGATCTCAGGTTTGGTATTAGAAGCATTGAGATATCACATCTCATGCTATAGGAATGGTCTCAGGATTGGAATGGGAAGGAGTTGGATATTACATTCTTGCTATGGGAACGGTCTCATGTTTGGAATTGGAAGGAGTTGGATATCACATATGCTATAGGAAGGGTCTCAGGTTTGGAATGGGAAGGAGTTGGATATCACATCTCATGTTATAGGAAGGGTCTCAGGTTTGGTATAAGCATTGAGATATCACATCTCTGCTATCGGAAGTGTCTCAGGATTGGAATGGGAAGGAGTTGGATATCCCATCTCATGTTATAGGACGGGTCTCAGGTTTGTTATTAGAATCATTGAGATATCATATTGCATGCTATAGGAAGGGTCTAAGGATTGGAATGGGAAGGACTTGGATATCACATCTCATGCTATAGGTAGGCTCTCAGGTTTGGAAAGGGAAGGAGTTGGATATCACATTTCATGTTAGAGGAAGGATCTCAGGTTTGGTATTAGAGGCATTGAGATATCACATCTCATGCTATAGGAAGGGTCTCAGGATTGGAATGGGAAGGAGTTGGATATCACATCTCATGCTATAGGAAGGGTCTCAGGTTTGGTATAAGCATTGAGATATCACATCTCATGCTATAGGAAGGGTCTCAGGATTGGAATGGGAAGGATATGTATATGACATCTCATGCCATAGGAAGGGTCTCAGGTTTGGTATAAGCATTGAGATATCACATCTCTGCTTTTGGAAGGGTCTCAGGATTGGAATCGGAAGGAGTTGGATATCCCATCTCATGTTATAAGAAGAGTCTCAGGTTTGGTATTAGAAGCATTGAGATATCACATCTCATGCTATAGGAAGTGTCTCAGGGTTGGAATGGGAAGGAATTGGATATCACATCTCATGCTATAGGGAGGGTCTCAAGTTTGATATTAGAAGCATTGAGATATCACATCTCATGCTATAGGAAGGGTCTCAGGATTGGAATGGAAGGAGTTGGATATCACATCTCATGTTATAGGAAGGATCTCAGGTTTGGTATTAGAAGCATTGAGACATCACATCTCATGCTATAGGAAGGGTCTCAGGATTGTAATGGGAAAGAGTTGGATATCACATCTCATGCTATATGAAGGGTCTCAGGTTTGGTATAAGCATTGAGATATCACATCTCATGCTATAGGAAGGGTCTCAGGATTGGAATGGGAAGGAGTTGTATATGACATCTCATGCCGTAGGAAGGGTCTCAGGTTTGGTATAAGCATTGAGATATCACATCTCTGCTATCGGAAGGGTCTCAGGATTGGAATGGGAAGGAGTTGGATATCCCATCTCATGTTATAGGACGGGTCTCAGGTTTGTTATTAAAATCATTGAGATATCATATTGCATGCTATAGGAAGGGTCTAAGGATTGGAATTGGAAACTTGGATATCACATCTCATGCTATAGGTAGGCTCTCAGGATTGGAATGGAAGGAGTTGGATATCACATCTCATGTTTTAGGAAGGATCTCAGGTTTGGTATTAGAAGCATTGAGACATCACTTCTCATGCTATAGGAAGGGTCTCAGGATTGGAATGGGAAGGAGTTGGATATCACATCTCATGCTATATGAAGGGTCTCAGGTTTGGTATAAGCATTGAGATATCACATCTCATGCTATAGGAAGGGTCTCAGGATTGGAATGGGAAGGAGTTGTATATGACATCTCATGCAGTAGGAAGGGTCTCAGGTTTGGTATAAGCATTGAGATATCACATCTCTGCTATCGTAAGGGTCTCAGGATTGGAATGGGAAGGAGTTGGATATCCCATCTCATGTTATAGGAAGAGTCTCAGGATTGGTATTAGAAGCATTGAGATATCACATCTCATGCTATAGGAAGGGTCTCAGGATTGGAATGGGAAGGAGTTGGATATCACACCTCATGCTACAGGAAGGGTCTCAGGATTGGAATGGGAAGGACTTGGATATCACATCTCATGCTATAGGGAGGGTCTCAAGTTTGATATTAGAAGCATTGAGATATCACATCTCATGCTATAGGAAGGGTCTCAGGATTGGAATGGAAGGAGTTGGATATCACATCTCATGTTTTAGGAAGGATCTCAGGTTTGGTATTAGAAGCATTGAGACATCACATCTCATGCTATAGGAAGGGTCTCAGGATTGGAATGGGAAGGAGTTGGATATCACATCTCATGCTATATGAAGGGTCTCAGGTTTGGTATAAGCATTGAGATATCACATCTCATGCTATAGGAAGGGTCTCAGGATTGGAATGGGAAGGAGTTGTATATGACATCTCATGCCGTAGGAAGGGTCTCAGGTTTGGTATAAGCATTGAGATATCACATCTCTGCTATCGTAAGGGTCTCAGGATTGGAATGGGAAGGAGTTGGATATCCCATCTCATGTTATAGGAAGAGTCTCAGGATTGGTATTAGAAGCATTGAGATATCACATCTCATGCTATAGGAAGGGTCTCAGGATTGGAATGGGAAGGAGTTGGATATCACATCTCATGCTATAGGAAGGGTCTCAGGATTGGAATGGGAAGGAGTTGGATATCACATCTCATGTTATAGGAAGGATCTCAGGTTTGGTATTAGAAGCATTGAGACATCACATCTCATGCTATAGGAAGGGTCTCAGGATTGGAATGGGAAGGAGTTGTATATGACATCTCATGCCGTAGGAAGGGTCTCAGGTTTGGTATAAGCATTGAGATATCACATCTCTGCTATCCGAAGTGTCTCAGGATTGGAATGGGAAGGAGTTGGATATCCCATCTCATGTTATAGGAAGGGTCTCATGATTGGAATGGGAAGGACTTGGATATCACATCTCATGCTATAGGAAGGCTCTCAGGTTTGGAAGGGGAAAGAGTTGGATATCACATTTCATGTTAGAGGTCGGATCTCAGGTTTGGTATTAGAGGCATTGAGATATCACATCTCATGCTATCAGAAGGGTCTCAGGATTGGAATGGGAAGGAGTTGGATATCACATCTCATGCTAAAGGGAGGGTCTCAAGTTTGGAAGGGGAAGGATTTGGATATCACATCTCATGTTATAGGAAGGATCTCAGGTTTGGTATTAGAAGCATTGAGATATCACATCAAATGCTATCAGAAGGGTCTCAGGATAGGAATGGGAAGGAGTTGGATATCCCATCTCATGTTATAGGAAGAGTCTCAGGATTGGTATTAGAAGCATTGAGATATCACATCTCATGCTATAGGAAGGGTCTCAGGATTGGAATGGGAAGGAGTTGGATATCACATCTCATGCTATAGGAAGGGTCTCAGGATTGGAATGGGAAGGAGTTGGATATCACATCTCATGTTATCGGAAGGATCTCAGGTTTGGTATTAGAAGTATTGAGATATCACATCTCATGCTATAGGAAGGGTCTCAGGATTGGAATGGGAACGAGTTGGATATCACATCTCATGCTAAAGGAAGGGTCTCAGGTTTGGTAGAAGCATTGAGATATCACATCTCATGCTATAGGAAGGGTCTCAGGATTGGAATGGGAAGGACTTAGATATCACATATCATGCTATAGGGAGGGTCTCAGTTTTGATATTAGAAGCATTGAGATATCACATCTCATGCTATCGGAAGTGTCTCAGGATTGGAATGGGAAGGAGCTGGATATCACATCTCATGCTAAAGGAAGGGTCTCAGGTTTGGAACGGGAAGGAGTTGGATATCACATCTCATGTTATAGGAAGGGTCTCAGGTTGGTATAAGCATTGAGATATCACATCTCTGCTATCGGAAGGGTCTCAGGATTGGAATGGGAAGGAGTTGGATATCCCATCTCATGTTATAGGACGGGTCTCAGGTTTGTTATTAGAATCATTGAGATATCATATTGCATGCTGTAGGAAG
Organism: Ambystoma mexicanum; assembly: GCF_040938575.1. NCBI lineage: Eukaryota > Metazoa > Chordata > Amphibia > Caudata > Ambystomatidae > Ambystoma > Ambystoma mexicanum. The sequence continues at coordinate 988,401,383 of NC_090939.1, read as the reverse complement.
GGTCTAAGGATTGGAATGGGAAGGACTTGGATATCACATCTCATGCTATAGATAGGCTCTCAGGTTTGGAAAGGGAAGGAGTTGGATATCACATTTCATGTTAGAGGAAGGATCTCAGGTTTGGTATTAGAGGCATTGAGATATCACATCTCATGCTATAGGAAGGGTCTCAGGTTGGAATTGGAAGGAGTTGGATATCACATCTCATGTTATAGGAAGGGTATCAGGATTGGAATGGGAAGGACTTGGATATCACATCTCATGCTATAGGAAGGCTCTCAGGTTTGGAAGGGGAAAGAGTTGGATATCACATTTCATGTTAGAGGTAGGATCTCAGGTTTGGTATTAGAGGCAATGAGATATCACATCTCATGCTATCAGAAGGGTCTCAGGATTGGAATGGGAAGGAGTTGGATATCACATCTCATGCTAAAGGGAGGGTCTCAGGTTTGGAAGGGGAAGGATTTGGATATCACATCTCATGTTATAGGAAGGATCTCAGGTTTGGTATTAGAAGCATTGAGATATCACATCTCATGCTATCGGAAGGATCTCAGGTTTGGTATTAGAAGCATTGAGATATCACATCTCATGCTATCAGAAGGTTCTCAGGATTGGAATGGGAAGGAGTTGGATATCCCATCTCATGCTAAAGGGAGGGTCTCAGGTTTGGAAGGGGAAGGATTTGGATATCACATCTCATGTTATCGGAAGGATCTCAGGTTTGGTATTAGAAGTATTGAGATATCACATCTCATGCTATAGGAAGGGTCTCAGGATTGGAATGGGAAGGAGTTGGATATCACATCTCATGTTATAGGACGGGTCTCAGGATTGTTATTAGAATCATTGAGATATCATATTGCATGCTGTAGGAAGGGTCTCATGATTGGAATGGGAAGGACTTGGATATCACATCTCATGCTATAGGAAGGCTCTCAGGTTTGGAAGGGGAAAGAGTTGGATATCACATTTCATGTTAGAGGTAGGATCTCAGGTTTGGTATTAGAGGCAATGAGATATCACATCTCATGCTATCAGAAGGGTCTCAGGATTGGAATGGGAAGGAGTTGGATATCACATCTCATGCTAAAGGGAGGGTCTCAGGTTTGGAAGGGGAAGGATTTGGATATCACATCTCATGTTATAGGAAGGATCTCAGGTTTGGTATTAGAAGCATTGAGATATCACATCTCATGCTATCAGAAGGGTCTCAGGATAGGAATGGGAAGGAGTTGGATATCACATCTCATGCTAAAGGGAGGGTCTCAGGTTTGGAAGGGGAAGGATTTGGATATCACATCTCATGTTATCGGAAGGATCTCAGGTTTGGTATTAGAAGTATTGAGATATCACATCTCATGCTATAGGAAGGGTCTCAGGATTGGAATGGGAACGAGTTGGATATCACATCTCATGCTAAAGGAAGGGTCTCAGGTTTGGTAGAAGCATTGAGATATCACATCTCATGCTATAGGAAGGGTCTCAGGATTGTAATGGGAAGGACTTAGATATCACATATCATGCTATAGGGAGGGTCTCAGTTTTGATATTAGAAGCATTGAGATATCACATCTCATGCTATCGGAAGTGTCTCAGGATTGGAATGGGAAGGAGCTGGATATCACATCTCATGCTAAAGGAAGGGTCTCAGGTTTGGAACGGGAAGGAGTTGGATATCACATCTCATGTTATAGGAAGGGTCACATGATGGTATAAGCATTGAGATATCACATCTCTGCTATCGGAAGTGTCTCAGGATTGGAATGGGAAGGAGTTGGATATCCCATCTCATGTTATAGGACGGGTCTCAGGTTTGTTATTAGAATCATTGAGATATCATATTGCATGCTGTAGGAAGGGTCTAAGGATTGGAATGGGAAGGACTTGGATATCACATCTCATGCTATAGATAGGCTCTCAGGTTTGGAAAGGGAAGGAGTTGGATATCACATTTCATGTTAGAGGAAGGATCTCAGGTTTGGTATTAGAGGCATTGAGATATCACATCTTATGCTATAGGAAGGGTCTCAGGTTGGAATTGGAAGGAGTTGGATATCACATCTCATGTTATAGGAAGGGTCTCAGGATTGGAATGGGAAGGACTTGGATATCACAACTCATGCTATAGGAAGGCTCTCAGGTTTGGAATGGGAAAGAGTTGGATATCACATTTCATGTTAGAGGTAGGATCTCAGGTTTGGTATTAGAGGCAATGAGATATCACATCTCATGCTATCAGAAGGGTCTCAGGATTGGAATGGGAAGGAGTTGGATATCACATATCATGCTAAAGGGAGGGTATCAGGTTTGGAAGGGGAAGGATTTGGATATCACATCTCATGTTATAGGAAGGATCTCAGGTTTGGTATTAGAAGCATTGAGATATCACATCTCATGCTATCGGAAGGATCTCAGGTTTGGTACTAGAAGCATTGAGATATCACATCTCATGCTATCAGAAGGTTCTCAGGATTGGAATGGGAAGGAGTTGGATATCCCATCTCATGCTAAAGTGAGGGTCTCAGGTTTGGAAGGGTAAGGATTTGGATATCACATCTCATGTTATCGGAAGGATCTCAGGTTTGGTATTAGAAGTATTGAGATATCACATCTCATGCTATAGGAAGGGTCTCAGGATTGGAATGGGAAGGAGTTGGATATCACATCGCATGCTAAAGGAAGGGTCTCAGGTTTGGTAGATGCATTGAGATATCACATCTCATGCTATAGGAAGGGTCTCAGGATTGGAATGGGAAGGACTTAGATATCACATATCATGCTATAGGGAGGGTCTCAGTTTTGATATTAGAAGCATTGAGATATCACATCTCATGCTATCGGAAGTGTCTCAGGATTGGAATGGGAAGGAGCTGGATATCACATCTCATGCTAAAGGAAGGGTCTCAGGTTTGGAACGGGAAGGAGTTGGATATCCGATCTCATGTTATAGGAAGGGTCTCAGGTTTGGTATAAGCATTGAGATATCACAAATCTGCTATCGGAAGTGTCTCAGGATTGGAATGGGAAGGAGTTGGATATCCCATCTCATGTTATAGGACGGGTCTCAGGATTGTTATTAGAATCATTGAGATATCATATTGCATGCTGTAGGAAGGGTCTAAGGATTGGAATGGGAAGGACTTGGATATCACATCTCATGCTATGGATAGGCTCTCAGGTTTGGAAAGGGAAGGAGTTGGATATCACATTTCATGTTAGAGGAAGGATCTCAGGTTTGGTATTAGAGGCATTGAGATATCACATCTCATGCTATAGGAAGGGTCTCAGGATTGGAATGGGAAGGAGTTGGATATCACATCTCATGTTATAGGAAGGGTCTCAGGTTTGGTATAAGAATTGAGATATCATATCTCATGCTATAGGAAGGGTCTCAGGATTGGAATGGAAGGAGTTGGATATCACATCTCATGTTATAGGAAGGATCTCAGGTTTGGTATTAGAAGCATTGAGACATCACATCTCATGCTATAGGAAGTGTCTCAGGATTGGAATGGGAAGGACTTGGATATCACATCTCATGCTATAGGGAGTGTCTCAAGTTTGATATTAGAAGCATTGAGATATCACATCTCATGCTATAGGAAGGGTCTCAGGATTGGAATTGGAAGGAGTTGGATATCACATCTCATGCTATAGGAAGGGTCTCAGGTTTGGTATAAGCAGTGAGATATCACATCTCATGCTATAGGAAGTGTCTCAGGATTGGAATGGGAAGGAGTTGGATATCACATCTCATGTTATAGGAAGGATCTCAGGTTTGGTATAAGCATTGAGATATCACATCTCTGCTATCGGAAGGGTCTCAGGATTGGAATGGGAAGGAGTTGGATATTCCCATCTCATGTTATAGGAAGGGTCTCAGGTTTGGTATTTGAAGCATTGAGACATCACATCTCATGCTATAGGAAGGGTCTCAGGATTGCAATGGGAAGGACTTGGATATCACATCTCATGCTATAGGGAGGGTCTCAAGTTTGATATTAGAAGCATTGAGATATCACATCTCATGATATCGGAAGGATCTCAGGATTGGAATGGGAAGGAGTTGGATATCACATCTCATGATAAAAGAAGGGTCTAAGGTTTGGAAGGGGAAGGATTTGGATATCACATCTCATGTTATAGGACCGGTCTCAGGTTTGGTATTAGAAGCATTGAGATATCAAGTCTCATGGTATAGGAAGGGTCTCAGAACTGGAATGGGAAGGAGTTGGATATCACATCTCAAGCTATAGGAAGGGTCTCAGGATTGGAATGGGAAGGAGTTTGATATCACATCTCATGCCATAGTATGGGTCTCAGGTTTGGTATTAGCATTGGGATATCCCATCTCATGCTATAGGAAGGGTCTCAGGTTGGAATGGGAATGAGTTGGATATCACATCTCATGTTATAGGAAGGGTCTCAGGATTGGAATGGGAAGGACTTGGATATCACATCTCATGCTATAGGAAGGCTCTCAGGTTTGGAAGGGGAAAGAGTTGGATATCACATTTCATGTTAGAGGTAGGATCTCAGGTTTGGTATAAGAGGCATTGAGATATCACATCTCATGCTATCAGAAGGGTCTCAGGATTGGAATGGGAAGGAGTTGGATATCACATCTCATGCTAAAGTGAGGGTCTCAGGTTTGGAAGGGGAAGGATTTGGATATCACATCTCATGTTATAGGAAGGATCTCAGGTTTGGTATTAGAAGCATTGAGTATTCACATCTCATGCTATCAGAAGGTTCTCAGGATTGGAATGGGAAGGAGTTGGATATCAGATCTCATGCTAAAGGGAGGGTCTCAGGTTTGGAAGGGGAAGGATTTGGATATCACAAATCATGTTATCGGAAGGATCTCAGGTTTGGTATTATAAGTATTGAGATATCACATCTCATGCTATAGGAAGGGTCTCAGGATTGGAATGGGAAGGAGTTGGATATCACATCTCATGCTAAAGGAACGGTCTCAGGTTTGGTAGAAGCATTGAGATATCACATCTCATGCTATAGGAAAGGTCTCAAGATTGGAATGGGAAGGACTTAGATATCACATATCATGCTATAGGGAGGGTCTCATTTTTGATATTAGAAGCATTGAGATATCACATCTCTGCTATCGGAAGGGTCTCAGGATTGGAATGGGAAGGAGTTGGATATTCCCATCTCATGTTATAGGAAGGGTCTCAGGTTTGGTATTTGAAGCATTGAGACATCACATCTCATGCTATAGGAAGGGTCTCAGGATTGCAATGGGAAGGACTTGGATATCACATCTCATGCTATAGGGAGGGTCTCAAGTTTGATATTAGAAGCATTGAGATATCACATCTCATGATATCGGAAGGATCTCAGGATTGGAATAGGAAGGAGTTGGATATCACATCTCATGATAAAAGAAGGGTCTAAGGTTTGGAAGGGGAAGGATTTGGATATCACATCTCATGTTATAGGACCGGTCTCAGGTTTGGTATTAGAAGCATTGAGATATCAAGTCTCATGGTATAGGAAGGGTCTCAGAACTGGAATGGGAAGGAGTTGGATATCACATCTCAAGCTATAGGAAGGGTCTCAGGATTGGAATGGGAAGGAGTTTGATATCACATCTCATGCCATAGTATGGGTCTCAGGTTTGGTATTAGCATTGGGATATCCCATCTCATGCTATAGGAAGGGTCTCAGGTTGGAATGGGAAGGAGTTGGATATCACATCTCATGTTATAGGAAGGGTCTCAGGATTGGAATGGGAAGGACTTGGATATCACATCTCATGCTATAGGAAGGCTCTCAGGTTTGGAAGGGGAAAGAGTTGGATATCACATTTCATGTTAGAGGTAGGATCTCAGGTTTGGTATAAGAGGCATTGAGATAACACATCTCATGCTATCAGAAGGGTCTCAGGATTGGAATGGGAAGGAGTTGGATATCACATCTCATGCTAAAGTGAGGGTCTCAGGTTTGGAAGGGGAAGGATTTGGATATCACATCTCATGTTATAGGATTGATCTCAGGTTTGGTATTAGAAGCATTGAGATATCACATCTCATGCTATCAGAAGGTTCTCAGGATTGGAATGGGAAGGAGTTGGATATCACATCTCATGCTAAAGGGAGGGTCTCAGGTTTGGAAGGGGAAGGATTTGGATATCACATCTCATGTTATCGGAAGGATCTCAGGTTTGGTATTAGAAGTATTGAGATATCACATCTCATGCTATAGGAAGGGTCTCAGGATTGGAATGGGAAGGAGTTGGATATCACATCTCATGCTAAAGGAACGGTCTCAGGTTTGGTAGAAGCATTGAGATATCACATCTCATGCTATAGGAAGGGTCTCAAGATTGGAATGGGAAGGACTTAGATATCACATATCATGCTATAGGGAGGGTCTCATTTTTGATATTAGAAGCATTGAGATATCACATCTCATGCTATCGGAAGTGTCTCAGGATTGGAATGGGAAGGAGCTGGATATCACATCTCATGCTAAAGGAAGGGTCTCAGGTTTGGAACGGGAAGGAGTTGGATATCCGATCTCATGTTATAAGAAGGGTCTCAGGTTTGGTATAAGCATTGAGATATCACATCTCTGCTATCGGAAGTGTCTCAGGATTGGAACGGGAAGGAGTTGGATATCCCCACTCATGTTATAGGATGGGTCTCAGGATTGTTATTAGAATCATTGAGATATCATATTGCATGCTGTAGGAAGGGTCTAAGGATTGGAATGGGAAGGACTTGGATATCACATCTCATGCTATGGATAGGCTCTCAGGTTTGGAAAGGGAAGGAGTTGGATATCACATTTCATGTTAGAGGAAGGATCTCAGGTTTGGTATTAGAGGCATTGAGATATCACATCTCATGCTATAGGAAGGGTCTCAGGATTGGAATGGGAAGGAGTTGGATATCACATCTCATGCTAAAGGAAGGGTCTCAGGTTTAGTATAAGCATTGAGATATCACATCTCATGCTATAGGAAGGGTCTCAGGATTGGAATGGAAGGAGTTGGATTTCACATCTCATGTTATAGGAAGGATCTCAGGTTTGGTATTAGAAGCATTGAGACATCACATCTCATGCTATAGGAAGGGTCTCAGGATTGGAATGGGAAGGAGTTGGATATCACATCTCATGCTATAGGAAGGGTCTCAGGATTGGTATAAGCATTGAGATATCACATCTCATGCTATAGGAAGGGTCTCAGGATTGGAATGGGAAGGAGTTGGATATTCCCATCTCATGTTATAGGAAGAGTCTCATGCTAAGACCTGATAGACCCTTCCTATAACATGAGATGTGATATCTCAATGCTTCTAATATCAATACTGAGACCCTCCCTATAGCATGAGATGTGATATCTAAGTCCTTCCCATTCCAATCCTGAGACCCTTCCGATAGCAGAGATGTGATATCTCAATGCTTATACCAAACCTGAGACCCTTCCTATAGCATGAGATGTGATATCCAACTCCTTCCCATTCCAATCCTGAGACCCTTCCTATAGCATGATATGTGAAATCTCAATGCTTCTACCAAAACTGAGACCCTTCCTTTAGCATGAGATGTGATATCCAACTCCTTCCCATTCCAATCCTGAGACCAGTCCTATAGCATGAGATGTGATATCTCAATGCTTCTAATACCAAACCCGAGATCCTTCCTATAACATGAGATGTGATATCCAACTCCTTCCCATTCCAATCCTGAGACCCTTCCTATAGCATGAGATGTGATATCTCAATGCTTCTAATACCAAACCTGAGATCCTTCCGATAGCATGTGATATCTCAATGCTTCTAATACCAAACCTAAGATCCTTCCTATAACATGAGATGTGATATCCAAATCCTTCCCCTTCCGAACCTGAGAGCCTTCCTACAGCATGAGATGTGATATCCAAGACCTTCCCATTCCAATCCTGAGACCCTTCCTATAACATGAGATGTCATATCCAACTCCTTCCCATTCCAACCTGAGACCCTTCCTATAGCATGAGATGGGATATCCAACTCCTTCCAAATCCAATCCTGATACCCTTCCGATAGCATGAGCTGTGATATCCCAATGCTTCTACAAAACCTGAGACCCATACCATGGCATGAGATGTGATATCAAACTCCCGTCCCATACCATGAGACTTGATATCTCAATGCTTCTAATACCAAACCTGAGACCGGTCCAATAACATGAGATGTGATATCCAAATCCTTCCCCTTCCAAACCTTAGACCCTTCCTTTATCATGAGATGTGATATCCAAGTCCTTCCCATTCCATTCCTGAGACCCTTCCTATAGCATGAGATGTGATATCTCAATGCTTCTAATACCAAACCTGAGACCCTTCCTATAACATGAATTCTGATATCCAAGTCCTTCCCATTCCAATCCTGAGACCCTTCCAATAGCAGAGATGTGATATCTCAATGCTTCTAATATCAAACCTGAGACCTGTCGTATAACATGAGATGGGATATCCAACTCCTTCCCGTTCCAAACCTGATACCCTTCCTATAGCATGAGATGTGATATCCAATTCCTTCCCATCCCAATCCTGAGACACCTCCGATAGCAGGGATGTGATATCTCAATGCTTATACCAAACCTGAGACTATTCCTATAACATGAGATGTGATATCTAACTCCTTCCCGTTCCAAACCTGAGACCCTTCCTATAGCATGAGATGTGATATCCAACTCCTTCCCATTCCAATCCTGAGACCCTTCCTATAGCATGAGATGTGATATCTCAATGCTTCTAATACCAAACCTGAGATCCTTCCGATAGCATGAGATGTGATATCTCAATGCTTCTAATACCAAACCTGAGATCCTTCCTATAACATGAGATGTGATATCCAAATCCTTCCCCTTCCGAACCTGAGACCCTCCCTTTAGCATGAGATGTGATATCCAACTCCTTCCCATTCCAATCCTGATACGCTTCTGATAGCATGAGATGTGATATCTCAATGCCTCTAATACCAAACCTGAGATCCTACCTCTAACATGAAATGTGATATCCAACTCCTTCCCTTTCCAAACCTGCGAGCCTTCCTACAGCATGAGATGTGATATCCAAGTCCTTCCCATTCCAATCCTGAGACCCTTCCTATAACATGAGATGTCATATCCAACTCCTTCCCATTCCAACCTGAGACCCTTCCTATAGCATGAGATGGGATATCCAACTCCTTCCAAAACCAATCCTGATACCCTTCCGATAGCATGAGATGTGATATCCCAATGCTTCTACAAAACCTGAGACCCATACCATGGCATGAGATGTGATATCAAACTCCCGTCCTATACCATGAGACTTGATATCTCAATGCTTCTAATACCAAACCTGAGACCGGTCCAATAACATGAGATGTGATATCCAAATCCTTCCCCTTCCAAACCTTAGACCCTTCCTTTATCATGAGATGTGATATCCAAGTCCTTCCCATTCCATTCCTGAGACCCTTCCTATAGCATGAGATGTGATATCTCAATGCTTCTAATACCAAACCTGAGACCCTTCCCATAACATGAGATGTGATATCCAAGTCCTTCCCATTTCAATCCTGAGACCCTTCCTATAGCATGAGATGTGATATCTCAATGCTTCTAATACCAAACCTGAGACCCTTCCTATAACATGAGATGTGATATCCAAGTCCTTCCCATTTCAATCCTGAGACCCTTCCTATAGCATGAGATGTGATATCTCAATGCTTCTAATATCAAACCTGAGACCTGTCCTATAACATGAGATGGGATATCCAACTCCTTCCCGTTCCAAACCTGATACCCTTCCTATAGCATGAGATGTGATATCCAATTCCTTCCCATCCCAATCCTGAGACACCACCGATAGCAGAGATGTGATAGCTCAATGCTTATACCAAACCTGAGACTATTCCTATAACATGAGATGTGATATCTAACTCCTTCCCGTTCCAAACCTGAGACCCTTCCTATAGCATGAGATGTGATATCCAACTCCTTCCCATTCCAATCCTGAGACCCTTCCTATAGCATGAGATGTGATATCTCAATGCTTATACCAAATCTGAGACCCTTCCTATAGCATGAGATGTGATATCCAACTCCTTCCCATTCCAATCCTGAGACCCTTCCTATAGCATGAGATGTGATATCTCAATGCTTCTAATACCAAACCTGAGATCCTTCCTATAACATGAGATGTGATATCCAACTCCTTCCCATTCCAATCCTGAGACCCTTATGATAGCATGAGATGTGATATCTCAATGCCTCTAATACCAAACCTGAGATACTTCCGATAGCATGAGATGTGATATCTCAATGCTTCTAATACCAAACCTGAGATCCTTCCTATAACATGAGATGTGATTTCCAAATCCTTCCCCTTCCAAACCTGAGACCATCCCTTTAGCATGAGATGTGATATACAACTCCTTCCCATTCCAATCCTGAGACCCTTCTGATAGCATGAGATGTGATATCTCAATGCCTCTAATACCAAACCTGAGATCCTACCTCTAACATGAAATGTGATATCCATCTCCTTCCCTTTCCAAACCTGAGACCCTGCCTATAGCATGAGATGTGATATTCAAGTCCTTCCCATTCCAATCCTGAGACCCTTCCTATAGCATGTGATGTGATATCTCAATGCTTATACCAAACCTGAGACCCTTCCTATGGCATGAGATGTCATATACAACTCCTTCCCATTCCAATCCTGAGACCCTTCCTATAGCATGAGATGTGATATCTCAATGCTTATACCAAACCTGAGACCCTTCCTATAGCATGAGATGTGATATCCAACTTCTTCCCATTCCAATCCTAAGACCCTTCCTATAACATGAGATGTGATGTCTCAATGCTTCTAATACCAAACCTGAGATCTTTCCTATACTATGAGATGTGATATCCAACTCCTTCCCATTCCAATCCTGAGACCCTTCCTATAGCATGAGATGTGATATCTCAATGCTTATACCAAACCTGAGACCCTTCCTATAGCTTGAGATGTGATATCCAACTCCTTCCCATTCCAATCCTGAGACCCTTCCTATAGCATGAGATGTGATATCTCAAGGCCTCTAATACCAAACCTGAGATCCTTCCTCTAACATGAAATGTGATATCCAACTCCTTCCCCTTCCAAACCTGAGAGCCTTCCTATAGCATGAGATATGATATCCAAGTCCTTCCCATTCCAATCCTGAGACCCTTCCTATAACATGAAATGTGATATCCAAATCCTTCCCATTCCAACCTGAGACCCTTCCTATAGCATGAGATGGGATATCCAACTCCTTCCAAATCCAATACTGATACCCTTCCAATAGCATGAGATGTGATATCCCAATGCTTCTACCAAACCTGAGACCCATACTATGGCATAAGATGTGATATCAAACTCCTTCCCATTCCAATCCTGAGACCCTTCCTATAGCTTGAGATGTGATATCCAACTCCTTCCCATTCCAATTCTGAGACCCTTCCTATACCATGAGACTTGATATCTCAATGCTTCTAATACCAAACCTGAGACCCGTCCTATAACATGAGATGTGATATCCAAATCCTTCCCCTTCCAAACCTTAGACCCTTCCTTTATCATGAGATGTGATATCCAACTCCTTCCCATTCCAATCCTGAGACCCTTCCGATATCATGAGATTTGTTATCTCAATGCTTCTAATATCAAACTTGAGACCCTCCCTATAGCATGAGATGTGACATCCAAGTCCTCCCCATTCCAATCCTGAGACCCTTCCTATAGCATGAGATGTGATATCTCAATGCTTCTAATACCAAACCTGAGACCCTTCCTATAACATGAGATGGGATATCCAACTCCTTCCCATTCCAATCCTGAGACCCTTCCGATAGCAGAGATGTGATATCTCAATGCGTATACCAACCTGAGACCCTTCCTATAACATGAGATGTGATATCCAACTCCTTCCCATTCCAAACCTGAGACCCTTCCTATAGCATATGTGATATCCAACTCCTTCCAATTCCAAACATGAGACCCTTCCCATAGCAAGAATGTAATATCCAACTCCTTCCCATTCCAATCCTGAGACCATTCCTATAGCATGAGATGTGATATCTCAATGCTTCTAATACCAAACCTGAGATCCTTCCTATGACATGAGATGTGATATCCAATTCCTTCCCATTCCAAACCTGAGACCCTTCCTACAGCATGCGATGTGATATCTCAATGCTTCTAATACCAAACCTGAGACCAGTCCTATAACATGAGATGGGATATCCAACTCCTTCCCGTTCCAATCCTGAGACACTTCCGATTGCAGAGATTTGATATCTCAATGCTTATACCAAACCTGAGACTCTTCCTATAACATGAGATGTGATATCCAACTCCTTCCCGTTCCAAACCTGAGACCATTCCTATAGCATGAGATGTGATATCCAAATCCTTCCCATCCCAATCCTGAGACACTTCCAATTGCAGAGATGTGATATCTCAATGCTTATACCAAACCTGAGACTCTTCCTATAACACGAGATGTGATATCCAACTCCTTCCCGTTCCAAACCTGAGACCCTTCCTATAGCATGAGATGTGATATCCAACTCCTTCCCATTCCAATCCTGAGACCCTTCCGATAGCATGAGATGTGATATCTCAATGCCTCTAATACCAAACCTGAGATCCTTCCTATAACATGTGATGTGATATTCAAATCCTTCCCCTTCCAAACCTAAGACCCTCCCTTTGGCATGAGATGTGATATACAACTCCTTCCCATTCCAATCCTGAGACCCTTCTGATAGCATGAGATGTGATATCTCAATGCCTCTAATACTAAACCTGAGATCCTACCTCTAACATGAAATGTGATATCCATCTCCTTCCCTTTCCAAACCTGAGACCCTGCCTATAGCATGAGCTGTGATATCCAAGTCCTTCCCATTCCAATCCTGAGACCCTTCCTATAGCATGAGATGTGATATCTCAAGGCCTCTAATACCAAACCTGAGATCCTTCTTCTAACATGAGATGTGATATCCAACTCCTTCCCGTTCCAAACCTGAGACACTTCCTATAGCATATGTGATATCCAACTCCTTCCATTCCAAACATGAGACCCTTCGTATAGCAAGAATGTAATATCCAACTCCTACCCATTCCAATCCTGAGACCCTTCCTATAGCAAGAGATGTGATATCCAAATCCTTCCCATTCCAATCCTGAGACCCTTCCTATAACATGAGATGTGATATCCAACTCCTTCCCATTCCAACCTGAGACACTTCCTATAGCATGAGAAGGGATATCCAACTCCTTCCCAATCCAATCCGGAGACCCTTCCGATAGCAGAGATGTGATATCTCAATGCTTATACCAAACCTGAGACCCTTCCTATGGCATGATATGTGATATCCAACTCCTTGCCATTCAAATCCTGAGACCCTTCCTATAGCATGGGAAGGGATATCCAACTCCTTCCCAATCCAATCCTGAGACCCTTCCGATAGCAGAGATGTGATATCTCAACGCTTCTACCAAACCTGAGACCCTTCCTTTAGCATGAGATGTGATATCCAAATCCTTCGCATTCCAATCCTGAGACCCTTCCTATAGCATGAGATGTGATATCTCAATGGTTCTAATACCAAACCAGAGATCCTTCCTATAACATGAGATGTGATATCTAATTCCTTCCCATTCCAAACCTGAGACCCTTCCTATAACATGAAATGTGATATCCAACTCCATCCCATTCCAACCTGAGACCTTTCCTATAGCATGAGATGGGATATCCAACTCCTTCCAAATCCAATACTGATACCATTCCGATAGCATGAGATGTGATATCCCAATGCTTCTACCAAATCTGAGACCCATACTATGGCATGAGATGTGATACCAAACTCCTTCCCATTCCAATCCTGAGACCCTTCCTATAGCTTGAGATGTGATATCCAACTTCTTCCCATTCGAATTCTGAGACCCTTCCTATACCATGAGACTTGATATCTCAATGCTTCTAATACCAAACCTGAGACCCGTCCTATAACATGAGATGTGATATCCAAATCCTTCCCCTTCCAAACCTTAGACCCTTCCTTTATCATGAGATGTGATATCCAACTCCTTCCCATTCCAATCCTGAGACCCTTCCGATATCATGAGATTTGTTATCTCAATGCTTCTAATATCAAACTTGAGACCCTCCCTATAGCATGAGATGTGACATCCAAGTCCTCCCCATTCCAATCCTGAGACCCTTCCTATAGCATGAGATGTGATATTTCAATGCTTCTAATACCAAACCTGAGACCCTTCCTATAACATGAGATGGGATATCCAACTCAGATGGGATATCCAACTCCTTCCCATTCCAATCCTGAGACCCTTCCGATAGCAGAGATGTGATATCTCAATGCTTATATCAAACCTGAGACCCTTCCTATGGCCTGAGATGTCATATACAACTCCTTCCCATTCCAATCCTGAGACCCTTCCTATAGCATGAGATGTGATGTCTCAATGCTTCTAATACCAAACCTGAGATCCTTCCTATAACATGAGATGTGATATCCAACTCCTTCCCATTCCAATCCTGAGACCCTTATGATAGCATGAGATGTGATATCTCAATGCCTCTTATACCAAACCTGAGATCCTTCCAATAGCATGAGATGTGATATCTCAATGCTTCTAATACTAAACCTGAGATCCTTCCTATAATATGAGATGTGATTTCCAAATCCTTCCCCTTCCAAATCTGAGACCCTCCCTTTAGCATGAGATGTGATATCCAACTCCTTCCCATTCCAATCCTGAGACCCTTCTGATAGCATGAGATGTGATATCTCAATGCCTCTAATACCAAACCTGAGATCCTACCTCTAACATGAAATGTGATATCCATCTCCTTCCCTTTCCAAACCTGAGACCCTGCCTATAGCATGAGATGTGATATCCAAGTCCTTCCCATTCCAATCCTGAGACCCTTCCTATAGCATGAGATGGGATATCCAACTCCTTCCAAATCCAATACTGATACCATTCCGATAGCATGAGATGTGATATCCCAATGCTTCTACCAAATCTGAGACCCATACTATGGCATGAGATGTGATATCAAACTCCTTCCCATTCCAATCCTGAGACCCTTCCTATAGCTTGAGATGTGATATCCAACTTCTTCCCATTCCAATTCTGAGACCCTTTCTATACCATGAGACTTGATATCTCAATGCTTCTAATACCAAACCTGAAACCCGTCCTATAACATGAGATATGATATCCAAATCCTTCCCCTTCCAAACCTTAGACCCTTCCTTTATCATGAGATGTGATATCCAACTCCTTCCCATTCCAATCCTGAGACCCTTCCGATATCATGACATTTGTTATCTCAATGTTTCTAATATCAAACTTGAGACCCTCCCTATAGCATGAGATGTGATATCCAAGTCCTCCCCATTCCAATCCTGAGACCCTTCCTATAGCATGAGATGTGATATCTCAATGCTTCTAATACCAAACCTGAGACCCTTCCTATAACATGAGATGGGATATCCAACTCAGATGGGATATCCAACTCCTTCCCATTCCAATCCTGAGACCCTTCCGATAGCAGAGATGTGATATCTCAATGCTTATATCAAACCTGAGACCCTTCCTATGGCCTGAGATGTCATATACAACTCCTTCCCATTCCAATCCTGAGACCCTTCCTATAGCATGAGATGTGATATCTCAATGCTTATACCAAATCTGAGACCCTTCCTATAGCATGAGATGTGATATCCAACTCCTTCCCATTCCAATCCTGAGACCCTTCCTATAGCATGAGATGTGATGTCTCAATGCTTCCAATACCAAACCTGAGATCCTTCCTATAACATGAGATGTGATATCCAACTCCTTCCCATTCCAATCCTGAGACCCTTATGATAGCATGAGATGTGATATCTCAATGCCTCTTATACCAAACCTGAGATCCTTCCGATAGCATGAGATGTGATATCTCAATGCTTCTAATACCAAACCTGAGATCCTTCCTATAATATGAGATGTGATTTCCAAATCCTTCCCCTTCCAAACCTGAGACCCTCCCTTTAGCATGAGATGTGATATCCAACTCCTTCCCATTCCAATCCTGAGACCCTTCCTATAGCATGTGATGTGATATCTCAATGCTTATACAAAACCTGAGACCCTTCCTATGGCATGAGATGGCATATACAACTCCTTCCCATTCCAATCCTGAGACCCTTCCTATAGCATGAGATGTGATATCTCAATGCTTATACCAAACCTGAGACCCTTCCTATAGCATGTGATGTGATATCCAACTTCTTCCCATTCCAATCCTGAGACCCTTCCTATAGCATGAGATGTGATATCTCAATGCTTATACCAAACCTGAGACCCTTCCTATAGCATGAGATGTGATATCCAACTTCTTCCCATTCCAATCCTAAGACCCTTCCTATAACATGAGATGTGATGTCTCAATGCTTCTAATACCAAACCTGAGATCTTTCCTATAATATGAGATGTGATATCCAACTCCTTCCCATTCCAATCCTGAGACCCTTCCTATAGCATGAGATGTGATATCTCAATGCTTATACCAAACCTGAGACCCTTCCTATAGCTTGAGATGTGATATCCAACTCCTTCCCATTCCAATCCTGAGACCCTTCCTATAGCATGAGATGTGATATCTCAAGGCCTCTAATACCAAACCTGAGATCCTTCCTCTAACATGAAATGTGATATCCAACTCCTTCCCCTTCCAAACCTGAGAGCCTTCCTATAGCATGAGATATGATATCCAAGTCCTTCCCATTCCAATCCTGAGACCCTTCCTATAACATGAAATGTGATATCCAAATCCTTCCCATTCCAGCCTGAGACCCTTCCAATAGCATGAGATGTGATATCCCAATGCTTCTACCAAACCTGAGACCCATACTATGGCATAAGATGTGATATCAAACTCCTTCCCATTCCAATCCTGAGACCCTTCCTATAGCTTGAGATGTGATATCCAACTCCTTCCCATTCCAATTCTGAGACCCTTCCTATACCATGAGACTTGATATCTCAATGCTTCTAATACAAACCTGAGACCCGTCCTATAACATGAGATGTGATATCCAAATCCTTCCCCTTCCAAACCTTAGACCCTTCCTTTATCATGAGATGTGATATCCAACTCCTTCCCATTCCAATCCTGAGACCCTTCCGATATCATGAGATTTGTTATCTCAATGCTTCTAATATCAAACTTGAGACCCTCCCTATAGCATGAGATGTGACATCCAAGTCCTCCCCATTCCAATCCTGAGACCCTTCCTATAGCATGAGATGTGATATCTCAATGCTTCTAATACCAAACCTGAGACCCTTCCTATAACATGAGATGGGATATCCAACTCCTTCCCATTCCAATCCTGAGACCCTTCCGATAGCAGAGATGTGATATCTCAATGCGTATACCAACCTGAGACCCTTCCTATAACATGAGATGTGATATCCAACTCCTTCCCATTCCAAACCTGAGACCCTTCCTATAGCATATGTGATATCCAACTCCTTCCAATTCCAAACATGAGACCCTTCCCATAGCAAGAATGTAATATCCAACTCCTTCCCATTCCAATCCTGAGACCATTCCTATAGCATGAGATGTGATATCTCAATGCTTCTAATACCAAACCTGAGATCCTTCCTATGACATGAGATGTGATATCCAATTCCTTCCCATTCCAAACCTGAGACCCTTCCTACAGCATGCGATGTGATATCTCAATGCTTCTAATACCAAACCTGAGACCAGTCCTATAACATGAGATGGGATATCCAACTCCTTCCCGTTCCAATCCTGAGACACTTCCGATTGCAGAGATTTGATATCTCAATGCTTATACCAAACCTGAGACTCTTCCTATAACATGAGATGTGATATCCAACTCCTTCCCGTTCCAAACCTGAGACCCTTCCTATAGCATGAGATGTGATATCCAAATCCTTCCCATCCCAATCCTGAGACACTTCCAATTGCAGAGATGTGATATCTCAATGCTTATACCAAACCTGAGACTCTTCCTATAACACGAGATGTGATATCCAACTCCTTCCCGTTCCAAACCTGAGACCCTTCCTATAGCATGAGATGTGATATCCAACTCCTTCCCATTCCAATCCTGAGACCCTTCCGATAGCATGAGATGTGATATCTCAATGCCTCTAATACCAAACCTGAGATCCTTCCTATAACATGTGATGTGATATTCAAATCCTTCCCCTTCCAAACCTAAGACCCTCCCTTTGGCATGAGATGTGATATACAACTCCTTCCCATTCCAATCCTGAGACCCTTCTGATAGCATGAGATGTGATATCTCAATGCCTCTAATACCAAACCTGAGATCCTACCTCTAACATGAAATGTGATATCCATCTCCTTCCCTTTCCAAACCTGAGACCCTGCCTATAGCATGAGCTGTGATATCCAAGTCCTTCCCATTCCAATCCTGAGACCCTTCCTATAGCATGTGATGTGATATCTCAATGCTTATACCAAACCTGAGACCCTTCTTATGGCATGAGATGTCATATACAACTCCTTCCCATTCCAATGCTGGGACCCTTCCTATAGCATGAGATGTGATATCTCAATGCTTATACCAAACCTGAGACCCTTCCTATAGCATGAGATGTGATATCTCAAGGCCTCTAATACCAAACCTGAGATCCTTCTTCTAACATGAGATGTGATATCCAACTCCTTCCCGTTCCAAACCTGAGACACTTCCTATAGCATATGTGATATCCAACTCCTTCCATTCCAAACATGAGACCCTTCCTATAGCAAGAATGTAATATCCAACTCCTACCCATTCCAATCCTGAGACCCTTCCTATAGCAAGAGATGTGATATCCAAATCCTTCCCATTCCAATCCTGAGACCCTTCCTATAACATGAGATGTGATATCCAACTCCTTCCCATTCCAACCTGAGACACTTCCTATAGCATGAGAAGGGATATCCAACTCCTTCCCAATCCAATCCGGAGACCCTTCCGATAGCAGAGATGTGATATCTCAATGCTTATACCAAACCTGAGACCCTTCCTATGGCATGATATGTGATATCCAACTCCTTGCCATTCAAATCCTGAGACCCTTCCTATAGCATGGGAAGGGATATCCAACTCCTTCCCAATCCAATCCTGAGACCCTTCCGATAGCAGAGATGTGATATCTCAACGCTTCTACCAAACCTGAGACCCTTCCTTTAGCATGAGATGTGATATCCAAATCCTTCGCATTCCAATCCTGAGACCCTTCCTATAGCATGAGATGTGATATTACAATGGTTCTAATACCAAACCAGAGATCCTTCCTATAACATGAGATGTGATATCCAATTCCTTCCCATTCCAAACCTGAGACCCTTCCTATAACATGAAATGTGATATCCAACTCCATCCCATTCCAACCTGAGACCTTTCCTATAGCATGAGATGGGATATCCAACTCCTTCCAAATCCAATACTGATACCATTCCGATAGCATGAGATGTGATATCCCAATGCTTCTACCAAATCTGAGACCCATATTATGGCATGAGATGTGATACCAAACTCCTTCCCATTCCAATCCTGAGACCCTTCCTATAGCTTGAGATGTGATATCCAACTTCTTCCCATTCCAATTCTGAGACCCTTCCTATACCATGAGACTTGATATCTCAATGCTTCTAATACCAAACCTGAGACCCGTCCTATAACATGAGATGTGATATCCAAATCCTTCCCCTTCCAAACCTTAGACCCTTCCTTTATCATGAGATGTGATATCCAACTCCTTCCCATTCCAATCCTGAGACCCTTCCGATATCATGAGATTTGTTATCTCAATGCTTCTAATATCAAACTTGAGACCCTCCCTATAGCATGAGATGTGATATCCAAGTCCTCCCCATTCCAATCCTGAGACCCTTCCTATAGCATGAGATGTGATATCTCAATGCTTCTAATACCAAACCTGAGACCCTTCCTATAACATGAGATGGGATATCCAACTCAGATGGGATATCCAACTCCTTCCCATTCCAATCCTGAGACCCTTCCGATAGCAGAGATGTGATATCTCAATGCTTATATCAAACCTGAGACCCTTCCTATGGCCTGAGATGTCATATACAACTCCTTCCCATTCCAATCCTGAGACCCTTCCTATAGCATGAGATGTGATGTCTCAATGCTTCTAATACCAAACCTGAGATCCTTCCTATAACATGAGATGTGATATCCAACTCCTTCCCATTCCAATCCTGAGACCCTTATGATAGCATGAGATGTGATATCTCAATGCCTCTTATACCAAACCTGAGATCCTTCCGATAGCATGAGATGTGATATCTCAATGCTTCTAATACCAAACCTGAGATCCTTCCTATAATATGAGATGTGATTTCCAAATCCTTCCCCTTCCAAACCTGAGACCCTCCCTTTAGCATGAGATGTGATATCCAACTCCTTCCCATTCCAATCCTGAGACCCTTCTGATAGCATGAGATGTGATATCTCAATGCCTCTAATACCAAACCTGAGATCCTACCTCTAACATGAAATGTGATATCCATCTCCTTCCCTTTCCAAACCTGAGACCCTGCCTATAGCATGAGATGTGATATCCAAGTCCTTCCCATTCCAATCCTGAGACCCTTCCTATAGCATGAGATGGGATATCCAACTCCTTCCAAATCCAATACTGATACCATTCCGATAGCATGAGATGTGATATCCCAATGCTTCTACCAAATCTGAGACCCATACTATGGCATGAGATGTGATATCAAACTCCTTCCCATTCCAATCCTGAGACCCTTCCTATAGCTTGAGATGTGATATCCAACTTCTTCCCATTCCAATTCTGAGACCCTTTCTATACCATGAGACTTGATATCTCAATGCTTCTAATACCAAACCTGAGACCCGTCCTATAACATGAGATGTGATATCCAAATCCTTCCCCTTCCAAACCTTAGACCCTTCCTTTATCATGAGATGTGATATCCAACTCCTTCCCATTCCAATCCTGAGACCCTTCCGATATCATGACATTTGTTATCTCAATGTTTCTAATATCAAACTTGAGACCCTCCCTATAGCATGAGATGTGACATCCAAGTCCTCCCCATTCCAATCCTGAGACCCTTCCTATAGCATGAGATGTGATATCTCAATGCTTCTAATACCAAACCTGAGACCCTTCCTATAACATGAGATGGGATATCCAACTCAGATAGGATATCCAACTCCTTCCCATTCCAATCCTGAGACCCTTCCGATAGCAGAGATGTGATATCTCAATGCTTATATCAAACCTGAGACCCTTCCTATGGCCTGAGATGTCATATACAACTCCTTCCCATTCCAATCCTGAGACCCTTCCTATAGCATGAGATGTGATATCTCAATGCTTATACCAAATCTGAGACCCTTCCTATAGCATGAGATGTGATATCCAACTCCTTCCCATTCCAATCCTGAGACCCTTCCTATAGCATGAGATGTGATGTCTCAATGCTTCCAATACCAAACCTGAGATCCTTCCTATAACATGAGATGTGATATCCAACTCCTTCCCATTCCAATCCTGAGACCCTTATGATAGCATGAGATGTGATATCTCAATGCCTCTTATACCAAACCTGAGATCCTTCCGATAGCATGAGATGTGATATCTCAATGCTTCTAATACCAAACCTGAGATCCTTCCTATAATATGAGATGTGATTTCCAAATCCTTCCCCTTCCAAACCTGAGACCCTCCCTTTAGCATGAGATGTGATATCCAACTCCTTCCCATTCCAATCCTGAGACCCTTCCTATAGCATGTGATGTGATATCTCAATGCTTATACAAAACCTGAGACCCTTCCTATGGCATGAGATGGCATATACAACTCCTTCCCATTCCAATCCTGAGACCCTTCCTATAGCATGAGATGTGATATCTCAATGCTTATACCAAACCTGAGACCCTTCCTATAGCATGTGATGTGATATCCAACTTCTTCCCATTCCAATCCTGAGACCCTTCCTATAGCATGAGATGTGATATCTCAATGCTTATACCAAACCTGAGACCCTTCCTATAGCATGAGATGTGATATTTCAAGGCCTCTAATACCAAACCTGAGATCCTTCCTCTAACATGAAATGTGATATCCAACTCCTTCCCCTTCCAAACCTGAGAGCCTTCCTATAGCATGAGAAGGGATATCCAACTCCTTCCCAATCCAATCCTGAGAACCTTCCGATAGCAGAGATGTGATATCTCAATGCTTATACCAAACCTGAGACCCTTCCTATGGCATGAGATGTGATATCCAACTCCTTGCCATTCAAATCCTGAGACCCTTCCTATAGCATGAGATGTGATATCTCAATGCTTCTACCAAACCTGAGACCCTTCCTTTAGCATGAGATGTGATATCCAAATCCTTCACATTCCAATCCTGAGACCCTTCCTATAGCATGAGATGTGATATCTCAATGCTTCTAATACCAAACCTGAGATCCTTCCTATAACATGAGATGTGATATCCAATTCCTTCCCATTCCAAACCTGAGATCCTTCCTATTGGATGAGATGTGATATCCAACTCCTTCCCATTCCAACCCTGAGACCCTTCCTATACCATGAGATGTGATATCTCAATGCTTCTAATACCAAACCTGGGAACCGTCCTATAACATGAGATGTGATATCTCAATGTTTCTAATAAAAAACCTGAGACCCTTCCTATAACATGAGATGTGATATCCAATTCCTTCCCATTCCAATCCTGAGACGCTTCCTATAGCTTGAGATGTGATATCCAACTCCTTCCCATTCCAATTCTGAGACCCTTCTTATACCATGAGACTTGATATCTCAATGCTTCTAATACCAAACCTGAGACCCGTCCTATAACATGAGATGTGATATCCAAATCCTTCCCCTTCCAAACCTTAGACCCTTCCTTTATCATGAGATGTGATATCCAACTCCTTCCCATTCCAATCCTGAGACCCTTCCGATATCATGAGATTTGTTATCTCAATGCTTCTAATATCAAACTTGATCCACTCCATTGATCAGCACACTGTCTTTAAAGTAGTGCTTGGTATTATCCGGAATCCTAGCATAAGCCTCTGCGACTTTAGGCTCCCAGGAACCCAGGGACACTAAAACTACCTCAGCCTCTATTCCGCTGGAAAATGAGTCTGAGGAGAAGGATGCTCCTGTAATCTCTTCTTCCTCGTAGGAGGAGAAGGCCAGATTAGCGGAGTGGACCCCCAAAGGTCTAACCTTACAACGGGGATCCCCCTTCACGTGGTCAGTTGCTCCACAAGAAAAACAAGCCCCAGTGGGTCTGTTTACGTAGGGAGGCTTATTGTAACCAGAGTTCTGTTTCGGAGGCTGACCTCCACTACCCTGTGAGTTCTCTTGTGTCTTACCCTTGTTTTTCTTTTTGTGGCCCTTATGGGAAGAAGATTTAGCAGATTCCCCACCCTCCATATCTTTGGACTTTTTCCCTTCCTCCTGCTTACCAGGATGAGTTTTGTCCTTATGGGACACTCGATGTGACACCCATAAATCTGCTGCAATGGCCAGCTTCTTAGGATCTATCTCCTTCGAATCGGCCAAATGCTGCTTAAGCTCCGGGGAAGAAGAAGCAAAAATGTGTTCCAGCATGACAAGATTTATCATGCCTTCGAAGGTAGAAATCTTATAACCTTCGACCCAGCCAGTTAAGTTTTTCAAGGATTCAGCGACATAAGATACCCAAGTACCACCTTCCTTTTTCTTATACTCTCGAAAACGCTTTAAATATTGGGCCGGAGTCTTCCCAAACTTTAAAATGAGAGTTTGCTTTAACATTGCGAAATCAGCTCGCTCAGCCTTTGACATTTCCATAATGGCACTACAGCCAGAATGGGGCAGTCTACTGAGCAACCATGCAATCTTATCAGCATTGTCAACTTCTTGAACCTCGCATGCATACTCAAACGCATTCAGCCAGTCCATAATGTCATTCCTTTCTTCATACACACTGAGCAGATCTTTCGGAAACCGTGGATGCGAGGAAGCCCCAGACCCATGTCCAGGACCCTTGGACCCATTTGCAACCTGAAGCTTGGCCAGTTCCAACTGGTGATCCCTGTCTTTCTGTTTTTCTGCCTGTTCGATTTTTAGTTTGGCTATGCTGAATTCAAGCTCCTGCTGCCTAAACCGCAGCTCTTGCTTCTTGAATTCAAGCATAGCCTCCCCATCAGCACTGGCAGAGGAAACATTAGACATCACATCCTCCCTGTCCTCGTGGTCGCGATGGATCAGTGCAGCGGCAGAACCGTCGGTTCTACCAGTGAGAGCAGCCCCACCACCTTTTGCACTGTCCTCAGAAGTAATAGCGTCAAGCTGCGCTTCTTGCCACGCCACGATTCTTTGGATCATTTCCAATTTAGTGCCTTGAGAGGAAACCCCTCTCTCCGCACACATCTTCTTCAATGTTTCTGATTTGGAAGCATTTAAAGTTAACAAGGTATTTGTTTCCATACTGTTTGATAGGACTATGGCCTTTTTAAAGTTATACTACAACAATTCACTACGTGTACTGGTTGGAATAACCTGAAATGCCTTAGTTCGAGCGCAACACTGGATACCTTCAGTCGTATCCCACCGCTGTACACCAATTTGTTAAGACGGATTTCTGAACTCTGTCCTGGTGGCGCAGAAGTTCAGAAGGCCAACCTAATTACTTGGAACAGGGTAACCTCTGGACAAGCCAGACCAATCAAGGTAGCGATCGCGGCGGTCAAGACTAGGTCTCAAGAGGGGTGAGGGTGACTGAAAGCCCGCAATGAGCACACAAAGCAAGAGCGCTTACAAACTACTCCAAACAGTTGTTATATCAAAAATAGATACACATTTATTTTAAGGCCTTTAAAACAATGACCGTAGCGAGAAAATCACAATATCACAATATTAAACCAACACATACCATATCAACACAATATATATACAAATACGACAGTCTTAAGCATTAGAGGCACGAAATGTGTAGTCCACCTGCAAGGGAAGGAAAACAGGCAGTGCGATAATGCTTTAGACGCAGTTCGCCTTCGGAGGCACCTAACTAGATGGAAGTCCGAGCCCTGCGAAGAGTGGAGCCTTGTGCTCAAAAGTACCTGCACACGCTGGTGCCAACGGGCAAAAGGGGAGTCTCTTCGAGGTAGATCAGGCAGTTCAGTTTAGTGCACAAACGAAGAAGAACAGTGTTCCGCGACTCAAGCGCAGCCTCCACTGTGGGCAGAAGCAGAGCGCGAGTACGGAAAGGCGTGCTGTTTTGACACAGCGGGGAAAAGCTATGGGCTCCTGCAGGAGGGCGACCAGTTCCTAGCTATGCTACTCACCGGTCCCCGATGCAAGCAGACCCAGGCTTCTCCGCGTCAGTTTCAGTCGCTGGCAGGTTCAGAAGAGCAGGGGACGTCTCGTCGTCGTGTTTAGTCTGCAGCAGCAGAGTTGAGTAAAAGTCGTCCCAAACGAAGGAACCCGCACAGTTTGTTACCACAGCAGGGCAACGGAGCGGCGGTGTGTATCTGAGCCAAATGTACACTACTCACTTCAGACCTGGGAACGCCAAGTGTACGAATCATGTGAGAGTGACAAGGACTCGATATACTACACAACCTGGCGGCGGTTACAGAGCAGGACTCCCTTGTAAGCTGGTCAGTCAACTGGATGGCCCAGAGACACTTCCGAAGGCTTACTTGGCAGGAGTTGATGAAGTCGCCGGGAATAGCTGTTCCTGCTATTCCAAAGGTCGAAGCACCAGTACAGGCCTTCTGTTTCGATCAAAGGAGGAAAGGGTTTCACAGGACGACAGCAGTGCAAAGGAGGATTCCTTCAGCGGGTCACCAGCGATTCCTCGGTCCAGCCTCTTGGTTGCAGGATACTTGGCTCCTGTATTCCTTCGTTCGTGAGAACTCAGGAGATCGACATGGTAGTGGTGTTTCCAGCTCCCTCTTATCCACGGTTCCCTTCGCGCCAAAACGGAGGGGAGCCAATGGGAGATCCGCTCATCAACACACATACCATACGCGGACCAATCACGGACCACGGTGGTCCCAGGCATTCACACCACCCTAGACTCTCTGGCACCCAGGATGTGTATTGGGTCCAGACATCCCAGCCCACACCCTGGAGGCACACAAACGACATGTAGAAGCCCGCGAAAGCAACCACGTTTCGCGGGAAAGTACATGCCCAAATAAGGAAGGCCCCGGGTCGCTCGACCTGGGGAAGGTGAAGGGAGCAAGACGGTCAGTGGACAAGACAAAGGAGCCTCGTGGTCTGGCCATTTTGGGAGCCAGGCCACCACTTTGGGTTCAGTGCGAAAAACGCGCTCAGAACGCCAAAAGGAGCTCAAAATAAACAAAACGATCGCTGCCACCATTCGAGTCCCTGAATGACTTGCACCGATCAAATACCATCCTAAAAGAGTATCTAGGGCCTGTAGAAGGCTAGAGACCCAAGAGAGCTGTAACTTAGCTTACAGTGCCCTCTTGTGTCATGTTGCACTAAAGCCGCAACACGATAAAAGAAACTACGGGAAACAGCGTTCCCCGGTACTGACTGTCTTAAGGGCATGTCAGTTTCCCCGTAAGAAAGGAGCGAAAGCCCAGAGGAGTGCGGCAGAAGGCTGCACTTCTCTGGCAAAGTCAAGAACAAGGTGAAAAACAACAGCAAAAAGTTTAGGGGTTGCCACATGGAAGGAAAATTACCTACAATTACGAAATCTTTCCTAACACTCATGCTATCAGATGGGTCTCAGGATTGGAATGGGAAGGAGTTGGATATCACATCTCATGCTAAAGGGAGGGTCTCAGGTTTGGAAGGGGAAGGATTTGGAAATCACATCTCATGTTATAGGAAGGATCACAGGTTTGGTATTAGAAGCATTGAGATATCACATCTCATGCTATCGGAAGCATCTCAGGTTTGGTATTAGAGGCATTGAGATATCACATCTCATGCTATCATAAGGGTCTCAGGATTGGAATGGGAAGGAGTTGGATATCACATCTCATGTTATAGGAAGGATCTCAGGTTTGGTATTAGAAGCATTGAGACATCACATCTCATGCTATAGGAAGGGTCTCAGGATTGGAATGGGAAGGAGTTGGATATCACATCTCATGCTATAGGAAGGGTCTCAGATTTGGTATAAGCATTGAGATATCACATCACATGCTATAGGAAGGGTCTCAGGATTGGAATGGGAAGGACTTGGATATCACATCTCATGCTATAGGCAGGGTCTCAGGTTTGGAAAGGGAAGGAGATGGATATCACATTTCATGTTAGAGGTAGGATCTCAGGTTTGGTATTAGAGGCATTGAAATATCACATCTCATGCTATCAGAAGGGTCTCAGGATTGGAATGGGAAGGAGTTGGATATCACATCTCATGCTAAAGGGAGGGTCTCAGGTTTGGAAGTGGAAGGATTTGGAAATCACATCTCATGTTATAGGAAGGATCTCAGGTTTGGTATTAGAAGCATTGAGATATCACATCTCATGCTATCAGAAGTATCTCAGATTTGGTATTAGAGGCATTGAGATATCACATCTCATGCTATCATAAGGGTCTCAGGATTGGAATGGGAAGGAGTTGGATATCACATCTCATGTTATAGGAAGGATCTCAGGTTTGGTATTAGAAGAATTGAGACATCACATCTCATGCTACAGGAAGGGTCTCAGGATTGGAATGGGAAGAAGTTGGATATCACATCTCATGCTATAGGAAGGGTCTCAGATTTGGTATAAGCATTGAGATATCACATCTAATGCTATATGAAGGGTCTCAGGATTAGAATGGGAAGGAGTTGCCTATGACATCTCAGGCCATAGGAAGGGTCTCAGGTTTGGTATAAGCATTGAGATATCACATCTCTGCTATCGGAAGGGTCTCAGGATTGGAATGGGAAGGAGTTGGATATCCCAAATCATGTTATAGGAAGGGTCTCAGGTTTGGTATTAGAAGCATTGAGATATCACATCTCATGCTATAGGAAGGGTCTCAGGATTGGAATGGGGAGGACTTGGATGTCACATCTCATGTTATAGGGAGGGTCTCAAGTTTGATATTAGAAGCATTGAGATAACAAATCTCATGATATCGGAACGGTCTCAGGATTGGAATGGGAAGGAATTGGATATCACATCTCATGATAAAGGAAGGGTCTAAGGTTTGGAAGGGGAAGGATTTGGATATCACATCTCATGTTATAGGACTGGTCTCAGGTTTGGTATTAGAAGCATTGAGATATCAAGTCTCATGGTATAGGAATGGTCTCAGAGTTGGAATGGGAAGGAGTTGGATATCACATCTCAAGCTATAGGTAGGGTCTCAGGATTGGAATGGGAAGGAGTTTGATATCACATCTCATGCCATAGTATGGGTCTCAGGTTTGGTAGAAGCATTGGGATATCACATCTCATGCTATCGGAAGGGTATCAGTATTGGATTTGGAAGGAGTTGGATATCCCATCTCATGCTATAGGAAGGGTCTCAGGTTGGAATGGGAAGGAATTGGATATCACATTTCATGTTATAGGAAGGCTCTCAGGTTTGGAAGGGGAAGGAGTTGGATATCACATTTCATGTTAGAGGAAGGATCTCAGGTTTGGTATTAGAGGCCTTGAGATATCACATCTCATGCTATAGGAAGGGTCTCAGGATTGGAATGGGAAGGAGTTGGATATCACATCTCAAGCTATAGGAAGGGTCTCAGGTTTGGTATAAGCATTGAGATATCACATCTCATGCTATAGGAAGGGTCTCAGGATTGGAATGGGAAGGAGTTGGATATCACATCTCATGTTATAGGAAAGATCTCAGGTTTGGTATTAGAAGCATTGAGACATCACATCTCATGTTATAGGAAGGGTCTCAGGATTGGAATGGGAAGAAGTTGGATATCACATCTCATGCTATAGGAAGAGTCTCAGGTTTGGAAGTGGAAGGAGTTGGATATCCAATCTCATGTTATAGGACTGGTCTAAGGTTTGGTATTAGAAGCATTGAGATATCACATCACATGCTGTAGGAAGGTTCTCAGGTTTGGAATGGGGAGGAATTGGATATCACATCTCATGTCATAGGAAGGATCTCAGGTTTGGTATTAGAAGCATTGAGATATCACATCTCATGCTATAGGAATGGTCTCAGGATTGGAATGGGAAGGAGTTGGATATTACACTCTTGCTATAGGAAGGGTCTCATGTTTGGAATGGGAAGGAGTTGGATATCACATATGCTATAGGAAGGGTCTCAGGTTTGGACCGGGAAGGAGTTGGATATCACATCTCATGTTATAGGAAGGGTCTCAGGTTTGGTATAAGCATTGAGATATCACATCTCTGCTATCGGAAGTGTCTCAGGATTGGAATGGGAAGGAGTTGGATATCCCATCTCATGTTATAGGACGGGTCTCAGGTTTGGTATTAGAAGCATTGAGATATCAAGTCTCATTGTATAGGAAGGGTCTCAGAATTGGAATGGGAAGGAGTTGGATATCACATCTCAAGCTATAGGAAGGGTCTCAGGATTGGAATGGGAAGGAGTTTGATATCACATCTCATGCCATAGTATGGGTCTCAGGTTTGGTAGAAGCATTGGGATATCACATCTCATGCTATCGGAAGGGTATCAGGATTGGATTTGGAAGGAGTTGGATATCCCATCTCATGCTATAGGAAGGGTCTCAGGTTGGAATGGGAAGGAGTTGGATATCACATCTCATGTTATAGGAAGGGTCTCAGGATTGGAATGGGAAGGACTTGGATATCACATCTCATGCTATAGGAAGGCTCTCAGGT
The DNA here is from genome assembly GCF_040938575.1 of Ambystoma mexicanum. Classification (NCBI taxonomy): domain Eukaryota; kingdom Metazoa; phylum Chordata; class Amphibia; order Caudata; family Ambystomatidae; genus Ambystoma; species Ambystoma mexicanum. The sequence goes on along the minus strand of NC_090939.1, from coordinate 988,371,440 downwards.
TTGCAACGGGAAAGAGTTGGATATCACATTTCATGTTAGAGGTAGGATCTCAGGTTTGGTATTAGAGGCATTGAGATATCACATCTCATGCTATCAGAAGAGTCTCAGAATTGGAATGGGAAGGAGTTGGATATCACATCTCATGCCATAGTATGGGTCTCAGGTTTGGTAGAAGCATTGGGATATCACATCTCATGCTATCGGAAGGATTTCAGGATTGGATTTGGAAGGAGTTGGATATCCCATCTCATGCTATAGGAAGGGTCTCAGGTTGGAACGGGAAGGAGTTTGAAATCACATCACATGCCATAGTATGGGTCTCAGGTTTGGTAGAAGCATTGGGATATCACATCTCATGCTATCGGAAGGGTATCAGGATTGGATTTGGAAGGAGTTGGATATCCCATCTCATGCTATAGGAAGGGTCTCAGGTTGGAATGGGAAGGAGTTGGATATCACATCTCATGTTATAGGAAGGGTCTCAGGATTGGAATGGAAAGGACTTGGATATCATATCTCATGCTATAGGAAGGCTCTCAGGTTTGGAAGGGGAAGGAGTTGGATATCACATTTCATGTTAGAGGAAGGATCTCAGGTTTGGTATTAGAGGCATTGAGATATCACATCTCATGCTATAGGAAGGGTCTCAGGATTGGAATGGGAAGGAGTTGGATATCACATCTCAAGCTATAGGAAGGGTCTCAGGTTTGGTATAAGCATTGAGATATCACATCTCATGCTATAGGAATGGTCTCAGGATTGGAATGGGAAGGAGTTGGATATCACATCTCATGTTATAGGAAAGATCTCAGGTTTGGTATTAGAAGCATTGAGATATCACATCTCATGCTATAAGCAGGGTCTCAGGATTGGAATGGGAAGGAGTTGTATATGGCATCTCATGCCATAGGAAGGGTCTCAGGTTTGGTATAAGCATTGAGATATCACATCTCATGCTATAGGAAGGGTCTCAGGATTGGAATGGGAAGGACTTGGATATCACATCTCATGCTATAGGCAGGATCTCAGGTTTGGAAAGGGAAGGAGTTGGATATCATATTTCATGTTAGAGGTAGGATCTCAGGTTTGGTATTAGAGGCATTGAGATATCACATCTCATGCTATCAGAAGGGTCTCAGGATTGGAATGGGAAGGAGTTGGATATCACATCTCATGCTAAAGGGAGGGTCTCAGGTTTGGAAGGGGAAGGATTTGGATATCACATCTCATGTTATAGGAAGGATCTCAGGTTTGGTATTAGAAGCATTGAGATATCACATCTCATGCTATCGGAAGTATCTCAGGTTTGGTAGTAGAGGCATTGAGATATCACATCTCATGCTATCATAAGGGTCTCAGGATTGGAATGGGAAGGAGTTGGATATCACATTTCATGCTAAAGGGAGGGTCTCAGGTTTGGAAGGGGAAGGATTTGGATATCACATCACATGTTATAAGAAGGATCTCAGGTTTGGTATTAGAAGCATTGAGATATCACATCTCATGCTATCGGAAGGGTCTCAGGATTGGAATGGGAAGGAGTTGGATATCACATCTTATGCTATAGGAAGGGTCTCAGGTTTGGAACGGGAAGGAGTTGGATATCACATCTCATGTTATAGGAAGAGTCTCAGGTTTGGTATAAGCATTGAGATATCACATCTCTGCAATCGGAAGTGTCTCAGGATTGGGATGGGAAGGAGTTGGATATCACATCTCATGCTATAGGAAGGGTCTCAGGTTTGGAACGGGAAGGAGTTGGATATCCCATCTCATGTTATAGGACGGGTCTCAGGTTTGGTATTAGAAGCATTGAGATATCACATTGCATGCTGTAGGAAGGGTCTCAGGATTGGAATGGGAAGGAGTTGGATATTACATTCTTGCTATAGGAAGGGTCTCATGTTTGGAATGGGAAGGAGTTGGATATCACATATGCTATAGGAAGGGTCTCAGGTTTGGAACGGGAAGGAGTTGGATATCACATCTCATGCTATAGGAAGGGTCTCAGGTTTGGAATAAGCATTGAGATATCACATCTCTGCTATCGGAAGTGTCTCAGGATTGGAATGGGAAGGAGTTGGGTATCACATCTCATGTTATAGGACGGGTCTCAGGTTTGTTATTAGAATCATTGAAATATCATATTGTATGCTGTAGGAAGGGTCTAAGGATTGGAATGGGAAGGTCTTGGATATCACATCTCATGCTATAGGTAGGCTCTCAGGTTTGGAAAGGGAAGGAGTTGGAAATCACATTTCATGTTAGAGGAAGGATCTCAGATTTGGTATTAGAGGCATTGAGATATCACATCTCATGCTATAGGAAGGGTCTCAGGATTGGAATGGGAAGGAGTTGGATATCACATCTCATGCTATAGGAAGGGTCTCAGGTTTGGTATAAACATTGAGATATCACATCTCATGCTATAGGAAGGGTCTCAGGATTGGAATGGGAAGGAGTTGGATATCACATCTGATGTTATAGGAAGGATCTCAGGTTTGGTATTAGAAGCATTGAGACATCACATCTCATGCTATAGGAAGGGTCTCAGGATTGAAATGGAAGGAGTTGGATATCACATCTCATGCTATAGGAAGGGTCTCAGGTTTGGTATAAGCATTGAGATATCACATCTCATGGTATAGGAAGGGTCTCAGGATTGGAATGGGAAGGAGTTGTATATGCCATCTCATGCCATAGGAAGGGTCTCAGGTTTGGTATAAGCATTGAGATATCACATCTCTGCTATCGGAAGGGTCTCAGGATTTGAATGGAAAGGAGTTGGATATCCCATCTCATGTTATAGGAAGAGTCTCAGGTTTGGTATTAGAAGCATTGAGATATCACATCTCATGCTATCGGAAGTATCTCAGGTTTGGTAGTAGAGGCATTGAGATATCACATCTCATGCTATCATAAGGGTCTCAGGATTGGAATGGGAAGGAGTTGGATATCACATTTCATGCTAAAGGGAGGGTCTCAGGTTTGGAAGGGGAAAGATTTGGATATCACATCACATGTTATAAGAAGGATCTCAGGTTTGGTATTAGAAGCATTGAGATATCACATCTCATGCTATCGGAAGGGTCTCAGGATTGGAATGGGAAGGAGTTGGATATCACATCTTATGCTATAGGAAGGGTCTCAGGTTTGGAACGGGAAGGAGTTGGATATCACATCTCATGTTATAGGAAGAGTCTCAGGTTTGGTATAAGCATTGAGATATCACATCTCTGCAATCGGAAGTGTCTCAGGATTGGGATGGGAAGGAGTTGGATATCACATCTCATGCTATAGGAAGGGTCTCAGGTTTGGAACGGGAAGGAGTTGGATATCCCATCTCATGTTATAGGACGGGTCTCAGGTTTGGTATTAGAAGCATTGAGATATCACATTGCATGCTGTAGGAAGGATCTCAGGATTGGAATGGGAAGGAGTTGGATATTACATTCTTGCTATAGGAAGGGTCTCATGTTTGGAATGGGAAGGAGTTGGATATCACATATGCTATAGGAAGGGTCTCAGGTTTGGAACGGGAAGGAGTTGGATATCACATCTCATGCTATAGGAAGGGTCTCAGGTTTGGAATAAGCATTGAGATATCACATCTCTGCTATCGGAAGTGTCTCAGGATTGGAATGGGAAGGAGTTGGGTATCACATCTCATGTTATAGGACGGGTCTCAGGTTTGTTATTAGAATCATTGAGATATCATATTGTATGCTGTAGGAAGGGTCTAAGGATTGGAATGGGAAGGTCTTGGATATCACATCTCATGCTATAGGTAGGCTCTCAGGTTTGGAAAGGGAAGGAGTTGGAAATCACATTTCATGTTAGAGGAAGGATCTCAGATTTGGTATTAGAGGCATTGAGATATCACATCTCATGCTATAGGAAGGGTCTCAGGATTGGAATGGGAAGGAGTTGGATATCACATCTCATGCTATAGGAAGGGTCTCAGGTTTGGTATAAACATTGAGATATCACATCTCATGCTATAGGAAGGGTCTCAGGATTGGAATGGGAAGGAGTTGGATATCACATCTGATGTTATAGGAAGGATCTCAGGTTTGGTATTAGAAGCATTGAGACATCACATCTCATGCTATAGGAAGGGTCTCAGGATTGAAATGGAAGGAGTTGGATATCACATCTCATGCTATAGGAAGGGTCTCAGGTTTGGTATAAGCATTGAGATATCACATCTCATGGTATAGGAAGGGTCTCAGGATTGGAATGGGAAGGAGTTGTATATGACATCTCATGCCATAGGAAGGGTCTCAGGTTTGGTATAAGCATTGAGATATCACATCTCTGCTATCGGAAGGGTCTCAGGATTTGAATGGAAAGGAGTTGGATATCCCATCTCATGTTATAGGAAGAGTCTCAGGTTTGGTATTAGAAGCATTGAGATATCACATCTCATGCTATGGGAATGGTCTCAGGATTGGAATGGGAAGGAGTTTGATATCACATCTCATGCCATGTATGGGTCTCAGGTTTGGTATAAGCATTGAGATATCACATCTCATGCTATAGGAAGGGTCTCAGGATTGGAATGGGAAGGAGTTTTATATGACATCTCATGCCATAGGAAGGGTCTCAGGTTTGGTATAAGCATTGAGATATCACATCTCTGCTATCGGAAGGGTCTCAGGATTGGAATGGGAAGGAGTTGGATATCCCATCTCATGTTATAGGAAGAGTCTCAGGTTTGGTATTTGAAGCATTGAGATATCACATCTCATGCTATAGGAAGTGTCTCAGGATTGGAATGGGAAGGAGTTTGATATCACATCTCATGCCATGTATGGGTCTCAGGTTTTGTAGAAGCATTGGGATATCACATCTCATGCTATCGGAAGGGTATCAGGATTGGAATGGGAAGGACTTGGATATCACATCTCATGCTATAGGAAGGCTCTCAGGTTTGCAACGGGAAAGAGTTGGATATCACATCTCATGTTATAGGAAGGGTCTCAGGATTGGAATGGGAAGGACTTGGATATCACATCTCATGCTATAGGAAGGCTCTCAGGTTTGCAACGGGAAAGAGTTGGATATCAAATTTCATGTTAGAGGTAGGATCTCAGGTTTGGTATTAGAGGCATTGAGATATCACATCTCATGCTATCAGAAGAGTCTCAGAATTGGAATGGGAAGGAGTTGGATATCACATCTCATGCCATAGTATGGGTCTCAGGTTTGGTAGAAGCATTGGGATATCACATCTCATGCTATCGGAAGGATTTCAGGATTGGATTTGGAAGGAGTTGGATATCCCATCTCATGCTATAGGAAGGGTCTCAGGTTGGAACGGGAAGGAGTTTGAAATCACATCACATGCCATAGTATGGGTCTCAGGTTTGGTAGAAGCATTGGGATATCACATCTCATGCTATCGGAAGGGTATCAGGATTGGATTTGGAAGGAGTTGGATATCCCATCTCATGCTATAGGAAGGGTCTCAGGTTGGAATGGGAAGGAGTTGGATATCACATCTCATGTTATAGGAAGGGTCTCAGGATTGGAATGGAAAGGACTTGGATATCATATCTCATGCTATAGGAAGGCTCTCAGGTTTGGAAGGGGAAGGAGTTGGATATCACATTTCATGTTAGAGGAAGGATCTCAGGTTTGGTATTAGAGGCATTGAGATATCACATCTCATGCTATAGGAAGGGTCTCAGGATTGGAATGGGAAGGAGTTGGATATCACATCTCAAGCTATAGGAAGGGTCTCAGGTTTGGTATAAGCATTGAGATATCACATCTCATGCTATAGGAATGGTCTCAGGATTGGAATGGAAAGGAATTGGATATCACATCTCATGTTATAGGAAAGATCTCAGGTTTGGTATTAGAAGCATTGAGATATCACATCTCATGCTATAAGCAGGGTCTCAGGATTGGAATGGGAAGGAGTTGTATATGGCATCTCATGCCATAGGAAGGGTCTCAGGTTTGGTATAAGCATTGAGATATCACATCTCATGCTATAGGAAGGGTCTCAGGATTGGAATGGGAAGGACTTGGATATCACATCTCATGCTATAGGCAGGATCTCAGGTTTGGAAAGGGAAGGAGTTGGATATCATATTTCATGTTAGAGGTAGGATCTCAGGTTTGGTATTAGAGGCATTGAGATATCACATCTCATGCTATCAGAAGGGTCTCAGGATTGGAATGGGAAGGAGTTGGATATCACATCTCATGCTAAAGGGAGGGTCTCAGGTTTGGAAGGGGAAGGATTTGGATATCACATCTCATGTTATAGGAAGGATCTCAGGTTTGGTATTAGAAGCATTGAGATATCACATCTCATGCTATCGGAAGTATCTCAGGTTTGGTAGTAGAGGCATTGAGATATCACATCTCATGCTATCATAAGGGTCTCAGGATTGGAATGGGAAGGAGTTGGATATCACATTTCATGCTAAAGGGAGGGTCTCAGGTTTGGAAGGGGAAGGATTTGGATATCACATCACATGTTATAAGAAGGATCTCAGGTTTGGTATTAGAAGCATTGAGATATCACATCTCATGCTATCGGAAGGGTCTCAGGATTGGAATGGGAAGGAGTTGGATATCACATCTTATGCTATAGGAAGGGTCTCAGGTTTGGAACGGGAAGGAGTTGGATATCACATCTCATGTTATAGGAAGAGTCTCAGGTTTGGTATAAGCATTGAGATATCACATCTCTGCAATCGGAAGTGTCTCAGGATTGGGATGGGAAGGAGTTGGATATCACATCTCATGCTATAGGAAGGGTCTCAGGTTTGGAACGGGAAGGAGTTGGATATCCCATCTCATGTTATAGGACGGGTCTCAGGTTTGGTATTAGAAGCATTGAGATATCACATTGCATGCTGTAGGAAGGGTCTCAGGATTGGAATGGGAAGGAGTTGGATATTACATTCTTGCTATAGGAAGGGTCTCATGTTTGGAATGGGAAGGAGTTGGATATCACATATGCTATAGGAAGGGTCTCAGGTTTGGAACGGGAAGGAGTTGGATATCACATCTCATGCTATAGGAAGGGTCTCAGGTTTGGAATAAGCATTGAGATATCACATCTCTGCTATCGGAAGTGTCTCAGGATTGGAATGGGAAGGAGTTGGGTATCACATCTCATGTTATAGGACGGGTCTCAGGTTTGTTATTAGAATCATTGAGATATCATATTGTATGCTGTAGGAAGGGTCTAAGGATTGGAATGGGAAGGTCTTGGATATCACATCTCATGCTATAGGTAGGCTCTCAGGTTTGGAAAGGGAAGGAGTTGGAAATCACATTTCATGTTAGAGGAAGGATCTCAGATTTGGTATTAGAGGCATTGAGATATCACATCTCATGCTATAGGAAGGGTCTCAGGATTGGAATGGGAAGGAGTTGGATATCACATCTCATGCTATAGGAAGGGTCTCAGGTTTGGTATAAACATTGAGATATCACATCTCATGCTATAGGAAGGGTCTCAGGATTGGAATGGGAAGGAGTTGGATATCACATCTGATGTTATAGGAAGGATCTCAGGTTTGGTATTAGAAGCATTGAGACATCACATCTCATGCTATAGGAAGGGTCTCAGGATTGAAATGGAAGGAGTTGGATATCACATCTCATGCTATAGGAAGGGTCTCAGGTTTGGTATAAGCATTGAGATATCACATCTCATGGTATAGGAAGGGTCTCAGGATTGGAATGGGAAGGAGTTGTATATGACATCTCATGCCATAGGAAGGGTCTCAGGTTTGGTATAAGCATTGAGATATCACATCTCTGCTATCGGAAGGGTCTCAGGATTTGAATGGAAAGGAGTTGGATATCCCATCTCATGTTATAGGAAGAGTCTCAGGTTTGGTATTAGAAGCATTGAGATATCACATCTCATGCTATGGGAATGGTCTCAGGATTGGAATGGGAAGGAGTTTGATATCACATCTCATGCCATGTATGGGTCTCAGGTTTGGTATAAGCATTGAGATATCACATCTCATGCTATAGGAAGGGTCTCAGGATTGGAATGGGAAGGAGTTGTATATGACATCTCATGCCATAGGAAGGGTCTCAGGTTTGGTATAAGCATTGAGATATCACATCTCTGCTATCGGAAGGGTCTCAGGATTGGAATGGGAAGGAGTTGGATATCCCATCTCATGTTATAGGAAGAGTCTCAGGTTTGGTATTTGAAGCATTGAGATATCACATCTCATGCTATAGGAAGTGTCTCAGGATTGGAATGGGAAGGAGTTTGATATCACATCTCATGCCATGTATGGGTCTCAGGTTTTGTAGAAGCATTGGGATATCACATCTCATGCTATCGGAAGGGTATCAGGATTGGATTTGGAAGGATTTGGATATCACATTTCATGTTATAGGAAGGATCTCAGGTTTGGTATTAGAAGCATTGAGATATCACATCTCATGCTATCGGAAGGACCTCAGGTTTGGTATTATAGGCATTGAGATATCACATCTCATGCTATCAGAAGGGTCTCAGGATTGGAATGGGAAGGAGTCGGATATCACATCTCATGCTAAAGGGAGGGTCTCAGGTTAGGAAGTGGAAGGATTTGGATATCACATCTCATGTTATAGGAAGGATCTCAGGTTTGGTATTAGAAGCATTGAGATATCACATCTCATGCTATAGGAAGGGTCTCAGGATTGGAATGGGAAGGAGTTGGATATCACATCTCAAGCTATAGGAAGGGTCTCAGGATTGGAATGAGAAGGAGTTGGATATCACATCTCATGCTATAGGAAGGGTCTCAGGTCTGGAATCGGAAGGAGTTGTATATGACATTTCATGCCATAGGAAGGGTCTCAGGTTTGGTATAAGCATTGAGATATCACATCTCTGCTATTGGAAGGGTCTCAGGATTGGAATGGGAAGGAGTTGGATATCCCATCTCATTATAGGAAGGGTCTCAGGTTTGGTATTAGAAGCATTGAGATATCACATCTCATGGTATAGGACGGGTCTCAGGATTGGAATGGGAAGGAATTGGATATCACATCTCAT